>NC_137890.1:26666247-27294349 GCF_963455335.1 Martes martes | reverse complement strand
CTTGAATATTTCATTTATGTCCTCTTGTATTAACTTTTATGTTAATCGCTCATCCATATTTTTGGTCAGTTAACTCTCTGCCTTATCACTAAGTTTTTGTGTAGTTAAATCTATTATTTATTTTCTTTTGTTGTTTCTATTATATTTTTACCACAAGAGGTTAACACCTTTTTGAAAAACTGATAAATATGAGTTTCTCTTTTAGTTTTCTATGATTTTAGTGAATTTATAGAAGGCAATGTACTCATTGATCCAACAGAAAATATTTTCCTGCATAATTTGAAGGATATCTCCACATTTTTATTTATTATTATTTTTTATTAACATATATTATTTGCTTCAGGAGTATAGGTCTGTGAATCATCAGTCTTACACAATTCACAGTGCTCACCATAGCACATACCCTCCCCAATGTCCATAACCCAGCCACCGTGTCCCACCCTATCACCCTATTGTTTCCTGAGATTAAGAGTCTCTTAAAAGAAAAAAAAAAGAGTCTCTTATGGTTTGTCTCCTTCCTGATCCCATCTTGTTCCATTTTCCCTCCATACCCCCCACAACCCCTTGCCCTGCCTCTCAAATTCCTCATATCAGAGAGATCATATAATAATTGTCTTTCTCTGATTGACTTCTTTCCCTTTGCATAATATCCTCTAGTTCCATCCACATCTTTGGAAATGGCAATATTTCTTTCTTTTTTTTTTCTGGCTGCATAGTATTCCTGTGTGTGTGTGTGTGTGTGTGTGTGTGTGTATACACACACATACCACATCTTTATCCATTCATCTGTTGATGGACATCTAGGTTCTTTCCATAGTTTGGTTATTGTGGACATTGCTGTTGTAGACATTCAGTTGCTCGTGCCCCTTCAGATCACTACCTTTGTATCTTTAGGGTAAATACCCAGTACTGTGATTTCTGGGCTGCAAGGTAGCTCTGTTTTCAACTTTTTGAGGAACTTCCATGCTGTTTTCAAGAGTGGCTGCACCAGCTTGCATTCCCACCTATGGTTTCCCTTTCTGCACATCTTCTCCAACATCTGTCCTTTCCTGACTTGTTAATTTCAGCCATTCTGACTGGTGTGAGGTGGCATCTCGTTGTGGTTTTGATTTGTATTTCCCTGATGCCAAGTGATGTGAAGCACTTTTTCATGTGTCTGTTGGCCATTTGGATGTCTTCTTGGCAGAAATGTCTGTTGGTGTCTTCTGCCCATTTCTTGATTGGATTATTTGTTCTTTGAGTGTTGAGTTTGATAAGTTCTTTATAGATTTTGGATACTAGCCCTTTATCTGATATGTCATTTGCAAGTATCTTCTCTCATTCTTTCAGTTGTCTTTGGGTTTTGTTGACTGTTTCCTTTGCTGTGCAAAAGCTTTTGATCTTGATGAAGTCCCAATAGTTCACTTTTGCCCTTACTTCCCTTGCCTTTGGTGATGTTTTTAGGAAGAAGTTGCTGCAGCTGAGGTCGAACAGGTTGCTGCCTGTGTTCTCCTCGAGGATTTTGATGGATTCCTTTCTCACATTGAGGTCTTTCATCCATTTTGAGTCTATTTTTGTGTGTAGTGTAAGGAAATGGTCCAGTTTCATTCTTCTGCATGTGGCTTTCCAATTTTCCCAACACCATTTGTGGAAGACACTGTCTTTTCCATTGGACATTCTTTCCTGCTTTGTCTAAGACTAGTTTATTGTAGAGTTGTTGATCCATTTCTGGGCTCTCTGTTCTGTTCCGTTGATCTATGTGTCTGTTTTTGTGTCGGTATCATACTGTCTTGACAATGACAGCTTTGTAACAGAGCTTGAGGCCTGGAATTGTGATGCCACCAACTTTGGCTTTCTTTTTCAAAATTCCTTTGCCTATTCAGGGTCTTTTCTGGTTCCATATAAATTTTAGGATTATTTGTTCCATTTCTTTGAAAAAAAAATGATGATATTTTGATAGGGATTGCATTAAATGTGTAGATTGCTTTAGGTAGCATAGACATTTTCACAATATTTGTTCTTCCAATCCATGAGCATGGAACATTTTTCCATTTCTCTGTGTCTTCCTAAATTTTTTTCTTGAGTACTTTATAGTTTTCTTAATACACATTCTTTGTGTCTTTGGAGATATATATGTATATATTATATATTAGACTGGTTAATAGAACAGAGCTATACACTTGTTTTTGAGTGTATTTTGGTCTATTAGAAGAAACTACTTCCCAAAATTTTAAAGAAAGAAAATCCTATATATATACACAAAAATAAGGTAAACATGATGAAGGGATGGACTATGACTGTAAAAATGAAAATTAAAAAAGACTCTAAAAAAGGAATTCATAAGAAGTTGGTTAAGAAAAAAAGAAGAAAGAATGTGATCAAGCTGGAGACTAGAACAAAGCCATGTGCTAGACTTAGGGTATATTTTGATCTATTAGAAGAAACTGTATCCCAAAATTTTAAAGAAAGAAAAACCTGTATGTATACAAAAAATACCATTAAATATAATGAAGGGATAGAATATGACTATAATGGTGAAAATTAAGAAAGATTTTTTAAAAGGTATTGATAAGGTAAAATAGTTAAAAAATGTTAAAATAGGAAAGTGGAAAACATTTTTAAAAATAGAATAAGAAAAAAATAAATTAAAAAAAATTAACCTTTGAAAGACTAAAGAACCATGGGGAAAAAATCCATGAATTCTATGTGTTGCTTTTCCCTAGCTCTGGAATTCCACAGTTCTCGTTGATCAGTGAACTTGGTATTGGCTGGATGTTCTTGCTAATTTTCTGAGGAAGGGTCCTGTTTCTGTCATTGTCAAATGTCTTTGTCTGAGGCGGAATTGTACCACCCTTGCCAGGGTCTAGGCTAAGTAAACTGTTCAGTTTTGCTCTTGGTAGCTTTTGTTTCCTGAATGCTTTCCGTAGAGCTTTGGAGGATGGGAATGAAAATGACAGCCTCCCAGTCTCCAGCCCCAGAGTAGCCAAGAGCACAGGGCCCCACTCCTCAGTGCACCCTCAGAGAAAAGCAGTCAATCCCTCCCATCTCCCTGGTCTCTGGCTGCACTCTGAGCTTACCCAGTCTGTGACTGAGTGTTTCTATCTCTGCTGCACAACCCCATTTGGAGTCCTAAACCGAGCAGATTCCTACAGCAGGCTCCTGCACTGCTCCTCCCAGAGGAGGGCGGTGAGTCTCCCTGGATCTGCTGCTTTTGGGTCTCTGCCTGAAGAACAGTGGTCCGACTGTGCCTTGGATCACAGTTTAAGGTAATCCTGAGCTGAGAGCCCCCACCTGGGCTCTGTCTCTGCAGTCGGCTTGCCTGCTCTGATACCTGGGAGCTCTGCCACATTCAGACACCCGTGGTCTTTTTGTGACCCTGTGGGTCCTGTGACCTCCCCAAGAGGGTTCCACCCCCGTTTAGCCTCTGGAATGATGTCCCTCAGTGAAACTGACTTATAAAATTTCTGATTTTGTGCTCTGCTGCTCTACTGCTCTCCAGGAGCTGGCCCCTCCCTGCCACGGTCTCTCTTTCCTTATATCACCTTGGATTCACTTATCCACATGTCCTACCTTCTAGAAAGTGGTTGATTTTCTGTTGCTAGAATTGCTGCTCTTCTCTTTGAACTTCTGTTGAGTTTGTAGGTATTCAGAATGGTTTGATAACTGTCTAGCTGAACTCTTGGGACCTGATGATATTTAGGTCTCCTACTCCTCCACCACCTTGCTTCTCCCCCTCATTTTATTTTTGCAAATTTTTTAACCATTAATGCTATGAAAGATTTTTTTATAATAATCAGAAGTGTCTAGAAATGGGGTGCTTTGCTACTTCTAGAGCGGGGACCAAAAACTGAATACTGGCCCTATTATAGATGTCAAATTTCAAATGGCTTGAATTTGGAAGATGTTTTAAGAACTCTTTTGGGGTACCCAGTCAGATCTAGGTGGTAGAGCATGTGACTCTTGATCTCAAGGTCATGAGTTTGAGCTCCTCCTCAGGCAGAGAGATTACTTAAAAAAAAAAAAAAAAAAGGAAACAAAACAATTTTTAAAAAAGATCTTAACAGAACTCTTTCAAACTTCAAGTTCAGGAAAAAGATGAGTTTCGAAAGGAAATTAAATTGTGTCTACTTATTTATGGGAGATTTCCTAAGAAGAATAAACTTTCCATTACTGTTCAAATGAGTAACAGCAGATGTGATGTGATGGTAGATAATTTGAAAACAACAACAACAACAAACCAACACTAAGCTAATGATTTCTTTTATTAGAAAGCAATTCTCTTTCAAAGAGAAATTATCTACCTACACGCACAAATCAAACTTCTTACACTTGATTTGATGTTAGTCTTTCTAAAAGACTCTCTTTGAAATGCTCATCATTATCCCCTACTGCTTGATTTGCCACAGAGAAGAGGTTAATGATGTATCTTCTGGGCATTTAGAAAGAAAATTTCTTTGGTTCTCTAATGAATTCTTTCTTTTAGTCAGATACAAACCTCTCTTCAGTGGCAAATGATACTCAATTGTCCATAATCTGAAGTAGTTCCTGACAGAAATTTGTTACAACCTCTTTAAATTCCGTGTTTGGTGCCATTCCTTCATGTCTGTGTTTCCTGTATCTGGAAGCAGATAGCACAAATATGAGAAAATTTACTCATTGGAGAACTGTATGATATGAGAAGTATCAGTTATCTCTATTTATAAAGAAAAATCCCTGCCTTGTGAGGCTAAGATCTGATCTTTGTTGTCAAGAGAAGAATAGTTTACTGAGCAAACACTTATAATAGAGTGCTTATTGTGTACTAGATATATTACAACCCTATGAGGTGAGTATTCTTTGTAATTCTGATTTTAAGATGGGGAAACTGAGGCTCAGAGAGGTTAAGTAGCTAACCCCAGTCACACAGCTGGGTAAGTGTCAGAGCCAGGATTCAAGGACAGACGGTCTTGTTTCGGAGACTATATTATTCACCACTAGGTAAGGCCAGAATTAGGAACAAATCTCCTGACTTGTAATTTAGTCCTCTTTACAGTAAACTAGTTAAGTGTGTATTCAAACCAGATCTACATTTCCGTCCGATGAACCTTTTCTATCAAATTTTTATCAAACATTCTTGCTAATCACATTCTACGCACTTGATCTGCTGCTAGTCTTTCTAAATGACTCTACAACAAAAAGGCAACAAAATCACTTCCCTTCTATAAGGAGCTGAACCACTGAAAGTACTGAAGATTTTTGCTGGAAGTCATACTCTCTGAAGGGTACAGGTGTTAAAGTAGGATTTCTTGCTTGGCTACTTCAAAGGATAAAAAAAGATACCAAACACAAATGTGCTCAAGCTAGAAGGGACCAGAAGATCCCCATGCTTTCCACTACAAGCAACTGAAAGATCACACCAACTCTATTCTCATCAGCACACTTGTTCATAAATGCTCTGAGGGCAAGTGTAACCCCTGGAGAAGCAAGAGAATTTAAGAAGAGTTCTTGACAGCACACGTTTGAATAGACTATGATCGGATGATTGGCATGGTGATTTTTGTCACGTCTACTTCAATCTGGATTCAATTGCTGCAACTACAAATTGTCAACTAGCTTTGCTATGATGATCCGTAAGGGAGGGTGTAGCTTCACTATGACTATCTCAAAGGGAGTAGCTTTGCTACAACTATCTCTATAAGCTTCTGAATATTATCTTCAATTTCCATTCCTTTGGATTCCTCACTTCCTTCTTAACTGAGTGCAAATCTTAAAGCATTATGCTAAAATGTATCATTAGTTCAGGTTTTCTGGAAATATCTAATTCTTTTTTTTTTTTCTGATACAAAAAAATAGAAGAAAACAGAATACGACTTAAAATGTCGATGTTGATAGCATTGGGAGGTCTCAGTGCTGTTATTCGTACACCCTCTTCTCACAGTACAAGACTTGCTTTTCTGTGTAATGAACTCAAGCATTGCTTTCACCAGAACTTTGCACTGCTCACTTAGGAGAGCTGCAACATATGGTTTTCCTCTTCCACTTTTTAATATTTTGGTCTCCGGTGAATCCGCATACAAAAGCTTCCTTCCTTTAGCTGGAGTCCACAAATGAAAGGCTTTTCTTTTTCTGATTGTAGATTAGCCTGCCAAGAAACAAACATGAGCTGGAGAACATCACTTTAATTTATTGATGGGATACAGATGACAAGGAAGTCTGTCCTCTTGTAGGCTTTTGGGAACGCTTCAAGCTGACCCAGCACAGCCGAGTTCATACGGCAAAGACAGACTTTGCCAAAAACCAAAGCCAATAGTCATTGCAAACCTCTGAACCAAAACATTCCTTTAGTGCTTGAATTTCCCTATAATTTGTGTAGATTCCCTTTTTGTCAATGAAGCTAGCAGTGGATAACTAGCTTAGTGCAATCAGACCAAACAACTGTGCCATTCATTCAGTAATTAGATGAGAGCCGGACTGCATGCTTTATGGTTTCCGCTCTTCATTCTTTCCTTTCTTTTCAAGTCCTTGGAGACAAACTCCGGGATGTTTGGCAGAGCGAGGCCCTTGTTGAAAATATCCTGTCTTTTTTACTTCGGGGCTGCTAATAAGTTCTATTCTCAGAGGCAAAACACGAGATGCACAAGCAGGGAGGTTCAGCCAAGTTAAAAAAAAAACTTGGTTCTTACGTGTTACCTTTTGCCTCACTTTACAGTTTTGCCTTCCTCAAGACTGAAGAAGACTTGATTCTTTCTTACATCTAACGGCATGTGAAGGAATTTGATACTTGAGCTCACTGCTTATAGCAGATCTTACATAAATTACTTTTTAAACTTTCAGACATCAAATTGTAGGAGATGTGAAGCAGAGATAGACAGGAAAAATAAAAGGACCGCAGGGCTGTGTGATTAGTTTGTGTACTTTGAGGAGTGCATAACGAATTCAATTTCAGTGAGGCACCTTGGGCTAATTGCTATGCGAATACCTTTCCTTCTTTAAAAAAAAAAAAAAATTCTTTTTAAATTTCCTAAGCCACTGAAAGGGAAGGGAGGGAAAGCTTAATACAAGAAAATACGAAAGGCACATCAGGTTCTGTTGCCATTGCTGCCTCCAAGGTGTAACACTGGTGTGTGACATCCATACAGTAAGTGAACTGGGCTGCCTTCCTTGGAGGTCCTCTGGCCTTGGCAGTCAGGAGGCTTGGTTGCAAGAAATACCGCTTGAGCTGCTTTAAGAAAAAGAGGCACATTTTTTGGCTGCTGTATATAAACTATGGGCAGAACAGCAGTGGGTGTCTTTATGGTGACTGGAATCAGGGACCCAGGGCCTGTCTTTTTCCTGCCCCCTCTCTTCTCTGCTGCTCTTTTGACTTGATCTTTTCTTTGCTTTTCTTTTCTTTTTTTCTCCCCTGGGCCTCCTGGAACCACAGTTAAGGGTTACAAGTAAACTGAGGCATCTTAAAAATTGAGAGTTTATTTGAACAAAATTTGATTCGCTTTGAACAGTGCCAAACTAGAAGTGGTGAGAGGGTTCCTCCAACAGGACTTGGTACAGAGACTTATAGGGAGAAGGTGGAAGCAAAGTAGGGAAGTCATGAATCGGTGATAGCTTAAAGCTGAACTGGCTTTTTGTGACTGGTTTTCCTCAAGCGTTGGTTAGTACCTTGAGGCGTTTACAGATTTAGATTATTGTTTGCTTGTATAGGCTGCTGTAGCATTAGTACCTCCTCAGTCTCATGGCCTTCAGGGGGAGCAGAATATGACACCCAAAATACGCCTCTTTGGCATAAGGATTATCTTGATCTGATTCCTTGTGAATGCCATGGGTTGCGATTTCTCCTTGAAAATACAGTAGAAATGTATTTACCAAATATACATATTTGGTGTATATATACACACACACACACACACACACACACACATATATATGTGTATATATATATACACACACACACTAACTCAAATTTAAAAACATAAACATATGTATATATGTACAATATGCACATTGTATATGTATATATATTTTTTATTTGAGTTAGTTAACATGTAGTGTAGTATTGGTTTCAGGAGCAGAAGTTAGTGATTCATCACCTGTATATAACACCCAGTGTTCATCACAAGTGCCCTCCTTAATGCCCATCACCTGTTTAGCACCCGCCACCTCTTCTCCACCAACCTTCACTTTGTTCTTTATAGTTACTCAGCCATCAAAAAGAATGAAATCTTGCCATTTGCAATGATGTGGGTGAATCTAGAGGGTATTATTCTAGGCAAAATACACCAAGTATATCTTAGTTGTAACATTAGGGAATGGGGAGAGGACAATCAACTAGATTGCAAAGGAAATGGTGTTTGTAGTCCTTGGTCTGATGTAGGAGCACAAGGGAATTTTATAATCGCACTGAGTTTAAACTCCCCATCTACTCTTTTTTTTTTTTTTTTAAGATTTTATTTATTTATTTGACACAAAGAGAGATCACAAGTAGGCAGAGGCAGGCAGAGAGAGAGAGAGGGGGAAGCAGGCTCTCCGCCGAGCAGAGAGCCCGATGCAGGGCTCAATTCCAGGACCCTGAGATCATGACCTGAGCCGAAAGCAGAGGCTTAACCCATGGAGCCACCCAGGTGCCCCAACTCCCCACCTACTGTAAGAAACATTTGAGGATTTTTTTCTAAGTATTACAAAATAGGACATTACTATTAAACAAAAATCTAAGTTTCCTCATTATAAAAGTAGAAAACAAGTTGGCCTGAAAGTGGGCTGTAGGGTGTAGGGTGCAAAAGGGAGGGTGAAACTGTTGCCTTGCTCTAGAGAGGGGATCAGCAAACTTTTTCTGCAAACAGCTATATGATAAATACTTCTGGCTTTGCAGGGCATGGTTTCCACTTTAACTGGGCAACTCTGTTAACATTGAGGAGGAAAAGCAGCCAAAGGTGATATGTAAATGAATGAACATGGCCATGTTCCAATACCTTTTGTTTTAAGATTTATTTATTTATTTTAGAGAGAGAATGCAGTGGGGGAGGGGTGGAAGGAGAGAGAGAATCTCCAGCAGACTCCCCACTGAGTGAAGAGTCTGATGCTGGGTTGGATCCCACCACCCTGAGATCATGACCTGAGATGAAATCAACACTCAGATGCCTACACAACTGAGCCACCCAGGTGCCCTGCCCTAAAATACCTATTTTTTTTTTTAATCTGTTTTACTTCTGGGACAAAATGGTTACTGGCAATATATGTTGTAAGAGAATTTGTTCCTTTATTTGTAACACTTGCAGTCATATGAGCATGCCATTATGACTTACATTTGAAATATGTTTCAGCTGAAACATGAAGCCTTTTATGGACTGAAAAACTTGGAAATCCTTCAGGCAAAGGATTATATTTATGATATAACTTTTCAGTATTTCCATTATATCCCTTTATTTTTAAGCATTTATTAGGTAGCCATAAAAAAATCACTTTGGGACCAATCTTGATATGTTTCCTAAATGTGCTGATTGTACCAAATAAGAACTTGTATTTTCTATATTTCATCAATTCCAAGACAACAATTTATTTTTAAAAACATTTTAAAATCTCTGAAGTCAGTGTTCTTCTAATGATGGAAAACATCTTAGAAATTGCTATAATTATGAAACAGTTGTAATTACCTGCATGAAACTGATCCCAACCCCCTTTCTTGGGAACTTATGGTAATATACAGAAAGAATGAAAATTTACAGTATGAAGGTCAGTGTCCTGGAAGAAAATTTTTGAGGCAATGGTCGAGTGCTCTTTTAAGAAATGTGTATGACACCCATCGGCCCATCACAAAGGGGTCTTTTGTGGAAAGACTCCTATTATCAATGAAACTCAATCAAAATGTGATTTAGAAGAGCATCTAAAGTAATTTGAAATATCCTTACTGATATATTTTGGTCATACATTCCTTTTTACATATGCACAGAGTAATATACAATAAAAATCTGTATCTGAGTCTAAAAGAGCTCTTCTGATAAGTGTATAAGTTCTATAGGATAAAAAAGCATTGTGTCATAGACTAATAGGAAGTACCTTTTTTTTCCCCCTTAGTGGTATATAATATAATGGTGCTTCTTACAATCAATTATGTATTTGATGCAATGATATAAAGTAATAAGTATATTTAAATTAACAAATGATGACAACTTTATTTCTTATATTTGAAGTGATACTAAAAAATGCTTTACTGTTCCTATTAAAGAAAATCCAGTTGTTCACTGAAAAAGCATGATAACATCATCCATTTACTCATTGAACTCTCATGAAGTTTTTCAAAACACAACTTGAAAAGATCCAGCATGAATCCTTGATTTTAGCACATTAAATTCAAAACCAAATATGCATTTTACAAGGATCATGTCTAGGTCATGATTATAATTAGCAGCCTCAGTTTCAACATCATCTTCATGTTTTCTTTATGTTTTTGATATTTTTAAAGTATTTTATAATAAACACCACTTCAGTGGCGGTAAGAATAATTCAAAATCCAATTAATGATGGATTATTGAGAAAATTTTGAATGGCAGATGTGAAAACATTGATGATTTTATAGTTGAAGGCTACTGTCTTACTTGTGTTCAGAAGGATATATTTTAGAAATTACTTCTTGTCCGAATTTACTACTTTAGTTGAAACAGATGTGCATTATGGGATTGGCATACTTGGGCTGGAAGTATTAGGTCTGCTAGAAACCAAACCTATAGTTAATAAAGAAATATTCTTCAGAAGTAGCTGAGTTTTGAGAAGGATTTAAATATACAGTTCAATGCAATTGAACACCATCAGTCACATGGCAATCTGGGTCAACTCGGTTTGATATTTTTGCCCTGAAATATGTAATAAATAATCATTTGAGAGGAGAGGTTAAAGTTTGGTCAAAGCAACACTTTGATTTGCCAGTTTGATTTGATTGCCAATCACACATTATCAACATTAGCAGTAGTTTCCTTAGTGATGCTTGGCTACCATATGAAATGTGGTCACGTACTGAAAGAAACATTCCAACATCTAATTTAT
Organism: Martes martes; assembly: GCF_963455335.1. Lineage (NCBI taxonomy): Eukaryota > Metazoa > Chordata > Mammalia > Carnivora > Mustelidae > Martes > Martes martes. The sequence continues at coordinate 27,283,360 of NC_137890.1, read as the reverse complement.
AATTTTTGGCTTCCATTCTCTGATTACCATATGCTTCAGAATTTATGCCATCATCTGCACGTTTTGGCAAGCTTTTGGGAGATGCCATTTTACCAGAATCCATGATAGCAAGTGATTGTACCTCTTTCACTAAGTCACTCACATTAATGTGTTTTGTTACTATTTCAGTGTGACTTTTCCTACCTATAGGGTCCTGATGAGCAAGATGTTGGCCAGCAACACGGTTTTTGCAGTGATTAGTAATATCTTTTTTCTTGGTCCAAAATGTAAACAGTTATTCTCTTCTTGGGATTGAATTCTCATTTTACTTTTAGGATGTAACGTCCAACCTCTCTTGGAGTCACATTACTTTAGTAAATTAAGGAATTTGCTTCTGCTTTGGCAACTCTGAAAACAAGCTTTAACTTTCTGCATTGTAAATGAATTATATATTGTACGTAGATCAGTAGATTTGATGTAATTGGCACCTAGAAATGGAGTTTTGCTGTACAAGGAACTGAAATGGACCAGAAAGTAGGTGGAGGCTGGCAGTATTTTGAGGAGCATGATAGAGAAAGACTGTATTTCTTTCAATCGACTGTTAGTTAACAATCTGGATTTGATGACACTGCTCAGTAAGGCTCGAAGGAAGTGAGGAACATGTTACTGGAAACTGGAAGAAGAGGATCCTTGATATTTTGTGCTAGAGAGCTTTACAAAGTTGTTTCTTGCAATTATGTGTAAGGCAGAACTTGTAAGTGAGGACATTTTTAAATTAAGCATTGAAGGAGCCACCTGTTCTCTTCTTCCTGTTTACAGTAAAAGGTGAGAGGAGAGAGATAAATTGAGGGAAGGGCTGTGAAACAAAGGAAACAGGACTTGATAGTCTTGAAAATTCTTAGCTTCCCCCGTGGCAAATTGCTAAATTAAGATACGGTGTCTAAGCCGTGTCAAAAAAGCATGCTTTAGAGAAAAGGCTGAGGGTGTGATATTACAACCTTTTGCTAAAACTCAGAAAGTTCAAAAGCATGGAGTGTTCAGTCACACAAAGGGCCCTTTCAAGAGATTAAGGCTGTGCTCCCCAGATTCTCTCATTCAAACCACGGAGCCTGTAGGAAGTTTTAGGGTGTTGTCCTTCAACTGTATCAGCAGGAGACTAAGGGAGAGAAGAGTTTATCTCATAAAGATCTGTGGGTGTAGCTTTTTTCAAATGGAGTGAACCTCCTTAAAAATCCACAGGAGACCTGCAAAGTTCTTGAGAAAACTATTGCAGCAGACCACTGCCAATTTGGATTATACTGGACCCAGAGAATGCAAAAGGAAAGCAGACTGTCAGATGCTCAAAATGCTGCAGCAGGAGGCAGGCTGATATGATTACTCAGATGTAGATACATGTTACTTTTCTGAAGAGGAACCAAAAGCCCAGAGGATGGAGTCACATTATACTAGTCACTAAATAGCAACTGTGGGAGAGAAAGAGAGAGAGAGAGGCACTGCATACTGAAGTTATGCCTAGGCTTTGAAACATGAGAAATGAACTCCCAACATTTGCCCAGCTGGATTTCAGAACTGCTATGGATCAGTGACCTCTTTTTTCTTCCATTTTCCCCCTTTTGAATATGAATGTCTGTAGCTGTTATCCCATGTCTATCACACCATTGCATTTTGGGTATGTTGAGGGCAGTTGACTTGTCTCTTTAGTTTCACAGGTCCAAAAATGGAAAGAAATTTTGCTCCAAAAGCTGTACTTAGAGGATTATACCCAGGAGCCTTATCTATACCTTGATCTAATGTAAAGGATGAGATTTTGGACACATAACTGAGTTTATAATGTGATGAGATTCCTATAAACCTTGGAAGGGAGTGGATATGTTTTTTATATGGGACACATTTGAAACATTAGGCATCACGGTGACAGGATTTAAGGTACCCCCCCCACACACCCCTGCTATTTATATTTTTGACTAAGCTCCCTCTGCTTGCATGTGGACAAGACTTGAAATTTGCTTCTAACCAGGGAAAAGCAGCAAAAGTGATGGGGTGGATAGGTTTATTTGAACATAATGCCATAGAGTGTATCACCTTTTTTACTGGAGTTTCTCTCTCTCCCTCTTACTGGCTCTACGGGAAGGAAGCTTCCCTGACTTTTACAGCCACAACCTGCCAACAACCTGAGGGAGCTTGGAAGTAAATCCTTTCTCATTTGAGCCCTTACCAGAACTTAGCCTTGGCCATGAAAGTTTCAAGGTCATTAGTTTGCTACAGTTGAAATAGTTAATGTATGTATGTATGTATGAATGAATGAATGAATTGATCTGCCTGTCTATCTGTCCAATCAACTGTCCATCCATCCATCCATCCATCCATCCATCTATCCATCTATCTTTCTAGCTATTTCCAAAGCTGAAAAGAAAGCGATTTGTTTGTTCTTCCTGAATTTTTGTGACAGTCAATTTATAATTGGGCATCATTCAATTTTCACAGGAATTATTGACATTTTGGCTCTGCTTATGTCTGGGAAAAGAGTACATGTGTGTGTTTGTGTGAGTGTGTATATGATTCTCAGCTGTTTGAGTTAATTCACTGTTCTACAACAGTGAACAGGTCTCTACAGAGACCTATGAAGACATTGCTTCTTGGGTTGGTAGAAGTTTACTCATTACCTTGCAAGTTGGATGGTTAGACTTACTGATACTATGTCAGGAACTCATTTATTTTCTGAAGTCCTATAAGTGAGCACTAGTATTGTCTACTTTAGTAGCAGTATGCCCTCTATCTGCTTGGATTCTTCATGTCCGGGGATTCTGCTTATATTACAGCTCCGAATGTGTAGATACCAGGAAAATGGAGGGAGATAACACACTTTAAAGTTACATCAATTTATACAGAGGAAACAGATAATTTATTATAGATTTATTGTGTGGATGTTTCCCTGGAAAGACACTAAGCATTGGGGAACTGTATCATGTTTTGTCCTTGGCCTGTTTCCGCTCTTCCTTAGTCCGAGTCCTCCTGGAATCACCCATGTCCTTCCCAATGTACATGTTACTGACATGATATCATATAAACCTGCATCTCCATAGACTGGACTTACAATTTTTTTCCTCATCAAGCTTTATTTTTTAAAAAAATATGCTTACACTTTAATTCTACTCCTTCTTACCCTTTGAGAAGGGCTGCTGACGGGATCTGTGACCAAACAGAACCTGAGGTGATATGAACGTAGCCTGGATTTGAGCAACGTCTGCATGTGGATTGCTTAATGCTTTCCCCTCTCCTGTCCCTTTCTTCAGCCATTTCATTTCAGAGTTCAAGAAGCCCTAAAACAGAAAGAGGTCAGTTAGATTGCACAAGTCCATCTAATAAATTAGTAGGTAAAGATCTCATTTGAAGCCTCCTCCTAGGGTCTCTGATAAATTCTATACTGTCTCTCATAGCAAATCTATTAGATTGAGAAAACGAAGCAGCTCTATGCCAGAATTCTTGCATTCTCCAAAAGTGTGAGGAAAGTAACCTCAGATCAAGCCTCAGAATTGAGCCTGTGCTTGCCTCCAGTGCTAAGTAGCTAGTCTCTGCCAAGGACCTGAATCCAAATTTTTTTCTCAGCTATTTCTCTACATACTCAAAACAGTAGCACAGACAGTCACTAGAAATAGTGTGGCAACTCCTATGATACAAGAGGAATGAGGCCAGAGCTGCTAAACCAGGGATACACAGTCACAGCTCTCCTTGAGACATGGCTGTGTAGAGCTGGTTACCTTGGGTCTCATCTTTTTAAAAATATTCATTGAATTAAAAGAAGTTAGCTGTAGGGGCGCCAGTGGGTTAAAGCCTCTGCCTTCGGCTCAGGTCACGATCCCAGTGTCCTGGGATTGAGCCCTGCATCGGGCTCTCTGCTCAGCAAGGAGCCTGCTTCCTCCTCTCTCTCTCTGCCTGCCTCTCTGCCTGCTTGTGATCTCTGTCTGTCAAATAAATAAATAAAATATTTAAAAAAAATAAAAAAATAAAAAAATAAAAGAAGTTAGCTGTAATTATTCTCTGGTTATGAAAGTTCTATGTGCCTGTTGAAAGGAGGTTGGGGGAAAAATAAACTAATGAAAACAAAACATCCATAGTTTTACTGCTGGCTATTTCACATGTAGATACATTTCCTTCCATGATTTTCTCTAGATTTTTTAAAGATTGTTTTTTAAGATTCTTGAAAGCAGAGTACTTTTACAGTGTATATGGGGCTCTGTTTATCTTAACATCCTACCATAAGGTTTTCCAATGTTCTTAAGAAATCATTTATTCATGTATTTTTAATATCTATGTTATAGCCCCAAATCCTGAAGAAATATAACTCTTCCTTAATGTACTATGCATTTCATTGGGAGAGTTTCTTATAACTAAATTTATAATTATGACTCCCAGTCCTACTGATGGCTCACGAGGCCCTTTATGATATGGTGTCCAGATATGTCTCTGAGTTCATCTTCTATTCCGCCTCTCTTCATTTTACTCGAGCTCTACTGGACTCTTCTCTGTTTGTTGAACCTGACAATCTCACTGTACCTCCAGACTTCCCAGCATGTACTCTGCCAGGAATGGTCTTCCTGGAAAGCTTAATGGCTGGTTCCCCCACCTCCTCAGGCCTTTACTTGAATTTTGCCTTCTCACTTTTTTTTTTTTTTTAAAGATTTTATTTATTTATTTGAGTGAGAGAGAGGGAGAGAGCATGAGTTGGGGGTAGGGGCAGCTAAAGAGGGATAAGCAGACCCCCTGGTGAGCAGGGAGCCCCACACGGCAGATCCCAGAGCCCTGGGATCATGACCTGAGCTGAAGGCAGATGCTTAACTGACTGAGCCACCCAGGCACCCCCATTACTTTTTTTTCAATCAACACAAAACTTCAGTCAACTCAGAGATTCTCCCTATACCCTCCAAGGTTTATTTATTCATTTTTTTCTATTCCTCCCTGTAGTGTTTGTCACCATCTAACAGAATTTTAAATTTTCTATGTTTCTTTATATCTGTTTCTCCCACCCTCAACGAGAATGGAATTCCACAAGGACGGTTTTTTGTTTACCGCTATATCCCTGATGGATAGAACAACAGTCCCAGCTGTTTAGTCTTTGAATAATATGTGTTTAAATGAATAAATGAAGAAAATAACCACTGAAGTAAATGTGCTTATAAATTTATCTCCCAGCATTATAGGATACTTCCTTAAGATAAACGTTTAGGAGTAGAATGATTAGATTTAAGAATTATTGTTCATAATTATTAAACAATTGAGAATACTTTTGAAAAATACTCAAAATTGAGATATTCCCATTTAGTGATTTTTTTTCTTTCTTTTTAAAAAAGATTTATATAAGTCATCTCTACACCTGGCATGGGACCTTAACCCACAACCCCCAGATCAAGAGTTGCATGCTCCACTGAGTGAGCCAGCCAGGTGCCCCAGTGCTTTTATTTTTCAACTGGCTCAAGAAAAATTAATTGAGCCTCTTATTTGTTTATGTATTTATTTATTTTGCTTTTGGAGGACCTAGATAATTCAGGTAACAAAATCAATCCATCTCTTGACCTAATAAAGCAAGTTTACAAAACTATCTATGTATTTTCTTCTCCAATTCTCTTAGTATGAGTAATAATCCTCCAGAATATTCATGTGAAACTTTATTGTTAACATGTCCTGATCCACTGTTATATGCATGTTTTTATTGAAAAGGGTGGGGTCACCTGGCTCAGTTGGTTAAGCATCTGCTTTTGGTTCCAGTCATGATCCGGAGTCCTGGGATTGAGTCCCACGTCGGGCCCCTTGCTCAGTGGGGAACCTGCTTCTCCCTCCCCTTTTGCCTTTCCTCCAGCTTCTTCTCTCTCTCTCTCATTCACACTCTCTCTCTCAAATAAATAAATAAAATCTTTAAAAAAAAAAAATGGTGTTAGCATTATGGCCATACCAGTATTCAAAGATCAAATTTAGAGCTTTTGAAATGTTGGAACGTAAGAGAAACTGGAACAACTTCTCTTGTAAAAATACATTTTTAGAGTGATAAAAATATTATTGGTGTTCTTTCAAAAGCAGAAAATAATATCAGAAATCATGTATTTTAAAACAACATTATTTATCCCTACTTTGGTTAATTTTGCTTGGTGCTTTGATTCATATAATCTAAATGAAAAAATATTTGAAACAAGGACAAGTTTCAAACTATTTGATAGTACATGATTAAAATGCATGTTAGCATCTTAATAATGTATTCTTTTGCATCGATCTGAAAATTTCTGGAAAAATTCTTAGAGCCTGACTTTTTAAAAAAATTTTTTTTAAAGGAATTACTTAATCAACAAATATGTGGCCAACCCTGCTGTAGCTTGGAGGTAATGTGGTTATTTATGTAAAACCATAATCCATTAATTCTCTTATGTTCTCAGATTAACTTGTATGGACTATAGCCCAATTTCATATTCTTATTTCCTAATACTTCTGGAAGTATTCGAAATATAGTTCCAGGTTCTCTTGTCACTGAGCAAATTCAAAGAGTTGACTCTGTCTTTCTTCTCCTTCTCCTCTTCCCCCTCTTTCTTTTGTACACCTATATACATACACACACATGCTTGACATATATGTATATATATAATATATATAATATCGATATATAATAAATGTATATTTGGGTATATAATGTATTGGACATATATTTGGGTATATAATAAATATATTATATTTGGGTAGATACCATATTAACACTGGAAACTTCTCAAAGTAACTTCGATAGTAAAAACTTTTCATCTTACTTGATATCACTGATGTGTTAAAATTATTGTTCCTGAGTAAGCATGTGAATCCTTGATGTGAATTAGCCTTTCTGATGAGCATATTACACTGTGCTCTTCTTTCCTTGGTTCTTTAATATGGTGAAAAGTTCTTACTCACCCCTATTCTAGTTGTGCAGATAAGTTGACTCTCTCAAAACCCATTCCAAACTCCTTTTCAACTGATTTCTTCTTCTATAAGATCTAAGAAAACAAACAACGCTCACAATCCCACCTCCTATAAGCCAGAGTGATGATGTAACATGACTGTGGGCAAGGAGATGGTGAGGGAAACTCTGAGGGAGGCCCTCCCTCCTTTTCTTGTCAGAGAAAAAGGTAAAGCCATGGCTTTAAAGGAAACTTTACTCTTCCACTTGTAACCATCTTTCTCTTTGTCTGCAATGCTGAGAGACTTAGCAGCTGTCCTGTGACCATTAGGATGAAAGTTGTATGCTAAAAAAATGACGGAAGACAAAAAGAGCGACATCCTGATTCCTAGGGCTGTGGGATTCTTATTATCTGAGAGACACTCACCCCTCCTTTTAGGCATTGTTTTTTGGGTTGTCTGTTATTTGCAGCCAAGTCTGGTGCTAACGTAGGCATGAGTCTTGCTAGCACCCCTCCTCTGTACTACATTCGTTCTCTTCTGACGCGGTGTGGGCTCTCATCTCCTCACCTCCCACACTCTGAGGTGCTGCCAGCCAGAATGACTGATGCTTTTCTAGTCCTACTTCCCACTTGAGGCACACAGTGTCCAAAAAACAGTGGAGTGGCAGGGATCATGGTGAAGGCAAATTTCTTTTTTATTTATTTATTTTTATTTTTAAAAAGATTTTATTTATTATTTATTTGACAGAGAGAGAGAGAGATCACAAGTAGCAGAGAGGCAGGCAGAGGGGGAGAGGGAAGCAGGCTCCCTGCTGAGCAGAGAACCCGATGTGGGGCTCCATCACAGGACCCTGAGATCATGACCTGAGCCAAAGGCAGAGGCTTAACCCACTGAACCACCCTAGCGTCCCAGTGAAAGCACATTTCAACTTATTTTACTGTCCTGTGATGTCTTTTATTTGTTTCTTTTGAAGTCTCTTCACTGGAGAGAAATGTTAACTCTCCACTGCTTCTGCCTCAGCTGATGCCTCTCCCTAGAAATACGAGGCATATTTTCACTTGTTTCACCTAGAAGTAGAATCAACTGTTTCATGTTAACTACAGATCTCTCTTTCTCTCTAAAAAATACTCATGATGTAATAGCAGAGGGGTGAATTTGCTGTTTAGGGCCATGATCATATTTTAGAAGAGCAGGATGATGTGGGATTTGATAAATTTGCATGATGCAAAGGCAGGCCTGTAATTGAGTTTGGACAGGAGGCTAAGGAGAGTGAGAAACATCAGGGGTTACACAGGGGGATGGATAGAGAAAAGAAAGGGCCAGCTGAGGAAGGTAAGGCCAGAGAAATGGTTTAGGCTGGAGTCCTACATTGAATAAAATGATCTGTGAGGGAAAAAAAAAAAATCACAGCCATTAGTTTAGCTTAAAGGGCTTTAAAAATCGGACTCCAGTATTTAGTTTGAATGGATGCTTTGCTTGAATGGAAAACCTTTTATAGGTCTTCCTGTCTTTATATGTCAGTGAAATCTGTTATTTTCCTAAATGGTTTTGGCAGAGAAACTATAGGAAAGGCCTAACTGTCACCTTTGGTTCAACAACATGCCAAACAGATGTTGGAAAAGCAGAGGGTCTCCAGGATTCAACTGAAACTGCTTCTTAGAAAGGTCGCTGTTCTAAGGCTTCCTGAAAAATCACCAGAATCTCATGGAGTGGACTTCGAGGCAATGATATGTGCTTTATTTTAAAAAAAATTTTAAGGTTTTCATTTAGTTAGTTGTCAGAGAGTCTGAGAGAGAGAGAGAGAGCACAAGCAGGAGGAGCAGGAGGCAGAGGGAGAGAGCCGCACTGAGAAAGGAACATGAAGTGGGACTCGATCCCAGGACCTTGGGATCATGACTTGAGCGAAGGCAGAGCGTTAATGGACTAAGCCACCCACGTGCTCCTATATGTGTTTTAAAGAGCCTTGTGAACCCTGGTGGTAGGGAGTTAACCATTCAGAAAAATGGTTAAATGATAGTAACAGAAGGGTCTCTCCTAATAGGTATTAAGTTTTGCTCAAAAAGTCTTTCATATTTGAGAAATTCGGGGGAGAGAATTTTTATTTTTCCCTAAAACCTTTTGCTTTTTTTCCAACATGGAAGCTAATGATCAGAAGAACTACGTCTGTTTTGTTTTCTAGCAGATTCCCAGAATCCAGGCAGAGCTATAGAACAGGTCTCAATAAGTCATATCTAGTCATATAATAAGTCTGGATAAATACTTAATTTAGAAATGGATTTTAAAGATACAAAATTGGGAGAGTATAAAATTAATAAGAAGTTAGGACTTCTTTTGTTCCAGAGACTGTTAAAAGATAATATGTTTTTGAAAAGATTTTATTTATTTATTTGACACAGAGAAATCACAAGTAGGCAGAGAGGCAGGCAGAGAGAGAGGGGGAAGCAGGCTCCCCGCTGAGCAGAGAGCCTGATGCGGGGATCGATCCCAGGACCCTGAGATCATGACCTGAGCTTAAGCAGAGGCTTAAGCAGAGGCTTAATGCACTGAGCCACCCAGGCAACCAAAAGATATTTTATTTCAAAATAATTCTATTTACGCCCTAGACTGTCCATTTCTATAGATGCATCCAGATCCTTTGAGGAAGCAACATAAAACTTTCTGCAGAATCCTATTGCCAAATTGGATGAAAATGTCATTGTCACTTTTTTTTTTTTTTAAGATTGTTTGGCCAAACCTCATTTGTGGTAGACTTTTTGTTTCACTCTTTGCATTTATTTTGGTGCTAAAATACAATGGTATTTTTAATGAATTTGGACTACGTTATGAAAGAAACTTAAAGCAAAGGAAAATAATTATAAGTAATTACTATTAACTAAAACTTGGAAATAATCTGTTTTAATCACCTTGATTTAGAGCCAGTCCATTCTGAAATGCTATTATAATTGCTTTTATCACATTTTCTCAGGCTTATTACTAGGAAAGCTATATATATGTGTGTGTGTGTGTGTGTGTGTGTGTCTTAATATGGACTACTATGTATGCAAGTATTTTCTTGACAAATATTGATTTTTTTCAATATGATTCACCGCAGTCTTTCTTTCCCATTTTTCCTAATATACTTGATTATCCAAAGACCATTTTTCCTCAAAAGTGATAACGGCTGTCAGACAAAAACTTCTTCAAGTGAACTTTATGCTCTCTACTTTTGAAGTAGGAATCAGTTACGTTGTCAAATTGGTTTCACAATCCAAGAGAAGTGGCGGGTTATATCGATGTAAATATCTTGTCTACTATTTCTACTATAGCTTTTATAAAAATGTCACTGTTAGGGAAACAGGGTAAAGTATATACCACATCTCTTTGAGATCGATCGATCAATCAGTTTATCTATTTTACAACTTCATGTGAATCTACAATTATCTTGAAAATTTCAGTTGAAATAAAATCCAAGATAAACGCTTCCAGGCAAGATGGGTTGGCTTTGGAAATGCAGGCAATGGGGATGCTTCATGTATAATACAATAAAGATTATTAATTAGCTAACATGTTCCAATATGAAGTGCCTTTTTCCTATGTAAAGATAATCCTTTCCACTTAACTTTTGATTTACCTCTTCTTTGGTGATAGGATCTTCCTACTTTGAGTAAATCCTGTTTTACTGTGTGTTCACTTTTTCCTCTTTGAATATTATGATGACATTACTTAATTGTTCCTGAAATTTGTAGTTTTTCTACAACTTCCAGCTTCTAATTTCTGATATTGAGAGTCTATGCAACTTTGAGTGGGAGAACTCAGTTCTGGAGAATGTTGCCAAGGTTTTATTATTCAGCTCATGTTGTCCTCCTGGACCTAGAGATTAGCCCAGTAGTAGATTCGTGATAGTCACAGATCCAATCAAATTCCAGAGAATGTTTTGGGAATTCAAGGTCTCTGTGATATGCAGATGTGAAACCTACATATCTTTCATTAGTATAATCAGCCAGCCAGGGATAGACTTCCTGCACAGAGATGAGCAGACTCAAGAGAGAGGTAAAGGAATGGAGACCTGATAAAAAATTACCTAAAGACCCTACTGTCTCTGGATTTTTTCAAATGCACGAAACAACAGTACAAAAACCAACCAATCAACCAACCAAGCAAAAACTCTAACCCTTTATTGTTGCAACATAATGAGTCTTATTGAACTTGACTGATCTGGACCTCAGCAGTAGAAAATTGGGTGTTGGGAGTAAAAATGCGGAACTGGCTGAACCGAGGAAGGAGTAAAGAGAGAATTGCTCTGTCTCGTGCGGGAGAGTTGGCTTTCTATCTGTAGTTACAAAGGACTTTTCCAAACCACGGCCTGCTGGGCTTTGGGATACGGATCATGTAAGAAAGGTCAGAATGCTGAAGTGTGTAGAAGCCTTTTGATGTTCAGTAATGTCCTATGACAATGAGATCTGCTTCTTACAGTAGGCCTCTGAAGGTTGAGAGGTGAGAAAATAGGTTTGGTTAAGGAGGATCTTCTGTCTGTAGATTGTTATAAGAAATGACTTAGAATCCAGTTATCTGGTTTCTCATAGAGTTGGAATATCTAAGTTCTGGCCCCAAGCTGAGGTTAATATAAACAAAAAGAAGGAGAGGACTTAGCAAGATTAAATTTAGGGCATGGGAGGGGACTGATTTTCCAATCTTCTTCCTGTTTCCTCTCTTGAGGCTTCACTGTCTGTCAAAAGGTAAAGGTCCTGTTTTGGTGAAATACCTGGGATGCAGCCATGGGGGTCAAGGAACACATTATATTTGCCTGTCAGTCATATGATTTGGGGTGGGAACTATTAAACTGAGGATTAGGAGTATGGTAGAAACAAATGCTGACGTAGTAAGAAACAGAAATTTCTAGGCCCAGGTCTGGGTTTAGCAGTTCTTACTAGATGACATCTATGGTTTTACCTATTAGCCCCTGATATGTGCTAGAAACAAAGAGATAAGAATATTTCTTAATTCCCAAAACAGCAGTGTTTCCCCATAAAACCTGACCAAACCTAGCTAAAGATAGGCCATTATCTGCTCAACTCTAGACCCCAAATTCACACTATCAGAAAGTAATCAGGTCAGATATAGCAGCCATACCATTGTCTGATGTTGCAGTGGGATGGGGAATGAACAAGGAAATTGTCCCAGAAAGTTGTCCTAGGAACTCTTCCATTTAGAAATGGCTAGAGAGCACTGTTCATTTCAATTCCTCTTTTTCTCAAGGGGGAGGTTTTATTGTAATTATCACGTTTTCCCTTCGCCAATAAATGTTAGATATTGTGTGGTAGATAACTTCTCAATTTTAGCTACTAGTGGTGTTCTTGGAGAAGACTATACCTGGGTTTGTCCTAGATACAGTACCTGGGAAGGATTTTGAATTTACTCCGTTGGGGTAGGGAGGGAATATATTTCACTTAGGTACAGGCATTTTTGGAAGTGTGTATCTGGGATGAAAGGTATGTTTGGATGTTGGATATTGTAAGCAAAATTGTATACTAGAGCGGAATCATCTTTCGATTTTCTCCCTGGGTCTAATGCCAACTTTCCGCTCACCTCACTAACAATCTCTAATTAGGCAAATCATGAGGCTCTAGGGAAGTGGACCCCACTACTGACTCAAGTAACTTCTTCTTATCAGAGAAGCAGAAACTTTTATCAAACCATTTCTGAAGCTGACTCTACTTCTGGATCATTTTGCTTTAAGGGTCAGTAAATTCCCTTTGTTGTTCAAGAAATTCAAGTTGGATATCAGAAAAACATGTTCAAAGTTCAAATCCTGGGTGCCTGGGTGGCTCAGTGGGTTAAAGCCGCTGCCTTCAGCTCGGGTCATGATCCCAGCATCCTGGGATCGAGCCCCGCATTGGGCTCTCTGCTCAGCAGGGAGCCTGCTTCCTCCCTTCTCTCTCTGCCTGCCTCTCTGCCTGCTTGTGATCTGTCTGTCAAATAAATAAATAAAATCTTAAAAAAAAAAAAAAAACAAAGTTCAAATCCCTTTCTGGAAAGAAAAGAAAAGAAACAAACCTCCCTTTGTATCTATCTTCTTTTAGCTATCATTTCATTATTTTTCTTTTTATCACTACAATAGTTGAAAATGGAGTATTTGCTTGGTCTCTGCAATTCCTCTTCTCTCATTTACTTGACAACCCCCTGGTTTCTGTTTTCCATCCTCATCATTGTACAGAAACAGCTATTCTCAAGGACATAAGTGGTTTGCCATAGTCAAATCAGTGGACCTACTTCAGTTCTTAACTTATTCGGTCTCTCTCCATTGGTGTCAGTTGATACCAACTTCCTTTCTTCTTCCTAGAGTCCCTCTCTCATTACTTATGTTTTTTTAATATAACTTTTAAAGAGCTTCTGCTCAATCCTTTTGCTTCCTCTTCTTCTGCCTATATTTTCCAGAGTTTCATTGGTATATGGAATATACCATTGATATATTGGAAATATGTTATTTCCCATTCCCTTGACTTTAAAGCAAGTCAAACCTTACTGTATATCTTTATATGAATTGTAAATGTTTTCCTAGTTTTGTGAAAATCCCCAGGACTCCTCTCTCCTCAAATCTTCTTGTTTCTGACCTAAAATCTTGCCTCTGTGACTTGAAACTTAGTATCTGAGTACTCCGAATTCAATATTCTTATATGTGTTTGCTTTATCTGAATTTCAGCACAGTCATATGAATTTATGCTTGGATTATCACTTGTTAGGAATTCTCTGTCCTATCTAGGACCTTGCATTAGTCAAGGTCCAGAGAAACAGAACCATAAGGATATATACAAATACGTAGAAAGAGATTTGTTATGAGGGATTGGCTTGCATGAGCCAGTGAGCCAATTATGGAGGCTAAGAAGTTCTACAATCTGCCATCTGCAAGCTGCAGGTCCAGGAAAGCTAGTGGTATAGTCTCAGTCCAAACCTGAAGGCTTGAGAACCAGAGGGGTCAATGGTGAGAGCCACAGTCTGAGTCCAAAGACCTGACAACCAGGAGTGAAAATATATATCCCAGCTCAAGCAGAAAACAAATTTGTCCTACCTTTGCTTTTTTTGTTTTATTCAGGCCCTTAACAGATTGAATGATGTCCACCTATACTGGTGAGGGTGATCTTCTTTACTCAGTCCACTGATTCAATTGCTAATCTCTTCTAGAAATACCCTCACAGATCCACCCAGAAATAATGTTTTATTTGCTATCTGAGTATCTCTAAGTCCAGTCAGTTGGACACATAAACTAATCATCACAGGTCTGTAGAACATAACACCTACTTCATCCTCCCTCCACTCCAAGACAAGGGAAAAAGGGAGGAATTGTACATAGATTAAATTTCCTTCTTACCACCTCCTGTACATCAGTGAAAGCTGTGTTGCATCATCAGTTAAATACTAGAAGGCTACTGGAAACCAAGAGAAGGATAGAAAGGAGGCTACGTAATTGCAGGCAATTTTTTTACGTCCTCATAGTCTGCATCTTCAACCAATGATATTGGTTTGATAAGAGGTAACAAAGATAAAAAACAAAGTTAAAAACTGAGGGAAGAGGTGGTAGAAACTCTTGTTGGTCAAGTAGAACCTAATTAGATAGATGGAATAGGCCTCTGGTTCTTTAGACCCGGTACACTTAGGGTGGGCTTGGGGGAAAATGGAGCACTCCAGCATATACAAGAGGTCTATGTGGGAGCATTAATGATAGATAGCTGGTTCCTTCATTGTGTTACTTTTTGAAATTTTCCCTCTGAAAATATTTTCTAAAATGTAGAGGGGTTTGTTATTCTTCAGACTTTGCAGGTAGATGTTGCTGACAAAGAATGTAGGGCTCGGATCTTGGGGTAGAAACTCTAGGCAGGTAATAATTATTTGAAATCATTGTTCATTGAGAAAGAGCTGCCAAAGACAAGAAAAGTGTTTTCAAGGGGCTCTATGTGTCCAAAGAAACTAGAAAGAGTAATTTTAGTCATACCATCTCATCGGGAAAGGAAACTGTGGTTTATTTCTAGTGATTTATTTTCTAGTCTTTTCTTCCTAAGCTCATCTCTTAAATTATGGCATTCTCCAGATGTCCATCCTCGACCCACTGTTCTTATGCTATGAACTCTTCCAGAGTGATCTCATTTCCTCTCATGATTTCAGTTCCTGGTGACTTCAATCCTCTATCTTTATCCTTGACATTTTCCCACAGATTCATACTTCTATCCATCTGTCTACTCAATGTCTCCCATAATGTCGTCGTAAAGTCTCAAACTCAACTTTTTTAAAACGGTAATTACTCCCACCACCATAAATCTGCTCTTCTCCCATCTGCCTAACTCCTTTATTATTATTATTTCTCCCCTCTTTCTTGTGTTTGGAGGTACTGACAACACCTCATTTACCCAAGCTAAAAATCATCCTCAGTGACGCTTTCTTCTCCTTGTCCCAATATCTGATAAATCCCCATGAATTTTAACTTTAATTTTAATTTTAATTTTTCTACCCTCTCCCCTACTTTCCATCATCCATTAACCTTGTTTTAATTCAGGCCACTATCCTCTTTTATCCTAAATTATTGGAGCTATTCTTAATTGGTCTGTGATGGTCAGAATTTTCATTGTAAGCAATAGAAAATGACTTTGGCTAGCTCAAGCAGAGGACAATATTTCACACAGGTTTGGGAATATTTAGAGAATCAACAGGATTGTTGGAAAACCAGATTCAGAAAATATGTGGAAACCAATGGAGACTTGTCAGTTGGGACCACAGCCAATGTGATGTGTTATAACAATCTGTTTAGGATGTTACTGCTAGAACTGGCCTTGCTTTAAAAAGTACCATTTTCACCTCTGGCCCCTAAACACTATTTTTTGAATGCGACAGCTAACTGTCCTTTCATATTATTCACTCCATATTCAAAGTCCTGAGTGCAAGTGTCAAACTGGCCAATCCTAAACATGCCCATGCTTTAGGTACTGGAAGATGGAGAGAAAAAAAAAAAATCTGTCTTCATTCTGTTGCTATGCTAGGAAGTGAGTCCTGCTGTCCTCAAGCTTCACTCAATAGGGCAATTCTTTTAGACTGGAAATACTGAAAAATTGGGTGGCAAGAATAATAATAACAAAAAGAAACATCCAATAAGTGGACCTCCATAATCAATCTTCCTCCTGCAAACCAGGGGAAGAGAGGAGACAGGTACCTATAAGGAAGTTGCTGCATAGACTGAGGCAGGAAATGATGGGCTCCTGAGGTAAAATTGTGACAACGAAGCGGGGAGAAATGGGTAGATCTGAGGGCCATATAGGATTTGTGATTTACAGACCTGTGGAATGTGAGAGAAAAATTAAGGTTGGCATTGAAATTTCTTTCTCAAGCAGTTAGGAAGGAACACGTGATTCCTTTAATTTTGGGTATATTTAATTTAAGGGCCTGTGGGAGAATGAATGAAGATGTCATTTAAGGGGATGGTTCTGAGTTTGGGGTTCAGAGGACAGAGCAACATTGGAGATGTGGTTTTTTTTGAGCCATTAACATAAAATTGATTATTAAGGTGGTGGGAGCTATGTTGTCACCCAGGTGTGGTATACAGAGTGAGAACGCCCAATTCCATGGAAGCTCACAGATAGGTTCTGCCGCCCAGCATGCCTCTTTGTGGCAGCCACCCAGAGACTTTTGGGCCATAATTCTTCCAGATTTAACACTTGGCTCATTGCTTTTCTTTTGTTACCATTAATCCTGCCAAACTCTTGGTGATATCAGTATGCCTCTACTGAGTGTATTTCCATCACCCTGGTTTCTCAAATCCTTGACCTCATTTTCAAAGATTTTTGTCTTTCACCCTCCATTAGCCATTGACTTTTTATTTTCAGACCCTGGGTTGGTGTTTTTCAATTATGACCTTGTAGCAGATTGTAAAATTAATGAAATTGTCATAGGGAGAATTTTTTTTTTTTAAAAGATTTTATTTATTTATTTGAGAGAGAGAGAGAGAGAGAGAGAAAACACAAGCAGGTAGAGGGGCAGAGGGAGAGGGAGAAGCAGACTCCCCACTGAGCAGGGACCCTGACAAGGGGCACGATCTCAGGACTCCAGGATCATGACCTGAGCTGAAGGCAGATGCTTAATGGACTGAGCCATTCAGGTGCCCATAGGGAGTATTTCTTTTAAATTGAAATTTCTTTTAAAATTTTTTCTAAATTAAAAATATCAGCACACTTAGTATATGCTTAGTGTCTGAACCTTGTTATACAATGATCTAACCTAATTGTATACAAGATTTATAATTGTTTACATACTGCAAAATTAGAAAAGGCGGACTAAAAACAAGATGGCAAGATTGGGTGGGATTATTTTGTATTTTTTAGTGAATTAAAAACATATGGCTTCAGAAAGGACAAGGATAAGAATGATGTCTTTGAGTAGGGAAGGGAAAATGGAATCCAATACTCAAAATATTATATCTACTATTACTGCATAATTAATTTTCTTTGTTTATAAGACTATTATCACCTGCAGACAAAGATGTAATAAAATTTGCATGAAAAAAAGAAAAATGACCCCATATGACCATACATCCTACTCCCAACTTCTTCGATTCTGTTTCATTTTACAGAAAATTTTCTGTACTCACTACTTCCTTTCTCTCTTTCCTTGAAGCTTATTATGGCCACTGCAGTCAGATTCTTATTTTTACTGCTTTACCACAACTGCTCTTTTAAAGTTACAAAAATTTCTGTTTTCTAAACACAATGAGCACTTCATGTAACTTAATTCATAAACAATGTTTGACAGGGTTGACCATTGTCTCCTTTATGAAACCCTTTTTTTGCTTCACCCGGATTCCTTAATAGTCTCTCTTCTGTCTTCTCACATTGCAATAGTATCTCACTCTGTAACATTTTTAAGTGTTAACCACTTCCTGCAGCTGGACACAGTCACTTCCTGTGGCTTCAGCGAGGCCACTGAACTCTTCCGGTTTATTTTTCCCCTCTTTGGAGACTACTCAGTTTTCTTTACAAGCTTCTCTTATTATTATCCCTCAAATCCTCCAAAATGAATGTTCCTTCAGGGATCCCTTCTTAGATCTCCATTCTTTATTTATTCAATAAATATAAAGTACAGGTTTATTATGGATAGACGTTCTCATAGGTGTTAGGATGTAGCAGTGAAGCAAATAAGCAGAATTTGCTTACGTGAAGTAAGACCTGCTGGGAGACAGCAGGAAATAAGCACATAAGTAAAAACATGGAGATAAGTGAGATGAAGGAAAATAGAGCATAATGAGGCTGTGCGAAGTTACTCACTGGAGAGGCAATATTTATGTAGGGGTCAGCAGCACATGTACTAAAAATGAACGGGTCAGGAAGCGTTCTTAAAGAAGTAAGGGAAGTTACAGGTTATAATTTGGAGGTGGACATTTCAGGAAGATGAAACAGCAATACACAAAGAATGTCAAGTAGGAGGATGCCCCATATGTACAAGAAAAAGCAAGGAGGCCAGTGTGTCTGGAGTGGGAAGATGGTGAGAAGACAATGGGAGGGTATGGAGTCAGTGAGGACCATAGCAAGGAAAGCTTTGCCAACCATGAGAAAAACTTTAGATTTTATTCTGAGTGAGATGAAAGACCACAAGAGAATTTCAATCAACAAGAATCTACATCCTGAGGTTAAACTTTGCTAAGGGAAGACCGAATGACTTCATTGAAGGTTGAGGGGGGGTTGCAAATTGAATCGTAAAGATCAATTAAGTTATTGAAATGAGTCCTCCGAGAAGTGATGACACTTTGCACTAAGGTTGTGGTGGGAGAGATGATGAGCCCTGGTAAAATTTCTAGTTCAATGACAGAATTGACAGGATTTCTTGAAGCTTTGGATGTGAAGCTTAAGAATAAGAAAGAAGTCAAGGATAACTAAGTTTTTGGGCTGAGCAACTGGTAGAGTGGAGCTGCCATTAAATGAGGTGGAGACTACTAGGGGAGAAACACAATGGGGGAAGGTGCTGGGGTAATCAAGCTTTGGTTTTATTTTTAAATAAAAATATTATTTTATTTTGGTTTCGTTTTAAGCTTGACCTGCCTGTTGGAATTGAAGTGTATATGTCAAGTAAACAGGTGGGTATATGATTCTGGAGTTTAAGGGTTAAATCCTTGCTTGAAAAATACATTTAGTGTTGTCAGATCATAACTGAAGTCATGGAACTGGAGAGTCAGAAATCACCTAGGATGAGAGGGTTAGATATAGAATTAAAAAGTCAGAGCCCCTAGGGGCGCCTGGGTGGCTCAGTGGGTTAAAGCTTCTGCCTTCGGCTCAGGTCATGATCCCAGGTTCTTGGGATCGAGCCCGGCATCGGGCTCTCTGCTCGGCGGGGAGCCTTCTTCCCCCTCTCTCTGCCTGCCTCTCTGCCTACTTGTGATCTCTGTCTGCCAAATAAATAAATAAAATCTTAAAAAAAAAAAAAGTCAGAGCCCCTATTCTTGTAAATATTTCTTCCAGTGGGGTGGCCCCAATTAGCCAGCAGTCTTTACTGTCATTTCATTCCTGTCGCTGTCTTGAGCCTCAGCAATGCCAAGACCATTAACTGTAAAATCAGAGTGGAGTCTTCAAATGGCTCTGACACTGAGTAGACATTGGAGCTAAAACTAATGGAGGATCAGGAGTTTTCTGTAGTTCAGAAGGAAATGAAATAAATTTGGCTGCAAGGAATAAAAGGTTGCCTTTTAAAATAGAGAGCTGAACTTTGTCATGGATCTTTGCCAAATCCGTTCAGAGGCTGCCTTGCTAAGAAGGGAGAGGAGGATGAGTATTATCAACAACGCAAGGTCATGTTGAAGGAGTCGCTGGTGCATCGACCCCTTTTGTGATAATGCTTGCAGGATTGTCAGTCTCAGCTAGACTTCTGGTGGAGGAGCATGTCCAGTTGCCTGGTGGATTTTTCATTACACCAAAAGAGAATCACTTGAGGAATGTGTGGGAATTGGAGCCCTGGAATTATGTACTTTTGGTCGTCTCCATTTTGGCTTGCGGTAACATTAAATCTTTTCCCTTCACTGTTGCTCCTGTGTTGCCCTTGGCTAACACTCCTGAATTCATGTGCCTTCTGGGTTCTGGCAGGTGGTGCAAGGGGCAAGTTTCTGTGTCAGCAGTGTGAGTGCAAGCATGTCTGTTGGCCTGAATATCAAGGAGATACCAGCTAAAAAAGTCACATTTATTGCCTCAGAGTTTGAAGTCAAATCTCTACCCATCATCTTCTGAAATGCCTGTAATGGCCCATGTGTATTTGGGGGAAAGGATCTGTTTTTATAAATTTAAAGAAGTGACAAACACAGCAAACAGTAAAAATTGAGGCTCTTGAATGAAGACATAGGTCACATAAAGAGATCTTCTGAAATATATAATGGACCACTAAATCAACCATCCACATGTGGAGAATGTTCTTCAGTTTGTTAAACCATCCAGTGAGTGGGCTGTGAAGCATTATTGTACTCCTTAAGGGTTTTAGTTTAAAGGCCATATAGAAATGGAGCAAAGGAATTAATTGAAAGGGTATTGAGAGTCTCAGAATCACTGGGAAGGCAGAACAAAGAGGTTTGCGTTTGATGCGAGATCCACAACTTAAAACACATTAGGAGAAAATACAATTGTATCTACTGCTAAGAGCAATACCTTGATGTGCATCCCACCTACATTGTTCCTGGGGATCCCCTGGTTCTGCCATCCCCAAGAAACAGACACTGATGTTGCCAGCGCTGGCATAATTTCAGCTGTTCCTTCTTTTCATTGTTAATTTCTGGTTTATAATACATGGTGGGTACATCTGATTGGCTCAGCATAGAAGATGTGCCCATCACTAGCTGCAAAAACAGCTGGGTTGGTTGTGTATCTGGCATCTTTTGTTTCTACAGTAGGATATACCTCCCAACAAGATTTATAAGATAAAAAATTTCCTAAATGTACAGAAGAAGGTCAGATGCTGGGCAGCCAAAAAAGTGACATATGACTATATTAGTAGATACCCTTTGGCTGCTTAAAATCAACACATCCTTCCTTCTAAACTTATACTTCGAGAAGAGAAAATTGCTTGCATGTAACATAATAAATTATTCTATATAAAACCAAGGCTGTACCTACTGCTTTCCAAAAGAGAAACCATACAAATCTTATCAGTTACTACATCTAGGTCAGGCCACAGTTGCTGGGTAATATCCATTCCTCCCTTTGCTTTGCCGTGACCCCATCCAGAGAGTCCGCCACTTCACAGAACATAGTGGGGGAAAGGGAACAAAAAGAGTGGGGAAACTAGTAAAAGTATAAAAGTGTGTATGTGACACAGAGAGGAAGTCCTTTTTAATTTTTTTTAAATTCATTTCATTTTAAGTAATCTCTACACCCAGTGTGGGGCTTGAACTCGTGATCCTGAGATCAAGAGTCACGTGCTCTTCAGATTGCGGCAGCCAGGGACCCTGGGAAGTCTTCTTTATAATTCACAGAAGAGGGCTCCCAGACCCCACCTCTCCTTTCTTTTTTCTCTTTCATCCTGCTTGGTTTGGCAGAAGACAGTCACTATCTTATTGATAAAAGCTTCTCGACTCTCACAACAATTTCTCCATTTCCTATCTCCACAGCCATCATCTTG
Organism: Martes martes; assembly: GCF_963455335.1. Lineage (NCBI taxonomy): Eukaryota > Metazoa > Chordata > Mammalia > Carnivora > Mustelidae > Martes > Martes martes. Next base: position 27,261,862 of record NC_137890.1, on the reverse strand, counting down.
GATCAAGATGTTGGCGTCCCATAGGCTCTGTAAACATTCCTCTCTTGTCCCTCCTTATCTCCCTACCACATTGTTTCCATGAGAGCTAGTTATCTCTAAAACAGCGCATCCGATTGTGTCACCCCCCTGCTTCCAGTAACTTGTAATGATTCTTTGGAAAGAGTCCACAGCCTTCGGCAGGGCCTGGCAAGTTTTCCCGCATGCAACCTCTGTTCTTCTCCCGCCTCATACCCTGCGTCTCCCTCTATTTCTCATTAACGCTCCTCTCTCAGTTTCTCAGAAACCTCATTCCTTCCAGCCACGGGGACTGACAATGATGTTTTCTTTGCTTGGAATGTTCTTGCCAACACCTTCTCATCCTTCAGCTCCTGGGATTTCCCCTCCATTTCAAATCTTCATGTCTCTATCCCATATTCCCTCATACCACTTGCTGTCACAAATATTATTCCTGTTATGATCTGCTAAATACCTGGACCTGGGAAACCTAACGTCCGTGAGGAAAGGGGCTGCCTCAGCCGGTGCACTGCTGGGTTCTCAATGCCTGGGAGACTTCCAACCGGGCGCGTGGTCAGGGCCCCACAGGTGACTGCTGACCAAATGGGTAAATGAAGAATGTCCTGCATTGGTAATTACTAGGCAAGGCATTATGTCTGGCTGCTTCCGAGGTTCTATTTTCTCATGCTAAAACTCAATGATTTAATCCCCCGATTTCCCAGGTAATTAGCTTTGGATGGGAAGGCATTAAAAGAAGAATTTTGTTCGCATATCAGGCTCATTTTTTTTTTTTTTTTTTTTTGCCGTGGAGAGGTGTGACAGCTTTACAACAGACCACATCTCATTTGTTTCCCAGCCCTCAACTTTGGCAAGACTATTTCTCTGCTAATTCGAGTGACCAAGAATTCATGCAATTTCCTTGGAAGAAATTTTGATTTTCTGCACCTAGACTTCATTGTTTTACCAGGCTCCATTTCTTCTTGCACCTGACTTTCTTTTTCTTCCAGAACCAATTCTGTTGCCTTTGTATAAACCTCTCATATTAAAAAATTTGACTTTCAAATGCACGATGTCCTAGGATGTGTATATTGGAATGACCAGAAATAACTCAGTGACATATTCTTCTTGCTTATTTCATACATATTTCCAACTCATGACTCATTGGTTTAAGGAAGACAAATGTGAACTAAGAGCAAAACAGAGGCCTTGATGTACTTGTGCCTGAGAGGAAGATGAATCACTGGGCAGCTGGCAAAGTGTCCCGCTCCGGGTTGCCTGCCTCGTGGGCGTGAATGACCCCCACTGTTCCCTGTCCTGGCCCCACGCACAAACTCACATGCAACCTCACACAAACACACGTCCCCGACACCACACACGTCTTACTTTAGAAGCCCCGTGGGACTATTTTAGGCTGGAAGGCATGCGTATGATGAAGAAAGTGACTGTCTTGGAGGCTATAACTTGATATATTAACACGTCAGAGGGACCCAAAGTGTTAGCAGTGGCATTTTCATTCTCGGTTTTCAAAGAATTTTATTTTCCTCTCTCCTTCCACCATCTGTTTTTCTTACTGTAGCAAATGTCATTTCCTATGGAGTTTAATCGGATATGAAATGGGATTGTTTTACAGTGAATTTTGATGTAGTTTCATGATTTTCTTGAGAGCGGTTTTACGCCCTCCCGTCTTCCCCTCCCCTCCCCCTTCCTCCTCTTCCCTCCCTGTTCCCCCCTTCCCGTCCCTCCCCTCCCTCTTCCTTCTTTCTCTTCTTCCTTCATTTTACTCAGAAAAATTAAGCTAGTTTTGACATTATATTAATCATATCAAGTGGAAAATAACCACACTAAGTTTGCTTCTAAGTTCTGGACTGAAATCCGTGATAAGATGAAGTTCTTGTCTGTGTCAACTTTTATTTTATTTTGTTTCTGTAACAAACAGGAATTCTCAGAATGGCATTAAACTGTTAAGTAGTAAATTTCCACTGAGGAGCCAAGGATTCTAACTTCCGTTGGTGTGTGCAGAAGGCGTCAATGCCGAGTGCAGCGTAGCAAGAGGGGTGACCAGGAGAGTGCAGGAAGCCATGGTGAGAGGATGCTCTGAGCCACCACTTCTTTGTGACAAGCAGTGCTGAAACTTGACATATATGGATTCATTTAATTGTCACCATAACTACATGCTGGAGGTATTACTGCTTTTTCCAATTTACACACGAGAAAACAGAGGCATGGAAATACTAAGGACACACAGCTGCTAACAGGCAGAGGTAAGGGTCCTCACATAAAAGGATCACACTATTCACTGTTTTCCCTCAGATGAGACCAAGGTATAAATTTGCAGCACAATGGAGGAGAGAGTCTTTTGTGAAACATTAGAACGGTCTTTTGCTGTCCTTCTTTAGGGGGAAAAAATCCCAGGGCTTTTTAGAAAGCTCCTCTCATCACAGCCAGGGAGACCATTCCAGAAGGCAGGAGTGTGGCCAACCTGAGAAGGTGGCTGTGTGGTGCAGGGGAGGGTGGAGGAAAGAGGGAAGGAGAGAACCGGCTTGTTGGCGGAGGGAGATGCAGGCATGAGGCTGTCCCGACTGATCAGGGACGCTGCTATTGAGGAGAAACACCATGAAGTCTGTGCCAGAAAAATTCCACTGCCTCAACTCTTTGCTCTCCTTGACTGATTTGATGAAGAGCTTCTCTCTCTCAGGGAGCATGAGGATTAAGAAGTGCGGACATGACCCCATCTATTGAGACAGGCTCAGGTTTGTGGAGTCTAGGAAGAGAGGTGCACAGGAAGGTACTTTCAACCCATTAACCCATGCTTCTCAGGGAAAGCTGAGACAGAGATAAGATGATTCATATTTTGGAGACGTGTTCAGGACAACTGCTATGATTTTTTTTTTTTTTTAGATTTTATTTATTTATTTGAGAGAGAGGCAATGAGAGAGAGCATGAGCGAGGAGAAGGTCAGAGGGAGAAGCAGACTCCCCATGGAGCTGGGAGCCTGATGCGGGATTTGATCCCAGGACTCCAGGATCATGACCTGAGCCGAAGGCAGTCGTCCAACCAACTGAGCCACCCAGGTGTCCCTGCTATGATTTTTTTAAAAAAACCCAACAAACTTTTCTTCTTAGAGTAGGCTTTCTTTTCCAACAAGGGCTTCCAAACTTAGATGTAGCTGAACGTTGGAGTCAATTTCTTGGGCTGAGGACCCCACGGCTCTCCACTGCTTCTCTTCTATTTATTCAGGGAGTCTGATTTTGCTCCCAGACTCTGTTAGATGGCCTTGTTCAAAAAGGAAATAGTCTTTAGTTTTGCAGCCACTTCAAGGGTAGCAATTTGGGGAATCCGTGTTTACTCTGAGTTTATGGCTTTCATCAGGAACACTCAGAAAAAATGGACAAGTATATTTTCTAGATTGTCTTCAGGATAAATTTGTTGGGTTCTATGTAAATTTAGGTAGGACTCTACCCTTGCACATTTTCTGGCACATAAATATATTGACGTGTCAACTGCTGTGGGTCCCATACAGGCAAAATCTTGCACCTAGGGTAACTGGAAGAGGAAACGCAGGATAGCTTTTCTTCTCTTGGCTTTGGGATCAGACATAAAGAAAGAATCAGAAAAAATATTATTTCTTTGGTATATATTTTGAAGATATTCCAGTTTTATTAGTCTCAACTGGAAGATAATATACGCATAAAATTTGGTACTTACTACCCTACAGAGAATAACTAGAGAGGATGGCCATATAAACACACAGTGCTTCTGAATGGAATGCAGCAGGTAAAAAATAGAAATTTTTTTTAAGATTTTTTTTTTTTAAGATTTTATTTATTTGACAGACAGAGATCACAAGTAGGCAGAGAGGCAGGCAGAGAGAGAGAGGGGGAAGCAGGCTCCTCGCGGAGCAGAGAGTCCAATGCGGGGCTCGATCCCAGGACCCTGGGATCATAACCCGAGCTGAAGGCAGAGGCTTTAACCCACTGGGCCACCCAGGTGCCCCAGAAATAGAAATTTAATAAACAAACAATCCCCACCCAAAATAATGAACTGAATGTGTCCTATATGGATGTGATATATTAATCATATCTCCTTGATTTGAACTAGATTAACCAAAATAAGGGAGTTCATTGTATTTTCAGTTTGGAAGGGATGCTGGGGGTAGTACATCATCAAAAGATGAGTTTCAGGGATTAGGACCTTACTGGTTGGGACGAAAGTTCAGAACTGGCAAAGCTCTCTTCTTCTCTCCACTCACCTCCCAACATATACTATTATTCTCCTTACCAATCTCTCTTCCTCTCCTCTGCCTCATATGATCACACACAGTTGAGTTCATACACTCTTTCTTATTGGGCTACTGTAAAGTCCAGATTCACATTCTCTCAGATTAGCAAACCTGGTAGAAATAGAACTTCTCTTCTCAAGTTCATATGTCAATTCCAGGTAAGGTCTTTGATTAGCTTGCTTGCATGACATGTCCACTCATGGATTAAGTAACATGAAATTCAAATTAGCTGGGGGTTGAGGAGGGTCTATTACAAGACAAACAGATGGTGCTTACAACTCTATGGTCTATTAAAAGATGCAACAGTACACATGGAAAAAATTAGTTCCCATTATTTGAAAATGCTTACTTTATCAAATTTATATAATTTTTCACGATGTAAAAACTGAGCTATAGTTACGGAAGACCTACTGAGATGCCAATCCATCTTGCATAAGATAAAAGCTTTCTTTGGTGCCCCAGAGTTCAGGTAATGCTATTATTATTACTGTTGTTGTTATTATTATTATTATTTATTTTATTTATTTTTTTGAAAAGCACTTGTTAGCATTAAGTGAACCTCTCTCCACATGGCTTCAAGCTACTAGCAGGCCTCCCCCTCATACCCTTAATCTTCTCCTCAGCAATTCTACTGAAGAATTTGACCTTCACGATGACAGGATGTTCCGGGAGCTTTCCCTTTCCCAAACCTGTGTGGTAGCCTGATCACACCACATCAGGGATAGGAACAGTTCCAGCCTTGGATTTGGTGGCATTCCCCGGTGTCTGCTCACTGACTAAGGTCCACAGTTTATCAGCTGGGCAGAAGCTCTGGTTCCTTTTCAAGTGGTAATGTCTCATATCAGCTTTTCCAAAGTAAGCTGGGTGATATCTGTCCAGGTTGACCCTGTGGTGACCCATGCCGCCAGAATCACCCAGTCCTCCTGGGAGCTTCTGGTGCCTGTAGATGGGGCTGTGGCCATGGCTCCCGTGGGTCCCAACTTTCCGGGTCTTCCTTGGTCTGGATGGCACGTTGGCGGCCCAGGTAGAAGAGCAGAGGACTCAAACTTTTATCATGAATATCAGTAAAAACACTGAAACTATATATTGAAGAATTTTGTATTTGAAACAACATGCAGATTTGATGAGTTTTACTTTCTACCACTTTTCTAGCCAGTGTAATTAAGAGCTGTTCCTATGCTACGTCAAAGATTGTTCTATTGGATTATTGATCTCTGTCAGTACTCCATTTAGGAAACAAAGTGGAAATCATAGACCTCTTAAAACAAAAGAATGCTTTAAATAAAAGTATATAACTCTATAGCATTGGTCTTAGAGGATTTTTTAAAGAGCACAAGTTTAGTTTTCCAGTGATGCAGAGATTTGAAGAGGCAAGAGGTGCCATTTGCTAAAGGGTGTTGGACTCTGGTTAGTGGAACAAATGGAGAGAATCCAGCTCATGGATCATTGCAAGTAGGAGGGCAGTGACTGAGCAAAAGCAAATAAATGCTTGATGCCCAGGACAGAAATACAGTATTCAGACTAAGTTTGGTCATGTTATTTGTGGTAGTAATTAGGTTTTATGTAGCTTATAAAATGTTGGACAATTGTTTCAGAAGTTTCGATTGTTAATATTGGGCTTTCTTTCTTTCCTTCCTTCCATAGGATATAGATAATTTCACAGCTTTTATATACACAGTTATCAATCAATCATGCACTACTATATAATTTTTGAAAAGAACTTAAAGTTTGCTCTGCCCTTAACTTGATTCAATCAGATATGAGATATTTTATTGCATGTAGTTCTCTTTTCTGATCCTTCAAATAAGCCCTTGACAGAGGCCGGTGTTTCCATGACCAAAGAGAAGAGTTGTCTAAATCTTTGTTTTTCAAAATGCAGTCTGTACCACTAGCAACGATGGCACAGCTGAATCCCAGGCTCCACTTCAGACCTATTGTATTTGGAACTGATAAGAGCCACCAGCGATGTGAGATGTTTTTAGGGTTTGGAAAAGCAAGGATTAATGGTAAAGGCTGTTTTGGAAGGGAGGTTCAGAGGCAGCCAGGCATATAGGATTTAAAGGTCCCTGATGATCAATCTGGATATAGCTGAGATTTTTTAACTGGAAAATAAGGTAAATGAAGTGGTGTTTAAGGAAAATCAATGTGACTCCAATTTGCAGGTGGACGTGAGAGAGAGAGAGAATGGGAAAGAAAGGGAGATGGTGGGAGAAAGGAAACACTGAAAACAATTAGGGCAATACAACCCAACCCTGAAACAAAGGGATATTGGTTTGATATGGGCTCTTGGCAATGGGGATGGCAAGGAAGGGATTCTTTAAAACACTCTGACTTAGTAATTTCAGCGGTTGGGATGAGTTCACATTACCCCGGGAAGCTGAAGCAAATAGGTATTCTTTGAGTTAGGAGGTAGCAAAGTAGAATGGAGGGGATAAAAGTGCTGAAATGAGCTATAGAGAAATGTATGAGCAAAGTCTGGCTCTCTGTGTCTCAGCTTTGGACCCCGCTCATGGCCTGGCTCTGCCACGCACTCTGTAACTAAAAATTCATTTAAAAAATGTGGGGCGCCTGGGTGGCTCAGTGGATTAAGCCTCTGCCTTCGGGTAGGTCAGGATCTCAGGGTCCTGGGATCGAGCCCCACATCGGGCTCTCTGCTCAGCAGGGAGCATGCCCCCCCCCCCACCCCCGCTGCTCTACCTACTTGTGATCTCTGTCTGTCAAATAAATAAATAAATAATCAAAAAAAATGAGGGTGGGGAGGACATCTATAGAGCTTCTGAGAAATTGACTTTACTCATATTGATATACGGATTGTATTGTATTGACATACTGATTGTATGATTTGCATAAGACAAGTTTCAGCTTGTACTCCTTTGATACAAGGGCAACTTAGTTATCGATTTTCTAAATATTAGCCAGAAATACTGAATGGCCATTGGCTATGTTAGAGTGCAATTTTTCAATATTTCAAAAATTAATGTTCTGAAATAATTCAGGGCCATTATCTTCAAAGAGAAAAATAAGTTTGAGGGAACTCGTGTTTGACAATTACTAGTTTGTTTGTTTTCTTAAAAAGATTTTATTTATTTATTTGACAGACAGAGATCACAAGTAGGCAGAGAGACAGGCAGAGAGAGGGGAGGAGGCAGGCTCCCCGCTGAGCAGAGAGCCCGATGCGATGTGGGGCTCAATCCCAGGACCCTGAGATCATGACCTGAGCTGAAGGCAGAGGCTTTAACCCACTGAGCCACCCAGGTGCCCCCAAAAGATTTTATTTTTTAAGTAATCTCTACTACACGGGGCTCGAGCTTACGGTCCTAAAGTGAAGAGCTGCGGGTTCACGGACTGAGCCAGCCAGGTGCCCCAGATAATTACTGTTTCTTTATTCAGCTTTTTGCTCCATGAAAGCCATAAAAAATATACGTTCATTTTCTGATTACAATGAATCCAAGAGAAAAAGAGCATTGGATAATGACAGCACATATATCTGTTACATTTTCTTAAGACAAAGTATTAAAGTACGTATTACTCTTGGACCATTGCACTCAAGGAATTCAAAGGAAACTAGAATATTCTTCACAGAATGCTCTGAGAGTCCTAAAGTAATGGTGCTTTACTTAGAATACATTTTTGACATTCGCTGTTGAACTGTGCTGTTGCGCTTTGCAAGGGACACGGCAAACTGATTCTAAGAGCAAAACCAAAACCAAACCACCACTGCCCCCCACCCCCACCGCCCCCCCCTTCGCCTTCCACAGTGTATCCCGCCTCATTGTTCCTTCCCAGATTGTTCCCATTCACTCCAAATAAGCTTCCTGCCTTGCAGGGATAACTAAAAACTGCAGTCAGATGTAGGAGCTGCTTAATCAGGTCTGGGAATCAGGCCTTAATTAGAACGCTTGGAAAAGAAGAGCAAATGAAAATTATTAAGCTTCATTCTCGATTCCTGTTTCTAATTTTAAAGAGGAAATCATGCATTAATCAAGCCCCATGCTAGAGCTCAGAGGCACGTTTTTGAAATATCCCAAAATAACAAGGGGAAAATTTTCGCTCTGTTTCAATGAAACCGCCCTTGACTATTTGCTATGTATAGTACAATCTACTCCAGTATGTGGTGTGCTAGGCTGCAACATACTAAACTTTGGCTACATTAAAATTTTTTTCTGGACCCAAGGTCTGTAGCATGATACCCAAGGGCGGGAATATATTCCCTGAAAATAAAACAAAAATTTGCAGAACCCATTAGAGTTGAACGGAAGTAAATCTAATGCTTTAAGAGAGGAACACAACTCTACAAAGAGCCACATGGCAGAAAATTTATGGTGAGCAGAAAATTGCATTTATAGCAAAAAAAAATTTTTTTTGTGATACAGATTCATAATCAGTATACTTTGTGTTGTTCAAACTTATACGTAAAAGGGGGATAGTGATTGTTTTAAGTGAGGGGGAACATTATTCCTCTTTTCTGCAATACAATGAAGTAGGAATATCATATTCTTAAAAAGTTCTTAGCAAAAATTCTGCAATTTTGTATCCTGATCCACATTATAAAAACAAAGAAACACAGGTAGATCTCTGCCCCCACAAGTTTCTTTATGACTCTAAAGTAATAATTCAAGTGTTTGCTCCTACTGGCTTCACTGATGTTTGTAACCTTTCAAAGGAGATTCTGGGGTGTGAGGATGATGGCTCGGGGGTGACTCCTTGTGAAGCAGAATTTACTCACCACACAGAAACTGTCTTTCTGCATCTCTGTTATTCTCTCAGTATCCAGAGGTCATCATTTAGGGACTTGCTTAGCCTCTTTTGTCTGCTTATAATTACTTCTGAAAATCTTCATGATAAAGATGGTCTAATCTTTAAAATTTTTTAAAAATTTATTTTTAAATGCATTTATATTTAAAATCAGGTTTTCTGGAACTTAAAAGTTGTGTGAGGACAGAGACTGAATCCATCGTGTGTGTGTGTGTGTGTGTGTGTGTGTGTGTGTGTGTGCACGCACGCGCAAGTGTCTTTCTTCAGGCAGTAGAGAGTTTTAAGAACAGTATGCCTGCAGAAAATATTTGTCAGGTGGCTGAAGCTACAGGTGGGGGGATCGTTGGGATTAGTGGAACATGCCTGGAGATTAGGACATATGATTTGTTAAGAAGATGGTGAAATAGTATGAGAATTATGGGTGTATAACTCTTCCAGGAAATTTTAATAGGCAGGGTTTCAAACAGTTGCATTAAGAGGCCAATTCATATTCTTTCCTTACATTTAAAAAGAAGGAGGAGTCTTCTCTAAGTTTTGTTTTTAAGACTAGACTCCTATCCTAACAGGGTTGTTTGTTGGTTTGTTTTCCAGACATTTCATTTCAGGCACTTTCCCCTTTCTGACATTTTTTCTGAGTCTCTTGCATTCTGGAGTAGAAGATCCCAGCATTTTCCTCCGGCCGGTTCTGGCCTTATCTTTCCTGCCCACCACAACACTATGGATATTAATATCAGTATCAATATCCCCCAAACCAAACCAAACCACCTACAAGCAAACAAACAAAGCCATGTTTCCCCCATAGCCCAATGAGATCCAATGACCAAGACCCTGTTTTACTAAAGATTGTTTCCAGAGCTAGACCTCGGCACACGTCCTGTCACAGTGTTCTTCCTCCTCCTCCTCTTCCTTTTTCTTCTTCCTCCTCTTCCTCCGTCTCCTCCTCCTCCTTCCTCCTCCTCCCCCGCTTCCTCCTTCTCCTCCTCCTCCTCCTCCTTCATCACCTTCTTCTTCATCCTCTTCTTTTTCTTCTTCCTCTGCTTCTGTTTCTGTACCTGCATTTTGAGTGCTTTTGTTCCTTGAGCTTACTTGTAATTGTATCTGCCAAAGAAAGGGCAGAACAAGCAGCAACAGGACTTAGGATACTATATCATGGCAAAGATAGCTAGCTTTTGGCCTCCTGGTAAAGAATTAGCTGTTTAATGAATAACAAATTATAAACAGACCCCGAGGTTAAAGGATAACAGGCACGGTCTTGGACTCCACCTTATTAAGTAGACCTACTCCTCAGGCTTCGGGCCAATCACCTCAGTGGGAACCACCAGGGCTAAATCGAATGTTTCTGTTGTAGTTTCCATCCTATTTACTTACCTAGACCGTAGATCTGAAGAGGGCCAACTTTCACGTTGATGTTTTCTATTTTAGTATTGTTTAAAAAGTAAGAAACCCCTGTCTGGAAAATTTGGTATGTTTTTGTCACAGTGTGGTAAGTGCTTGCGGGGGTGTGTGGGTAGCAAGCTTAGCAGGAGTAGGCTGACAGAGAGGAGCATGGTCAGACTGAGGAACAGAGGTGTGAAAAAATGTTAGCAAGAACAAGGCTATAAAAACATGTGCCTCTTCTTACCAAGCAAAACACTGTTCAGAACAATTTCCTGAAATAACTGAAAAGTCCTGATAAATGATGATAAGGTTTACATCCTCCTTGACTCAGGTTAATCTTTTTCAGAGAAATAGGTCTGATACTAGGTATTGGATAAGTATTTTTGGCTTATGGACTATTTACATTCAACAAACTATTATGCTCCTGCTATGTGCCAGCAGGCATTTTGATCAAAGCCAACAATACCCAAATGTACAGAGCACGGCTTTGCCCTGGGGGCGACTGGAAGACGGGGAAAAACAATGGAGTTACAAACAAATAGCATTCTGGTTTTGGAGCCTTGATTATAAATAATTATAAAGAGTGTCTAACGGACACAGACAAAGAACACTAATATTGTCGGTGGTTGAAGGGGGGGATTGGGAATGGAAAAGAAAAATGAGGAGTTGAGGGAGTCTGACTTGAAGCAAGATGTTGCTGGGCCTTCATAGCTATAGTTCAGAGGTACCTTGCCAGGGGGACAAGCAGATGCGTTCAGAGGAGTGGTTTGCAAGGCATGGTCCCTGGACTAGCCGCATCACTGTTACCTGGAACTTGTCCGAAGTACAAATCCCATGCCCCACCTCGGATCTACAGAGTCAGGAACTCTGGAGGTGGGTTTTAGCCATCTGACTGTGATGTATGCTATCATCTGAGAACCACTAGTTTTAGAGTGTGGGCTTTTATTTTTTTATTTTTTAAAGATTTTATTTATTTATTTGACAGACAGAGATCACAATAGGCAGAGAGGCAGGCAGAGAGAGAGGGAGAAGCAGGCTCCCTGCTGAGCAGAGAGCCTGATGCGGGGCTCAATCCCAGGACCCTGGGACGATGCCAAGAGCCAAAGGCAGAGGCTTTAACCCACTGAGCCACCCAGGCGCCCCTAGAGTGTGGGCTTTTAAACTTGACTTCACAGCAGAGGCACTGGGGAGTTAAAAAATATGGTACCCGAGCCCCACCCCCAAGAATATGATTTTATTTGTCTGAAGGAATTGAGATTCTGAGAGACTAATTAGTTTCCCTAAAGTCGTAGAACTAATAGGTGCGAATTAACACCTAGATCAGGCTGAAACCGAGACCATGGGTGTATATTTTGTTGCATACATCTGTCAAGGTGCGTGAGGGCAGAAGTTGAACAGCCTTTCTCATGGGCACCGTGGCTCATGATAAAAGGCCTCCTATTGTTTACTTCTGTTTCCTTAAAAGAAAGAGTCCTTGAACAATAATGATACATGTAGGTATGATTCTGCATGTCAAGAACAAGGTGTGAATGTACCTTAACAATGCTTGTTTTATATTACTTTAAAAAATACATTTGTTCATAAATCCATGGACCATCCAGATTTAACCGTAGTAGGCCCCTATTTTTGGCAAGTCCAATATACAGAAATTTGGTATAGAATTGAAAAATAGAACCAAACAGGACAATATTTTCAAACAGGACAGTATTTTCACATTATGAAAGGATTCAAGCCAGGGTTTCAGGGTTCTCACGTGCAGGGTTTTTCCAAATATACGTGTATTTACTGTGGCCCTTGAAATTTTTAGTGGTATGCAAAGGGATATTCAAATGACTAATAGTTAAGCATGATTTAATGGCCTTTTCTAAACAATTATATTATCTGATCTCTCTGTGTGATTCCTTACATGGATTATGTCGTTTAATGGTGGGATTGCTATGAGATACTTAATACTAATCTACTTATTTCACAGATAAGGAAACCGAGGTGTAGGAAGATCAAATGCCTTCCATGGGCTGTGTGGGCTTGGATATAGTAAATTCAGGATTTAATGCAGACAATCTGAAAACAGAAGCACGGCTTTAAACTGCTTTGGATTCCACATCATTCTCGAATATCCACAGCCCCTTTCTGGAATGTGGCTACTACAAGCTTGTTCCTTCCTTATTAGGAAGGCTGGGCACCTGGGAACTTGGTGATCTAGAAGGTGGCCTGGATTGAGAACTCTGTCTTTTTAGGGCTGTTCGTCAGTGAGCTCTGCTTGACTGACCCCAACCAGATCATTTCTTTCAAAGAACTTCGAAATACATTTATCAGACAACAGATTCCTTAGGAACTTGAAGGGACCCAGAGAGGCAGGAGTCCATCTGACTGCCACCAAGATGGTTTGCTTACCTACTTCTGGGTGTTTTCTTACAAAAACTCTCATCCCTCAGAGTAAACTTGCCATATCTCTGTTCCTTGTCATCTCAAAGAGCCTGACTAATAGATTCTCAGGGGTATCCAATGAGACTTACGCATGTATGGGTGTGGAAAATTAAAAATTTAGCTCTGAACCTCTATATGAGTCAGAGGCGATTTTATCAGCCTGGAGACAGGAATACAAGATTCCGCCCACCATCCTCAAGTTCTTTGTTTTGATCCCTGAAGTAGTGAAAGGGAGGGTGTCAGTTCCTGACCCAGTTCTACTACAGGGCTGTAAAAGGTCTCTTGGGGCACATTTAAGTTTCTATTTCTGCTGAAGCTTTAAGTGACCCTGGCATCCAGAATCTCGTCTCCACAGCATATATGACAAATGTGGGATGAACAGGATTGCAGAAGACCGGGAGTTCATACCGGACGAGGCTTTATTAGAAAGAGATAATTTACAAATATGCTTCTATTGTGTAGGTGTTTTAGGGTAAGTTGCAATTCGACATGTACCTTGATCGAATTATGATTTTTTCAAGGTAGCCTGTATAATTTTCTTTTCCATTCGAGATTTCTATTTCAAACCTCGGTAACAGCTCACCAATTGTGCCTAATGTGTAAACAGCTGAACCTCTTTTCTGCTCAAATACCTGGAATCATAATTACCTTCTTTAAAGCCTGGCCATAGGCAAAAACTTTGAATAATATGTTCTCATTCAGCATGCCAAGTCAGGATCTGAGACCAAAAGACAGTCTTTGTTAGATTAGCGCAGTATTGCACGAAAGTGCACTATAACTTCAAACTACTTTTAAAAGGCAAGTGTTTTTTCTCTTAGTATGTTATTAACCTAACCATCCAAGTCATTCGATTTTTATTATAATAGTACTTAGAATAATTGGCGAGACATCTGCAGCTCTTTCCCATGCCTGCAATTTGCTTTGACACCCACTTTGTTAACAGCCGAATGCTTTATGTGATAATTATACGAACAAATCTGAGTACTGTTTTCATAATGTATGTCCATAGAGAACATTATCCAAAACAATTCAGCCCAAGCCCGCAATTATATAACATTCCTGTTCACGAAGATGACGTCACAGAGTCCAGAGAAGGTCACAGAGACTTGAGAAATAGCCTTTTAAAAAGTTCTTAGACTGTAAGTGTTTATTGGAAGGCACTCAAATAGTCGTATTATTTCATAAACCTCAAGATAAACCTGACAAGAATGTTTTGATCAAGAGTCAACCAATTGCTTTTTGGACAACTTTAGGTTACTGTTAGATTAGAACTTCCATAGAAGAAGATAGAAGGGTTTGTTTCTATTGGTGGTTTTGTTTTGAAGACAGATATACTACATGGAAATGGGCTCGCTTTGGCAACAAGAGGCCTCTGTCCATGCCTCTAACCTAGTTAGGCAGACAGTCTCTTGGCTGTGCAAGAGAGACGGATGCTCCTGTTACAATAATTTGCTTTGGCAAGAGATCTTATTCTGTATTTACTTTTCTTCTTGTTGTGGGTCATTTAAACATCTGTTCTTGTGACATGAGGGTTTACCAGATGGATGAGTGTTTGTCCTTCTGTCAGAAAAATCTTATTTTATAAATAAAAGAAGTAGCCTAATGGCTAAAGTGTTCTCGATTCCCCCTGATATTAATGAGACAAAAGCCTTTGGAATGAAAGCCATCTCCACATTAAAGCTAACAAACATCAGTCCTCCCCCTTTATAACGTGACCTTGTTACAATTAGGCTGATTGTTCTTAGCCTTTCTCAGCACACATGGCATTGTTCCTTCAGCTGGGATGTTCTTCTGTTCCTCACAATACATTTAGAGTCCATTCATTACGGGCCCAGCCCAAGGCTTCTTTAACCATTCTATCAAGATATTTTACTGGGGGTGCCTGGGTGGCTCAGTGAGCTAAAGCCTCTGCCTTTGGCTCAGGTCATGATCCCAGGGTCCTGGGATCGAGCCCCGCATCGGGCTCTCTGCTTGGTGGAGAGCCTGCTTCCTCCTCTCTCTCTGCCTGCCTCTCTGCCTACTTGTGATCTCTGTCTGTCAAATAAATAAATAAATAAATCTTAAAAAAAAAAAAAGATATTTTATGACGGTAGTGCATTTAGAATAGAAAGAAAAAGGACTTTGGCCCCCAATGGTTCCCTGTGTGATTCCTGAGTCCGCTACTGGCTAACCGAGAGCCTTTGGGCAGGTTACTTCATCTTTCTTGAGTCCCCATTTTCTCATCTGTAACACAGAAGTAATTTCTATCTCATGTAGTTTTTGTCAAGATTGGGTGTGAGGAAATTTGCCTGGCACTCAATAAATTATTTTGGATACCCGTACTATACCTATTTATGATAATTTTCCCTTTAAGTAAAGGAGAATTTACCTGTATCAAGTTTACTCAGGCCGATGATTGAAATAACCAGATTATTCTGCAAGGTTTGCTTGCGACATGCACTGTCCTCTAGGCTCTTGCTTATCCCCCTGTTCCTTCCCAGTCCCTTGAAAATTCTTATTTTGCTCCCTATTGACCCTGCGATTTTTCAGTATCAACTATTGATATGGAAAAGAATGAAGCTTGCCTTTCTAGTCCCTCATTATTCTCAATTCTCTCTCTCTCTCTTTCCCCGTGTTGCATTTCTGTTATTATAGAAATATATGATTTATTTATTTATAAATAAATATAAATAAATAAATATAAATATATGATTTATTTATTTATTTATTTATTTAAATATATATGATCTCACTATACACAGTTTAGTGAGATCAATATTCAGGATTTAGATTATAATGACTAGGGAAACACGAATTACTGGTGATGAAACTTCAGATATACCATAACAGTTTTTATTTCTCAGACGGAGTTGTTAAATGTCTTAACTAACTTCTTTAAATTTGGTTTTATGTATACTTATTCCAAATTCAAGCCCCAAATACCCGTCAACTGTCTAAGTAACACATTTGTATTTTTGAAGAAATCGCTACTGGCGCTTGCTGACCTGCTGAAATCCAGGCAGGCTGCCCTCTGTCTTGGTGCACAGTTCTTCTCCTCTGACCTCCACCTCCAGCATCATCCTGCATATTTTCTCTGCCCCCTTCTTTTGTTGATCTTCTGTTTTCTGCACCACATGTCTTTGTATTTTCTTTTGGTAGAGCATATTTTCCAGTAATTTTCGAAGCACGGGTTCATGAGGTAAACTGTTGGCACTTACCTAGCTAATGAATTTGGTATTCTACCCCTACACTAGTTCCTTAGTTTTGCAGGATAAGAATTTTATATCAGAAAAAAATTCTCTTTAGGAAAATGGACTTAGTGCTAGTCTCTGCTAAATAAAGTGGAGATGACAGAAATTTGTCTGCATAACGGAGGAGGAGGGAATCCAAAATCGTACAGAGAAAGAATGTGGGAGTAATTTATGTTCACTTGTCCCCAGAGAGCCAGGAGACGTTACCTTCATTCAACTGTAGATATAATTAGTGAGAAGAGAACAAGAATCTTTGAAAAGCACCATGGATGCTATTCTCTGGTGATCTATAGCTGGGGCCATACACATTTGACAGTATCGATGGCATGGGCTTCCCTGGTTTTAGTGTAGATGTTGAGATTCCATCAGAATCGAGGCCAAACAGAATTACTTATATGATACAGTCAAGGTGAATGCAATGACTCTATTTGCTGGTCAGGCCCACAGTGATCTTTGGTGTTGGGTAAGTGATCGTGTAGTCCTGAGATCAAAATGGATGGTCAGGGCACTGAAATCCTACTTTATCTCTGTTAAAAACCATATAAACCCCTAGGTTTGCTGAGTCAAAGCATGGATTTCAGCCTTGAGTCACTTCATGGTCAGGTGGATGTCAGAGGATGAATAAAATGTTGTTCAAAGATCATTTCAGGTTGGATTCAATAAGACCCCAAACCTATACTATGATTCATTCCTTAGTTCCTGTGTGGATAATTTAATGAGATATATTCAGAAAGTGGCAGATTCCCTAATTTTTCCCTGATACACATGGTTAAGACTACTATAGTGGCAATGGCATAGTGGAGACTGTAGATGCTGTCCCCTAACAAAATGTTAAGGCAAAAGAAATGCCACATCACCAGGGGACTTTCAGAAATGAGATCCACCATCAAGAACCTAGCCATGAAGTGATGATTTCTAAGGCATCTCCATTAACCTCCCCTATTTGGTCTGTGAGGAAGACAGGTAGGTAGATCTTAGGAATGAAAATGAATGATAGTATTTATAAGCACCTCATGACTCCATTCAGTGGCTATTTCATATGGTTCTCTTTTTAAAATTTTTTAAAAGATTTTTATTTATTCATTTGAAGAGGGAACACAAATGGGCAGAAAGACAGGCAGAGAAAGAGGGGAAGCAAGCTCCCTGCCTAGCAGAGAGCCTGATATGGGACTCGATCCCAGGACCCTGAGATCATGACCTGAGCCGAAGGCAGACCTAAGTGTCCCTCATATGGTTCTCTTTAGTGAGGCAAATCAACACATACCTAGAAGCTGGCTTTCTCTGTAGCTATCGATATAACATTTGTTTTGGTGGTGGTGGTGCTGGAGGAGGGGTCTCTATTCCAATAGGCAGAGCTCACCAGAAGAAATCTGCATTCATTTGGTAGAGATAAATGTGAACCTTCACCTTTGCCTTTAGTTATTCTCTCGCTCCATGCCATAATTTAGTACTCAGGGATTTTTATTACCTTATCATCCCTTAAGATATCACTAGATCTTTCTTTAACTATCCTATCATCTTTTAGGATATAATGCTTATAGATTACATAAATCATGCTGCTAGGGTCATGAAGTAGTAAAATAAATGTTTTAGTAATACCTGCACTTGAAAGAGAATGAAGGATAGATCGCACAAAATTCAAAGATCTGCTACTTAAAATTTCTGGGGGTCCAGTGGTCTGGAGTTTGTTGAGATATCTCCTCCAAAGTGAAAGCTTACTCAGGGCCCTCTTTATCCTATACTAATAAGGAAGAGATGCAAGGGTTTGTGGACTTATTTGGATTTCAGATTAATATATAACACATGTGGATATGTGGCTCTGACATGTTTATCAAACGAACTGCTTACAAAACTGTTTACAAATAGTGGGGCCAGAGCAAGAGAAGGCATTCCAGCAGATCTAGGCTGTAGTACAAGAAGTTCTTCCCCTTGACCCGTATGAAGCAACAGATCCAATGGGGCGTGTGATATCTTTGTAGACTGATGTGTTATATAAAGCACGTCCAAGTTCAAGTAAGAGAACTACAGTAAAAGCCACCAAGGTTTCATTGCTATGTCTTCTTCAGCTAACTCTCCTTAGTTTGCAACTGGTCTAAGATAGATACTGCAGGCAAGGTAACTACAACCTGAGCTACTAAAATGAACTGTTCCTACCTTGTTCTTCAAGCATTAAGCTGGGTGTGTTGAAGAGTTCTCCACCAACAAACGGAAGTGATAAATACAAAATCCAGATTTATCAGGTTCCAAAAGCACAAGAAAGTTGCATGACCTGATGTACCTGTTCCTATGGCTCTGCTTATGACCCTCTAGGTTGGCCTTGTGGGGGTGTTCCAATGAACAGTTCACTTAGGAGGAAGGGAAATTTGAGTCTGTTCCAAAGATGATAAATAAGTTGCTGGCCCACATGGCAGAGGACTAGTTTACTGTATAGTCCATCTGAGGGGCAGCATTGAAGGGAAAAGAAAAGTCTCTTGGTGAGAGAACAGTCAGTCACCACCGGGTCACACAGAGTGGCGGATGACTACATGGACCAATCAGGGATTTAGAAAGAAAAAGCAAGAGGACTGGTGACAGATTGGCCTGGGGAAGAGAAATATAGATGGGCCTCTTGCTGTGGTCCAACGTACGAGAACCCTTGTGCTCCCAGAAGGACCCTTCTGTGGAGGGACCTCTCAATTATCAGTTAGATAAGATTACCCTGTTGGTATCAATCACATCCTTCCTCACCCAATCCCCCCCTTGCTTTATCGGCTCATTCTGAAGTGGTTATAGTAACGGATACTGAGGTCAAGCATGGACTCAGTGATAGGAAATTTCCCTCACTGAAGCTGATCTGACTACCACAGCCACCGGGAGTCCAGCCTGTCGGAAAAGCAACAGAGCTTGAGCTCTTACAATTTTATCACCTTCTGGAGAGACTAACTGCTCTTGGCAAATTGATTAACTGCTTTAAGGAGTATTCTAAAATCTCATGAAAAAAAGGATTTGGGAAAATATTAAGCTAAGTCATAATTCAAAGCTTACTTTGACTTAGCAGAGATTCCAAAATTACATGAATTTCTTCCCTACTAGGTATAGTTTTTTTTTTTTTTCCTCTAAGCGATTCAAAAACATCAAGGTGTAGAAAGTACTGTTAATCGTGGTATGAGACCAATTAGAAGAAAAAATTATCTAAATTGAGAGATAATACATTATAATCTGTATTATCCAGAAGAAAAAGAGTATTTGTTTGAAATCATTTGGCTATCTTTTCTTTTATTACACCCAGATTGCTTTTAATGTTGATTAATTTGATGTTATCATTGAACAAAAAGTCTGTTTATTGATGCTATTATTTTTATTTCCTTTTCTATGGCAATCTTTGTGGTTTTTACTTATTTATTTATTTTAAAGATTTTTATTTATTTATTTGACATGGGAGGGCACACAAGTAGACAGAGCATCAGGCAGATGGAGAGGGAGAAGCAGGCTCCCCACTGAGCAGGGAAACTGATACGAGGCTCAATCCCAGGACTCTGAGATCATGACCTGAGGCGAAGGTAGATGCTTAACCGACTGAGCCACCCAGATACCCCAATAACTGTGGTTTTTAAAGAGTGATACATAACTTCAAAGTGAATGTCTCTTATCACTGATAATGAGATTTGGTCTAAGAGATTTCCTTGCAAAAGAGCACTTTTCTCGTTTTAAATTGGAGAAAAACTGCTAGCTTTTTGGCTACTAAAAATACATATTGAATCATTCTTCTGTAGCTAAACTTTCAGTTAATGAACAGCAAGAGCTCATGGAGATTAAATTTCAGAAATGATTTTTGCATAGTAGTTTAAAAATTATTTGTTATTAATGTTTGTTAACAATATGGAAGTAAATTTATTTAAATTGAATGAGATTTATACTAGGAACTTGTTAACAATTTAATGAAAAGGGCATCAACAACAAATTTAGGAAAAATTTTAATATTAATATAAAAGAGCTGTGATGGTTTATAATTCTTATATCCCTGAACAACCTTCCTATTGTCCATTTTCTTGCACTTACTCCATAACTAAAAAGGGAAGAATTAAGTTTCTTTATTTTAGTTACATATACAGAAAATTCTTAGGTGTGTTTTAAAAAACAGTGAAACCAAAAGAACCCCCAAAACAAACAAACAAAAAAAAACAGTGAAGCCAGACAATATTTATAATTTATTTACTAGGTGAACGTCCCCTATGGGGCTAACATTAAAATAATCACTGTTTCTGCTGTTCAAAAAATTCTTGAGGTAATTAAATAAATGAGATTTAAATACATGTAGCTAAATAAAATTTAAATAATTGTTTAAGAAAGTATAGAGAAGATATCAAAGATAGTCAATATATAAGTCAAACTAGTTTTTTATATAATAATGACTACAATAATTCAGAGAAGGGACAGATCACTTCAGATCACCTTGGTCCAGAATGGTACCACTTCTTAAGAGGAAATCTATCTCATTCTGAATATGTTTTCCTGGGCTAGAATGGGTAAACAAGCAGATAGTCACAGGCTGTTTCAAAACTTCTTGAATAAAAGTATAATTATCTTGTAAACTTCATTTTTAAAATACCAACATTAACTAGAAATGTAAAATATAAAATGGGCACTCAGACATTAAAAGTACAAAGATTCCAATTGCCATCAATACAAAGAAAGAGGTGAGATCTGAACTGTGTAGAAAACTAAAGAAGATTTAGATCAATAGAGAAGAAATCCCTCCCTATTATGCATTTGGGTCATGTGTAACAGCACACACACACACACACACACACACACACACACACTTACATCATGGAAGCAAATATGTTGGTTGAACCAGTCACATCATAGAAGGAAATAGTTGATGATGAACCTTTGGAAACCTAGAATATTTGTTGGGGTCAACAATGAAAGACCTTGAACACCCAGAATAATTTAAGGTATCAGAATGAAAGACCATGGATCAGATTTGGAAGAAATCAATGACATGGAAGAAAAACTGAAAGGCAAGATAATAAAGAATGGTAACTTTTCATGGCTTCCTGACAAATGAGTGTCACTCTTCAAGATGCATCTTCGTGTGGCAGGTCAGTCCTAAATGAACTCATAAAACCTGTCATTGTAGTAAGATCATTCAAAGCCATATTTTGGGGGGGGGTGTAAATATAATGAAATGGTAAATTGCTATGTGAGTGAAGTTTTGTATACTCTAATGCTTCATGGATAGCTGGAATGCCAAAATCAAATTCCATTTAAAAAATGAAAATGCAGAGGTATTCAAGGAGGATTATCAATTCAGATATATCTGTCACTTACACCTCAGCATGAATGCTTTCTCTAAAAATTTCCCCAAAGAGTAAGTGTAAACTATATGAAAGAGAAGTCACCAGGCAAACACATCTAGAGGTAGCATGTGAGGGTCAGCTCAATCTTCTACCAATTCCATGTGGTTAAAGACATGAGAAGGGATGCTAGAGTGGGAGAATGAAATATAAAAGACTGTCTTCTGGTTCCAGCCATACTACCTCAGAATTGTCCAGAGCCAGCTGATTACCAGTCTGTTTCCCAAAAATTGCCTTGTTGGACAAAATTGCTTTTCTTATTTTAACAAATATGTAATGGGATAGTCAGTTGAGTGATTTCAGCATTAAACTAATTAGCTACCTGTTCTCTGAAATAGGAGGTCTTGGAGAATTGCCAGAAAGAATAGTTTTCATTTTATTGCCATATTTTCTTTTGCATGTAGTCATCTTTATACGGGGAGGGCTACCAATTCTTTCCAGTTTCCTGGTCTAAATGTCACTTTCAGGGCATAGTATCTTGAGGGTCTACTGTATATTTTGAATATAGTCTTGAATTCTATTTAAAGATTTAACTCGCTTTTCATTGGGAAAGCTAGGCGTCTTGTTTTAAATGTGCTTTCCTTGGATAGAATAAATAGGCAGAAAATTATGTGTCAGTTCTGAAACTTCTTGACTAAAGATATTTGAAATACTCATTTTTGAAATATCATTGTTATCTGAAAATATAAAATGGTCACTAAGATGTTAAAGTACAAGGATTTCAATTATTAATTTAAAAATACAGCTCTTAAAAATACAGTCAAGGTCTGAAATGATGTATGTAACTATTTTTAAAAATTACACATGGATTTTATTTTGTTGGTTCCTGGTTGTTATGAATTTGATTTTGCCCATGTTTGGTCAAGTTGATAAGTTTCTAAGAATTCTTCGACATTCCAGACTTATTGTTTGTTAGGGGTCTGCCAAGTCACTGAGCACATAAGGCTGTTCATGGCAAAGTGTCTGCTTCAATATTTAGCATCAGATTCTCAAATGGACCAGAAGGACCAGCTGGAGAACACAAGATACTTGGCAGATATTTCAACCAGAATTGTAAATTATATGTGAAAACAAGTATAAAAGCTTGACCGGGTATAGGATGATCAGCAATGAGGTTATTAACTGATATAGGTATGATTTAATTAAGGCCCGAGTGAAACCCTTTTGTCAGTTTTCTATGGCTACAAGAATACACCATAAAAATAATAACTATTGTTTTTTAGCTTATGGGCCTGTGGGTCAATGCTTTAGTCTGCAAGGGCAGGACCTCTGCTCTGGTGGGCCTGCAGGACAGGGTATTGAATCAAAGAGCATAGTTCTTGAGCCTAAGGTCTACTGGAACTGCCCCTGTCAGATTTGGGATTTTCTTGATAACATCACTCCTTTCTTATTTTCTAATTATTCCTTTTGGAATGGAAATGTCTGTTGGGCACTTGCTCTAACATTGTGTTTCGGAAGCATAGAACTTGTTTGATTTCACAGGTTTACTGCTGAAGAGCGGTTTGCCCCAGGATAAATTATATCTTAAGTCTTAAGCTGTATCTGATTTAGAAGATGTTTAGATGGGACTTGGGACTTAGACTTTAGAGTTGGTGCTGGTATGAGTTATGACTTTGGGGACTATTCCAATGGAATGAATCTATTATGCATTCAAGAAGGACATGAATTTTGGGGGGCCAGGGGCAGAATGCCATGCATGAATATTTATATCCTCCCAATTTATATGTTGAAACCTAATCCCCAGTGTCATGGTGTAAGGACTGGGGGCTTTGGGGAGGTGATTAAATCATGAGGGTAGAATTGTCATTAGTGGGATTAATGCCCTTATAAGAGACACCCCTCAGAGAGCTCTCTTCCCTCTTACACCATGTGAGGGCAAGCAAAAAGATGGCCATCTATGAATTAAGATGCTGACTTTCACTAAACACTGAACCTGCTGGCATCTTGATCTTGAATTCCTAGCCTCCAGAACCATGAAAAGTGAATGTTTGTTGTTTATGAGACACTATTTTGTTAAAGCAGCCCCAAATAAGAAAGAATAAGATATTTATTAAGAATGCTAAAAATCAAGCATAATAAAAATATGTTGATCATTACAAATGGTCTTTTAAAAGGGAAAAAGAATTACAAAATTGAACTTTCAGGGAAAGGCACCAACTACAGTGGTCAGAAATGCCTTATATCCTCCATTGTACTGGTAAAGATGACCAGCAACAATCATTTTCAAAAAGTTTTTATTGGTGGGCGCCTGGGTGGCTCAGTGGGTTAAAGCCTCTGCCTTTGGCTCAGGTCTCGATCCCGGGGTCCTGGGATCAAGCCCCACATTGGGCTCTCTGCTCAGCAGGGTGCCTGCTTCCCTTCCTCTCTCTCTCCACCTGCCTCTCTGCCTACTTGTGATCTCTGTCTGTCAAATAAATAAATAAAATCTTTAAAAAAAAAAGTTTTTATTGGGATTGTAATGGCAGTATATATGAGAGATTGATTTTTCAAACAATGTTTATTGTACTTTGTACAATATTATAGCCTTTATGTACTAAGCAGTGCTAGGCACGGAGTTTATGAAGTCGAATGAGGTGACAGGGAAGGGATCTGTCAGTGACATGAATTAATGAAGTGTTGGATATTTCCAGGGAATGTGCTGTTTTCCCCTCCTTTTCACTTCTACTAACATGTAATTTCTCCTTAGTAAGGGAGTACAGCCTTCCTTACTATGGTGTTTTGGAGGGCAGAAGCTATTTCGGACCAGTGTGTTGATCATAAAGCACTATCTGAAACAAATATATATATACTAGAAGATCTTTTCCCCTACAAGTCTGCATATATTTCTTTCCATTTCAGGTAAAGAAGTCTATAGAGCAAAGTCTAAAGAAGTCTGCAGAGCAAAGAAAGCAACCTGGAAATGAGTCCATCAACCAGCTATTTATTTATCTGATCTTGCTAGTTGCTATTCCTCTTACTGACTCATTCCTATTCCTACTAGATTTATGCAGTTAAAGGATCAAGAATCTCTCTATGTGGGTGGCTTAGTTTAGCCATGCAATTTTTCAGTTATTCTTCAGCTCCTATTGTTTTATGCTGATTTTATATCAGTTTATGAAGTTATTTGGTGAATTCTAACACTGCAGTCCTCTTTGAACACAGAAAGTTGTTGTCTCTGGTAGATATTTCATTTCTAATATAATATATAAACAATCTCCTTTTTTTGGCTTTTTAAACAGTGCTATTATAAATTGCAGCTTGTATTTCTGATGCTTTTCCCCAAGTAAATCTTTGAAAATAAATCAGTGTGCTATTTCCCAAGCTTACATCATATAACCCTGACATTTGAATCATTGCAAAAATGTGTCTTGGAAATATTTCCAGTGTCTTTTCAGTCAAAGTTTCATAACCTAATCCCTACATGGGCAATTGCTAACTTCTTTGCATCTTTTCCTGTTTATAATTCAACAAAAAAAATATTTTAAGATTCTCTGGTCTGCTCTCTTATATCAAATGAAAGTAAACATTCTTGAACATAAAATGATGCAGAGATATAAATAAGCTACAGAATACTTTGATTATTGTGTGCCCGAGGATCTTTGTTTTCCTCTTTGGGGTCTTTTGGGAAATTGGTAAACACCAGATAGCACCAAACAGAGCTTTTTCTTTCCCTTTTTCATACTACATTTTTCCTCTTTGCACTTTTAAGCATTAAATTTTCTCCCTAGGAGCTTCTATCTTTTTTAATACTTCAAGTTTTTATTTAAATTTTAGTTAGTTAACATGTAGTGTAATACTAGTTTCAGGAGTAGAACTTAGTGACTTATAACTTACATATAACACCCAGTGCTCGTCCCAACAAGTGCCATCCTTAATACCCATCACCCATTTAGCCCATTTCCCACCCACCTCCCTTCCCAGCAACTCTCAGTTTTTCTCTATTGTTAAAAGTCTCTTATGGTTTGCCTCCTTCTCTTTTTTTTCCCCCTCCCCCTATGTTCATTTGTTTTGTTACTTAAATTCCACATATGAGTGAGATCATACAGTATATGTCTTTCTCTGACTGACTTATTTTGCTTAGCATAATACACTCTAGCTCCATCCATGTCATTGCAAATAGCAAGATTTCATTCTCTTTTTTGATGGCTGAGTAATATTCTATTATATATTTGCACATTATATTTATATATATTATATATTATATATATAAAGAAGAGTGATATATGTATATACCACCTCTTCTTTATCCATTCATCGGTTGATGGACATTTGGGCTCTTTCCATAATTTGGCTATTGTTGATAATGCTGCTATAAACATCAGGGTGCATGTACCCCTTCCAATCGGTAGTTTTGTATCCTTTGGGTAAACAACTAGCAGTGTAATTGCTGGGTCTTAGGTAGTTCTATTTTTAACTTTTTAAGGAAACTCCACCGGAAACAGGAAAACCTCCTATTTTCCAGAGTGGCTATACCAGTTTGCATTTCCGCCAACAGTGTAAGTAAGTTCCCCATAAGCTCCAAATTCTCCTCCTCACTACATCTATAACTAGGATAATCTGGGAATCCTGGTTTTTGTTATTTTGACTCTATTCCATATTTTGCTTCTTTTACCTTTCTTCATCAAGATCTTTAGTGCCAGCATTTTATTCTGATTGGCCTTCTCATGTTCAGTCTTTTTCCATTGTCACTGTAAGTGTTTTCTCATCCATTCTCTTCCTTGGTATTTCTCTATAGCATCATCCTAACATGCATTTGAAATACAAAGTAACTATTATTCTCATATTAGGTGTTGCATATAAAAAGGACTTCAGGACAATGACATGGGTAGTGTCACAGTCCATGACAGGCCTGGATCATGATTTAGAATTCAAGTCTAACTCTTAGTCTGTGGCTGTCCCATCTAGCCTGTAGTTTCCCTTTCTGTGAAAGAGTGAGCCATGACATTTTGACCCCAACTTTAATTTATTTTACCTTTATATATATTCATTTTTAACCTTTATATATATTAATAATGGTAACCTCCAACCACATATTTAGTAAAATGTTAAATAAATTTTTAGGGCTTCCCATTTTAAATAGTATGTTACCACATGACACTTCTCCAAAGAGAGCAAAAGAAGCCAAAGTATACTGGGTCAGGCCTGCTTGATTCAGCAAATTTCTGCAAATTAGACAGATGATGTGCATAACCTCAGAGTATCTTTTTTTTAAGAAGTAGTTTATCAAAACAGATTACTAGTCTTCAGACATACAGTCTTCCTAGGAATCAAATTGCTCTCAATTTGTTGGATTTTAATCTTTCAGTAATCAAGAATTTTCTTTTTTTTTTTGCCCCCCCAGAATCATCTGGTGCTGAAGAAATCTTGAAAGGTTATCATTGGATTTTGATGGAATTAGAAGCTCACTGATTTGTTCATAACACTCAGACAAGTTTAAAAATAGTACATATTTGGTTAGCGAAATTGTACCAAGGGAAGGGCATATGGTTATATCAGTTAGTGGGTTTTATGATATAAATAGTTTTCATTTAACAAGAGGTTATAATCTCTATACATGCAGATATATCCTGAACCAGGCACATTTTGAGCATTATGTTTTCCCTCTTGGAGAATATAATGTCACATGAAACCATGGGAACAAAATAGAATTGACTTATTTTAGGCAGCTAATTCCTTAATATATTCTTGATGTTCAATTTCCAGAAAGTCATTATGCTGTCTGGACAGAATATGATTACTGATCACCTGTATTTGGCGGTTGACTTCCTTATTTTAACCCAAAAAATGTGATTCTCCCTTTTCTCTTGAGACATTGTTAGAAAGATACCATTGCAAGTGTAAGGGAGAATGATTTTCAAACTCATTTTTGCTCTTTATTTGACTATAATCAAACTGACAAATGATTTATTTGAGCTAGTGGAGTTTGTGGCCATTGGGAAAAAACTGTCCTGCATTACTGCAAGAAATCCAGGTGTCTGGCTTTTCCCTGTCCCACAGAGCCTTCAGCACTACAGATCCTTTTCTTCTTTTCTAAGGCATTCCAGATCCACCATACCTAATTTTTTTCAGGTACAAAAATTAAATGTATTTACAAATCTAGCTAATGTGTGTGCATGTCTGTGTATTGTTATGCATGTGTGTGTGTGTGTGTGTGTGTGTAAATCACTCATTGACTAATTTTTCTGTGGTCTTGGCAGAGATTTTCTAAGTAACAAAATCATACATTCTAGGCAATTCTGTGGTTCCATGTTTCTGGCATAGACATATAGCTGTCAGCTTTTGAAGAGGACAGACCTGATTTAAATCCCATCTCCAGCACTTACAAATTAAATATCTTTATGTAAGTGATGGTTACTTTTTGGTGTTAACTTCACTGGGTCATAAGACATCCCTGTATTTAATCAAATACTATTCTGGATGTTTCTGTGAAAGTATTTTTAAATGAGTTTGACATTTAAATCAATAGACTGAGTAAAGCAGATTGCCATCTCTAATCTGGGTGGGTCTCATCAAATCAGTAGAAGGCCTGAATAACCTAAAAGCTGAGTAAGAAGGAATTCCTCCTGCTTGACTGCCTTAGGTCTGGGACATTGGTTTTTTTTCTGCCTTCAGTCTTGACCTGAAACATTGGCTCTTCTTGGGTCTTGACCTGCAGGCCTTGGGACCAGAATTATGCTATTGATTGTCTTGGGTCTCCAAGTGGCTGACTGCAGATCTTGGGACTTTTCAACTTCCATAATCATGTGAGGCAATTCTTTATAATAAGCCTCTTTCCATACATATTTTTTTTAAATGTAGGATATATATACATACTATTGGTTCCAGTTCTCCAGAGAACTCTGACTCAAGTGGCAGGTTACCCAATCTTTTGCAACCGTGATTTTGTTACATATGAAAGAGGGATAATATTACCCATTTTATAAGGTTGTTGTAAGGTTAATGAGATCAGGATGGCAAAGTATCTTGCACAAAGAAGGTATTTATTAAATAGTAACAGTGTTATTGTTATGATTGTTTTTCACAACACAGAACCTTTCTTAAGGCTCTAATCTTGAAGGAAACAGTTCTAGCTAGTCCATTTTTTTTTCTTCTTTCAACTTTTCTTTCCAACTGCAGGGAAATAAAGATTCCTGCAGTTAACTTCCTTTTGAATTCTGGCTGAGTACTGTTTCTATTCTGCTGTCACCTCTTTCAAAATCCCTGGCCAAAAAATTCCTGGCCCAAATTTTTTCTTACAA
This sequence comes from Martes martes, assembly GCF_963455335.1. Classification (NCBI taxonomy): domain Eukaryota; kingdom Metazoa; phylum Chordata; class Mammalia; order Carnivora; family Mustelidae; genus Martes; species Martes martes. The sequence continues at coordinate 27,233,244 of NC_137890.1, read as the reverse complement.
AATTCTTTAACTCAGCAAAGCAGCTAATGATCCATTGGTAATAGTCTTGATTCCCATTTTCTGTCTCCCCAGCCTCCATCTTGTTTTGACCCTACCACTTAGGATTAAGGTGCCTAAACCTACCTGTATGTAACAGACATTCCTTGGGTCTGGACAGCAGAAGAAGTTGCCATGGAAATTTGAGCCTTTCTGGTTTGAGGTCCAGATCTAGGAATGTGGTTGGAAGATGTAAGTTGGGTAAGAGATTTGGGGTTAGATGTGTCATGTCTAATATTCAAAATAGAGGGCTATGCTCTATAAGTCCCTCTCAGGTATGCTGTTTTTCTCCTTAAGTTTTACTTCTCTCCCCTCCCTGATCACCACTTCCTCATTCCTCTAGATACAGACAGACAGACAGACAGACACACACACACACACACACACACTTTTCTATTCTTCCACCTATCTCTGGCTTGACTTGGTATGTGTATGTGCAGTAATACTCTGCTTACAAGGTGTGACTAGGCAAGTACTCAACCTCTCTGCTTGCATTTCCTCAGCTGTAAAGTGGCGTAAGTAATACCTACTCCTGGGATTCTAGGAAGTTAAATAATGCAACATATACAAAATGTCTTGTGTCCTGACTTGGACATAGGAGGTATACCATGAATTATAATTTTTGCCATTATGTGACTCAGATAGAATAGGCTGTGAGTACCACAGTGAAGAGACAGGGGAGATTAAGCTAGAGAGACGCAAGGCAATGCAAATGTGTCAAATTAATGTGGGCAAAAACTATAGTTGAAGTAGAGGATACATTCATACATCAGGAAAGTGTGTTGCTATCTCTATCTCTATTTCTATATATCTATATCTATATATATTTCTATATATCAACTTAAAGAGTAAACCAAGGTTAGAGATTGGGCTATATGGCCAAATAGAGGCAGTAGGCAAGAAGAAGTACCAGAGATGGTTTGTAGGAATCCAGAATGGCTAAGAGGAACCAGTGAGAACCATAGTTGAGCTCTGGCAAGACTGGGTTAAACCGTGGACAAAGCCCTAAAAGATCACAGGCTGGCAAGCTTGCAAATGGTCACAGCCAGGTGTGAGGAGATATCTCAGTCTGGTTTTGATTGCATTTCCCTGATTATTAGTGATGTTGAGCACCTTTTTAATGTACCTGTTAGTTATTTGTGTGTATTTCTTGGGAAAATGTCAGTTCCTTTGCCCATTTTTAATAGGATTATTTATTATTATTATTATTATTATTATTATTTTGGTTTTGGTTTGTATGGGTTCCTTATATATTTTGGGTATTAGCTCTCTATCAGATATATGCTTATAATTATTTTCTCCCATTCCACAGGTTCCTATTTCATTTGTTGGTTGTTTCTTCTGCTGTGAAGAGGCTTTTAGTTTGGTATAACTCCATTTATTGAATTTTGCTTTTTTTGCTTGTGCTTTTGGTACTATATATATATATATGTGTGTGTGTGTGTGTGTATATATATATATACACACACACATTGCCAAGACCAATGTCAAGGAGCATTTTCCCTATGGCTTCTTCAAGGAATTTTTTTGAGTACAGGTCTTATGCGTAAGTCTTGAATCCATTTTGAGTTAATTTTGTGAGTGGTGTGAGATAGAGGTCTAATTTCATTTTTATGTATGTGTTTATCCATTCTTTCCAACATCACTTATTGAAGAGACCATCCTTTCTCCACTGAGTTTCTTGGCTCCCTTGTCAAATATCAGCTTTTGACATGCCATGTTTATTTCTGGACCCTCCGTTCTTTTCCTTTGGTCTCTGTGTTTCCGTTTTTATGCCAGTACTATACTGTTTTGATTACTATGGTTTTGAAATTAGGAAGTGTGGTGTTTCCAGCTTTGTTCTTCTCAGAATTGTGGGGAGATGTTAGTCAAAGGGTACAAACTTGCATTTAGATGAATAGATTCTGGATTGTGATTATAGTTAACAGCACCGTATTGCTTACTTCAAAGTTGCTAAGAGGCTAGATTCTAAATGTTCTCACCACAGAAAGAAATGAAAATTATAGGAAATGATGGTGTTAGCCATGTTACAGTGGAGTTATATATATTGTAATATATGTGCTTGAAATCAACATGTTATACACCTTAAACTACTCAATGCTCTATGCCAGTTATATCTCAATAAAAAGAAAAATTGTCACAGCCAGAGTATGAAGGACCATGGGTACTCAGGCATTGACTACCTGTCTGTCCCCTTCTTTGGTGGCAGCAGCTACTTAGTGAGGGTGGAGATGGTTGACTGTGATGTGTGGGGACAAACCAGTTTTTCTGGAACACAACAGCTAGTCAGAGAATTAGAATTTGATCCCAGCACTTTGAAACACCAGCTGCTCTGCAGAGCAAGTTTTCACCACATCCCACATTCCTGTGTAGCACATACTTTCTGAGGAATCTTCAGGAAAGAGGAGATACTTGAGCTAACTTTTGAATGGCATTCTCAGCAAAGGGCTCTAAATAGGAGAGCACAGCATGTTTAGAGAAGTTGGAGCAGAAGGTATCTGAGTATAGGCACAAAGTGGGCATGATCGTGGAAAAGGAGCTTTGAAAAGAGTGCAACTTAAAGCTAATAAATAGAAGTGTTATGCTGGAGTCCTGGAGTTATCGAGGAGATCATTAGAATATGTTAAGCAGAAGGACATGAAAAGGTTTGTGTTTGAATGAGTAGCAAATGAACTGGAAGGGAATTAAGCTGGAAACTAGTAGATCAATTGGGAAATATTTCAATAAATGGTAAGAAATGGTAACAAATCCAATTTAGGAAATGTTTGTGATGGAGAATAGGAACAGGGGATAGCTTTGACAGATATTAAGGACGTTCAGTGTAGGGCAAGTGAATGAGAGGGAAGAGTCATTAAATGAGATAACTAACACAGGAGAAATCACTTCTGCTACCAAAGGTTTTCCAGTTGACTTGAGACATTGCTGTATCAGGAGAGTTTTGGCAAGTGATGTGCACTTAGAACTTAGCCTGCTTCATAGATTTCTAGAAGAAATTCAGTTCTTGGCCTTCCTAATCTGTGAAGTAGAGGGATACCATCACATCATATTGAATACGGGTGTATTCACCATTGTAATCCTCTTGCACTTGAATTATACAGTCTCTGATTCCCTGCCAGATACAGAGAGATTTAACTCTAAAGCTATGTTTGGTTCAAATTCACTGTTTTACAATAGGTCATTTTTCCCCCGATATTGAAGATGAGAGCTTCATTTAAAAATATTATGCTAATTAAATACACAGACCATTATAGCATATTGCGGTATGCCTATAGATGCCTGTTCAGTTTACGTGTTCTGTACAAATTCTTTAAGAAAACAGTTCCATCTGCCATGATACGCTCAGGAAGGCTAATTATTTTTATAGGTGTTGAAATGAATATATGTTTAGCTTTATCTTTGTATGTGTTTCTGATTAAATGTTATTGAGCATTAAGAAATAAAACCCTTTATGACCCTTCTTCTAAAATATAATGCAGCATGATATCAAACTTAATACCCTAATTGCAAACTAACAAGAGATGCTTTTAAAATTACTTCAATGTTTGCAATGTTATGACTCATGAACAAATTACTTTCATGGTTGGGTTGCGTTTATACAAGACAAGGTGTGAATTTTAAAAATGGATCAACAAGATGGGACAGATTTAGGTGTGGACATATTTATGTAACATGTTTAAATATGGGAGAAGAGAGGCAGAAAAACAAATAACTCTTTTGGCATGTTCAATACTTAAAGAAGAATTTGTACACTATTGTATTAATAAACATTTATGAAGATTGAATGAAAATTGGCATCAGGAAGTCTCCTGGTAAAAAATCCTTTAGCTAGAGTTAATTGAAGGCTAGTGACACCTTAAAGCCTTAAGATAATATGGAATAATGCCACTTGCAAATCCTTCATTTGCAACAGATGGAATGCAAACTCATTCCAAATGGCAGGCCACTCAACAGTGGCAAATGAAATTAAACCAGTAATGGTAGTATGAATCTGTTAAAAAAAAAAAAAAAGAAAAAAAGAAAAAAAAAAAGAAACAGACAATCCAAGAAATTAAAATGAAATATTATTTTTTCATATCTAGTAATATACCTCATTCACAGGTGATGCTCTAGCTCAGTCATGCTTTTCATTTTGACAATTTCATCTTTTGCAAATGGAACCTTGCTATTGTTATGCCTTATACCCACATCTGACTTCTGTATCCCTCAGACAGATTGTAAGGGTAGATACATGTCTAATGCACTTCTTACATACAATAGGCTCTCTAAAGTGTTGACAAGGTCTTAAAAAACTCTTTCCAGAACACTTAACAAGGGTCAAAAACCCGAGTCTTCTCTATGCTTCTGAAACCATACCAAGTGTCTTTTAATCAACTCTGCCCACGGGTAAGGCCAGTCTGCTCAAATGCAATCTTTGAGCAAGTTCAGAATTGTGCGGTGACTAGAATGCTATGCATTACCATTTATATTACAGCTAAATTGGTCTTATTAAGAGATTAACTGTAGGACAAAAGATAACTCCTCGAAGCTTAAGAATTCTCTTTTAAAATGTATCTCAAAGGAGGAGCCTAGGGAAAAAAATTATCATCCACTAATAAGATATTTAAGTGGGGGGTTATATAAAAAGGAACCAAGACATGCTATATGGACGTGTATCTTAGTAAACATTTCTAACTCTGTGTGTGTATGCATTTCTTATTCAGTATACATTATTATGCCATTCTTATTATGCTTATGTTTTATTCTGACGTTTTACATGGGCAAAATCAACTAGATGCCTACATCATATCCCCCCCCCCTTTTTTAAAGATTTATCTATTTTTTTGAGAGAGAGAAAGTGCACAAGTGGGGAAAAGGGTAGAGGGAGAGAATCTTTCAAGCAGACTCCCAGCTGAGCACAGAGCCCGTCGAGAGGCTTGATCCCATGACCCATGAGATCATGACTAAGAATCAGACGCTCAACCAACTGAGTGCCCAGGCACCCCACATCATATTTCATTTTCTTGAGATTTTCTATTACTAGTAATCAGTGAATGATATCAAATTGTTACAGGTTCAAGTCTTGATCAAGAATTTCTGGAATTCCAACTCTATTAGTAGGTAATCAGTGGCATCTTTTATGGGGCTTTTAAAGAAAATAACTTCCTCCCCAGAAATACTTAGCAAATGGGTGTGATACAAATACTCTTCCCCTGCTCTTACTGGCATCCTCTGAGTTCCCTGTCATTCTTGTGGGGTTCCCAGAGACAATGATTCTTCCTTCCTCCTTTGACTTAGAACTGCTTCCCTCAGCATTTCTAGAGCACACAGCTAATTATCAGTGCTCTCAGGTGCAGAAGCTCAAGCTTCTTTCAAGGACTACCTCCACAGAAAAGTTTCTAGGGATCCTTGGATATTGTCTGCAGAATATCAATTTTCCTGATGACTGCAGAGTATTACCCAAATGATCTCTCAAATGATCTTCACAGGTACTGCATTGGAAAGCTATGCAAACCAGCAGTCTTCAAATGCTGTACCCATACTTAGAAAGAATCCTGATAGATTTTTCATATGTCCCTGACCAAAATCTGTGAGACATTATGAACATCACCTCTTTCTCTCCTGTCTCCACATACTCAATCCTATTCATTCCACCTCAATCCATTCATTCCATAGCAGTCTCTTGAATCTCTGCATCCCAGTCATCTTTATCATAGCTGAACCCCCACTCATGTGAATATTGTAAAATCCTTCTCTGATTTTCCCACATGTAGCACTGATCCCTTCTGATCAGTCTTCATATAATAGTCAAGATATCTTTATAACAGTATACATTCATTATATTATTTTTCTAATTAAAACCCTTTCAATGACTCCTATTTATTCCTTAGATCCAGAATCCTTAATTTGTCTATAAAGTCCTTTCTGATCTGAGGGCTGCCTACCTCAATAGCTTCATCTCTTGCAGGGCTCTCTCTTGAGCTGTGATCTCTGGTCATCCTCCAATATTGTTCTCTTGTCTGCCTCAGGACCTTTACACATGCTTTTCCCTCTTTGGGAAACACTTTTCTGCCATCTTCCATCCACTTCTTTATCTAGTTATTCCTACTAATCCTTCACAATTTAACCTAAATATCCTTTCTTACTGACCCCAGTTCACACCTTCTGAATAGGCAAGATTACCAATTGTTTACTCTCAGCATAATATATGTCATTAACCAATCATCGATGACATTAATTGTTTTGTACTTATATTCTCCTTTAGAGTTTAAACTCCCAATGAGCATGGACTATATCTTGATCTTGTTTATAACTTTTATACCACCATTTTCTCTATGTTTAGCTCAGAGTATTACATTTAGTAGGTGTTCAATAAATACCTATCACTTGCAAGGTGTCCTTGGAAATGCCCGCATAGCCTTTAGTTCAATAAGATAAACTTGAACAATAACTCTAAGAAACTTCTGATTTTACTATTAAGACTTTGGGGCACATGAACAATTCTAATTTGTCTTATTTTTTGGTATGGATAAAATTGTTCACATTAATAACTTGTTACTGGAAAATTACATCTTTTTCTTTTAATCTCAAGTGATATCTGAATAATATTGAGAGGTATAACTGGTTAATTCTTAATAAATGCTTAAGAGGTCTTTCTACTGCCCAAATGCTTTGTCTTCTTCAATATCTCTTGATATATCTTGAGATTTAGAGCTGTTCCATTTCATTGTTTTCTTGGTTTAAGTTTAACCTCTGAGGTTAAAAATTAGTTATAGGTCCAAAACTATGTTTTTTGTCTTATATATGGCTAAAGTTTTACTTATTTACTAATGGTGATTTTTTATAACCTCTTTTTGCATTTGAATATATACATACAAATATGTTATATACATATATTCATACATACATGATTTTTAAAACTATGTCATATAGTCTGAAATGGTGTCTATAAATGATGAAAGAAAACCACAGGAATCACTTCTGCTCTTGCATGTGATTTAAGTCATACTCACTACCTGTACATTGATTATACTGATAGCAAGATATATTTGGACTTGTGCACAAGACTGGATTTTTATAAACAGTTATTGCTAATTAGATTACTACCATGTTCCTTTTTGAACTATATAAGAGAGCCTCAGGAATATGTCTTGTTTCTCTTTTCTTCACATCATTTTTCAATGGTTTCAAATGAACAAAGGTTAATAATGAGAGTAATTTATTTATATATTAGCGCATGAGTGCTATTTCAGAATGAAATAAAGATGAATGCATCCTGTGATTTTTTATTCTGGATTTCATTTTATTTTCAGCCTCTCAACATATGGATATTGAAATCTGTGCTTGGATATAGATTTAGTGGTTTTTTTTTTTTTTTTAATGTGATCTTTGGGCTAAGTCTGACAATGATTTATTTCCCTGGCTTAAACCTAAGAAGTTTCCTCTGGCTATTTATTTTAGTTTTTAATTTAGTTACTCAACTCATACATAAATATGTTCTCATTGCAAAAGATGTAAACAAGACAGATAAAGCAAAAGTCCTTTTTGGTAGCCCCATCTACCTCCTACCATTTGCTTTCCCAACACTGACCACGATTAGATGTTTGACATATGCTTTTGCTAAACTTTAAAACACATTTCATACATATGTATACACACAAAACAATATAAATTGACAATTTTTAAACATGAATAGTATTATATGTATTGACATGTAATGTTCTCTTTGTAGTATCTCTTGGAGGTCATTAAATGTCTTTACATACTATAAAATCATGCTTAGTTTCATTCTATTTTTGATGGACGTTTAGATTGCTTTGCATTTTATGTTAGTATAAACTTATTATGCAGAAAACCTTGTTCATGCCTTTTGCCTTTCATGAAGACCATTACTGGATAGAAGGAAATCTGTGTGTGTTTTTTTTTTCCTTTATTACAAACAAATGCCATTTATATTGTCTTGGACAATTTATATTTTCACCCAGAGATGATAAGAATATCTGTGTTTACACCTATTCACTGATACTGATATTATAAATTTAAAAATATTTTCCAGTGTAATGAGTGAAAAATAATATGTATTTTATTTTCATTTTCTTTATTCCTAGTTAACATTCTTTTGTAGACTTATTGGCATTTTTATTTCCTCTTCTGTGTATTTCCATGCACAACTTTTTTTTTTTTTCTGTTGGGTTCAGTTAATTCCTTTTTTTAATATAGAATTATAGGAATTATCAAAGTATTTTGGATATTATATATATTTTTCTTTCAATTTTTCTTTTAAAAAAGTTTCTTATTTTTTTATGCAGAAGTTTTTATAATGTGGTAACATGTATCAATTTCTTCCTTGTGTCTGTGTTTTGTGTTGTAATTAGATAAATCTCTTCCCAAAGTTACAATAATGTTAACCTGTATCTTCTTTTTCTGCTTTAATTTTGTTTTTTACATTTGTTTTCTGTAACTTATCTGGGATATATCTTCACATATAATATGAAATAGTACCCCAGTCTATTTTTTTTTAAACTATTTACATCTCCAATTCTTTCAACAGATTGTGGAATAGTAAATGTGAAGGATTAGTATGACATCACCAGTTATTTAATTGTAGTTTAAGCATGATTTTAAAAATTATCAACTTACAGGGGTGTCTGGATGGCTCAGTCCGTTAAGTGATCAATTCTTGATTTTGGTTCAGGTCATGATCTCAGAGTGTTGAGATCCAACCCTGTGTGGGGCTCTGCACTCAGCAGGGAGTCAGCTTGGGAGTCTCTCCCTCTCCCTCTGCTCCTCCTCCTGCTTCTGCTCACCTCTCAACTAAATAAATACATATTTAAAAAATATTATCAACTTATATTGTATGTCAACTTAAAACTTTCCAGACTTTGTCAAATTTATTTAGGTATCTTTCAATAGTATGTATCTGAATGACCCAAAATGTTTATTTATTACCCATAGAAATTTACTTTGAAATGTAATGAAAAGAAAGAAAAATTTTCTCTTAATGATTTTTAATAGTCTAAGAGCTATCCTATGAGCAAAAATCAGGTTGGCACTCTAGGTCATGGAACAATTTACCAGTTTTTGAGGCTTTAAAAGGCCTGGCAGCTGAGGAATATGCATGCTAGAGGTGATCTCCAGGGAGAAAGTGATATGGAGGATAGACACTAATGATTTATGGAGACAATTAGTGGTGATAGTTTGTAAAAGGGCTAAGGGCTGGATATATGTTATCATGGAAAATTTGCATGCTAGTGCAGTACAGATGGATTTGTCATGATTAACCACAGTTGCTAATGGGAAAGCTTCTGTGTTACTTCTCTGCCTTACTGAATCTTTCACCCTTCAGTTAAAAAAGCAGTTGCTATTGGGGCACCTGGGTGGCTCAGTCAGTTAAACGTCTGCTTTCACCTCAGGTCACGACCTCAGGGTCCTGGAATTGAGTCCCATGTCAGGCTCCCGCTCACTGGAGAGTCTGCTTTTCCCTCTCCCTCTGCTTCCCCATCTCTCTCTCTAGTAAATAAATAAAATCTTAAAAAAAAAGCAGTCACTATTAATATGCATATCTCAATATTATAGATATTATAGGAACAGGGGTGAGAAATAATCTGAAACAGAAGATAATGATTTGAGATAGAAGTTCTGTGCACAAAAAGCATGGAAGATAGGAGTTCAGATACAGTTTTTTTACTGTGTGGAAGGATACTGGGAAAGGGTTATTAGTCTGTTGATCTTGTTTTTTGTTTTTTGTTTTTAATTTGATTTAATTTTATTTTTTTTCAGCGTTCCAAAATTCATTGTTTATACACCACGCCCAGTGCTCCATACAATATGTGCCCTCCATAATACCCACCACCAGGCTCCCCCCCCACCCCAAAACCCTCAGTTTGTTTCTCAGAGTCCACAGTCTATCATGGTTTGTCTTCCCCTCTGATTTCTCCCAACTCGCTTCTCTCCATCTCCCAATGTCCTCTGTGTTATTCCTTATGCTCCACAAGTAAGTGAAACCATATGATAATTGATTCTCTCTGCTTGATTTATTTCACTCAGCATACTCTCTTCCAGTCCTGTCCATGTTGATACAAAAGTTGGGTATTCATCCTTTCTGATGGAGGCATAATACTCCATTGTATATATGGACCACATCTTCCTTATCCATTCATCTGTTGAAGGGCATCTTGGCTCTTTCCACAGTTTGGCAACTGTGGCCATTGCTGCTATGAACACTGGGGTAAAGGTGGCCCTTCTTTTCACAACATCTGTTGACCTTGTTTTATACTTAAGACTCTAAAAGGTGAAGTGATTTGCTTTTAGGTCATACCATTAGTGGTAAAGCTGGGTCTACGGTCTTCCCTTATCATTTCCCTTTCCACACTCTGACTAGGTCATGTGCCCCCAGTAAAATAAGAATCTAATCCATGCTGCTCATAACAGATGTCAGGAGCTATTTCTCCACATTTCAGTTAATGATACTATCAATAAATAAATTGCTTGGGCCCAAAATGTAAGAGTAATCCTTGGTTTTTCTTTCTTTCTTTTTTTTTTTCCTTTTTTTAAAGTTGTCTTTGTTTATTTTAAAGAGAGAGAGAAAGAGGGGGGGTAAAGGGAGAGGGAAAGGGAAGCCCAAACAGACTCTGCACTGAGCATGGAGCCCATCCTGGGGCTCAATATCACAACCCTGAGACCAGACCTGAGCTGAAACCAAGAGTCAGTTGCTCAACTGTCTGCCACCGAGGCACCCTGACTTCTCTTTTTTCAATTGTCCACTTCTAATCCTTCAGTGAATCCAGGCAATTGTACATACAATATACATTTAAAATCTATATTGAAGTATCCTTCCCTCATACCATTTACCCTGTCAAAGCCAACACGATCTCCCATTTGGACTGTTGCAAGAACCTTGTCAGTCTTTTTGCTTCTCTTCTTGCTCCTCTATTCCATTTGCAACTTAGCAACCTGGGTGAGATACATCTTGCCTATTTCTATCTATTTCTATATCTTTATAATAAGTTATATTTAACACGACTTACATCAGAATACTTTCTTGCTTCCCATTTCCTTTAGTGTACAATCCATGTACCTCCCCGCTGGCCTATAAGGCCCTTCATGATCTGATCTTTGCTTGCTTCTCTAACTCATTTTGGCAAAATAAAAAACAAAAATAAGAGACTATTTCTTTACTATGGTTCAGACGTACTGGATTATTCTACCTTTTAAAATACGCCCTGCATATTCCTCCTTTAGAGTATATTCACAGTCCCTTTCTCTACCTGGAATAGTCTACACCAGAACTTCACATGGCTGGTACCTTTTCATCATTCCGATTTCAGCCCCAATATAATTTCTTCAGAGAGACCTTTCTTCAGGGGTTATTCTTATCATTTAGTTTCTGCCACATACTCTTTAGTTAATTATGTCCCTTGAATATTCACAGCACTTACTACTACTCAAAATTACATATTAAAAAAAAAAAAACAACAAAAACAACTCACTGTGATTATCTGCTTTCTCTACCAGAATATAAGCTCCAGGAGAGCAGGGTCTTCGTCTCGCTTATTTATCCATTTACCTTTCCAGTGCCTAGGATAGCACCTACCACATAATAACTAATTCTTGAGCAGTGAAGACTGGAAAGCTAAGAATGGCCTGTTCACACCATGTTCTGTCTCAACGTTTTTAAACTCCAGTAGAATTGGGTGTGAGTTCTACAAATGGTTGTACATAGTAAGTTACTTAACTTCTTTAAGTTTCCTCATTTGACAATAGTAATAATGATAATAATACAATGTGCTTCATCAAATTATTGTCAGCATATTAACAGGAATAATGCAAACAAGTTGACTGGCCCTGTGCCTGGCATATAGTATGTGTTCAATAACAGCTGAAAAGGGAGTAACATTAGCGTTGGCTGATTTGAATAGGATGTCACTCATTTGTGCCCCCCCCACTTCCATCAAACAATAATTTGCCATCCATCTGTGGAAAAAAGTGACTTTGTAAGAGCTGCGGGATCTAGCACTATATGCCACATGATCTGAGAGGATTCTTGCCCACCCACGTGTCATGTGACAGGCATACAGATCTCAGCCTCAGCTGTGGACCTTGCAGTGGTCCATGAACTGTGTCAGCCCTTATGGGCTATGGTCTGGAAACTGCTGGAAAACACTGTCTTAGACAATCGCCCACAAAGACAGCCTTTGTGGAAGTCCAGGTTCTCAGTAGTGAAGTTCCAACACACTGTTAGAGCAAAAAGAAAGTATGAGTTTGGATATATTGGAGAGGATAAAACTAACAGCTTTACTTTCCTTGCGTCACCTGCTCCCAAGGCAGCACAACTTATGGCCAAGGGAAATCATAGCTCTAATAAACAAAATCAGAAATGAAAGAGAAGATGTTACCATTGATACCACAGAAATACAAAGCATCATAAGAGAATACTATGAAAAATTATACACCAACAAATGGGATAACCTAGAAAGAGTGGATAAATACTAGGAACATACAACTTACTAAGACTGAATTATGAAGAAATAGGAGATCTGAATGGTTTACAATTATTAGTTAGGAGATTGAATTAGTAATCAAAAATCTCCAAATAAAGAAAAACCCAAGAGCAGATGGCTTCCCTTGTGAATTTTACCAAACATTTAAAGAAGAATTAATGCCAACCCTTGCACAATCTTCCAAAAAATTGAAAAGGAGGGAGAAGTTCCAAACACATTTTATGAGACCAGAATTATTCCAATACTAAAGCCAGATAAGGACACACAAGAAAACTACAGATCAATGTCTCTGATGAACATACAAACAGAAATTCTCAACAAAATATTAGACCATATTTAATAATGCATTAAAAGGATCATAAACCATTAATGAGTGGGATTTACCCCTGGGATGCAAGGATGGTTCAATATATACAAGTCAATAAATGTGATACTTCACATTAATATAATAAAATGTAAAAATTATATGATTATCTCAACACATGCAGAAATAGCATTTGACAAAATACAACATCTTTTTGTGGCAAAAACTCTTAACAAACTGGGTGCAGAAAGAATGTACTTCAACATAACAAAAGCCATATATAATAAACCCACAGCTAACATCATACTCCATAGTGAAACTTGGAAGTCTTTTCCTCTAAGATCAGGAAAAGACAAAGATGCTTGCTCTTACCTTTACTATTCAACATGGAAGTCCTAGTTAGCTAAATCAGACAAGAATAAGAAATGAAAGGCATTCAAATTTGAAAGAAAGAAGTAAAACTGTATTTGTTTGCAGATGATATGATCTTATTTATAGAAAATCCTAAAGACTCCACCACAAAAATTAGACAAATTCAGTAAAGTTTCAGGATATAAAATCAACATGTAGAATCAGTTACATTTCTATACACTAACACCAGAATCTCTCAAAAAGAAATAAAGAAAATAATCCATTCATAATAGCATCAAAAACAATAAAATACTTAGGAACAAATTTAACCTAGGAGGTGAAAGATCTGAAATGATATATTTCTTCACACCTGTTATATAATTGAAAAAAGTGGTAACAAGTAAGGATGTGGAGAAAGGGAACCCTCGTGCACCGTTCGTAGGAATGTAAATTGATAAAGCCACTATAGAATGTAGTATGAGTTTTTCAGAAAAATAAAAATGTAACTACCATATGATCTAGCAATTCCACTTCTGGGTATATATTCAAAGAAAATGATATCAGAATCTTTATTTTTAAGATTTTACCTATTTATTTGAGAGAGAGAAAGAGAGAGCTCGAGCAGAGGGCAGAGGGAGAAGCAGACTCCCTTCTAGGCAGGGAGCCCATTGCAGGGCTCAATCCCAGACCCTAGGATCATGATCTGAGCTGAAGGCAGGTACTTAACTGACTGACCTACAGAGGTGCCATGAAATCAGAATCTTGAAGAGATATCTGCCCTCCCGTATATACTGCAGTATTATTCACAATAGCCAAGACATGAAAACAACTAAAGTAGTCATCTACAGATAAATAGATAAAGAAAAAATATATATAATGGAATTTTATTCAATCATGGAAAGGAGGAAATCCTGCCATTTCTGACAACCTTGAGGGTATCATCCTAAGTGAAATATGTCAGACAGAGGACAAATACTCAAATACTGTATGGTATCACTTATTTGTGAATTTAAAAAAAAGCCAAATTCATAGAAACATAGAATAAAATGGTGGTTGCTAAGGTTGGAGGGTGGAGGAAAAGGAAGATAATGGTCATAGAAACTTCAGTTATATGATGAATAAGTTCTGGGGATCTAATATACAGTGTAATGGTTATTGTTAACCATACTGTACTATATATATTTGAGTATATATAAAGTATTTAACAGAGACTTTAAATGTTTTCCTACCAGAAAAAAATGATAATTATGTGATGGCGGTGTTAACTACCCCTACTGTGGTAATCATTTTTTCATAATGCATAAGTGTATCAAATCAATACATTGTATACTGTAAACTTAAACAATGTTATATGTCAATTATATCCCTATAAAGCTAAAAATAAAATGAAAAGAGGAAAAAAGTTAGGAAATAGAACTTGGTTAAAAATTTGGTATCAACTCGTAAGTGACATTCTGAGGCTTCTCATTTTTTTCTTTCTAGCTCGTTGTTTCTTATGAGACAGGAAAAATAGATTTGTTTGTTCATGAAGTGTGAGAGAGTAGGAAGGCAAAGATAAACTACCTTAGAAATCTATCACTGTTTGCCCTTGGATGGATCTATTTCCTCTCTTTCACTTTTTTGAAGCAATTCAGGTATGAACATAAAAAGAGATTCAGGAAATAGAATACACCAAAATTCCCTATTTTATTTACCATATGGTTAAATGTGTACTGTTGGTGGAATTCATGAACTCTATACAATTTAGTCTACCCTCCATGGACAATTACCTATATTATAAGCAGAAAACCCGAGATGGAGGCAAAAAGATGGTCAGTTTGTTAGTTCAGGACCAGTGTTTGGCTATTTCTAGTACACAGGATTTCAGTTTATCTGAAATTGTAGACAAGCTTTTTCTACCAACCAAATAGTTCTCTGTTGTTTACAAACAATTTCAATTTGGAATTCCATTTAATTTGTTCCTGAAGACAAACAGGAAGGGGAAGAAGTGAAATTCTTAAGCCTGCAATATAAACAATTGCCCAATGAAGGGATGTAGACCATTATAGCCAGGTTCTCTCTGGCCCTCACACTCTTTCATGCCCTTCTTTTCTTGGAATGAAACCAGAAGGAAATTAATTTGGTTAGCAGGAATTTCTCTTGTTTAAAGATTATTTAAGAGAAGGATGGTAAACTATACAAAATGTTTCCTTGTGTAACTGCATAAACTGAAAATATCCAAGTCTCCGTCAGCACTTCAACTATGCCTAACAACTCTTGTTGGAGGGGTCCACTATGGGGAATGCTTTAATCTGGGAAGATAGAAGGACCATATTAGCTGGGAGTGTATAACCTTACAATCTGCAATAAGAAATCAACTGTATAATGAACTTTTGTACCTCCAGATTCAAGAAAACATAAGCAATATGCAGTAGATACTCCCCTTGGTGCCTATGTTTCTCTCAACTAAAAGGTCAGTGAAATCTTTAGTTTGACATATCATCAGGAGATCTGGTTTCATCTAATTTTAGATTTCTCCTCTCACTTTGTCTAAGTTCTGCTGATTCTCTTCTCTATGTTTCTTGATCTTTCTGTGGAACATTTCCTTTCCTTTCATAAGACCTTCGCAATGGGGGTGCCTGGGTGGCTCAGTGGGTTAAAGCCTCTGCCTTCGGCTCAGGTCATGATCCCAGGGTCCTGGGATCGAGCCCTGCATCGGGCTCTCTGCTCCGTGGAGAGCCTGCTTTCTCCTCTCTCTCTGCCTGCTTCTCTGCCTACTTGTGATCTCTGTCTGTCAAATAAATAAATAAAATCTTTAAAAAAAAAAAAAAAGACCTTCGCAATGGATTCTTGGAGAGAGTGGAATGGAGATGGATGCACGGGATTTCATCCCAGGTCAGCTGCTTCTTATGTAACTCACTTAACCTCTCAGTGTTTCACTTCGCTCTCCCTAAATGACACTTGACTGACAACTCCATGGGTTTGAAGTATAGATTAAAAAAGTTAATAAATGAAAGGTATTTGGAAGGGTGTCTAGCACATAGGAACTGCTATGTACATTTTAGCTACTATCTTTATTTCCAGTGAAGATTTAGTTCAGTTTTACCTGCATTTGTTAAAATTTCACCTTTATTAACCAGTCTTGTCAGCAATATTCTTGAAGAGGCTGTTCTCAACATATATTTTGCCAACTGCCTCTACTAATTGTTTACTACTCAAGAAATAGTTTCTATATTGGACATCATCATCATCATCATCATCCCAACAACCATTCCCCTCCCTAACTTGTAAGTAGAATTCAGTTTCCTTCTGGGGAAATCTCTGTCCTACCTTTAGGTACAATTTAGCAGAAGGTCTAGTTCTTTTTTCCTTCAAGTCTAGTTGGGAATTCTTGGAATTTTGAGAATCTGAGTAGTGGGCAGAATGACAAATGGAAAGTGGTTGGATCTCTCCATTCCTCCTGTAGCACCTGGATGAACTTCTCAAGTAGCTCTTGCTAAGTTAGACTCAAAATACTACCTGATTGCTACCAGAGTTTTCTTCTTAGTCCTGTATGCTCCGCCTATATTCATCCTAGATTCATTTACCCAAACTCAAGCTGGCCAGTAAATTTCTTTTACTCAAAACTTCATTAATCCTATCTGATAGAGGTTCTGTCTCTGTGTGTTAGTGCTGCGGCCCTGCTCTCTACCCACACATTCTGTGTGTGCCCTGGTGTTCTGCCTTATTGTATTCTGTGTGCTCTGCCCAGCTGCCTCTCTGTTCTTTCCCACCGCAACAGTTGCAGGCATATTTCATTCTACCATATTTGGCAGAAAGAATTGTTTCTTGATTGGTATCTGACTTGAAAATGGTTTCTCAGTTGGACAGAATTATCAAAGCTGTACTAGACTTGTTTCTAATGGCCTGCTATTTCCTCAGCTCCTTCTACGGGAAGCTGCTGAGGTCCTTGCTCGACAATGAGTAGGTGTGTTACGGTCATGTGCCATGTGACCAGACCATCTGGCAGATACTTATTGGCCCAGGGATAGGCATCTACCCCAAGGCAGCAAGTCAGAGTTTCAGCAAGGCAGAAACTTATGACTTGAATAGCCTGGCTCAAAAAAATGTGAAGACAGTCAATCAGATCCATCTCTTAGGAATTTAGAATTGGGAAACAGACCTGCCCAAGGCAGTTAACCTTAAGGACATCATCACAACGATGTATGAAGAGCCGCTTTTGTGTAGAGGGGCTGAAGTAAGTACTCACTTGGAGAAATGTGTGAGCTGATGCAGGAAAGGGACCCTTGCAAGAGGGGAAGTAGAAAAAGCAGAAATGCATGAAAATGTGATCCCACGGGGGAGGTAGGGAGCTTTTGGTTTCTGATGACTTTCCTTGTCTGGTTCCTATGAGACCTGGCTACACAGCACTACAGCTCTCAAAATTCTGGGTTCTTTATATCTCCTTAAAATATTACATCCTACTATTTTTTTCCTTACAATTTGTGAAGCCAATGATTTCCTGCTTAAAGCTGGTACTATGACACTTTCTATTTAACGCCAATAGTTACACTCTTTGGCAGTAGGAGGTCAAGATTATTTCCACTAAATAACATGGGAGTTTTCTTGTTGGTTTTTTTTTTTTTTTCTTTAATAAATTATTGGCTTTGCATACAACACCCTTTCTTTCTAGGTTTCCTGTTCATCTTACCCTCCAGCTAGTAGTGATCTGTGCCACGCCCAACAAACCATTAGGCACTGATACCTATATTCAGTATAAATCACCAGTTCTAATTCGTGACCATTCAAGAGTACCATGGTTCAATCAGATGTTTAAAGCTCTTTAATCTTCCATTTAGAGAAAAAGATAAATTTGAGTTTTCAATGGAATTGTCACAGTCGCTTGAGATGTAATGTAACTATCCCTACCCCTTCTTCTTTTGTAAAGGCCAATTCCCTTTGAAAAATATTGCAGAAAATCTTTTAGGAGTTTCTTGGAATCATGCTGTTACAATACTACAATAACTTTTTCCTTTTTTTCCCCCAAATTTTTGTTTAAATTCTAGTTAACATACAGTGCAATACTGGTCTTAACAGATATATCATTTGTAAATATCTTCTCCCATTTCATAGGCTGCCTTTTAGCTGTGTTGATTGATTCTTTCACTGTGAGAAGGTTTTTAGGTCGATGAATTACCTATAGTTCATTTTTGCTTTTGTTTCCCTTGCCTCTGGCAATGCGTTCAATAAGATATTGCTCTGGTCAAGGTCAAAGAAGTTGTTGTCTGTGCTCTCCTATAGGATTCTGATAGTTTCCTAGGTCTTTCATCCATTTTGAATTTGTTTTTGTGTATGGTGTACGAACGTGGTCCAGTTTCGTTCTTCCACATTTGCTGTCCAGTTTTCCTAACACCATTTGTTGAAGAGACTGTCTTTTAAAAAATATTTATTTATTTTTATTTTAGAGAGAGATCGAGACAGTGCATGAATGAGTGGAGGAGGCCGTGGGGAAGGGGTAAGAGAAAGAATCCTCAAGAAGACTACCCACTTAGCATGGAGCCGAATGCCAGGCTCGATCCCAAGACCCTGAGATCATGACCTCAGCCAAAATCAAAGAGTTGGATGTTAACCAACTGAGGCATGCAAGCACCCATCTTTTTTCCATTGAACATTCTTTCCTGTTTTGTTGAAGATTAATTGACCATATAGTTGTGGGTCCATTTCTGGGTTTTCTATTGTGTTCCATTGATCTATGTGTCTGTTTCTGTGACAGTACCACACTGTCTTGATGACTACAGCTTGAAGTTTGGAAATCGTGATGCCTCTAACTTTGCTTTTGTTTTTCAGGATTGCTTTGATTATTCAGGTATTTTGTGGTTCCATACAAATTTTAGGTTTCTTTGTTCTAGGTCTATGAAAAATGCTGGTGGTATTTTGATAGGGATTGCATTAAGAATGTAGATTGCTTTGGGTAGTATAGGCATTTTAACGATGTTTGTTTTTCCAGTCTATGAGCATGGAATATTTTTTCATTTCTCTGTGTCATCTTTGATTTCCTTCATAAGTTCTACAGAGTATAGATACTTTATCTCTTTGGTTAGGCTTACTCCTAGGTATCTTATGGTTTTTGGTGCAATTGTAAATGGGCTCAATTCCTTGATTTCTCTTTCTGATGCTTCAATATTGGTGTATAGAAATGCAACAGATTCTGTCTGTTGATTTTATATCCTGTGACTTTGCTGAATTCATATAGTGGTTCTAGCAGTTTTTTGGTGGAGTCTTTTGGGTTTTCTATATGGGATATCATGTCATCTGCAAATAGTGAAAGTTTAACTTCTTCCTGGTTTGGATGCCTTTTATTTCTTTTTGCTGTCTTGTGCTGAGGCTAATACTTCTGGTACTCTGGATGGCTCAGTCGGTTGAGCCTCTGCCTTTGGCTCGGGTTATGATCCGGGGTCCTGGGATCGAGTCCCACGTCGGGCTCTCTGCTTGGTGGGGAGCCTGCTTCCTCCTCTCTCTCTGCCAGGCTCTCTGCCTACTTGTGATCTCTCTCTGCCAAATAAATAAAATCTTTAAAATAAATAAATAAATAGTAATGGTGAGAGTGGACATCCCTGTCTTATTTCTGACTGTAGAGGAAAATCTTTCAGTTTTTCCCCATTGAAGATGTTATTATCTGTGGGTCTTTCACATATGACATTTATGATGCTGAAGTATATTCCATCTATCCCTACTCTGTAGAGGGTTTTTGTCAAGAATGAAGGATGATTTTTATCAAATCCTTTTATTTTTTTGCATCTATTGAGGATCATATGGTTCATATCCTTTCTTTGATTAATGTGGTGTATCACTTTGATTGATCTGCAAATATTGAACTTCCCATACAGCCCAGGAATAAATCCTACTTCATCATGGTAAATAATTCTTTTAATGTACTGTTGGAGTCAATTCGATAGTATATTGAGAATTTTTGCATCCATGCTCATCAGGGATTCTGGCCTATGACTCTTCTTTTTAGTGGGATCTTTGATTTTGGAATTAATGCTGGCCTTGTAGAAGGAGCTTGGACGTTTTCCTTCCATTTCCAGTTTTTGGAACAATTTTAGAAGAATAGGTATTAACTTTTTAACTCTTGAAATGTCTGGTAGAAATCCCCTGGAAGGTCATCTGGCCTTGGACTTTTGTTTGTTGGGAGATTTTTGATGACAGATTCCGTTTCTTTGCTGGTTATGCATCTGTTCAAATTTTCTATTTCTTCCTGTTTCAGCTTCAGCAGTTTGTATGTTTCTAGGAATTTGTCCATTTCTTCCAGATTGACCAGTTTGTTGCCATATAATTTTTCATAATATTCTTTCATAATTGTTTATGTTTCTGTGGTATTGGTTGTAATCTCCCCACCTTCAGTCATGATTTTATTTGGGTCCTTTCTCTTTTCTTTTTGAAATGTTGGGCTAGGGGTTTATCAATTTTATTAATTCTTTCATAGGTCAGCACTTAGTTTTGCTGATCTGTTCTACACTACAGTGACTTTTTGCAAACTCTAGCTAGTGAGGTAACAGTGAATGGTGGTCAACACCACAGGGTCTGAAGCTGTATTTAGTTTGATCTCAGCCTTTACAATTTGCTAGTTATTGCTTTGGTTAAGTGCTTTAATTTCTCTGATTTACATATTTAAAGTGGTGATAATGACAGTACCTCTGTGTAACAGCTAGGGTATAGGATAATCTGCTAAATAACAAAACCTCTAAGTACAATGGATGAAAAAAATACGGAATTTAGTTCTCACTTACATAATAGTCCAAAGGTAGGTGAGCATTTAGAGTAGGAAAGTGGTACTACAAATCTCACATATAGCTGCAACATGTGGGTCTAAGATGGCTACTAAAATTTTCATCATCTCCATCTAGCAAAATGAAGAAAAGGATGAGGAAATATTATGATAATTATATTATAGGAAATATGTAGGTATTTGCACAAACATTACATCCTTATCTTTGCTGAAATGTCCCCCCTAGTTTTAAGGGATGTGGAGAAACATGTTCTGTGGGTGAGCAACCATGTGCCTGATTTCAAGACTGGGGAAGATGAGAAGGATGGCTAATAAGGTAGCTTAGGTTCCTGCCACAGTGCCTCACAAAGTTGCTGTGAGGTTTAAATTAGTTAATATAACTAACTTATTTGCAAATGAATCAACACTCAGAAAATAGAATATCATATACAGATTCCCAGTTACATGTCAGTTCATTTCCAAAAGCATTTGCATTGCTTCTTTGGGAGAAAAATAGAAGTTTTCTCTAAAGAAACCATAATATACACAACATATACCACTTAATATATTATCTAATTTAAGGTTTCTCAATCTTGACAGTATTGACACTTCAGGACAGGTAATTTGTTGCTGTGTGGTGCTATCCTGTGCACTCTAGAATGTTCAGCATACTAAATCCAGATGTAAATAGCACCTTTACCCCAGTTTCCATGACCCAAGACATCTCAAGACATTCTTAAATGTTTTCTCCAGTGGGGATAGGGGAAGAAGAATGGGCAAAACTGTCTCCATTTGATAATCATTGTCCTAATCTCATTAACTCTATCATTACTATTATCAATGAATTTGTTCATTTCAATTAGCCTTTGAAAAAAATTAAGAGTATTTTTACCATTCAGGTCAATGAATTGGAGATAATATTCATGACTATTAACTAATTGAGGACAGCTTAAAAATTTGCCATGTCAAGACATCTTCTGGGTTTGAATTAAATATTGGGTTTGAATGAAAAAGAATCATGATTCTCTGTTTTCAGCTGGTGTGAACTTTTTTGGCCCTTCTTAAATCTCTAAACGCATCCTAAAATTTTTATGGAGCTTTCTCTATAGTATTTACCACAAAATGGCCCCCAGCAGGTGAATTTGTGTTCTTTAGAGATTCAAATGGAACAGGGTAAACAGCTAAAGTTCACTACAGGGACATTTGGGAAGATATTGTCTGAAAATGCCATCACAATTCCTTCAAAACAGCAACACATAGTTTTTCAAATTGCCAATTATGGCTAAAGAGACTGTGACTCCTTGGTGGATAGGATATTTTGAGCACCTTGATTGATCTACAGTTAGTTATTTAGGAGAATAAATGCACCTTCATGATAGTATTCTCAATTATGACCTGTGGGAACTAGGTTAAGACGAAGTAATCCCAAGCTTTTGTCTGCAAACTCCAGATGCACTTATGAAAATAATATACTATTTTGAATAAAATTCTTATAATTTCATTGTCTAAAGATTAAGAAACTCAGAAAAGATCAAAGATATAAATAACAGGATTCCATTCCTTTCCTCCAAAATCTATGGTTAGTATTTGGATGGATATTGTTTTAGTCCTTCTGTCATTTTCCTCATTACATATAGGTGCTTCCAGTATATGTCATCATCAAAAAATGACAATTTAATCGTCTTTCCCTATATAAAACTAATTCTTTTTCTTATCTTTTTTCATCATCTGGAATTTCTAAAAACTGCTAATGTAGAGAATAATGTTAATAGTGGTAACAGTGGGTAATAGTGGTAATTGTTTCTGACTTTATTGGAATTATTTCTGTCATAATCAAATGTGACATTAGTTATTGTTTAAGATAGATATCATTGTTATCTATTCTGTCTAGATATTCCTTCTTATATTAAATAATTATCTCTTTATTCATAGTTGGTTGAGATTTTATAAATGAATATTGAATTTAATCACATGTATTTCAATTTCTACTAATCTTGTCTATGTTTTATCTCATTTTTGATGTAATAGATTATGTCAGCTTATTTTCTATTAAACAATTATTCTATTATTGGGATTAACTATACTTTGCTATTATGTGTTGTTATTGTAAGATAGTGGGTTTCATGGATTCAGGAAGATTTTACTCTATGTATAATTTAGGTAGGCTTGTAGTCATATATTTCAGAACCTTTGTCTGGCGAGAAAATTTTCCATAGTTAAAGTAGTTTAATCAGTGATCACATATTAATATTCTTCATTATCACTTAAATACTCCAATAAAATCCTGTAACTAGAAACTTACTTTACTTATTTAAACTTAACATAACCTAATCATGTTTAACTAGACTCCCAATTTTCCCAAAGAATATTTAGTATAATCCTAGATAACTAGAATTCTGTAGAATGCTCTTTAGGAAACATTGGTTTCTTGTTTTCCTGTGGGGGATAACTTTAAAGATACAAGGTTCTTTAAGAAAAAATAAGATGGTTTCATCTATTTTTGTGTACCTGACCAATTTAAATAGCACTGTAGTTCTTGACTCATTTAATTTGTTGATAAGTATACATAGGAAGAATAAAGTTTTCTGTTGAAGGCATTTTCTTGAAAATACTGCAAGCACTGCACTGGTCATAGTTCTATCTTAGCTTTCTAATACTTCTAGAATAAATTCCAATCTTCTCTTTCTTTGAAAATAATTGATACTAAAAAATTCCAAATATAGTATCACAGAACTCTATTAACATTACTTTATAAATAAAAAACCCTCTTTTGTTATATCTTCTTTCAAAGGTCTACTGCAGCATTTGTTATTTATTTTTTCTTAAGTAATCTTGTTAGAAGTTTGTGTATTGGGGGTGCCTGGGTAGCTTAGTCGGTTAAGCATCCAACTCTTGATCTCAGCTCAGGTCACAATTTCAGGGTTGTGAGATTGAGCCTGTGTCAGTCTCCATGCTGGGTGTAGAGCCTGCATAAGATTCTCTCTCTCCCTCTCTCTAAAAAAAAAAAAAGAAAGAAAGAAAGAAAGAAAGAAAGAAAGAAAGAAAGAAAGAAAGAAAAAAGAAGAAGAAGGAGAAGTTTGTGTATTTTATTAGTCTTTTTGGTTAAATCTTTTTTCTGGCTCTTGAATTTACTTTTCAATTCTATTGTTATTCTGCTCTATAATTTATTAACTTCTGTCTTTTCATTATTTCAGGATTTTTTTTTTTACTTTCCTAATTTTAGTTGAATTTTTATTTTGATTATTTCTTACTTATAAATGAAGGAATTTAAGATTATAAAGTACTGTTTCTTATTTACAAATGAAGGAATTTAAGATTATACATTATGAGTATCATTTAAAAAATCCCTATAGGCAGATAGCTTTCACACTTCCTTATGTTAAAAGTATTCTTAATTGCAACATTGCAGAATTCAGTTTTTCTTTGATAAAAAAATTATTGGGATTTTAGAAAAAGTTATTTGCATGTGAATCAAATAATTTAATTTAAACTTTCGTCATAAAGTTCTAATTTTAATGCATTTAGTAGCCTTAAATTTTCTTTTCAGGTAACAGCAGGGGAAGAAATTGTCAATGTGCCTCCTCATTTTGACTTGATGTGACAATATTGTTGGTCATAGCATGCACACACCTATTTACTTCACCTTCAACTTACTCTTTTGGGACTTTGTTATCAATAGTCTCATGTCCTGGTGATTTCAAGTCTATAAGGAAATGGATAATAGCCCTTTTTCAAAAAAGATTGAATAGCCATCTTAGATCTTAGACGATCTAAGAAGCAGTAGCTTCTTTAAATTCTTCCACAACATAATTATCTATATAAATGTGAACATTTTGGATCAATCTCTTTACTTTTTAAATTCTCATTTATTTTACAAGTTCTTGGCATACTGTCTTCGAAGATAGCTACAATTCCTCCTGTCCTACCAGCCCCTTAGTAAGGTGACTTTATCACTCTTTTCATCAAGAGATGAAGTCTCTTTCCCCTCCTCTTGCTCTGTGCTCTTCCTGTGATCTGCAATGACCAGTGGAAAGCAACATATGTGATATTGTATGACTTTGGGCCTTAAGTGTGAAGAAATTTGGGGTTTCTATTTCTTCCCTTGGAAAGATGCTCAGTCTAGACAACCATATGATAAAAGTAGATTAAGACTACCAAATTCAGAGACAGATTATGTGGGGAACGGTTGCCAACATCAGAGCCCCACATATGTGATTGTGCCATCTTGAAACCTCCAGGCCCAGTTAAGCCGTGTAGCCAATGTTGTTTGGAGCAAGAACCAAGTTTTCTCTTATAAATCTCGCACAAGTTCCTGACCTGCTGAATGATGAGGAATACAATGGCAGTTGCTTTCAGCCACTAAGGTTTGGAGTAGAAGCATTAATAAAATAGAGACCAAAACCAAACCAAACCAAACCAAAACAAATAAACAACAACAACAAAAAACCAGTTAAGTATAAAGCATCAAAGGGAAAGAAACAATGTAAATTTTGATCATGCCACATTTTAAGGCAGTTTAATGTATTTGTTCTGAATTGTGTATCTTGGCCTTCTATGTTAGAGTAAAATAAATGATCTCACAATAAAGAAAAACCAAATAGTAAAGGAATGACAATTCTGTATTTTCTGTGTCTAAGAAAAATACCACAAATTGAGGAAACGAGTATTAAATGACAGCTGTACCAAATGTGACATCAACATACTGTACAAAACCGGTGGTCTTTTCTCATGAGTGCAACATAATAGCTGGCCTCTGAGTAAAGTATAATATTTCAAAGCAGATGTGTGCATCACTAAAGATTTTACTGCTTTGATTCTTCCCTTCCTTCTTTTCTTCCTTCCACTCACCCTTCCATATATAAAAGAAAAGAACCCAAAGTACCAAAATGGGTTTTGGTCCTGTTCCTTTAAGTAACTAAATTCCACATTTCGATTGGTTGGAAATGCTTTCCTATTTCACTGTCACCTCTGACAGCTACACATGGGAAGCTGTGTCTTTATTTATCTATTTTTATTTCTTCCATTAGTGTCTACATAACAGCGGCTTGTACTGAATTACTTCAGGGATTGTCTCTCCTTCTTTCCAAAGAAAGTCATTCATTAGGGTGCCTTACCTTTACCAAGAGACATGTTCTCAGCTTCATGATGGCTGGCCGCCAGAGAAGCAATTTCCTTTCTTTTAAAAGGGGTTGGAAAGCATCTGATTGTATCAGGAAGAGGTATTTCAGTTTTCAAGGTGAAAGGACACTTGCTTCTTTTATAGATAATGAAAGAAATATGATACATTAGTGAAAGGCAGAGGGCATACCAATTAAAAATATCCAGGAAGGGTAGGACATAGTCTGTCCACATGTTATCGCAATGTAAATTAGTAGAACAGGTAATGATACCAGTTTTCTCCTTTACAGTTTTAATAATTCAGCTTTTAAGACAGATTTTTTTAAAAACACATTTTCTATACCAGAACAACTGATAATACAATATTTATTCTTTAGAAGTTCTTAAATTTTCACTTTCTTAGACTAATATTAAATCCACAGAATTACTGACAATGCTGGGGGAGGGGAAACACTTTCCATGTTTACCCAGGCCTTTAGAATTTTGTTTAAGAGAAAGAAAACATGGAGTTTCCTGGAACTGGCTGATTTAAGAATAATAGCTATTGCACGGAGCACTGGGTATGGTGCATGATCAATGAATTTTGGAACACTGAAAAAAAATCAAAAATATAGCTATTGAAATTATCTTTAATTGTTGTGAATCCAAGATAAAACAACATAAATGAAAACCCACAGAGGGTATTCAATTAATATTTGTTGTCTACCCTTTCCCACATAACCTCTATACGAGTACAGTCCAAGAGAAATACGTCAGCCACAAATATGAGCCACCTGTGTAATTTTAAACTTTCTAGCAGTCATACTTTTGTAAAAAAGCAAAGACGAGCCTGCAATATATTTGCTTTAGCTTGATTTACCCAAACGATATCACTTCAATAAGTAATCAGTATAGACATTATTCATGAGATTTAAAGATTTATTTGAGTATAGTTGACATACAATGTTGCATTAGTTTCAAGTGTACAACATAGTGATTCAACTTCTCTACATGTTACACTATGCTCACCACAAGGGTAGCTACCATCTGCCACCCTACAATGCTATTACAATATCATTGACTATATTTCTTACACTGGGCCTTTCATTCCTGTGATTTACTTATTCCATAACTGGAAGCCTGTATCTCCCACTCTCCTTCACCCATTTTGCACACCTCCCCACCCCTAGCACGTCCCCTCTGCTACCATCAGTTTGTTCTCTATTTATAGGTCTGATTCTGCTTTTTGTTTGTTTATTCACTTGTTTTGTATCTTAGATTTTACATATGAGTACAATCATATGGTATCTCTCATTCTCAGTCTGACTTATTTCACACAGCATAAGATATTTTATATTCTTTTTTATACTATCTTCAAAATCTGTTGTGTATAGATCCTATATATAACATATCTACTTTAATTCCAATAGCCAAGATATGGAAGCAACGTAAATGTCCATCAATGGATAAATGAATGAAGATGTGGTAATATGTATATGATGGAATACTATGCAGCCATAAAAAGAATGATCTTTGTCATTTGCAACAACATAACTCAAAATATACCAGCTTCCATGCAAAGAATTGTCTAGAGCTGTTTTGCTAATACATTTTTGGTTATGTAGAGGACATTTAGAGCTTTCTGAGTTTCCTAGGGTAAGCATCTACTATTCTGTAGGAACTTTGTGAAACCAGATGTTACAAAACATGTCCTAAAGGAGTTCATAGTCCAATATACAAATGCAAAAAATTTTTCTTTGCTAAAAATGCAGATATGCAGAGAGATAAGTGGAGATGCAATGAAGAAGTGGTTATATTTAGTTGGGGGGGGATCTTAGAAGACTTCATACAAAATTGATTTTGAAGAAGCTTTTTATTTTTTTAAAATGATTTTATTTATTTATTTGACAGAGAGAGACACAGCGAGAGAGGGAACATAAGCAGGGGGAGTGGGAGAGGGAGAAGCAGGCTTCTCGCAGAGCAGGGAGCCCAATGTGGGGCTCGATCCCAGGACTCTGGGATCATGACCTGAGCAGAAGGCAGATACTTAATGACTGAGCCACCCAGGCACCCTTTGAAGAAGCATTTTCACTGTAGATGTTCCCAACTGGGGAAGATGGGGAAGAAAAGGAGAATGCAATTCCGGAATGAAGATGGGATCTGAACAGAAGTGCAGGTGAGCAATCCAGAAGCTGGAAGAGATACATCACGGTTACAGTGTAGAATGCAAAGTGTGACAGCAAGAGGTCAGCTGGGCTAAGTAACTACTTGCCTGATTATGGAAAGCCATGAGCTATAGTGGGCTTGGACTTTATCCTATAGGTAACAGGAAGCTATTGAAAAATTTTAAGCCATTGAATAAAATGACAAAATTTGTGTTTTAGGTTAGACAACCTCCATAGCACTGTGGAAGAGGAATTAAAGATGCTGGAGATGTGAGGGCTGACACGGGAAATGGGGTATTACTGCTGTCTGTGAAAGTGCTGGTGAGATGAGGCTATGAGAAGAGATACCAATGGGTGGGAAGAAGGCGTTGTACAAGGAAAAGGAGACAGATTGTCAATTTGTGGGTGTAGATGACAGCTGTGGGGCTCAGGATGAAGAAGGAGAGAAGGATTATTCCCAGGCTTGGTCCTTTATTTTCATGTGAATTAGAATGGTTTTCAAGAAAAAAGGGAACCCGGAAAGTTAAAGAGATGTGGGAGCAATTCTGTATACAATTCTTGTTATTTAAAGAGCTCTAATCAAGGATTAAAAGCTCTAATCAAGCTCTGATCAAGTAGGTGTCTGAGCACCTATTTTAGCTAAAGTCAGGAATGAGATTGTTTGTGAGGGACACAGAGCTTCAAGCAGTGAGCAAGCAGACAAGACTGAGGGATATTTAGGGGTCAGTGGAGAACCAAAGGGAACAGCAAGCAGGTTAACAGGGACATGGAGTGCCCATAGATCAAATGAAATAAGGTCTGAAAGCAACCCATTAGAAAATAGTGACATTTACTGGAACATTTACAGAGTCATGGGGAGACTTATTTTACGTCATTTGAAGAAGTTAATGGCAGATAGTGGAGACAGCAATTTCATACCATTCTTTTGAAGACGTCGTTACCAAGGGGGGAGCTGATATAATGTGTGCAGTAGTAATGAATGGACATGATGAGGTAGGGTGTGATTTTTTTGATTACTTAGTTAATCTATAAAATGGGAGAGCCATTGGGGCACCTGGGTGGCTCAGTCAGTTAGAGTGAGACTTTTGATTTTAGCTCAGGTCATGATCTCATGGTCATGAGATAGAGCCTCTTACCGGGCTCCGCACTAGGTGTGGACCTGATTAAGATGATCACTCTTGGCCTCTGCCCTTCCTCCCAATTGCTCTCTCCCACTCCTCAAAAAAAATAAATAAATAAATAAAAAAAATGGGAGAGCCATTCTGAGCATATGTATAGCCCATCAATTAGGAGCCAAAAGTGGGAAAGAAAAAGTATTCGGAAAGAGAATATAACTGTTGGACCAAGTTCATATCAAGCACAAAACCTAGCTTTGAGAAGGAAAAAAGACAGCTTTCTCTAACTCTAAAGACAGGTGATATGGTTAGTGCAAACCCCTTACTTAAAATCTGAGCCTCTTGAAGGTAGCAGTTTCTGAGAACATTATATGAGATGATATGCACTAAAGTGTTCAACACACATGATTGATTAATGCTAATTTACCTATCTGCTCCAAACCTTATAATTTTCTCTTTTCAATACTTGTATCTTGTAATTTTTTTCCCAACATTTTTTTTGGCACCAGAAAAATTCCCTCTGAAAAAACCATTAGTGTAGATTCTGGTTTCAATTACTACGATTGCCCATTACTTCATCAACCTCAACACTCAGCAGTCACAGACCTGGTTAGTTTTAAGTGAGAGCTTCTTTCTCCAGTCCCAGAACTTGTTCCAAGCTTGTTCCAATATGACATACTGTTTCTTTAAAAAAAAAAAAAAAGAAAGAAAGAAAGAAAAAAGAAAAAACACTCAATGCTTTGATTCCAACAAAATTATTTCTTAAAATTACTTTTAAAACAAATAAGTAGGAAGTAAAATAAGTAAATGTATAATGTGGATAAAAATTTACATGCCAATATTTCTACAAGGCTTTTAATGGAAACAGTGTCTATATCTCTCTCCTTTTTTCTACCTCTCCCAATCAATTTCAAATCCTTTATTCATATTTTTGATATTTAGCTATATATTTTGGAAAAATAGTCTTAAATTATTTTAATAATTTAACTGTGCTTTTCTCTTTTTAGAAATTCTGTATTCACTTTCTACACTGAAAAATGAAATTTAATTCCTTTGTAACCCCCAAACTCCCTCACTTTCTTCTCCAATTTTTCCAATATGTTAATTTCTGTTTGTTTAGTCAATAATTAGTTTTTACATTACTGTAAGTGTATAAGTATTTTTCACGGCTAACTCGTATGAATTATTATGTGCACATTTCCTTTATTAGATACTTTTTATCTTGGTTTTGCCTTTAAGAATTTTGGGTGTGTAGGTATGTTGTTTTGGTTGTTTGATTTTCTACATACCTATTACTTATTTATCTCTAAACTCTGCCAAAGTGTAAATGTCTTCTCAATATTTTAAACATATTGGCATTTCTATTAATTTTATCTTCTCTGAGATATGGTAGGACAGTTTTCTCCCTCTGTTCTCTTCTGGAATAACTCTCTCGGCCCCTTGCATAGTTATTGTAGTTTAGGGATCTTCCTTCTCCATCATCCTAGAAATTCCCATCATTTTTCACATGCATTGGTTCCCCTATGTGTTGGTCGATGTCTTTCTTTTTCTTGATATATATCCTTTTTTGGGTGACATGTCTTCTATTAATTTCCTGAGAAAGACCTCAGGGAGATCAAGTTTGTGGTATTTTATAAACACGGCACATCTTTATTCCAGTTTCACACTTTATTTCCAGTAGGCTGCTGTAAAAATATAGGATAGCAATAATATTCCCAATTTTTCTGCTGGTTTTATTTGTTTGTTTATTGAGTGTTGCTGCTGGCAAGTTTGATGCCATTTGTTTTTTTTCTCTCTGGAAGTTTCATCCATGTTCTAAATTTTATTTTATTTTAAAAATTTTATTTATTTATTTAGTTGAGAGAGAGAGAGAGAGAGAGAAAGCACATGAGCACAAGTTGGGGGAGTCACGGAGGGGGAGGGAAAGAGAGGGGAAAGAATCTCAAGCAGACTCTGTGCTGAGTGCAGAGCCCAGTGTGGGGCTGGACCTCCTGACCTTGAGATGGTGACCCAACTGAAACCAAGAGGCCGAGGCTTAACCCACTGAGCCACCCAAATTTAGATATGCAGTGGTGTGAGTCTCCCCTGACCCCACTTCGTGTTAGGCATCTGTGGACTTTTCATTCTGAACTTCAGTTTCAGAACCTTTGTTAAATTATCTCCTTGATAATTTCCTTACCATAATTCCTTCTGGTTTCTCTGGTTTTCCCATTATTCAGATAATGTACTTCTTAGATGGGTGCTATATATTTTACTTCCTATTTAATTTTCTACATTTAGGATTTTTATTATAATATGTTAGAGTTTTCTTTAAGGTAAAACTCAACATTTTCTAGTTGATTTTTTAAAATCATTTCCAGTATCCTATTTTTAATCTCCAAAATTTTCTTTTACTTGTCCAGATATTTATTTTTTTAATATCATAGTATTTTTTTTTTCCCAAGGCAATAAAATTTCCTAACTCTGGGAGGTAGATGTTAAATGCACACACACACTTAAGGTTTCCTACTGCTTCCATCATTTTATTTTCTCCACATTTGGTACTTCTGTTTGTTTGGGCTCTGTCTTTCACCTTAGAGGCTTTCCTCAGATGCCTGGGGATACTTGGCTGCTCATAATATGTAAGAATGACTCACTAAACATCTAATTAGATACTTATGGGCTTGTCAACTGGTGCACCTCCTTGGTGGGTGATCTGGCCCTGCTGTTTGGTCAGTGAACTCCTGCCTGTTAATGTTTTTCAGGTCTTTTCTCTCAGTCTGGTTCGATTCCCCAGAGAAGAATCATCCAGCCTCACAGCAGAAGAGTCTAGTACTGGCTGCTAGCATTCATAGAGCTAGGTGAGGGAGAGATGAGAGAGACCTCAAGGGTTCTGTGTGTAGTCCACGAAGTTAGAAATGCCCTCGCTGGGCCCTGGGCTCTCTTCTGCAGCATCCCCTCTGCCTCCCCTTCCACAGAAAGTAAACCCCAGCCTTCTGCAGAAGAGGAAGTCGCCTACCTCCCTGTGATGCAGTCAGGAATTAGGTTCTCCAATTGCAGACAGTCAACAATCGTCTTATACTAACCTCACCTTTATCTTTAGGTTCATGGATACCCAGTGGTGGCAATTCTGGAGGATTTCTGAGTTTTGTGGTACCAATAATTCTGCTTCTGCTTTTGGACATTCTTTCTGAATGTCTTGGAATTCACCTTTCTTCTGGGCTAAGGCAGTGACTATTGGTTTGTTTGTCTTCTAGCTTCCAAAACTGCATTGCAATACTGTTTCTTGCGTGACATTTGTATTTATCACTTAATGCCTTAAAATCCTGAGTTATTTTATTAACATGTCATGAAAAAGCAGAGATAAGCATGCATTGGTCCTGCTGTACAATTTAGGACATTTAGCGTGTGTGCGCGCGCATACACACACACACACACACACACACACACACACACACTTTTTTTTCATTCCATAACTGGAAACCTGTATCTCCCGCTCCTCTTCACCCACTTTGCCCATCTCCCACTCCTTTCCCCTTTGGCAATCACCAGCGTGTTTCTCTGTATTTAGAACATATAAGTTTTTGATATAGCTTCATAAAATATAGCATTATATAAGAACACTGCTCTGAGCATGGAAGTCACAACTTTTAAATGTTTTATAAAATGCAAAAACCAACACAAGTTTCTAAAAGTGATAAAATTGAATCATGAATCCCTTCAGTAACAAATAATCTACATCTATTTCTGTGTGCTTCACACATCCCTTAATAACCATGAAGGGATTATACTATTCTCAGTAGATCAATTCCATACTTCTTCTTATTAATCATTCTAACTTTTATAATGCTGGAAGTGCCAAAATATCTCCTCATTGCAGCTGCATATTCACGGTCCAGAACATTCTTTCCAGTATGACTTGATTATCCTCATCAACTTTGTAACAACCTTCATATGTGAGGTGAGAGAGTGAAGAAATCAATCTTGCCATCAATAAGAGTGGATTAGGAGTTGTAATGTGAACTCAGAAACAGTACCCTAGCTGTGAGGACTGTTAGTTGGAGTGTGTTGCTCATTCTAGAGCAGAAACACAAAAATAAAAAATAAAAGAGTAAAAATCTTCAGAAAAATGACTGTTTCTCATTCTCAAGAACATGATGAAAAATTAAATAATTTCAAAGAATAAATAAATATTGGGCCAAAGAAGCAGACATAACAGTAAGTGTTGAAACCCAGGCAAACATGTGAGTATCTGTACCGAGTCGTGCCGGTGCAGCTTCAAACCAATATGCCAGTAGAAGAGAAAGTCAGCATGTGAATTAGGATCCAAGACCTGCCTCCGTTCTTGGAAGACATAATTCTGAGGGCTGAATAATTTCTA
Organism: Martes martes; assembly: GCF_963455335.1. NCBI lineage: Eukaryota > Metazoa > Chordata > Mammalia > Carnivora > Mustelidae > Martes > Martes martes. Next base: position 27,199,614 of record NC_137890.1, on the reverse strand, counting down.
TGAGTTAAAATAGTCCACAGCAGTGAGTGGTTTCTAAGAGACCACTGTATGTCAAAAGAGCTTGAAGATGGTAGAAGAGTTCTCCCAAGGGCCGACCACCTAATTCGAGTTAATGCAGTAAGTGCCCAGATAAGGCCTCAGCCAGATATTTAAAAAGAAAAATTAAGCAAAAAATATATGAAATTAGGAAAAAAGTACCATTTTTCCAAACAGCCTTCCTAGTGAGCACTTCAGGTTACATGAATTTCTTTAAAAAATTTACATGAATTGGGTGCCTGGGTGGCTCAGTGGGTTAAGCCTCTGCCTTTGGCTCAGGTCATGATCTCAGGATCCTGGGATCAAGTCCTGCATTGGGCTCTCTGCTCAGCAAGAAGTGTGCTCCCTCACCCCTCACCTACTTGTGATCGCTCACTCTCTGTCAAATAAGTAAATAAAATCTTTAAAAAAATTATGTGAATTATTTTCCCCCCAAAGTTTATATATTTTTATGACCCATATTCCTCTGTGAAGAAATTGCAGAGCAATTATTCCAATTGCAGAGTACAGAAAATGAAGTATAACATAAAAATATTGGTGGGAAGAGAGGGAAGGGTGGTGAGATTTTTTGAGATTAAGTCAGAACAACATGAAGAATATTCATGTTCCTTTTCTCTTGGTTCTATTTCCAAAGATTCATTCTCAAATTAGTGTAGAAAAATATTTATTAAATGCTTAATGGCATGTAATTCCATTAGATAAATTATAAAGAAAGGGAAAGATACCCTTAAAGTGACGTCCAACTCTAAATTTTAAAGCCAAGAGAGAAAAGAAAGTAAACAGATTCAAAGTAGTAAATAAAAGCATTACACAAAAACTAAGTAGACAGTGCAGTACAGAACCAGTTCTAAGGGGGAAAAAAATCTATGCCAATTAAAAATTAGTGAAACTATTTTATGGTGTCGGCTCATGAGCTCAAAAGATATCAAAATATATCCAGTGTACTTCAGTAATTTGTCAAAATATCTGACAATTGGTTGAACTGTCCAATTCCATTTAACCTAGGAAGATAAATTGCACAATGTTGACCAGAGTTGAAGCAGAGATTTCATTACCTAGCTCAGTTATATATCTGTCATTCATTTATTGCTTTATTCTTTCAGCTTATAAACAGTTAGTTAGTGTTTATTGTCAGTGGGGTGTTGGGACATTGGAGAGGAAAAAATACGTGGTCCTCATTCTTTAGGAGCTCAGACTTTTGGAGAAAGTGAAAACCAGAACTTAGCATCATAGAACTGCTACGTGATGAGTTTTTATGGAGACGGGATGTTTAAGCATGGCTGTGGGGAGAACAAAGGAAGGTTCCAGAAGTTATGCTTGATTTCAATCTAAGTATAACTAAGTTTTCAACAATAAACCAGTCTGGGGGGATTATTTCAGGTAGAAGAAAGTGTGCAACAGCACAGATCATGAGAGGGCATGGGTTGTCTTGGAAACTGCAGCAGAAACACTGCAGATTTTCAGGAAGTGGTAGGTGGTGAGTTGACAGAAAGGTGTTTGCAGGGACATGTATGCTAAGCCAAGGAATTTGTACTTTAGTACAGGTACTGGGGAGCCACTCAAAGATTTTAAGAGGGAGCTAGAAGTGATTTCATTTGCCTTTGAAAAGATCTCAGGGAGGACCTTGAGAAGTGAACTGGAAAGAATGGAGCCCTTAGGCAGAAAGAAAAGTGAGTAGCAGTCACCGTAACAGAGGAAAGAATAGTCTTGAGAAATATTTGATAGTTAGAGCTCTCAGGTTTTTAACATTAATTAGATTCGGAGGAAGGAAGAAACCAAGAATGATTACCTGGTTTTTAGTTTGGCCAAACGGTGACTGATGTTTCTGTTCCTCACATAAGCAGAAAAGAGAAGAGCAGAAGGAAGATAATGAATTTGTTTTGAGTGAACTGGATACTTTAACAATGGAGAGTAAAATAATTTACTTAAATACTAATAAAAGCAGAGATTTTAGAAAAAAAATAGTTTATTCTTTGAAAACCCAGAAGCTTTTCTTTCTAAAAAACAAAACAAAACCCTGGAAATGTGCTACTAATCTCAATGGATCTCTACGTATTCATACATCTATCTTTCCCATTCCTGGAATTTGGGTATTATTTAAACTTACTTTCTTTGGAACATTGCCTTTGGCAAATAGCCTGAAGAAGTATATAAATTTAGGAAAGTCTTTGCAGATGGAAATTCTGCTTTCCCCATTTTATTACCATTAATGTCCTTCCCTTTTCGTGACCATGAAGAGGAAGAATTCAATTAGAGGACCCTTTCAGGTTTGAGCCTTGCCTTATAATAACGGGATTTATTTAGTTATCACAGGATGAACAGATGTGTCTAAAACCACCTTATATTTCCCAACATAATATTGTTGATCTCTGTGTTTTTTTTTTTTTTTTTTTTTTCTTTTTGGAACAGGGACCAGACAAATGGTGACCAGACGGTCCAGTCTGGAAAAGCGTAATTGCCAACTCTGATTTAAGTGGGAGTGGAAAAATTCCTCAGAGGGAAGAGGGAATTTAGCTCAAGATAGTAGTTTCCATGTGTGAGAAGGTTTTAATTTCTCCAAAGGAAGAAAAATAGGAGTAACAGAAAAAAAAATCCATTATAGGATTTAGGAATGATAAGTTTATTTTGGGGGAATTTATTTAAAATAGCTGTTTCTTGCTTGTGTATGTTTGTACTTGTAGAAATAATTAAACTTTTTCTTTTCAGGCTTTAGAATTTCCCATCAGTACTTTAGAAGGAGTTAACTGAGCTGACAGATTTGATTACTCAAAGTGGTCAGTCTCATTTTTTATTTCACTTTGACATAAGGCTTGGCACAAGTCTATTACAAGCTATGCTCATTTATTGCTGCACTTCTAAGTTATAAATCTGGTTTACATCTATGGAAAATGTAGTGTAGAATTGAAGACATGTCCAATTATCTGGGCAATTTGTTTTATGAACTTATACCAAATTAAATAGAAAGCATAGCCAGTATTTGTTCTTCCTCTGTGGGCTGCAAATCAGTTAAAACAACAACAACAACAACAACAACAAAACCTTCTTCAACAGGGGCATTGAAAGTTCTGGCTTTTGAAACTGTTTCCTGAATGTGTTCTGATTAAAGCAGGATCTGAAAGTCTGATTGATAGTCTCTATTTCCTTTCCTAATGTCACAAATACATTCAGAATGTTGACTCCTATGAAAGGTAGAATTGCTGAGCTGGGTTGCATTGCCTTCAGCGTTCTTCATATTAGTTAGAGGAAATGATTTGACTAAGCACTTAAATCATGGATAGGCAAGGCTGGTTTTCTCAGGAAGTAGTTATTGAAAGGGAATTTGTGAGTCTCTCATCTATAAAAAGGAAGTAAAATTTAGCCCAGGATGGATAATCGAGATGTAGTATTGCACGTATATGCTTTTGACTTTTACAAATAGAGTGACTCATTTGATTGAGCATCTTATGTAGAGATGAATTGTTGAGCATTTGTCTGCTGGTGCAAAGAAGTGGGTACTACCCCAGGGATATAAGACTGTGACATTACTGGGGGTGATGGTGGCAAACTGCTTTTTTGGATTCTACTCTGTTTGGGGAGGGAAACGAGTCTGCTGAATCAAAACAAAATGAAACCAAACAAAATAGTGGGGAAGACTTAAAGGTCTTGAAAACATGGTTGATGATTGGATCCTTGAGTGTAGATGTTTGCATCTAAGATGACACGTTGGAATGTGCATGCATTTGCACAGGCTGCTTGATAAAAGTGTTGAGAACTTCTGCTATGACTTACACTCTATTGTTTCTTCCATTACATTCTGAGACAAACGCATTTTCTAAAAGGCTGGGGTTTTTTTATCTGAATGTTTCTTGTTGTCTCCAGGCATTGGCAGCCACTCAGGGCTGCGCTATTTCTTTAACGCAAGCTCTGCACTCATCTTCTATCTTTGATCTTGACCCCTCGGTCCCTGGAGAGAGAGCAGCTTCACGAGGCTGGTGGTGTCCCTGGAATGCCCTTCCCTGCTTAGGCTCCACGGCTCCCAGGCCTGCAGGGCCATGATGGAGCACCCGGAGGTTAGGGTTTCTCCTTGCTATTTCCTGGGTTACATTGTCCCTCTTCGTTGTACTCCCCTCCTTCTTTCCATTATTGAGCAATTCTACATGGTCTCTGATCGACAGGGGGTTTCTCACCTTATTTTTGTTCATACCTATGTGTTCATTGATTTCAAGTGTATCTCCTATCAACTTACAGGTTCACATTGTTCAAGCTGATATATTGAATAAAATCAATAGTTTTTTAAGGCTTTACTGAGATCCTTGTGCTTATTTAGGAATTTTCATTGCTCCCTCAGTCCAGACTCACCTGTAAGACTCACCACCAATTGTCTTTTTACTGGAGATGTTTACCATCATGCACACTCAGAGCTTGACAGTACATGGAGACTCATCACTTAGTTATTTCTATTTTTTTAAACAATAACAATTTATAAATCTCAAGAACATACATATCAAATAATTTTTAAAAAATAAAAAAAATTTAGTTCTCCTATTTCTTTCTATTCCCTTATTATTATTCCAGGCCTTAAATATAACCAGTTTTTCTATTAAAGGGAGCCAAAAGGTATTAACAGGGAGAAATATTTTAAAATTCAAAAGCAATGAACACTTAACCACACTCTTAATTTGCCAATGAAAAATACTTTCTTAGGTCCAAATCTGCAATCATATGTGGCAAATAGATTAGCACAAATCGATTTAGAAAATAGTCTTTTGTGCTAATAGCAAGATTTAATCACCTGGTAAAAATAATTTATTTTTGTGGATGAGGATTTTGTTCCTTAGAGGATGGTCAATACCCGCTTTTCTCATATATATAAATTTAAAACTATTTCTCATGAGAGCTATTATGAAAGCTTTAAAAGGACTCTCCTTATTCCCATATACATTTCCTGATCTGTTTTTCTTTCTGCTGTTAAAATTAAGTGGATGCTATATTGAAACTTATCCTCATTGCTTTTTATTCTCCCCAGAATTATTCACGTCATAGTCTATTTTTCTCCATTTATTATACTAATTTGCTTTTAATTTGACAGTTTTCCTCATGTCTCAGTGCATTGTTTTGACAGTGAGTTACTCATCAAGATTTTACTTGAAAAAAGAAAATGATAATTCATGTTCACATGTTAAACTTAACTCATTTTGGTCTCTTTTTATTCCACAGTCTTATGTGCGTTACAATGACAGAGACTATAACTGACAAGATAATGGATTAAACTTTATAAGTTGATCTAGCTAAAGAGGGTTCGTTGGATACTAGAAACTAAACTGAGAGCAATTTTTTTTTAAAAGTAAAGGAATGTCAGAAGAAAACCCACAAAAGATAGAAAATAATTTATTTGAAAAAGCCAATACTTTTTTATGCTTCACTAATAACAAGCTAACTTAGACACCATTTAGTCCTATTTTTCCTCACGCACATGTGACCTGGATAGATATGCCATGCACTGGTTTATGAGTTATATTCGTTTTCTTTAATCTTTACTCTGCCTCCTCCTTTCTTTGCATATTCTCCTTGATTTTTTGTGTGGGGGGGGGCAGGGAGAATGGGTTCAATTATCTATTTATTTATCATCTTTTCTGTCTCTATCTCCGGTATTTTATTTTATTTTATTTTTAAAAGATTTTATTTATGGATTTATTTGACAGACAGAGATCACAAATAGGCAGAGAGGCAGGCAGAGAGAGAGAGAGGAGGAAGCAGGCTCCCTGCCAAGCAGAGAGCCCAATGCGGGACTTGATCCCAGGACCCTGAGATGAGTGAGCCGAAGGCAGACGCTTAACCCACTGAGCCAACCAGGTGCCCATCCGGTATTTTATTTTATTTTTAAGATTTATTTATGTATTTGTGAGAAAGAGAGAGAGAGAGAGAGTGTGTGAGCAGGGGAAGGGGCAGAGGGAAAGAGAATCTGAAGCAGCCTCCCTGCTAAGTGCTGAGCGTGGAGGCCATGCGGGGCTCTGTCCCACAACCCGTGAGATCATGACCTGAATCACCAAACCCAGACTCCAACGCTTAACTGACTGAGCCACGCAGGCACCCCTCAGGTATTTTAATAATAACCCCTGACGTAGCTTTGATGATGGTGATGAGACTTTTTTTTGCACATTCTTTTCCACGTCTGCTTACTTCCTGTTTCCGATAGAGTTTGATAAAGAAGATTGAGAGGTTAAAACTCTTTTGAGTCTATAGTTTCTGGAAAGAGCCTTTTCTTTGCCAGTGTTTCCACGTCTGTTAAGCGAAGGGGTCCAAACAGCCTGTAGTGGGTGTGGTAGCAGCTTACATGGAGGTCTTTACTCAGTATATTATGTCAGGTGTCATCAACAAATAGCTCTTGAACTGGGTTCTGTCTGAAAGACAGTGAAAGACAGACTAGACAGGAAATTACTGGCCCATTCTTTGTCTCCTATTTTCTTTTTAGGAAGACCAGTTGGGATGGAGTCTGTGGTAGAAGGGTGTTTTCTTCTGATGTAGATTCATAGGATTTCACAGCTTTTTTTCACAAGTACATGTAGGGGCTCATGGAGCCTGGCCAAATACTTCCCTCTCCCTTATTGAGGACAATTAAGGAAAAAGGTTGAAAGCCCTATGATTTTTGAATGCGAGTTTTACGGACAAAGTAGAAAATGTTCCTTAAACTCAATATTTGATTTCTGATTAAAAAAACCCTGTCTTCATGGTAGTCATTTACTTAATATTTTCATTTATTTTATTTTTAAATATTTTGGGGTCATAATGATCATACTAAGATCCACACTTATATGACAGAAAAGTGTAATATTCTTTTTATGGACTTAAAAAATCTTATTCCAGTATATGTCGTTTAAAATTCTTATGAAATGGTTAGTACCAATTCTATAGAATTTGGATGGGATTTTAACATGATTGTACTTTTAAAAAATTCTTAAATAAGGCCATTATCATATTAAATACATAGCTGCTACATTATCACTTCTTTGTAACACTGTTCTCAACAATAAGTTGAGAAAATCATTCTCACTCATAAAAGTCAACTTAAATTTAGTGGTGTGAACATCCCATTTACTTTAAAGAAAACCACTTCTTATTAAAAACATTTAGACAAAAAATTACTTCACACAAAGAAGTTAAATACCACTGTTTAATGTTTTATTACAGCACTGGGAACATTAAATAAATAACAATGGAAATAAAGCTGGGCATAAGGTCTGTTAAGCAGCCTGGACTTTATTTACACAAGAGACTGTTGAAATTTATGCTTAAGTTACTGAATACCAATTTATATAACATCTGAATCTGTTATATAATTTAATTCTCTAAATTATATTTAATTCTCTAAAATTCTCACATTTAATTCTCTAAAAAATTTCCTTTTTAGCTGGAAACCGTGCCTTATGGCCACTTCATTATCCTAGAGATTCCATTTTACTATGCAATAGTTGATTAATTTAAAACTGGGGAAATTACAGTGCCTTGTTCTCTTGGCCTCAGATTGACTGGTCTAGTTATGGGTATAAGGCCACAGCTGGCCACCGCATCCTTTCTCTAGTATTATCTTGTTGCCATGTGCATTTATTGTGGCTACAGTTTTAATATAGAAATTAAATATGGAATATGGAAAGAAAGAAATATGGAAAGAAAGTAGCAGTTGCAAATTGACACATGTCATATTTCATTGGCTAGAAGGGCAAGGGGGGTTCTCTGTGGGGGTGGAAACTGTGAGAAGGACAGTAGAAAGAATAAGAGACAGAATGAGAGGAGAGGAAGGAAAGGGAGGATGTAAAAGGAAAGAAAGAGATTAAGGTGACCCATGGGGTGAAAGAAGAGAGATGGATAGTTCTGATGGCACTTGAATGATTTGAATTCTTGGTTCTCTCCTTTGCCTTAGTTGTTCTGCAAGATACTCCAATATCTTTCCAAGAAAAGTATCCTTTAAAGTTTGTTCTTACTGAGTATCTGTCATTACCACCAAAATATTTCTAATAAATGCAAATCATGTCTTACTTTATGGGTCTCATTTAGAGAGACATCCATTTGAAGAAAGGCAAACTTGCAAATACGGCCCATGTCCAAATGTAGAGATCTTCATAAAACTACTTAACATTAATTACGGTTAACTTTCAAAAAAAGCAAATAGCAAAAGTAAAACTGTTGAAGCTATTAAGAGGTATTTACAAGTCTTTTCGGATTCAAAATTTAGGCTTTCTTTAATGAATTAGAAAGGCAGTTGATGAAATAAGTTTGCTTACTTGGTTTACCTCATGCAGACCTAAATAATCCCAGTGATTTTGACTGTCTTTTTTTTTTAATTTAATTTTACCTTTTTAGCGTCTCAAGATTCATTGTTTATGTGCTACACCCAGTGCTCCATGTAATACGTGCCCTCCTTAATACCCACCACCAGGTTCACCCAACTCCCAACCTCCCTTCCCTCCAAAACCCTCAGTTTGTTTCTTAGAGTCCACAGTCTCTCAAGCTTCGTCTCCCCCTCTAATTTCCCCCAATTCACTTTTCCTTTCCTTAATACAATCACCACGTTGTCAAAAATAACTTTTGCCCATTCCCATATATATATATTCAGTTCCCTGCCATCTGTAAAATGAGCTCTTATAGTTCAACTCCGAACTCTTGTCACTTTACTATCCTTTTTAAGGGCTTGCCTTATCAAAAAAACCCTTGTTTTCAGTTCTGTGTTGATATAGAGACAGTCCCTGACATAACATGATTTCTGTTTAATGGAGGAGTAAATAAAATACGTCACCGTAATACTGAATGACATACAGAAAGTATGGATATTTACTATGAGGGCTTAAGGATGCTTAAATGCAAGACCTGTGTCTGCCCTTTTGGAGACCATCACTATTTTTTTGGCTTTAGCCATCATCCAGAAAACCAGGAAATACAGCCTTTTGAGTAGCTCAGCAATCCACGTTTATATTTCTACAGTTCAAGACAGGTTTTAGGACAATGGCTATGCAGCATATTTTGTGAAAGTACAAACCAAGGAAGAGCTCTGCCTCTTATGGATAGGCTAAGGAACACACATATCGAGCATGTGTCTGGTCTCCAGAAGGAACCTCCTTTAGGAGCCGCTGAGCCCTGATGATGTCACTCAAGGCCCTAATAATCATTTCTGTTTCCTTGACTTAATTCTTTATCAAATGCTGTAGGTATAAGGCTCTGATTGCCAGAGCTCTGCTTTACTGATTTGCTTGCTCATTTTTGCTCTGATTCCTCCTTTCCTTCTTTTCACCTACGTTCATGGCTTCTGGGTGATGATACACTTCATTCTCTTCATTTTCTGACTTTGGTTCCTACCCAGCTTTGACATCCTTGCTTTTCTGTCTTCAGAGCTTAAGTCTCAAAGGGACTATAATTCATTTGTCGCTTAATTTTCTTAGAAAAATTACATTCATTTTTGGGAATTTGAATTCACTGAAATCCTTTTCAGGAATCTATTATTGGATTATAGATGATAAGGAACGAGTGGAGGATTTTCAATTAGTTGAAGAGTGTCTTGATGAGAGGATTATGACCACGTCAAGGATAGATAGAGTAGAAAGCTATGGAGAGTTTGAGAGATACCACATAAAAGCAAGGTTAATTTATGATTCTGCATTTGCTTGTCTTTTCTCCAGTATAGACACTTTTTCAAGCCTCCTTCCCTGTTTAGTTAGCATAATATCTTATTGTTTCAATAAGTAAATGAAAAACAATAATGAAAGTTTAAACCAAGCCTGCCAGGGATAAATAAGGAGTTATAATCAACAGTACCTGGCCTCTCTTTGGAATATGAAGGAAAGGAAGAAGTCAGTCTCCCTCTCAGATTTTAGGTTTGTGTTTCTGAGTTAGTCTTATTATTGACAAAGCAGTCAATAAAATCACAAGGCTAGCAGGTTTTGAAGCTACAGATGACGACTTCGGTTTTTGTTGTGTTTAACTTTTGGTACTCAAGGGACATCCCAAAGGAGCTGTCCAGTAAAGAGTTAGATACCTGGATCTGGAACTCAGAGGAGATTGAGGGTTAGGTGATGGGATTCTTAGGCGGGGGAATCTCAGTATTTAAAGAGCAAACTGTAACAACACGCTAGAGAAGAGATGGAAAAAGATAGATTCAAGAACTAGAACAGTAAATAAAAGAACAGTGGTGTAGACATTAGAGAAGAGAAAATATTAAATGTGATGAGACTACACAAGTCTACAAATGTGGTCATTCTGTGGTTTGACTTATCCAAATGGGAAGCGCGAAGCAAGAGGCATTGGCAGAGAACCTTACCACCTTGCCACTGCCCTTCAGAGTGAATCTCCCCTCTTGGTAAGGTTGTCTGCAGAGGCTACTAACAGTATTCAAGTCAGCCTATGTTAACAGCTTTCATCTCTCTGTGCAACTAGCGTGCGTGGTGCTGTCCTTTGCTGTGATCTGACTGAAATACTCACATTCCTCTTTCTCTAACTGGAGAGCATTTGCTTGTACACTTGAGAAGACTGTCTTTGCTTTCAGATGAAGAACTAAATCTTGGAGTCCTCAAACTCATCTCTGGGCAAACATCCCCATTTTTAACCTACAGTTATTGTTTCCTAAGTTGTATCAGAACATGGTTTGTAGTACAGGGCTTTGAACATAGCTTGTGTTCACCCAGAAAATATCAAATGAGTGAATGATGTTGTTGCTGACTTCTTTATTTATTAATCTAACAAATTTCTGAAAAATAGTTTCGATAATTTTAAATGGATTCTGTCTGTGAGATGAGACTGGTAAGTGAAAAATGATTTCAATGAATAAAATGTTCAATTAAAATATTCATTACTCTTGGTAATTTTAGTGAGAGTTTTCTTACCACTTCTGTGCTTTAGTTTTTGACTCGAGAAAACCGAGTCTGCTTGGACTTGGGCCATTGGCCTATTTTGTGTTTCCAGTTTTTGCAAATTGGAACATGTATTAAATTTCAGAGTTTCTAAGCCAAAAGTATATTAAAAATCCCATTTGCTCTTTTCTAATGGAAAAATAAAGTGATCTCCAATGGAGAGGGACTCCCTCTTCTGTGAGCTTGCCTTCAGAACAGGGGAGTATTTGTATGTGAGCTCAGAATCACTGTGCCAAAAAGGTGGTGTGTTTTGATGTATTCTATCAATCATTTTGTTCTTTTGTTAAGATTTTTATTTTGTGTTTCACAGAATGTAAATCTGGCTTATTGCCTTTAAATATTCATGCAGAGTCATATATTATCTTTAAAATTTCATGCTTTTCTTGGCATAATTCTTAAATTAGAATTAAGAGCCTCTACAATTTATGAGCCAATCAATTGAGTTTCTGAATATAAAATGGAACCAATCAAGCCACGGGAGTAAAGATGCATTAAGTCAAGTTGCTCTGGAAATGAAAATATAGTTGAGAACTATATTTTTCTGCTGGAACAAAACAGATTATCTTTATGTGAGTTATAGGGTAATCCAGTCAAATAAGCAAGCCATTTGTTTTTGCTGTTGTTTCTACTGTGTTGAGGTGACCCCGTATCTGGAATTCTACCATTTTGAACTTCCTCTGTCCTCTACTTTTGTATATGTGTCTCTGAATTTGTGGGATCTACATTCATGATTGTGAATGCCTCTGTACAAATGGACATTGGAGACCATGAATGGATTTGGGAAGTCAGTATAGATTTGTTGGAGAGTCGTGTCTTATTTCCACCATGTAAGTTAAAGTCTAACCTCTGGAGCCAGATTTCTGCAGTGATTTTCTGGCCGAGGCTCCACAAATGTGGTTGGCACCACACGAGGTGGCTCAGGTAGCCAGGAACTGAGATTATGTTTACCATTTTCATAAACCCTCATGGAATAAATATAGGCTCCAGTCACCCTTTCTTCTCCCCCCGCTATAGCTGTTAGCAGGAAGGAAGTATCATTTCCATCTCTTGGGACAATGAAAGCTCTGAGAATCTAGTTACAATTTCTCTTAGCAAATGGAATCCCAGAAGGGTCTGTACATAGCTAAAATGCACATGTATTCTCTTAGAGCTTTTTTTTTTTTTCAGACCATGGTTGAAAAATATCTGCTCTTTAAATTATTCCATTGCTTTACAGAGGAAGTATTAATTACATGACTGCAAGCATAGATCAGGCTGGGATGTAATTACAGGGCTTACTTTGTCTCTGTTGTCCGACAGAATTAGGCAGGAAGTGTTCACGATGCCAGCAGTTTAAGGTGTTTTGGAGTCCATTATGTTTCTGGTTCTCTCAAGAACTTAAGCACAGATCAAATGACAGTTCTGTTGCCCAATTGTCTGGAAAAATGACAAAGCAAGTTTTACCTGAGATACATTTTTACAAGTTTTATGTTTGCACATCGATAGGAAATGCTGCATGCAGCCTTAAAAAGGGAGTCTTCGTTCTTGTTATCTGACTTTTCTCTCTTTTGTCAGAGTTGGAGTCCTTTACTCTATATTTGGGTATCACGTTAAACAATGAAGTAGCTTTGAAGCTAAAAATGTGTTTGTATTGTAGAGTTATGCCTTTTAAATAATACTTCTCTATAAAATTGGTTTTTTTAAGGTCTAATATCAAATTGGAGTGTCAGAGTAAAAGTCTCTAAAAATTACCCTTCTATCTCATTCGCTCTTTTTTGGTGTTATTATTTCCTGTATTGTGATTTTTCATAATTCTTGTAAAAATTGAATCTATTTAAGTTTTTACTTGTTAGTTCTCTTGCAAGTTTCCTTGCAACGATCATGTTTACTCTTAGCTTTTAAGCTCTCCCAAGCAGTTAAAAAAGTGTTTTCATTTTGCCAGTTTCCTGCCATTTGGGGTGCAACATCTTCTGAAAATTCTTCTCCTACTTCTCCTCCATCCATTTTCTCACCCCAGATATTGTATTTCTTGATATTTTTCTTGTCACTCTTGGGCAATTCATACTACATCCCTACTCTTTCCTCAGACTTTCACACTATTAGAATGCTTGGTTTCCTCATAATCCACCCCAAATTACATTCTGAGTACATGTTTTCTCTTGAAGCATGTGTACATATAATCACTTTTAGTGCCAGTTACATAACTCCAACCTTATTACTGTTTTTGCAATCACTGTATTTACTTCCTGTTCAAGGTTTTATTTTTCATATTCTTACTCTTGCCCTTTTAAAACGGGCTGCCAATTTCTATTATATAACAGAACAGGAGAAATGAACCTCCAGAGCTGTACATGTTTCCTTCCCCCTTTTTTTAGATCATACTGATAGAAGCCATCACTCCAGAGACACAGACTTGGATCTTGACTAACATCTCCATTCACTGCTTGCAAAGTAACACTAAATTGATTGGGGGATTTGTTTCAGAAGGAAATGAAAAAAACATATTTAATATATTGCAAGACTTGAAGTATAGGTAAATTTATGTGCTAAGAAGTGAAAGAAAATATTCAACGAGAAGACCATGTGTTCTAAGAGGTTCTGCAGGGCAGCAGAAGGTGTAGTGATACAAAGTCAAAAGGCCTGGGTCTGAGGCGTGGCTCTGCATCTTTCTTGCTGTGTGATACTGCTGGACACACCATCCAACTTGTTTAGGTCTTAGCTGTCTCACTTAAAAGGGAAAATGTTACTCATCTCCAAGAGTTGTCATGTTAACAATCAAGTAGGATTACTGATATGGAAGTGCCTAATTTTCTTTTATTATCTTCTTCCATTTCCCCCCCTCTAGTTAGTCTGGGCTCATTTTCATTAAATTGGTTCTTTGTTTTTAAACCTGTACTTATCGCTGAGTAAGAAACAGTGATGTACTTTTGGTGAAGTTAACAGGGCATCACAGGTAAGAGCACAGAAGCCAGTCAAGTAGACTTGGGTTCGTATCTCAGCTCTCTTGTTTCCTATTGGTGTGACCTTGGGCAAGATGTTTAACTTTTTAAAGTTCAGCTTCCTCACCTATAAATTTGGGATAATAATGGTATCAGACAGAATAAAAAGCACTTAAAGCAACTTGATCAATGTTAGTGATCACAAGTCAACAGCTCCGTTAACAAGCATCATAATATCCATCAGGAATATAGTGTTACAACTGTTTTCTTTCCTTAAAATCTATACAACATAATGTCTTAGCATCACCTAGGTATGCAGCTTGACTCCACTTTATAAAATTCAGAAACTTTATAAAGTTTCTGAATTAGCTCACAGCGTAAATATTGGCTTTTGTTTAAAGAAATAAGAATAATGTATTTTGTACATAGTTTTCTCTTTTAATGGACCACATGTGGATAATTGTAATGAATGTGTTAATGCAAATGCTTGTTACTAGATAAATAATTAAGAGGTCAGGAAATAGCGAACTTCATAACAGAAATCTTGGTTTTGTAAACCATTTATTCCAACTTCTGGTGGTGTGACTGTATACTTCTCTGACTCTAAATTTTGATCTTTAAATTGTCTATAACCTCTGCCTCCTTGCATTTATTTCCTTGGGTCAGAGAAAATACAGTTGTTTTTTTTGCTTTTGTTTTTGTTTTTTAAAAATTTTTATTTATTTATTTTTATTTCTTTTCAGTGTTCCAGAATTCATTGTTTATGCACCACACCCAGTGCCCCATGCAATATGTGCATTCCATAATACCCATCACCAGGCTCACACAACCTCCCACTCTCCTCCCCTCCAAAACCCTCAGTTTGTTTCTCAGAGTCCACAGGCTCTCATAGTTCGTCTCCCCCTCCAATTTCCCCCAACTCCCTTCTCCTCTCCATCTCCCCATGCCCTCCATGTTATTCCTTATGCTCCACAAATAAGCCAAACCATATGATAATTGACTCTCTCTGCTTGACTTACTGTACTCAGCATATTCAGAGAAATAAGGGGGTAGCTCTGAAATGCTCTTAATATTTCCAAAGGAAGAAATGATGTGACAGAAATGATGTAAGAATTTCTTAGATTTCACTGTACATAGTTACCTGAGTTTTAAGTAAGTGGTATAGGAGAAGACCTATATAAACAAATGAAATGTTTCAATTACAGATTATTTTTTTTAAAGTGATTGAAATATTAGCACTTTCCATTACAGAGATTGAACTCTTAGATAAGCTTTTTCTTTTTGAGAATTTAGAAAATATTTTTATTGTTTTGAATACTTAGGTAAACTTTTGGCATAAATTTTAAGGAGATAAATTTTAATAACTAGTTAAGATTTATTTTAATAAGAATATGAATTTTTGATATATTCATACATTTTCCCCTAATTCTTGAAAATGCTTTGACTTAACATTCAGTTGCAATTTGTTTATATTATTAATCTATTTGGCATATTTATTTTGCATAAGGAAAAGAAGTATTTGTTATGGAAGAGATGGCTATTTGCCAAAGTGAGTACTCTCTCTTCCAAATGCAGAGCTGTCACTGGGAAATATCTGCTCATTTTCCCAGTAGGAATGCTTCTTTGCTTCCCCCTCTTGCAGTCAGATGACTGAGACATAGTCAAAGGAAGGAGGGAAACAAGCTATTTCTCTAGGCCTGCTCCATAACTTGATTCACTCCTTCTGCCCTGTTCCATTTCCCACTGGCTGGATTGGGGAAAGCCCCTGGAATAACCTAAGTAGAAGTTAAGTAGACCAGGAGTTCCTGGCTGACTGGATGGGAAGGGCTGTCCTGCTAGCCTGGACTTGGAACACTTGCATTGGATACTAAGAGTGTGAAATTAAATTTTAGTTGTATGAAACCATTCAACAGTGAGAGGTGAGTTACATTAGTACTCTTTCTTAGCTACTTCCTGAATTGTTACAAGTTAATACCGTCAACACCTGAACAATGTAGGGGCTTAGGGATGCCAACTTCCACACAGTTGAAAATTGGGTATAATTTTTGACTTCTCAAAAACTTAACTAATAGTCTGCCATTGACTGGAAGCCTTACTGATTATATTATAGTCGATTAACATATTTTTTAATATAACAGATATTATATATATATGTATGACATATATATTTTTCAAAGATCTTATTTATTTATTTGAGAGAGTGAGAGAGAATGAACAGCAGGGAGGTACAGAGGTATAGGGAGAAGCAGATTCCCCACAGAGCAGAAAGCCCAATGCAGGGTTCCATCCCAGAACGCGAGGTTCATGACCTGAGTTGAAGGCAGATGCTTCACTGACTGAGCCACCCACGTGTCCCTAATACATGTTTTTAATGTTATATGTATTATATACTATATTTTTAAAGTAAGCTGGAGAAAAGAAAATGTTATTAAGAAAATCATAAGAAAAAGTACATTACCTATATTGTACTGTTTTAATTAGAAAAAATGGGTGTATAAGTGGACCCATGAAGTTCAAGCCCACGTTCAAGGGTTAACTGTATAATCCAAAGTTATGATATCGTATATTGTTTATAGCTCTTATACAATGTTTTAGGCTCAACATACCAAAGCAGCTTTTCACTTAACATACAGATAGTTTCACTGTAATGATTAGGAACCTGCATTTATAGGTTTAAAAAATTTTTCTTAATAAAATATTAACCCTCTTCTCATATCCTGTTCAATTTTGTATAAGCCTTAATATTGCAAAGATCTTACATACCTTTCAACTACCTAAAATCAAAGAACGGACACTTCTCTTAGCCCAGAGAATGAAACTCTTCAAATCTTGAACTCTCAGAAAAGAAGTCCCAGAATGATGATTCAATACTATTCTTCTGACTCGACCCTGAATTTTTTGGTAGTTTGTATAACCCCAGAAGCAAATCCTGAAACAAGTATTCAAGTTCAAATTACTTATTTGAGAGAACATTTCAGGAAATGTCAGTAGAGAGAAGGCATGTGAAAGAGGGAAGGAAAGGCAACCAATAACAAGTTCATTAGCAAGCAGGTTATTACTGGCCATAACCACATTTTGCTTTAATGAGAAAATCTAGGTGTATTTTAGAGTTACCACCAGGTGGGGAGAGCAGGCTGGAATATTTCCACACCAAACTCCTTTCTGACATTGGTTGAGGGATGCTCCTGGGGGTGTGAATTCTTGGGCCACAGTGGCTTTGGTAGCCAGATAAAATACACAGGCGACAAAACGCAGGTGTCGGCAGCGGGAAGTACAGACAGCAGGTACTGAAATGGTAAGTGTGAGAGGATTTGAGCGGGACACCAACAGTAATTGTTCCCACTTCAAAATCTTACAGAAAAGGAAACATAGAAATGGAAACCACAGAACTTTGGTATTTTCAGTTACTATTTTATTTTATAGTATGTAAGTTGTACACAGCACATATATAATTCTCTTTTTAACCTATTTTTTAATTCCTATGACGTAAGGGCAGACTTTTCATTTCTTTGTGTGACTATTTCTTACAGTATCTTATCTCTAGGATATACCACCTGGTTTTGTCTCCTGGACATCTGCTTTTTTTGGGGGGGGGGGGCGGAAACAAACAAACAAAATAAATGACAAAACTCTCAGTTTTGCTCAGTGATTTTGGATCAGTTTCTTAACTGTAATCTTGACTTGGGCAGCTACATTAATTTGGTTTTACTGAAAGTGTCATGGAGTATAAATTTAGATCCTGAAGAAGAGTAAGGGAATGTATTAAAAATCATGCTTGTACTTCTTATTCCTTTGGTCAGGACAGGTATCACTAATGGATTTCATCCTTCCCTTCGAGAGACACTTTACCCTGAGCTTTAATCATGTTTGTCAATATCACTAACCTTGTGTCATGTTGCCCTTCCAATGAGTTCTGTTACAATTAAAATCACAACCTTTAATCAATTCAGCAGTCTACCTTCTCCTCATCTATCCCTGGGCTACAGGATGCTTCTGCAGAAACTTGCACACCAAGCAAATGAACATTGTTACCATTTATCTTGCCCAGCTTCTTTTGGGTCCTGTGACTTGACACTGTCTGGTAATGTTTAGATGTCTCCCTAGTCAGCTCTATTGCTACTTCTCCACTGAAACAATTTTTACTGCAACCTTGTTATTGCAAGGGTCAGAAAAACAGCTTGAACTAGCTGAAGCCATTGGGGGAATTTGTTAAAATCTTTCTGGGATGTCTCAGAGAGTAAAAGGAGGGGAATAGGACAGTCCTCGGTAACACCTGGAATCAGGGGATTACATTCCATCTCTCTCCATCGCGTGTTTATTATCTTATTTATGAATCCATTTAAATTTTTCTTGGCACAGACCACATCTGCTCTGTATGGTAGGAAACATGGGAAGCACAGTGAAAGGCCAGTAAGACATGACATTCTGGTTTCTGTCGTAAAACCTAGATGACTAGAAAGACACCGACTTTCATGGCCCAGTTGCCGAAATTCTAGGTGCATGCTCTGATTGGTTATATTTGAGTCTGGTGCCCAGATCTGGGCCAATCAGCTATAGCCGAGGGGGCACTTTTGTGATAGAATAGCTGGGCCGTTCCAGTGGGAACAATATGGACCAAGTACAGCAGACAGGACAGTTACTGGAACTACAAAGGTGATGGACAAATGCTATCACAGACACTGATTCATCATCCTTTTCTATTTTCCTTAAGTTGTGACCTCAAAATCTTGCCATTTGTGACAACATGGATGGACCTAGACAGTATGATGCTGAGTGAAATAAGTCAGACAGAGAAAGGACAAAAACCATATGATTTCACTCTTGAAATGGAATGGGATATGTGGAATCCAAAAAGAAAACAAATGAATAAACAAAAAAACAAATAAGTAGAAACAGATGCATAAAAACAGAGACTAAACAGATGGTTGCTAGAGGGGCTGGGTTAAGGCTTGGTCAAAATGGGTGAAGGGAAGTGGGAGATAAAGGTCTCCAGTTGTGGAATGAATAAGTCACAGGGACAAAGGGTACAGCATTGGGAATATAGTGAACGGTATTGTAAGTGTATGATGACAGATGGTAGCTACCCTTGTGTTGAGCATAGAAGAACGTACAGACTTGTCAAATCACTGTGTTGTACACCTGAAACTAATGAAACATCACCTGTCAGCTACACTTCCGTAAAAAGAAGTAAACAAATTCTTGTAACTTCAACATCCTTCTTCTCAAAAGTGACCTTACTTTCTATTTTATGAAATTAAAATGAACATGTCCCTAAAACTTCATTTATTCTTCCTCCTAACCTCCCCAGTTTTATAATAAAATAGTGAACTTCATACTTAGGGTGAATTTCCAGATCCTCATTCTTTTTGCTCTGTCCTGTTGTCTATGAAGTGGTCCCCACAACTCTTACCTTTACACTATCTACTTCAACCCACACACTAGTGCTAGATAAAACTTCCAAGTCAGTCGTTTTCTCCAGAATGCTCTCTTAGGAGGTGCTTTCTTGGGATACTCATTCAATAAAATAAGGGAGAAAAAACCAACCTTATTTAATCTGGCGTCCAGGCTTCTCTAGTCCGTTATATGCTGCAACTACTTCCCAGATTTACTGCTTATTGCTCCCCTATATGTATATACTATAGTTCAGATGCTTTTTATTTCAACAGACTCTGAGTTTTTGTACTTCAGTGCCTTTCTCCTTTTGTTGCCCATATCTGTGATTCTATTTTCACAATTTGAAACTTCATTTACCTTTCAAGGGTTACCTTTCAAGGGTTACCTTTCCAGGGTAACCACCTCTGAAATGTGTTTCTTCATCCTTCTACTGAAATAATGCCATCCTTTTACAAAGGCCATTGTCCTTTGAACTCTGCTTATATTGTGGTCACTGGGGTCTGTGTGAGCCTACCCGTTAATCTAAAATTTTAACCCAGACATTACATAGAACTTTCTTTGTGTTAAAAAAAAATTATGTGATATAAATTAAATTAATAGCTTGTATGGGGAAATGTATTGGGAAGAACATTCATATTCATAAATAATTTTTTAGCTCTGTTGCTGGTTTCATTTACCTAAAGGAAGTGTCTTCACTCTATTTCCCTGACAACTTAAATAGTCTTGCAGTTCTTGGAATGACTTTAATGAGTTCTCTTATTTTCCCCAATATAGGAAGAATTGATTCTTTATGATGTCAGAATTAGAAAATTTTTTCAGTGGTTTGGATTACAAAACTTATCCATGTCCTAATTAAGAATATT
Source organism: Martes martes (assembly GCF_963455335.1). NCBI lineage: Eukaryota > Metazoa > Chordata > Mammalia > Carnivora > Mustelidae > Martes > Martes martes. The sequence goes on along the minus strand of NC_137890.1, from coordinate 27,179,529 downwards.
GTTCCCTTGGGGCGCCTGGGTGGCTCAGTGGTTAAGCCTCTGCCTTCAGCTCAGGTCATGATCTCAGGGTTCTGGGATCGAGCCCCGCATCGGGCTCTCTGCTCGGCAGGGAGCCTGCTTCCTCCTCTCTCTCTGCCTGCCTCTCTGCCTGCTTGTGATCTCTGTCTGTCAAATAAATAAATAAAAAAAAATCTTAAAAAAAAAAAAAAAAAGAATATTGTTCCCTTATGACTGAATTAAATTTTGCCTGAATGTGGCTCTCAGAATGGTGTGTTCGAGGTAATTTTAAGTTTCCAATAATTTCATATTATTTATAGCTTGTCCATGGAAAACTGTTTCAAAAATAAAACTCCTTAAAAGGATAGAAACTTTGAAATATCAATCTAAAACAATAAATGTGGGATCTTCTCCTTTACCACTCCAAATTTTAGTGGGTTACATGAGATATATTGTTGGAGCATATTTTGGTAGATATCATCCCCCTGAATATAACAGATATGGAAATTTTATTAGTTAAGTTTGGATTGGAGAAACAGAGCCATTAGGAGTAAAAATCACCAGGGGGTTTAATCACAGGGTTTTGACCTTATGCATTTATAGGAACTAGTTAAGCAGTTTATATAAGCTGTTTTTCTACATTGAATGCTGAGCCTGAGGTCAACGGGGCGGCCACGGGGGAGGTAAGTTGGCGAAGTGACTGAAAGATGCTGAGGGACAGGAGAAATTTGTGCCCACGAAAGAAGCTGGAACCCATATAGGTCTCTTGCCACTGCCAAGCCTCAACATCAACACTGCTGGTGACTTGGGTGTGAGGCTGGTGTCCTTCGCCATGGAACCCAACTCCAGAAACTGGCCCCAAAGTCAGAGAAACCGGAGGAAGCCCAGGGTGAATTAGAAGAGCAAATGCTACTGTTGCCACAGGAGCTTCACACACCGCTGGGACTGGAGGAAGCCGAAGGAGGAGAGCTGGTGGTCACTGGAATTGCTGCAGGCTGGCTGAGGTCCTCTTAGACAGGGGGAGCCCCAGAGGTGAAACCACGCACCCCAGTTGCAACCACACCCCACGGCCCGCACCGGCCTTTGCACCGTAAAAGGATACGGCCACTGCTTCCTTCCACCTTTCAGCTATCACCCCAAAGAGCTCTTGTGGTTCATAGGAACTCAGAACTGGGAAGGAATTCTGAAAACCATAGTTCCAACTAGATGAGCTGATACCATGCAAATCACCTTGCATACATTAAAAACAAAACATGAACTAAAAATCCAAACAGTCCATCTTCTTCCTGGAACAAAGACAGTATCTTTTGGTCAATGTTATGTTTTCATCAGGATTTTCATCAGAGCTTCTCTGCCTGCATCGGATAACATCTTCGGAAGTCTCATCCAGGTCACCTTTCCTCCAGACACGCTGGATAAGATCTGAATTGCCACAGATATTAAGGGAAGATAGTAAGATAATAAGGGATGCAACAGCCATATGATGTGGTAATGTCGGTCGGGCCCTGGAAGCCTAAAGAAACATATTGGGTAATAAGGACTTGGAGACTTGCACGGTTAACTTCTTCATCCATAGGGACCTGATGGGTGTGTTTATTATGATGGTAAATATCTTGTGTTCCAGTTCAAACCCCTCTGAGGGGACTGGAAGATTATGAAATTATCAGGGAAGTCTGATCATGAACGAGGGCTGCCTACAAACCATTAGTGAAAAGTGCAAGGATACGTGTAATGAACAAGGCAATAAACAAAGAGAACCTTGTGTGGCGTGTAGGAGCAGTATAATGTCTACAAACTGCCCAAGGCTTTGAAAGCAATTTACTGAGAAAGCTTTTACAGTGGCCCGTTTTGGAGCCATTGATAATTAACCAAACAAATGATTCAAAGTACGTCCAACTGGTTTCAGCAAATTTCCTTAGGGAGCTGTAATACTTTGAATTCCATATTATGACACTGTTAGATCAGTGTCTTCAGCTGCAGCAGGTAAGTTTGATTCATGATCATATGGGTAATAACCTAAGATCAATATTTTAAATGACGTAATAGAAAAGCAGCAAGGAATCTCTTATAAGTAATGAACAGCAATTGAGCCTTAGTCGTGGGCAGATAGGGTCATTATGAATTCTGCCAAGTCTATAGATTTATGCTTACACAAAGTATTGAGTGATAAAGGAGATAACATTTCCTCATAATAGCAATGTAGTTTCATAACTTATTAAATACTATAGATTTATTCATGTATGACACCAGGAAGCCAAAAGTATTATTCTCACCACTTATTCATACGGGGTCCGAAGTTAGCAGCTGATCTTTCTGCCTGACAGGAAAGCTCTGTGTTTTTCTCCATCTTGACACAGAGATGTAAATCTTGTCTTGCTCATATTGTGGGGCATTAGGGAGGAAGTTTGGGCTTTAGAGCCAGAAGAACCTCTGCTTGAGGGATCTGTTTGTGCTAGTTTCCACTTCTATGTAACCGGGAAGGAGGCAGCATTATTTCTCTCCCACAGGGTTACCCTGAGGGTCACTGAACATAGTAGAAGGCAAACAGAGCTGTGGACAACAAAGTGCCATGAAAACCATAGTTAGTTTCTGATTTCCATCTCAGGTCTGTAGTACCGCAAGGGTTAGTGATAAAGGACAACCATTTATGTCGAAGGACCTGAACTGAGATGTCTCTTTTATTTGTGAAATATTCTTACTTTCTGCCCTAAACTTACTCCTCTCGATGCTCACTGAAAATACACATAATCTGATCTTTTTAATAGTCTGACAATCTTTTAAAAAATTTAAATTCAATTAATTAACATATAGAGTATTATTAGTACAGAGGTAGAGTTCAGTGATTCATCAGTCTTATATAATACTCAGTGCTCATAACATCACATGCCCTCCTTAATGCCCATCACCCAGTTATCCCACCCTCCACCCCCCACCCTCCCCTCCGGCAACCCTCAGTTTGCTTCCTATGATTAAGAGTCTCTTATGGCTTGTCTCCCTCTCTGATTCCATCTTTATTTTCCTCTCCCTCCCCCTAGGATCCTCTGTTTTGTTTCTTAAATTCCACATATGAGTGAGATCATATGATCATTTTCATTTCTCTGATTGACTTATTTCGCTTAGCATTGACATTCTTTTTTTTTTTTTATGAACTGGAAAATATGGGAAGAAGCTTCATATTCTCTTTTTCCAACTTCTTCATTATCCTCACTGCTCATGTACAGCAGAAACTTTAATTGCAGGTTACATGTTACTCATATCCATAACTGATTTGGAAAACTGTTTTGGGAGATGGCATTGCCTTTTCAGGGGATATAACCACCCTTTTCATTCCCCTTCTTTCACTGGTCCACAGCCATTCAGCCCCCTGTTCTTTGGTCTATCAGCAAACCTCTGCCAACACTACTTTAAAAAAAAAAAAAAAAAAAGTTTGTCTGGATCATTGTGTTAGTTGATTTTCCAACATTCCTGTTCGGCCAATATGAAATCTCGCATTATTGCACCTCTTTGAGTCATTCTTTGTTCCTACTCCAGGGCCATAAAGATGGCTAGAGAAAATCATGTATCTCGAATCCTTGCATACCCTTATAAATGTCCTGTCTGGACTTAGCTGGAACTCACCTAACCACAGGCAAAATGAATCCAGCAGCCAAATAACCATGTCTACAAAATGCATTCTCCTGAGTCAAGCCTCTACTGCCCACAGGCTTTGTTCTCTCCTGTACTGCTCAGGCTATGACCCTTTGCCTCCTCATTCCATCTGTGTTTGTCCTGTTTCCAGTTCTGGCATCTGGGCTTATTTTTACCAGCTTCATCTGCTAGCTCCAAGCTAAACTCCAAGAGTTGTTATGTTTAAACTGATTATCCAATATTTTGAATAACCTAGCTTGGCCCCAGGACTATGTTTTATGAACTTCCCCCATAGATAGTCTCAAAAAGGTTGGTCTTCAAGATCTGTCCTTTCCTGAGAGGATCAACAGTTAGAAATTGGTTTCCAACCCTAATTGAACCCATATTCTCCTTGGTAATACTTTTTCTCCCCATTCCAGTCAGCTTTGTTTCTCTGAAGCAGATATTGCAAATCCTACCCCTTTCCTCAATCTGTGTTGCTCCAGGCCTTTTAATCAGTGACTTTAGTCTTTCACTTCCTAGAGAAAATTGAAGTCATGAAAGTGCACACTCCTGTCGCCCAGCCCCTCCTCCCATCACCAATCCTACTATTTTCTTCAAATCTCAGAGGAAGAAATTTTTTTTTGTCTCATTCAAGACTGTCCCGTTTCTTTTCTCCTGACTGTCATTCTGAAGCCTTATTTTCAGCCCATAAGCATGTTGAACTCTTTTCTATTGATGGTAGCACAACCCCCCCCCCCCAAACTTTAAGCCTGTTACTCTCATTCTATTTTCTTTTACTCCCTTGATTTTTATAGATGTAGCTTCACCTGTCTACTTACTTTCTCCAAGACGGACTTCTTTTGCTTGCGTCGTTTTTCTTTTGCTCATAATCACATTAATTCTCATGGTGTTTATTGAGTTCTGGTTAAATTTCAGCCTGACTCCATACGCTGCTGCATCCAGTTCTCCCTCCCTGGCTCCTCAATGTTCTTTAAAGGCCATACCCCCTGCTTAGCCTGGCTTCTGAGGGTCTTCATGTTCTGGGACTTGACCTCCAGCCCAGTGTCATCTCTGAACATGCCACACCTTGAACTCTACACATCAGACAAAATGACTGCTTCTGCTAATTGTGCTATGTTTTGTCTTGGTGTTGGTCTCCACACATACTGTCTTCTCTATCCAGAACACTCAGCTATCTTTCTTTCTCTCTTTTTGCCTTTTATGCATTTTCAGAACTTAACTGACATGCAGCCACCCTCGGGAAGTCCCTTCCCCAGCTGACCTGGTGCTCCGCCTCTGCAGTCTCTCAACCCATAGGGTTTCATCTCTACATCTTATCATTTACTCTTTCATTAACCTGTTTACTGGTTTGTCTCCACTAGATCATAAACTCCATGTGGGAAGCAGCTTCTTTTTTCATTGTTTATTGTTTTATCTTCAGAACATGGCAAAGCCTTTTACCCTTAGGCAGTCAATAAAAGTATGTTACCAAATGATGAATGGATAAATGTATGAAGGAGTTTTTGAAAAATAAAGCTGCTAAATGAGAATATCACTTTTTTCTCTTTTTATTATATTACTTTAGTACCATACAGTAGATCATTAGTTTTTGATGTAGTGTTCCATGATTCATTGTTTCTGTCTAACACCCAGTGCTCCATGCAATATGTGCCCTCCTTAATACCCATCACTGGGCTAACCCATGCCCCCATTCCCCTCCCCTCTGAAACTCTCAGTTTGTTTCCTGGAGTCTATAGTCTCTCTTGGTTTGTCTCCCCCTCTGGTATCACCCCCCTTCATTTTTCCCTTCCTTCTCCTAATGCCCTCCGTGTTATTCCTTATGTTCCACAAATAAGTGAAACCAAATGATAATTGACTTTCTCTCCTTGACTTATAACCCTTAGCAAAATCCTATGGAAAGTTGGGGTGCCTGGATGGCTCAGTCAGTTGAGTGTCTGACACTTGATTCTGGCTCAGGTCATGATCTCAGGGTTGTGGGATCAAGCCCAGGGTCCGCGTGGAGCCCGCTTGAGATTCCCTCTCCCACTGCCCCTCTAAATAAATAAATAAATGAATGAATAAGGTCTTTAAAAAAAGAATCTTATGGAAAGTTTAACAATCATACATGGGAGATTTTAAAAAACAGAGCTGTTTCTCCGAAGTAAACATTCATGGGAGGATTGGCTTTAAGGAATTTTGTGAAATAGTAATATATTGACAAGCTTCCTCATCCATCTGCTTGTAATGCCTCTTCAGTTCTGGCATTTTACAGCCCAGAGTCTCAGGTTCCTCATGGTGCTATTGACGGTCTAGTTCCCTTACTGAGTAACCCCATCCAGATTTTCCCACTCAGGGGCCACCTCCCCAAATCCCTCTCTGCTATCAAAATCTGCTGTCCTCTTCCCTTTAGCTTCTTCACACAAGGCTACTTGTCCAATCTCATACAGGTTTATATAAGTGTTTGATAATGGCTTCATGTACAGTGCCTCATAGAGAATAATAGTATTTTATTTAATAAAGCCCCTGACGTTTCTTAATCCCTTTCTTATTATTACTTGATACCAACATAAAGATTCTGTGGCAGACAAGCAGAAGACAGAATTTTGGTTTGTAGGTTTTTTTTTCTTTAATGTTTTCTTAAATCACACCATAGAAGCAACCTCTTATTTGGCCCACAGTTTAGCACCTTCCTGAGAAGCTTGGGGAAAAATGATTGAAGAAGAGAAGTCATTGAAGAAAAAAAATCATCCTATTAATGATTTCCTTTCTTTGTTTCTCATTTCTCCCTCAATCCCCCCGATTTTCTTCAAATTTTATTCTTATTTTGTGGCATTTATTTCCTAAATAATCTACCTTGATACTGGTTAGATATATTCTAAACTGCGCTTGACTTCTCGGTAAGGATTATTCATTGAGGCTTTCAAAGAATCCTTCCACTTCTCCTTACTTTTCTTTTACATACAGGCTTCTAATACATTTTCTTTTTTAAAAAATAATTTGTTCATAGGAACAAAATTACCGTAAACAAATAGAAGTGATCAAGAAATCATTTGTAGAAAAATAACATGTAGGAAGCATCAGCCCAAGTCCTGTTTATTTTAGTTGTCATCACTAGAGCAACATTTAAGGCCAAAAAAATGTGAATTAAAGTACATATTGACACTAACTTGGGTTTTCTTCTTGTGGGATGTGATCTCTCTAAGACTAGATGCTTTTATGCTCATTTGTAAATCTGGTGGACTTTACGATAATATGCTGGAGGAGATCTAATTGTTTCCACTTTCAAAACTGAGGCACTGAAGTGTTAAGGGAAACTATCAGTTCCTGTTGACTAGTGGAAGATCCTCGATTAAAGGACACGCCTCTTCAAAGCCTGCTTTCCTCAACACATGTATCTTTAGTTGGTCAGCACTTGATAAATTTTGCGGGCTTGGGACGCCTGGGTGGCTCAGTTGGTTAAGCTGCTGCCTTCGGCTCAGGTCATGATCCTGGGGTACTGGGATCGAGTCCCACATCGGACTCCTTGATCGGCAGGGAGCCTGCTTCCTCCTCTCTCTCTGCCTGCCTCTCTGCCTGCTTGTGTGTACTCTCTCTCTCTCTGACAAATAAATAAAAATTTAAAAAAAAATTTTTTTTGCGGGCTTGAAATGCCCCAGATTCGTCCCAGATTTCCTGACCTACTGCCTAGAGTTCTTTCTATGACACCTTTTTTCTCTAAAAGAGGGCATTACAAATTGGAAGTGGGCTCCTTATTAAACTTGACCTACTGCCTATAGCCTTGGGCAATATAGGATTAAACAAAAGGCTTTCTAAATAGCTACAGTGTTAGAGTGGGAAGGGCATTTTGTATCAATCACATGGACCTGCCTTTTACTTATGGGACTAGCCGCTCCAGTTGATGATTTTTGGCTCGTCTCAACAGAATCCATGTCATAACCAAGGTGTGGTTATAACCAACACTGCAGATTCCCAAATTTGCACCAGCTAATGACTTTTGGTAACATTACATACCAGTTTTAGCAATTAGTCGTGGCCAAGATTCATATTGCCTCAGGGAAATATGCTAGATGATGAAATGGAAATAGGTGAGGAGGGGGGGATAGGGCGTAGTATAGGGGGCACATTTCGGATCGTGCTCTAGGGGCATATAAATCACTGTGCTGGTACAAAGCAGGTCCGGTCATCAGAAACTGCTTGCAAGTAACATGGTTAGAGATGCCAACCATTTGGGCATGATGGTATATTCATAGTGACTATCCCACAAAACACCTAAGTGCAGCTGTTCATTATATTTCATTTCCATGAATCCTAGAGAGGTTCTTTTTTAATTCTGTGTAACTGCCCTGATTGCCTGAAGTGTACATACAAAACGGGTTTAATCCATTCTCTCAATGGGGGGGATTAGTCATTTGTATAACTGATGTGGCACTTTGAAATTTTCTCTCTCTATACAGTATATGTTTAAAAAAACAACAACCAGACATTCTGTTCTTAGCACTTACACATTTATCTTTAGTTTATAGGATGGAAAAAGTAGGTTTAGAAAATAGTGAAGTTTAACCTTTTCAGTCTAGAGAGACTTTTTGGATAAAACCAAACTGTTTTCCAAAGTACAAATTAAGCTCAACATTGGCATAGGTTTCTAGAAAAAAGCTTCTTATGAAGGCTACAAAAAGTTAGACAGATCTGTAAGATCTTCATTAGTCTAGTGTGTAACTAAAACATGGAACACACATTCAATTCATAATTAAGGTCAAGTTAAGAGAATGTCTGTACAACTAAGACAAATTGACTAAAGTATTTTTCCCAAATACTGTGTGTCATAATATAGTACACAGGATAAAACTTGTTTCAGAGTCTTCCAACTGAGAAAAAATGTTTTATACTTAAGACACCAGTTTTAACTCCTTGTCTTAATATTTTTTTTTTTTAGTTGTACCATCACCACTGAAGGTTAAGTGGTTTGAAATTCAAGTTTCTCATAATTTTGTGCTAGTGTCGTCTATTTTTCCCGTTAGCATTCATGGCCAACAAACATCCTCTTATTTTGTTCGAGGAACCACATACTCCTTGAACAGATGATTGAAATGTGAGAAGGAAGTAGAAATTTTGTCACATCAAGAAATCACAGTAGCTTGTCCATTTTAAGCTTCACATTTTGGAAGCCAGAAATCTTTTAGAAGCAATGCAGAACAATTTGTAAGGAAAGAAAACACAAATGCAGTGTAAAAGCTAATCAATTAGTAACCTCACTTCCTCAGGAGAGAAACCGGTATCAGCTATCTAATCCTTAAAGTCAGTAGCTCACAGGTGTTCATGAAAACTGAAAAACTGGGTCAAACAAATCTGTCTCTGTAGAAAAATTGATTTTTCTAACAAAAGGACGTTTCTTACCACCCAGTAATGCAGTCAGTATAACTAGCTTTATTTTATAATATACATTTTCAGTTAGTTTACCATTACATATAACCATCATATATATATATATATATATATATATATATATATAAAACCATTACATATAACAAGCTGCACTTGGGATTTAATTCTCAACACGTAATGAAAAAGATACATATATTTATCATTCTTACAATGTCTCTCCATGCTTTCTTTTTACTCTTTCAAAAGGACGCTATTGTAAAACTAAAAATCTCGGCTTTCCCTAAAACCTTTGGCTTTACTGTTACCTGGTGGGAAATATGCTGGCCACCAAACTGATAAAAACATCTATACAGTGAGTTGGGGAGGAGTCTAGTGAGCAGAAATGTTAAGAAAAAGAATGAAAAGAAATCTAAGAAAGTAACGTGACTTTTTGATTAGTTAAGAGGAGATCTCACACACAGCTCAGATGCTGTCAGACTCACAAGGACAAGGACAGGAGTGGCAATAAAACTGAGCTTGTGAATGGCAATAATGGTTAGGAGAACTTCAAAAACAACACAACAGGGGTGCCTCCATGGCTCAGTCAGTTAGGTGTCGACTCTTGATTTTGGCTCAGGTTCTGGTCCAGGGGTTGTGGGATCAGCCCCATGCCAGGGGCAAAGAGCCTGCTTGAGATTCTCTTTCTCTCCCTCTCTCTCTACTCCTTCACCACCTCCTCCTCCCCTCTTTGCCTCTGTAAAAAAATAAAATAAAATAAAAAATAAAAACAAAATGCAACAGAGCTTTGACTCAACTGCAGCAAAAGGGAACTTATTTCACTTACACGTAATAGAGTATGAATTGGAGGAGGGACCGTGCAAAAGGAAACTACTATCCACTGTGGATCTGTTAATTTCTCAGTTGTGCTCTGGAGCTCTGGCTATAAACATACCAATCTTCTGAATTTATCCTCAGTCTGTTGATACACTTTGCCTGGATGGCATGGCCAGTTAATGGCCTGCATTAATGACATTCTGCCCATGCGAATGCCAACTTTATTCCCAAAACAATGAAAAATTCCTGCACTTGGTTTCTAGACATTAGTGTATTTTTTTAATGTGGGTTGTTATAACAGTGCCTGCAGTTCTATTCTCATAGCTACATAATTTACATTTAAATAGGCAAGGGGGCCACCCAGGGACGCCTGGCACAGGTACAATGCCACCTGCATGAAGAAAAACCCAGTGTTTTATGAGACAAGTACATCAGTTATTTCCAGGAATGTGCGCAACATGCTGCACCAAGTAAAACAATGTGATTCAGTGATTTGAAGGAAGTGAACCAGAGTGGCCATGAAGGTGAATGTAAAGGAAGTTTCTTAGAAGAAAATTTATATTTGAAAAATTTACATAACATAATAAAAATGAGCCCCTCCCCCATTTTCCACGATATCTTCCTCAAAATTGCAAGTCGGATGAGAGTGATAGATTCAGAAAAAAAAAAATAATCTACGTGAATGGCCAATTTTTTTTCAAAAGCATAAATTACCCTATTATTGTGGATCTTCAACTACAACACTTGTTTGACATAACATTCATTTTAATATAAAATATTTGTAAAAGGTATGTATGCACAGATAAATCTGGAATAACCTTTTGATGCTTATGGTGTATATCTATCTTTTTATCATTTCACTTTTCCTTTTCATAAATGTTTGTGTAATGAAATTGTATAATAAAATAGAGTATGTGGGAGAAAGTAAGATGAGATATTTGGGGGTGGAGTCCTCCCTTTTTGGGGGGAGATAGTTTTCCAAGTACTGGGTGGTTGTAGAGTGTCTCTTACTGGATGTGAGAAACTGACTACATGCCTTGGAAGGGATCTACTCCTCTGAAGGTCCGTCCACTCCCTCTGTAGTTCACCATGTGGACTCTGTGGATAATATTCTTTGGCCACTTTATTTCCAAACCCAGACTCATGCACCCTGTTTGTGCCTTGAATTAAATTGCAGATACTCTTTGTTTCCTGTTTCTCTTCAAGTTTAGATTAGGAGATGTTGCTGAAATGAGGAAATACTTACTTTTGCAAAACCTTAAGCAATTTGCTTACCTATATTACATTTTTTTCTGCCACAATTCCTCACATAATCATGGTATTAAAAGCATAAAATTTGATATTATTTTTGAAGCTATACTGCTTAATATTCTGGTTTTTATAAATTGATTATAAATTTAGTACAGATACCAGAAAAAAACCAGCACTTTTAAGTGAGTCGACTTTGCCCTTAATCTTAATGATTAATCTTCTTAAACTTTTTAGATTTAAGCATGCAGATACACAGTGGCTAAGACCTGATACCACAGGAAAATCTTACTTTAATAATTGATACTGCCTACTGAGTATCTTACATCCTTATAGTAGCAGCCTTCTATAAGATCGTATCTCAACTGGGAATACATTTCTTAATTTTCATTACTAGTTCATGCTTAGTCAGTCGTAAAGGGGTCATTTCTTTTTAAAATTGTATAATACTTTCTTGGGGAAGTAGGAGTGTATATTAGTAGGCTGGGGAAATTGTTTAGCCAATTTACAAGGCTATACCATATTATGTTTAAATGTCTCCTACTTAATATATTGAGTCCCAGTTTTACTCTCCTCTAAAATTAGTACCAGAGTAAGAAATTTTAAAAGGGAACATGTAAAAATGTCTTTGTTGGACATATGATAGGAAATTTCATCCTAAATCTATTATTTTTCAACACTATACACTTTGTGTTCTCCATCAGTTATAAACACATTTTATCCCTTCATCCTCAACACAATTTTTAAAAAGTCATTTCAGAAGAGAGCCTAGGAGTTTCCAAATGTTTTCTGTTGAATTTTTGGAAATAAAAAATCTGCATGTTTGTGAAGCCAGCTTCCTCATCACCACCTTGACTTTGGATCTTGGTTCCTGATTTTACAATCAGTCTCTTGTGACTCTGAACTTTTTCACTACGACTTGTACAAAATGTTGTCACAAAAGAATCACCCCTTCTACATTGATAGACCATTATGTCTATTACCAGCATAACATATTAGTCATCAGATCATTCTTGAAATGTGATCTCCAGTGATCAGAAGGAGCTATTATAGGTGCTAGTGATTTCTTGGTACGCAAGACATACATCGTCCCTGCCTTTACAGCTTAGTGGGAGAGGCAGCAAAAACAAATACAATGTTGGGTAATATCAGGAGGTGGTAAGGGCTATGAAGAAAAATAAAGCAGGGCAAGGGGATATAGAGTGAAGGAGATGTTCCTATAGATAGGAGAGTCAAAAGAATTCTTTCTGAGGAGGTGACCTTTGAGCACAGAACTTATAAAATGAGGCAGTGTCCAATGTAAACCTCCCAGTATAGGAAAGAGCAAGCACAAGGGCTCTAAGGTGATGTGTGTTTTACATGTCTACTAAGGCCAATATTGCCAAAGCATAGGGAGAGAAAGAAAAGGGGTAGAAAGTGAAGCTGAAGAGGAAATCTAGGGTCAGAACATACAAGACCTAGTAAGTCATGCTAAATTCAGCCTGTTTGCACTGATACAACCAAATTCATTATTGAATTAATGAAACACTTCCACACTGTTGAGTATATAGCTGCTACTCAGAGCCCCTTATTATCTCCTTGCCTTGGCAGATACACTGATTCTTCCCTCAGGATTGATTCATCAGTAAGAGGTGGGCTGGTTGGTGCTACTCTATTACTTATTCAGTGTTTTTAATTTAATCCCTGACTGAAGATTTAGGCCTCTACTCTAAGCTACTGGAGGGTTTTAAGTAATGGGCAGAGAATATGTGTGACATATTTAAAATATCAGAACAATAGACGAAGGCAATGGATGGAGTGGAAGCAGGATATCACCTAGAAAGCTAGTGTGAAAGTCCATGTAGATATGTATTAGACCAAAGTCGTAGAGGTGGAGAAAGTGAGGTTTGGTCAGAATTGGGATATATTCTGATAGTTGTATTTGATAAGTATGCTGCACTGGGTTGGGTAACCAATAGATCCCAAATGTATAATGACTTCAAACAAAGTGGGAATTTATTTCTGATTTATGGAAGAGTCTAGGGGCATGAAATCCTCATAGGTTAGCAAGAACACAAAAGTTAAGCATGGAATAAATGAAATTATAGAGTGATTGTAAGGTTTTTATATTGTTTGTGAAGTACTGAGATTATTTGTTGGTGGACTGATACTGAGATATGCATATTATAATTTCTAGGAGTTAAACATCAAAATGTATTTTGAAAACATGTAAAAGTAAAAGGTAAAATGAAATAGTAAGGCACAGAGAAATATTTGGAACATAGAAAAGAAATAAAGAAGGTAAAAACAGGAACAAAGAACAAATAGGCTAAATTGAAAAAATATATATATAGTGTATTAGACCAATATAGAATAATGATTGCATTAAAAAGAAAAGAAACAAATTTCAAATAAAAGCAGAGATTGTCAAAATGGATTAAAAAAGCAAGATCTAACTACATGCTGTTTAGAAGTATACTCAGTCAAACTGAAAGTAAAAGGTTGAAAAATACATACTGCAAGGAAGACAGCTAGTGTGACTGTAGTGTTATCAAGAAAAGGTGATTTTAAGCATAAAAGTATTATAGAAAATATTTAATATTGATAGAATGGTTGCTCAAAAAGTCTTAATAACTCTAAATATGTATGGACCTAAAACACAGCTTCAAAACACTTGAAGAAAACATTGGCAGAACTAAATGAGAAAGAAAGCAATCCATGATCATAGATAGATGGAGATTTCAGGACCCTTCTCAGCAATTGATAAAATGCCAGAAAAAAGATCTTAGTAAGGATATAAAAGATTTGAATAACACTACCAACCACCTTCACCTAAGTGACATTAATTAAACCCTCTTCCAAACATCTGTAGAATACACACTGGTTTCAGACACCTATGGGACATTTATCTAATTAGACCATATGATGGACCTAATTAGACCATATGATGGACCATAAAATTATTCTCAATAAGAATCTTCAAAGTATTGAAAGTATTGAAGTATTGAGTATGTTCTCTGAGCACAGTATCATTAAGCTAGAAATAAATAACAATAACATACCTAAAACCCCTCAAATTATTTGGAAACTAAATAACACATTTCTAGATAACCCATGGATCAAGGAAGAAATTTTGAGAAAATTTAGAAAATATTGTGAGTTAAATGAAAACAGTAGCACTATATATCAAAATTTTATGATGCATCTAAGCCAGGATTTAGAGGACAATTTATAGCTTGAATAACTTGGCCTTTCTTATAGTGAAAACCTGCGAAAGATGATTTTCTGAGTTATGTCTCTAAAACTTTTTTTGTGTACTTTTGTTTGTTTCTATTAGTTCACCTTCATTATAGGAGTAGAGGCTGATGTTTAATTTTTAGTTATAGTACTCTAAAGATGCTATTTCATTGTCTTCTGCCTCTGTTAATGCTAATGAGAGATTACACATCATTTGTATTTTTCTCCTTTATTTATTGTATATCTGTGACTTGGTTGTCTTTAAGATTTTTTCTTTAATTTTTGATTTTCAGCAGCTTGACTGAGCATGATTCATTTTATCATATTTATTCTGCATGGATTTCATTGAGATTCTTGGATCTGTGGATTGATGTCTTTATATCTTTTATATCAATTTTGGAAAGTTCTTAGATATTTTTCAAATATTTCAACTATTTCTTTTCAAATATTTCTTCTGTCCTATTATTTTTCTCCCATCATTTAGGGATTGTAATTATTTGTATATTAGATCATTTGAAAATGTCCAACAGATCTTATTTGTTCTGTTGTAGTTTCTGTAGCTTAACAAAAGGGAGAAATCTGAAACACAAACTTTGGTAGTCATCCCTCCACAGGATCTTCTAATATGAAGTGTATAAGAAAGAAAGGAGTAATGACACCCCTGAGTTTTTTTCTTGAGCAACTCAGTGAATGGTGGTGCCCTTTATTGAGATGGGGAAGATGGGGGAAACATGTTGAAGATCAGGGAGAATAACTGACATTTGCTTATGAACATGTTAGGTTTGAAAAGCCTAAAAGAAACGTAAGTGATGTCAAGTAAGCAGTTGTATACCTGAAGCTCTCCTTTTAGGAGTTACCAGGCTACACATAATATTCAAATTTATGGCAATTAATGACAATGCTTAGGAAGGACATTATAGATACAGATGAGGTTGGAAGACTGCTCCCTGAGGCTCACTGATGTTTAGAAGTTGGAAGAGAAGGAGGATCTTTCATAGGAGACTTGAGAAGCAGGATGAGGAAACCAGGAGACAGTTGTGTCCTGGAAGCTACAGCAGAAAGACATTTCAAAAAAGATGTGATCAAATGTGCGAGATGCTGTTGATGGGTTTAGAAGTCAAGACGGGAATATTGGCTAATAGTTTTGGAAACATAGAGGTCATTGCTGACGTTTACAAGAACATTTTCAGTGGAGTGGTGAGGAAGAATGACTAGTTGGGGTAGGGACTGAGAGAGAATAGGAAGAAAGAAAGTGGAAATGCCAAGTATAGAGCGATTCTTTTGGACATTGATTTAGTTTCCTACTGCTGCTATAACAAATTACCACAAACAGTGACTTAGAGAATACACATTTATTTTCTTGCCATTCAGATCTCAGAAATCTCACTAGATTAATATCAAAACTTCAGCAGGGCTGCATTCCTCCAGGAGGATCTACGGGGGAATCTGTTCATTGCCTTTTTTCAGCATCTAGAGGCTGCCTACATTCCTTGGCTCATGACCCTCTTCCATTTTCAAAGCCAGCAAATGCATTACTCTGATCTCTTCAACCAACGTCACACCTCCTTTTCTGATTCTGGTTTTATAAAGACCTTTACTATTATATTGGACTCAGCTGGGTAAACTGGGATAACTTTCCCATTCTCAGAATCCTTAATTAAATCATAGCTGAAAACTCTATTTTGCTGTATAAAGTATATTCACAGGCTTTGGGGATTTGGGTGGGCAGCACTGGTGTGCTATTATTTTGCCTCTCATAGAGGGGGTGTACATGCCTTATCTATCTGGAAATGTCTCAGTTTGCAAACAGTTGCACTTGGCTATATATTGCTTAATGGGCCCTGTCAACATTTAGAGAATGATTATTTATTAAAAATTAGGATTTTCTTAAATGAGTAGGAAGTGGTTGAGTATAGTTTTAAGGACATCCTTTTAAAGTGGTTTTTCATTACTATTGGTTTTAAATACCCCTGAAATATTTTCTAAACATAGAATCTTTAGAAAGGTCCATTTATCTTTAAGTGGATATATTTTAGGTATGTATTATATCTTGGCATCTAGTAGAGTTGTATGCTATTCTGGAGCAAAGTGTGATTTGAACAATTTTTTAAAAAAGGAACAAGAAAAAACATGCATATGATATCTTCATTGGTAAATTCTTCTTATTCTGTAAAAGATTTTATTTATTTATTTATTTATGAATGAGAGGGAAAGAGAGAGAACATGAGTGGGGGTAGGGGACATGGAGGAGCAGACAGAGAGGGACAGGCAGACTCCCTGCTGAGCACTGAGTCTGATGTGGGGCTTGATCCCACGGGACCCTACGATCATGACCTGAGCCAAAACCAAGAGTCCGATGTTCAACCGACTGAGCCACTGAGGCAATTCTTTTAAACACTATGGCCAGTCTATATAATTACAAATTATACATATTTTAGATCTCCAAAGCAATTAATTATTGATTTTACAAAGCAGCAAAGATGTGTGTGTATGTGTGTATACATCTGTGTGTGTGTATTTGAGAAATAAGGTAACCATTTTTTTTTTAATGACGTTAAGTCCTTGTTACTGATTTGTTTAGAGTCTCACATAAAGTGCTTTCTAGAAATATATGTGGGGAGCCTGGGTGGCTTAGTCAGTTAAGCAGCCGACTCTCGATTTTGGCTTAGGTCATGAGATCAAGAGTCACGGGACAGAGCCCGTGACTCCACACTTAGCCCAGAGTCTTCTTGTCTCTTCCTGCCCCCCCTCCACCTGTGCTCATACATGGATGTGGTGCATTCTCTCTCTCTCTGTCTCTAAAATAAATAAATAAAATCTTTAAAAAATATATGTGTGTGTGTGTGTAAAACAGTAAGATAAAAAACGAGTAACAGAGAAAACAGTAGAATAATAAAGTGAGGCCAGAGGGTCAGTTTTATACAAATCACATATAAGGCCCTACTAGGTATTAACATATAGTATGATATGTAGTGTATTGTGTATACGTGTGTGCATGTGTGTTTATTGCTCTCCCCCCAGTTATAAAAACAAAACCAAATAGCAGGCTTATGAAAGTCCAGTTTAAACTCTTCAATGGCATTAAGGATGGAATTACTGATCCAAATCTGAAGAACATGATTGAAACTGGTAAGGGCAGGATCAATTTTGTAAATGGTATAGAAATTGGTATGATTATGAAAATAAGGGTTCTATTTAACTTCTTTGAAAAGGAATCATATTATAGAATTTCCTGGTGTCTTAAGTGCAGAAATACCATGAAGAGGTAATAGGCAATTTGTTCTCAATTTAATTTAAAATAAAAGGCTCTAAGACAAAAGAAGCATTCTAGCTGTTAGAAAATGATTCTCCAGGAAATTTGTGGGAAAGTACCATTTTAAGCCACCCATTTGTGGGTTTCTATGTTTACCAAAGCCTGTACTTAACACAGATTTTTTTAAAAAAGTACACTCTACTGGGAAAAAAAAATGGTTTTTAAAACTATCTTTGATAACAAATGGGAATCATCATCATAAGGCATATTGTCTTCTCCATTTCTATCTTAGAGTTGTCTCTTGCCTCCCTCCCCAAGCTTTGATGAGTTTTTTATGGTCTTCCCATTTTCCTCACTTTATATAATGTCTTTACTTGTGAGGATTTTGAGACTCATATTCATAAAAAAGACATTGAATGGATGACATCATTGCAGTTTTAAAAAATCATATGTGTCCTATTTATTTTCTAAATTATTATAAAGCATTCTTTTAGGTCATTCATATTTTGTAAATACTTACGATGTTTGATTCATTTCTTTGTGTTCAGGAAATAGTGGAAAATATGACCATTTCACAGAATAGGACGAAAAATTCTTCTCCAGCTCTTTCTTTGTTTACTCTGGTCCACTCGAATTAAACATGTTGCCCTCTTCTCTGCCATCTTTTCCATTACTTTAGAAATACACTAGAATTCTAGTCAATCCTCTACGATGATTAAGCGTAGACCACTTTCATCTGGGAAAACACAATTGAACATGTTCTTTATAAACACTAGAGACTCTTTTCTGAAGTAAATGCAAGCAGAGAAAGTCAGAATGTCCCTCACAATTCTACTAGATTTTATTATTATTTTTTTAAAGATTTTATGTATTTATGTAAGAGAGAGAGTGAGAGAGAGCAGGAGAGCAGAGAGGGTCAGAGGGAGAAGCAGTCTCCCTGCTGAGTTGGGAGCCCGATGTGGGACTTGATCCTGGGACTCCAGGATCATGACCTGAGTTTAAGGCAGTCACTTAACCAACTGAGCAATCCGAGTGCCCCTCCCTCACAATTCTAGACAGGCTTAGTACCCTCTCTTTCCTATGAATTCTGGGCTCTCACCCTTGTTATCACTCCAAGAGTGTACTGGCTATCCTCTTGCCTAAATTTGACTTCTAAACCCACCTCCCTAGGTGTCCCATGGTAATAATAACAATAACAATTAAAATAATAAAAAGGATTAACACATACTGAGAGCTTAATATATACCAGGTTTTATGCTATTTGTATACTATCTCATTTAATTTTTGTAGCAATCCTAGTGAAGTATCACTACCAACCTTTTAAATATAAGGAAAAGAAAACTTAGAAAACCAAGAGAAACCTCTAAGTCTTCCCTTCAAGGTTACACAGTCAGTAAATGACAGAGGCAGGATTCAAACCCAAATCCAGGACTGGCTCATCCCTAAGACTGTGCTCATAATGACAGTGCTTAAACACCATTTTCCACCTCAAGCTTAATAATTTGTAAATGCCCTCATATTTTAGTTACAGAAAATTTAGAGGCTGCTTTCTGGAATTCAAAATACAAATAATTGTAGCTAAATGACTTAAACTCTTACCACAGGGCCAGGCAATGTTTTTAGTTCTTTACCTGCATCGTCCCTTTTACATTGCACAACAACTTTTAAGTTATCTCCTTTAAAGTTTTATTCTTATTTTACAGTTGAGGAAACTGAGCCTCAAGGATATTAAATCACTGTGCAAATGCATATAGCTGGTAAATTATGGATCTATGATTTAAATTTAGGCCTGCTTGATGCCAGGAAGGGCATATTTTCATGTTTCTGAACATTCAGAGATTTCTGAGCAAAGAAAACTGGAAGCTGGATTAAAGGAAGTAAAAAGTAAAAGATGACTGAGCAGATAATGAGAAAGCTTTGGACAGAGTTGGAGATTTATTTCTAAATGTGCTTGCTTTTCCAAGGGCGTAAAATCCAGATAAAACCTGGGGCTATCTGTTCACATTCCAAAGAATTGTAAAACATTAGGGAGCAAAGGTTTCTTTCTCTCTCAGAGGAGGGGAGAGGGCACTAGGTAGCCTATGCAATCTTCCCAATTTGGAGTTTGGGCTTTTTCTCCTGTGGTGTAAAAATCCTTTTTGTGCACATACAGTGTCTATTTGGTTCTCTTCCATCACCCTGAAGAGGGAAGTTCGACATGGGGGATACATGTGGTTACTGCTGTAAGTAATAATAGTAAGGGGTGCCTGGGTGGCTCAATGGGTTGAGCCTCTGCCTTTGGCTCAGGTCATGATCCCGGGGTCCTGGGATCGAGCCCCCGGGCTCTCTGCTCAGTGGGAGTCCTGCTTCCCCCTTCCCCTCTGCCCACCTCTCTGCCTACTTGTGATCTCTCTCTGTCAAATAAATAAATACAATCTTTAAAAAAATAGTAATAAAAACACTCTATTTCCTTTCAAAACTTCATGATCCATCTCTGTCCTATAACCACCTTATTTTCTGCTGTTTCTGAAATGAAGTCTTGGTGCTGGTCCTCACTATTCCATGAGAATGGGTGTTGCTATATCTGGATCATTATACATTTTTTTAAATTCTTTCTTGGTTTTCTTTTATCTTTTTCTACCTTAATGTATGCCTATTTTCAAAGTCAAGTTCAAATCCCAAATTGTAAAAAATAATTTTCTGATCATTTTGCTTTTGAAGCCCATCCTTGGATTTCATGTAATTCTTATCCCTAGTCTTACTTATTATTATGATATGTGTGATTTTCCTCCCTACATGCTAAGTCTGGTTAATAACCAAGAAGAGAGCCCCTGCTCCAAAAACAGGGCACGATTTTAGACTTTTTTGGTTTTGCTCTAGAGGCTTAGTACAAACCCCAGTACAGGTTTTTAAAAATTGATGTTGCTTCATGAAAGACAGCATTGCTTCTTCCTGATGAGGTAGGTTTCTTAGAATCCAGAACCTCTAATACTTCTCTGTGTAGCTTCCCTTTGAAGTCCTTGGCTACGCCATTCAGGGATACATAGATATGAAGAAACAGAAGGGCTATATTATTCTAGTTTTCGATTTTTAATTCCTGAAAATTAATTTCATTGAAAATTAATACTCTTAAAATGAAGGACAATTAATTTTTTATTTTACTAATCTGTGTTCATGACAAGTAACTCAAGTTACTCTCAACTAAAGTAACTTTTATACCCAAGGTTCTTTTATTCTCACATTCATTATAAGCTCTTTGTTGTCAATGGTAATAAGAATAATAAAATCTTTATTATATTTGCATTTTTCTAGGTTTTGGATCTCTATGTTCGTGCCATTTCTTTGAATTGAGAATCTTCTGAAGTAAAATATTTTTATTTGCTGCCTAGCAACTTTTGAAAGCAAAATTTAATACTTTCTAAAGTGTTTCAAAGATTTGTTTAAATATTATCACAATCTTTGTGTTTTATTTTTTGTTTTGGTTTTTTAATATTATCACTTTTTATTTTGTTCTACTACTGGCAATTTTTTAACCTCAATTCCATGTTATTTTATTTTTTCATCAAAATAGCACTTTGATAAGTTTTTTTTTTAATTAAATTTTTTATTTATTTTCAGCGTAACAGTATTCATTGTTTTTTCACCACACCCAGTGCTCCATGCAATCTGTGCCCTCCCTAATACCCACCACCTGGTTCCCCCACCCTCCCACCCCACCCCTTCAAAACCCTCAGGTTGTTTTTCAGAGTCCATAGTCTCTCATGGTTCACCTCCCCTTCCAGTTTCCCTCAACTCCCTTCTCCTCTCCATCTCCCCTTGTCCTCTCTATTATTTGTTATGCTCCACCAATAAGTGAAACCATATGATACTTGACTTTCTCTGTTTGACTTATTTCACTCAGCATAATCTCTTCCAGTCCTGTCCATGTTGCTACAAAAGTTGGGTATTCGTCCTTTCTGATGGAGAAATAATACTCCATAGTGTATATGGACCACATCTTCCTTATCCATTCATCCGTTGAAGGGCATCTTGGTTCTTTCCACAGTTTGGCGACCGTGGTCATTGCTGCTATAAACATTGGGGTACAGATGGCCCTTCTTTTCACTACATCTGTATCTTTGGGGTAAATACCCAGCAGTGCAATTGCAGGGTCATAGGGAAGATCTATTTTTAATTTCCTTATAAAGATTTTATTTATTTATTTGTGAGAGAGCAGTGAGAGAGAGCATGAGAGGGGAGAAGCAGACTCCTTGTGGAGCTGGGAGCCCGATGTGGGACTCATTCCCGGGACTCCAGGATCATGACCTGAGCCAAAGGCAGTTGCTTAACCAACTGAGCCACCCAGGCGCCCACTCTGATACATTTTTATAATTAATTCTTTACTGCTGTTATCATCTTTTTATTTCCTGTTCTTTTTAATTTCTCCTAAAAGATAAATATATATGTATTTTTAAATTCCAATTTCAAGCATGTTCACTTAAGTATTTTTTTCATAATTCAAGTATGTCCAATATGTATTTTCTTCCACTAGAAATTCTTACTTAATGAACTGCCTAGTTGTTGCACTATTACCTTTCTCTTACTTTATTAACAATACAGATCAATTCTGTTCTTAGTTCTTGTATTTAGGTATAGATTATATTCAAATAACGTCTTTCAGGTGCATAATTAAAAGTACACTATAAAACGATTAAAATTAAGTAAATTAAAGATGTCCTTTATGCCGGAACCAAAGACCCAGTAATCAAATTGCCTTACTAACTTATTTTTCTTTCCTTTTTAAAATTTATTTAACAGACAGAGATCACAAGTAGGCAGAGAGGCAGGCAGAGAGAGAGAGAGAAGGAAGCAGGCTCCCTGCTGAGCAGAGAGCCTGATGCAGGGCTCGATTCCAGGACCCTGGGATCATGACCTGAGCCGAAAGTAGAGGCTTTAACCCACTGAGCCACCCAGACGCCCCCTAACTTATTTTTTCTAGGACACAATATTTGATGCCGTTGTTCATCATTATGAAATGATAAAAAATCAGAATGGCTATTTTAAGAAAATGATAGTATTTTGCAAAATATTTGATATTTTATAAAAACAACACTTTGATTTTTACTGCTCTATTGAGGTGCAATGAAATTTAACAGAAATGGGCTGAGTAGTCATGGCAGTGTGAGGCTAGCTATCATACTAAGTTTAGTATCCAGGAGGCAAAAAAGTCATTCATATAAGAAGGCATCCAGAAGGGTGTGTGTGTGTGTGTGTGTGTGAGTGCTCACGTGCACTTCATGGGTCAAAATTGTGAATGTTAGAGGTAAAGTTGAATCAGAATTATTCAGGCACTAAATATAAGAGCTAGTTAGAAGCAAGAGGGATAAACAAAATTTGGAAATTACAGAATGCATTAGATAGCAGAGAAAAGAACAGTTTTTAGGCAAAGGAAAGCACTGACCCAAAGGTTTGCAGTTACTATTAGTTTGGTCAAACACTCAGAAAAATTCTTATTAGGGTAACAGACTTCTTCTCACTGGGGAAAATAGAAATCTCTTGAATTTTAATAGATAGAAGAAACTTCCTATGAAGACATGAGAGAATGACATACAGAGAATGCGATTTATAAAATGTGTTGTTGGAAAGCTACATAAAGACATCAGCAAATCTGTGTCATTGTCCAACCCAGTGGAGTTAGGTTATTAAAAAGGATATTTTGACAGTCGGAAGAAAGAAGAAGGGCGAGCACTTTCCGGAGGTAAGTGGTGGGAATGGTGTGTAAAATAAACCTCAGAGAGGCTCAAACTCAAAACCCGGTTGTCTCATTTTGTCGGGATCCAGCTCAGCCCGGAAGGGGACAACTCTATGTGTGTACACATCATAGCACGACCATCTTTCAGGAAGTGGCTTGTAAATCACTCAAGTTCTTCCCCTTCTTCTTTCAGTTACAACAGATCGTAGAGATTTGGTTCTAAAAAGACTCAGATGATTAAAATGACAATTTAAGTTTAAAAAAGGAATGGAGGAACTATAAATTGTGTATGTGTAGGTGCATGCGGTGTGGTGTTTATTGTGTGGTGAGAAGAGTCTGGATCCAATATATCAGGATTTGAACTCTAGATCTAAATGCAACGCTTATACGAGAGCTTGAGCGAGGTACTTAATTTCTCTGCTCTTCAGTGTTCCTATCTGTAAAATGAGAATAATGGGGGCACCTGGGTGGCTCAGGTGGTTAAGCATCTGCCTTTGGTTCAGGTCATGATCCCAGGGTCCTAGGATGGAGCCCTGCATTGGGCTCCCTGCTCAGCGGGGAACCTGCTTCTCCTTCTCTCTCTACTGTTCCCCTTGCTTGCGTGCTCTCTCTCTTTGTCAAATAAATCAATAAAATAAAGTAAAATAAAATAACTGAATAATGTTCTTTACATGAAAATATTGTATGGGTTATAGGAGCTCATATATGCAGAGAACATAGCACTGGGTCTAAAAAATACAAGGTGATCAGTAAGTACATATTATTATTAAGAGAATATCGTTATATCTTGTCAAAGATAACAAGATACAATTCTTCATGAAGCTAATTCTTTACATAGTGCCCTATAATAATGGTACCTTTTAATTACCTTATACATTACTCTTGATAAGACATTAGATTCTGTTGTGTTTCTCAGGTTTCTTCAAGAGTCCCTGCATATTGTAATTCAGGTCCTGGTCAGCTATCGTAATACACGTTTAGTTAATTTAGGAGTTTTCGAAGCTAATGGCCCCCTTGCAAATCCCTTGACATTTTAAAGCAAGCCAAATAAAGCAAGCAGGAGAGTATTTTACACGAATTCTCCAAATAGGGAGGGTTATCAAGTTCATTTACATGTTTACCAAGGCTGCCAGCCATCCTGACTTGTTTGGTAGAAGCCTGTTTTTATATGAACTGAACACCCTTTCTGATGGTCTGTTGGCAGGAAAACAGCATGAAATCTCACTCATCATTATTACTTACACAGTGGACCTGTTTTTCATCAGTGAAGTTTGGCATTTAATCAGCGTTTGGGGTGCATCACTTCTGAACATGTATTTGGTGCTAGAGGCAACAAAAATCATTAAAATTTGGCTCTTGGTATAATGATGAGGTGCATGAATGGGGGTGGAAGTTGTAAAAGACTATAAAACTGTTAAATTTGGTGTGTGGGAGGAAGAAATCATTTGTAAAACCCATAAACTTCTTTAGCCAAAATATCTATTACATGCTAAATGGCACTAATGAGCTGTTCTAAAAGTCCGGGTCACAAAAACATATATAGGCATCTCTTTCTGTATAAGTGAACACTACAAAAAGGAACTTCAGGTTTTCCTTACTATTTCTGTAGGAAAAACCAAACAACCTGAGCACTATACATTTAAGACCCGGGCCACACTAAAGGAAAAAAAAAAAAGGTATTAGTTTTAGAATCTGTGGCATTAAAAGTGAAAATTTCTCATCATAAGGTTTTGGATTGAAATCTAAGCCATTTCCTTATTTTTAACAATATGATAAATTAAAAAAAGTGAATTCTCAAAGGACCAATGTTTTTAAATATTAATAGTAAGAGAAACTTAAGCATACAACTAATCCTAAGTAAAGCATACCACTAAACACGATGACAGTTTACAGAAATTGATACAAAGAAAAAACAACATTATATGTATATGTATATTTATATCTCTTTCTATATCTCAAATTTATACCTATACCTATCTGTATCATCTATATCTATTTCATATCCATATTTATATCTATTTACATCTACACTGTTATCCATACTTCCACATAACATCTACATGTCCATGTCTATCTATATGAAAAAAAGAAGTAATGAAAACCAACTTATTACTAGCTACACATATCCTATAAATGAATATGAAATAACCAGATAGAAAGAGATGAAATTAAAATTGCCTCATCACCACAAAGTCACAATTTTAATTATTAAGTTTAGTATGTTGCTTCGAATAGCATTTACTCCAATTGTGATGTTAGTAAAAGGTATAGTTTGAAATGTGAATTGGTGATCCGAGATTATAGTGGGCTTGACTTAGATCAGCCTCAGTATTTTCTTTGAGAAAGTTAAACCCACCCATCCAATTCCATCAGTAAATTAGTATTAGTCCATCATAAATCACACAGCTACTGTCACACACAGCTATTTCTGTCAAGTGAGTAAGGACAACTCAGGCTCTGTTCCAGTAAACTACCAGTAAACTGATTCCAGATCTCAAGGTGAAAGGCTGAGTCAATCAATCTTTATTAGGCAAAGAGTTGAGGAGAAATAACAATAGAAATCCAATCGTTAATTATCAGAAAGCAATGAAAATTTAAAATTTACTTTAACATCTCTATTAAGATTGGGAATGATGAAAAATAAGGAGATGAAAGACATTTTTAAGAAATAGTTTGGCTTTTACCAAATTCTGGTGTCAAAAAGCCTTCTACCAATTGATATCGGACTGTTCTAAGTTGCTAAGAGAGGAGACTGAAAACCACACAAATCTACTCCGAAAATCTGTTCCCTAAATCTTTAAAAACAGCCTCAGTTGTTGGCACCTGCTTTACTTTATCCTTGACCTAATGAACTAACTAGTAATATAACAGTCAGGACTAAACTCATATTCTGGACTTTGCCCTAAAAAATTCATCTATTTGACCCTAATGTGTTGAGTAACTTCCAAGTGCCAATAACTCTGGCTGCCAGGTGCTGGGACTGCTGTGATGCTCAAGACGGACACATTCCCTGTTCTTTCTGAGCTTGACAGCCACGTTGGGATAAACAAAACCATTCTAGTATAGTGTTGTTTGTACGGTGATAGAAAGTCCAAGTTAGGAGATCATGGAAAACTTCTGGCAGGAAAACCTCTTGGTTGAAACCTGAAGGATGAGTTGGAATTAGCTGCAGGAACAATGGAGGATAAATATTTCATCAGAGGGCAATGTAGATAAACAGACATGGAGGGTGTGTGATAATTCCAAGGAACTGGACAAAGGTCTGTTTAAGGTTGGGGTGGAACTTAGTAGGGAGAAAGTGACAAAGGAAAGCTGGGCTCTGATTATAAGCCCATTGTAAAATCAGGTCAAGGAATTTGAAATTTTTCAAAGGTGAAGTGATGCTTTTGAAATACTAAACTATTGAGAAAAAGTTCTAGAAAAATTATACTGCAATGTGAATGATAGATTGGAAGGAAACAGTGCATATTTAGGACACTGGGGAAAAATAAGCGTTTGGGCAAAAGAGGATAGTAGTCTGGATTGGGGTAGTAATAGTAGAAGGAACGATAAGTGGATGTGTGGGTGTGTGGGGAGTGGTCGGTGATACATACAGGTCACCAGACTGGGCAATGCAGTGGTAGAAGCTGGTGCTGTTTCCTGGTTTGGGGATTACAATAGGAGAATAGACAAACGGGAGATGATAATAGGTACATACTTAGACAAATTGATTTTTTTTTTAAGATTTTATTTATTTGACAGAGATCACCAGTAGGCAGAGAGGCAGGCAGAGAGAGAGAGAGGAAGGGAAGCAGGCTCCCTGCTGAGCAGAGAGCCCAATGCGGGGCTTGATCCCAGGACCTTGAGATCATGACCTGAGCCGAAGGCAGAGGCTTTAACCCACTGAGCCACCCAGGCGCCCCAGACAAATTGATTTTGAAGTGCCTGTGGTATACATAAATTGTAGTCAGTTAAAAGTAGAAATTGGGAGTTCAGGAGAAAATTTGAAGCTGTAGAAAAGATTTATGAGTTATCAGCACACAGATGGTTATCAAACCATAGAAGTAGCCTAATGAGTATTCACCCAAAGAAAACAAAATCACTAATTAAAAAAGATACATGCACCCATATGTTTTTTGTAGCATTACTTACAATAGCCAAGATATGAAAGCAATCTAAGTGTCTATAAATAGAGGAATGGATAAAGAAGGTGTACACACACACACACACACACACACACAATTATGCATTCATAAAAAGGATGAGATCTTGCCATTTGGGAAAATATGGATGGACCTAGAGGGTATTATGTTAAGTGAAATAAGTCACCCTGATCTTTTATTGTATTCTTCTCCCATGTGGATGATGGGAAGATTCGCAAAAGGGACAACCACACAATGCTTTAAATTACTCAGAAGAAAAATTGAGAGAATACTAATGCAAAAACATATTTAAAGACAAGGACCTGGGCTTTGGTCAAATTGAGAGTTCTGTTCCTTCAAAATAGTGGCATATGCATGAAGGGATAATTAATTCTATGCCTCTGCTAAAGACACAACTAGAAATGTTCCAGAACTGGTCACGGGTCTCTAATTGGACTTATGACCCCTAATAAAGACAATGTTTTTAGGTTTTGCTTCAGTTGATTTAGAATTTCTATAAAAGCAGTCTAAAAAGTCATCTGCATGATTTCCCAAAAGATCCATTTCCTGGAGGATTCATTCATTTGTTCATTCATTCATTCATTCATTCACTCATTTTTTCCTAAAATTTAAAACACAATATTGAATAGTTTCATTATGGATCGAAATATTTCCAAATACCTACATTGTTTTTCAATTCCAGAACATCATTTCCCCATTTGCAATAGCTTGCCAGTTTATAGAAATCTTAGAAGACTACCTTTCGTTTTTAGGAAATAAATCTATAAGCACTTAGTAAACTAACCTTTGCACTGACATTAGAACATAGGTCATACAAATAATCAGAGTCCTGCCTTTACAGTGAATGAGTTCAGAAAGAGAATGCAATTTATATGTTTTACTTTAAAGAAGTTATGACAGAAAGAGCTTTTATGTAGACAGTAGCAAATGTTTCCAGAGAAGGATTTTTGCTACGCTGAGACCTTAAGCCATCAGTTCTGAGTGAATTAGTTTTACCAACAGGAAAGCTTTCTACTGCTGATCAAGTTAGGATGAAAACAGTGAACAGGGCTTGGCCTATATTGGAGTGAAGTTCTTTTGAAAGCCTCCATTACAATCCTCTTGTATAATCTCTTTGTTCATTCTGTTTTTGCAAAGTAACATTTCTTATCTCTAAATGGAGTAGTCCCTTCCTCTTCTACTTTTTTTTTAGAAGAAAAAATAAACTTCTCATCAGTTCTGGGACAGGAAAAGATAAAACTTGCAGGGAAATGGTAAAGCATAAAATATTGTATCATTCTTCTGTTTTTCAAGACAAAAAAAAAAAAATACTGCCTTGACAATCACTTGATTAGCGATTCATTTATCCATGACTCAGCAGAGGTCACTTGACATTGGTTGACCAGGACCTCCTTCAAAAACCTAAGCATGCTATCTCCTCATTTGAATTGTCATGGTGACCACTGGTGACTCCTAAATTCCCATCTCAGAGATTCTAAGGAGTTGAAATAAAAAAATGAAAAGTACCCTGTTAATCAGCGTAAGCATTTATGGGTGAGTGAGGGAGATTTCTAAGGAAATAAATTCAAATCTATCACATAAACATCCCCAATTTGTTTTGCTCTTTTTTACTTAAAGGATTTTTTTCCCCTTGATATATGTTCTATTCAGTTATTTTGCAGTATTTGGTTTTGTTTGGAATTGCTGTTTAATAAATGTAGGCTTCACAGAAGGAATTAAATACAACCTGTGAGAAATGTAAGAAATACAAAAAAATTACCCACTGCTGATATTTTATATTTGCACAGGGCTATGAATAGTTTAGGTAAATTTTTTCCAGCAGGCATTCAACATTTTCTAGGCAATATTCACTCTATTGCTTACCTAGTTGTGGTGATAAAAGCTTTTGAAGAAAAGTGGGAAAATAAAGTGAAAACAAAGAAAAATTTCTTTTTTTTTTTCAAAGAAAAATTTCTAATCAAAGGGATATGGCAGAAATAGTTTTATACTTAGTTCACCCACACAGGTAGAAAAAATATGTAATAATCAGGTAACTAAATGAAATGAAGAAATAATTGCATATTGTGCTAGCACTAGGAGATAAAGAAAAGGGATGATTGATGAAGACCTCCAAAGTGAAAGCGACCATTGCAAGGATGAAGAGAAAGCAGTGGGTCTACATGGAAATAATCTGAAGGTGGATTAATAAATTACAGTGTGTGCTTTGCTTAGATGGCTGAGGTGTGTTTTCAAGAAGGTAGAATTTCACTGAGGAGGAAAGGGTGGATTTTAAGGGAAGGGGCTTGATGTTCTGTTGGGGGAAAAACATGGCAAGTGTTGTGGCATAGAGAAAAAAAAAATGTGTTTTCCTGGAAGGGCAAGTCCTTTAAGTGAAACTTTAGAGGATGTTTCAAATATATACATATTTTATATGTATATATACATATATACATATTTCATATGTATATATTTGTATGTGTATACATATATACACATATATATTTCATATATATTCATATATACATATATACAAATATATATATACACACACACACACACACACACACACATATATATGTATACATATGGTAGTTCTGGTGGAATGCTGTAATTCTGAAAACATCATTTCCTTTACCTTAGTTTTTTAAAGAACGGGGGACAGGTATCTTCGTTGACATTCCTCCTCCTCAAAACACAACCATATTTGAGTCCTGCCTATTTTTTCCTGGATAAGACCCTTCAAATCTATTATCTCCCTAACTCTAATGTCCTATTCCCTGCTGGAAATATTTAAATATTTTTAACCTTTGTGAAAAAATTCCTTTCTTCTAATTATATTCTCAAAATAGATTTTGCTTTGTAAAACTTAGACATCTACAGGATATAGAACTGAGCTCCTGTAAAAAGTTCAATTTTCTATAATGAGTGTCAAAATTCTGTTTTTTATAGATGGAAGAAAAAAGTCATAATTCCTGCCAAAAATAAGTGAGGCTAAAATGTGCATTTTAGATCTCTGACATAATTAAATTATGAACTCAAATTTGGTTTATTAAGTCATGGGATTTTGACTTACAACTTGAATGAGAAGTAATGAAACTTCTCACTTCGATGTACTTGACATACATTATATAGAAAATTATTCATAATCTAACTTGAATTTATTCACAGAAATATGGAATAGTTGGGCTTACCAGGTCCATTGGGTTATCTCAACCAAAGGCTCCCCTTGAGCATAATTTTGAATTTCCTTATCAAATACAACACCCTTTTCTGGAAAAAACTCAAATTCATTGATGTCTTTCTGAAAGTACAGTCCCCAGAGTGGACAAATATTTCAACAATGACCTAAGCAGAGCAGAGAAAGATTCTTAGCTTCCTCATTTTAGATGTCATATTCAATTGATAAAGTTCAAGATTATATTAGCCTTTTCAGAAACAACTATTTTATTCAGTTAGAACAAAATACTTAAGTCTTTATCAAATCTACTTACATTACCTCAGGGAGGGATAACAAATTGGATTCCTCTTAAAGTCAGTTCAGTTCAAAATACACTGAAATCCTTTTGAATCTGTTAAAGATTTGTTATAATTATATCCAATTATATGATATGCAAGGAAACAATCAGGGAGAAGGTAGGCTTGTAAGCTATCTTCAGGATTAAAAAATACATAAGGAACATTTGGTGTTAATTGAGAATAAGGGTGGAAAAACACAAAATGTCAAATCAAGTGTTTTCACTTTTAGCTGGAATCATATCAATGTCAACACTGCTCATTTATGCTGTTCTGAGGTCATATGTGTATTTGTACATACATATATCTGCAATATATATTTGCTTAGTAAACATGGGACATAAAATGAATTATTCTTGCATTTATTCAAATTAGAGCAAATTTACTTTCCTGCATTTATTCAAGAATAATTCATTTATTTTCCCATGTCTATTAAGCAAATATATCTGCTGCATAAATTCCATGGGAAACATTTTGGAACTGGTATCTTCAAAACACAGAAATCTGAATATATTAAAGCGCATTTAGTAAATCTCCTAGTTGCACCCTGGTGCTAATATTTCAAAACATGTTCCCCATCTACTGTGGGCTGGCAGAACCATCTATATGGCTTACTGCATCTGTGGCCATTTCCTTATGAGTGTGGTCAAGGTTGCCTTTGAGATTCTCATACAGATAAAAGCTCTTCTACATGAACCATCTGTAACAGCCCCTTGAAAGCTCTCTTCTGTTTTTCACGTTTATGCACAAATATTTTGATTAGTCCTATGACAGAAAAGCAATTTTCCTTCTGTTGGCTCCAAAAGTTATTTGCTATTGCTATCCTCACCCCCCCCCCCCCCCGCCCCACGGATTTAGTGAGAAAGACCACCCAGTTCCATCATACATAATTTAAATTTCAGGTAAAGCAAATGGAGACAATGCTGTGAGTTTTCAATTTGGAGGCTTGCTTTGCCTTTCCCGGCACTCCAGAATTCTCGTCCAGCTTTCGCATCTCGTTGTTTCAGGATGTTCAGCAATTCAGGCCAACTGAGAGGTTCCTTGCTTTGGGGTTCCCGCCCCTGTGGTTAGGAGCCATAACATCTGCAGTTCTTTTCTCCTATTGATTTGAGATGCAATCATCCTTATTCTCTTTCTTTTTGGTATAAGCAGATGCTTGAAAACATGGCCCAGCTATTATTCATTTTGTGTACACATTATTATTCGCCCAGAAATCATTTATTGCCATTGGGAATAGCGTGGATATTTGAAAGCAATATTTTAATGTTCTCATTAATTACCTACACCCCCATTTTTGCTATTATGTCAATTCAAAAAAAAAAAAATCCTACACATGGGCTTTTTATTGCCTCTGTGTATGTATATCTTTAGGGAACACCAAGCAATTGGTATACTATTAAAAGCATTAAGAGCTAACTAAAGGAAATCTTAGCTTAACAAGTTGGAGTTCTTTTCTAACTAAAAAAAGAAAAAAAAATCATGTTTTATGAGAGAAAATAATCTCCAAAGTTTTCATCCTTTGACTTACATATGCCTTCAAGCTACTGCTCTGACAGGACAGTCTGGCAAAATTTCATTTTCGTTCCGAAGGAAGCACATGCAATGTTCATACCCATTTCCTGTTGTGGCAGGTGGAGGGAAGGGTTAATGACAGGAACCGCGGGCTGGCACACAGAGTGATAGCTGCAGGTGGAGTCCTTGGGGGACCATCAGATCTTAACACTATGATGACTTAATCTCTCCACCCCCACGGGAAGAACTGAACTGAATCAATTGACTGAAAAATGAACCCTATCTTTTGAGGTTCCGCACAAAAGCAAACGAAAATAAAATGCATTGATTAAACAAAGGTCTTGGGATTATACTGTGAGACTTTTGAGTCATCTTCAAATCCTGAATTCTATTTTAAATATCTACAAGGTTGCGAGGCACCTGGGTTTTTTTACACTAACTGTGTGGTAACTCAGTGCAGGCATGTGGTCCGTGTTAGGATTCTAGGTTGTTCCTATGAGAGAGCAAAGAGTGCAAACTAAAAATACCTGTGCCGTTCCTATGCGATAATAATTTTTTATATGAAAAAAAGAAAGTCAGTCTGGTTCTGGAAGGACTGAAGTTGATCAATGCAAACCCAGATTTCACTACCATGTCTGATTCTAATTCCTCTGCATGCTTTGGTTTTAATTTAATTGCTGAAGAAATAGGCTCTATAATTTTCATCCATGTTTTTTATTTCATTTACTTATTGTCTCAGAGAAGTTGTTTATTTTTTGTTAAAGGACATATCTGATGTTTCTGTGTTTGAGATGCAGGTTGCGGTGTGGTTAGAGGTGGGCACATCTGTCCATCCTTGCTGTAACTATGTTAAATATATGCTAAAGATATATGGGAACTCTGTGGAAGTTTTAAAGAAAGTTCAGAAATGCATAATATATACAAGTACTACATTTTGTTTCTTCTTTCCTCTTTGTTCCTTTTGGGGGGTTACTGTAACATTTGGTTTTTTAGAGACATTTCTCTTTCCTGTCCTTTGATACTCAAACTATTTTATATAAATTTAGAGACAATCCTATTGGCTGTCTTTAGTTCATTTTGTTGGACCTGATTTTCTCTTGATTGTAAATTTGTCATTGGGGAATCTTTTCTTCCTCTAGGCCAAACAGCTGTTTTTTATTTTATCTTTCTTTCTTTCTTTCTTTTTTTTTTTTCCACTAAGGAGGTCAAGTTCCTTTGGGGGAAAAACTTCAGCTCATTATGTTCTTTCTGTTACATCAGCATGTACAAGAACAAAATACAAATTGCTTTTGGGCTCAGAGTTGCTATAGTAGATGTAGTATTATTCATTTAAATATCTTTGCATTTCCAAATGGTAGGACTACTTCCAG
Source organism: Martes martes (assembly GCF_963455335.1). Taxonomy (NCBI): domain Eukaryota; kingdom Metazoa; phylum Chordata; class Mammalia; order Carnivora; family Mustelidae; genus Martes; species Martes martes. The sequence continues at coordinate 27,145,785 of NC_137890.1, read as the reverse complement.
CCCTCAGATAATGCCCAGTTAGCAGCTTATTATAGCTAATTTACTTTCATCTGTAGATATGGAAAATGCATGCTAGGCATGTATTGGTGGGTTGCTGGACAGAGTGACATCTGGTTAGCTTTTATTCCTATTTTGATGTGCTTTTACATTCCATTTGTGAATACCTAGGACTGGTGAACACAAATCATTAATCAAAAGCCGATTTTGGATACTGTCAGTGGTTTTGGCATTCCTATTCCATCTAGATCCTATCTAGTATCTTCGAATTAAATGACTCATTGCATCTCTGGTCTTGAGAACCAGTGGGCTCTCTCAGTACGATATTATGGACTCAGAATAGTGATTGGCAATACGGGTGCTGCTCAGGTGCAGAGAACTGTTAACAAAATTAGTAAAATAAATGTTAGTTTACATTAAACTTGACATGAGGACAATATATAAACAGTACTAGAAATTCATAGGAGTTTGCCGTATCTTTTTGAGGGTCCAGATAAGGTTTGGGCCTATGTGATCTTATGTCCCTTCTCTTTGTGAAAGCAAATAAGACAAATGTAATACTCATAATAAGGCAATCTATTTGCTCTTTCTTCCCTCCCTCCCTCCCAAAGATTTTATATATAGAGTAATTTACTTAACTGAACCATGTATTACAGAAACACAAATTGTTCAGTTGTACAATGGGTGCGAAAGCACAGTTCAGTTTCTTATAGCTTTATAATCATTCCTCCATATTTGAATATGGGCAGAGAAACCCTGAGAGTGTGTTTGCTATGGGGAAAAAAAAAAAAAAACAAGTTGCTTTTTTCTATCTGTTTTTTTTTTCTTTTCCTAAAGTTTTAGAGAGCTAGATATTTACTACTTTTAAAGTTTGTAATTCAAGAGCTATGATGAGAGGTGGGAGCATGAGGACCTGTGTGGTTTATCATCTCCTCTCCTCTGAACTACAGAACAAGGGACTACTTGCATTTATGATTAAACTCATAAAAGTCACCAAACTGACAGTCACTTGAAGAATTTCAGCCGGGCACCGAGTATATAAGATCAGGCTAGAGAAAAGCACTTGAGGCCAACATGCTAATTAGATGCCATCACTCAGGTGACAGTAACAGGCCGAGTCATCTCAGCACTGGGTTCATACGCCCCAGGAGGGATGGTTTATCAATGTGGCAAGTGGCAGCCCAGTAACTCAGGCTGAGTTTTGGTGACAGAAGCTGTCACAAGAGATGGCCTAGATATCAGAGAGAAGCAGTCAAGAGAGTGGCTCCTGTGAACTCCTTTCACAAGGTAAATTCCATCTGAGAAGGGACAATGCTATTCCTACACCAGGAAAGATGGTGATGCAGAAGGAAGCAGAGCCTAGAATCTGCCGTAGTACTTTACGAGTTGAACAAACAGATGTACTCATGAAAACAAAAGAGAAATAAGGTCATGAAAACACGTAATTCTCCATCTGGAATTACCCACATTTCCAGCACCACCTCTTCTTTCAAAAGAATTGCAAAAAAATTAATTAAAGTTCGTATCTGCAGAACAAAATAGTTCAGCAGGGATCAAGAAAACAAAATTAATAAAAATAGATAAAACAAAGATTTATCTTTGGGGGTTTTATAGAAACTTAGTTATCTCTCTGCCTACCTTTGATTTCTTGTTAATTGAAATAGATGCAAGAACCAGTTGGACATTCGACTATAGCATCAAATTATGTCTTGGAGGACATTGGGTGTTTTATAATGTCTTAAAATGAATTTACCTGTCAGTTATAGATAGGTAGCAGGAGATAGGAGATCTTTCCACAAATGAGCAGGTTACCATGCACAGAAATAGAAAGAACACATTTTACTTTTATGGGCAGGTACCTACAAGAGAGGAGAAGCAGCAGGTACATGGCCAAATGTGAGCAATGATCTTTATATTACCACCCCATAGGACGGTATTAGCTCCCTCAGTTTTTGTAGCCTTCCTTTCATGGGAGGAGGAGAGGGGCAGAGACTATCTCAAAGTGCTTCACTGAGATGACAACATTGTTGGTTAATGTTTGAATTTTATGGAACCATGCAGGAATATGATAATTAGAGCTAATATACTTCCCTCTACCATCCTGGAGTAAGTCTTGAATTTCAAATACTCAAGCACAATAAATAACAGGTTACTTATAAAGAAAGCAAAAATAAGGCTCTCTTCAGATTTTGCAAAATCAGATATAAGAGGGCGATGAGAAATTCAAGGGACAAAAGAAAAATAATGTGATTCAAGTATATGTGTTAATCTAAATAATATTTCATGTCTGAAAACAACAAAGAAGATATTTTTAGATACCAAAGACTCAGAACACCATGTAGTTCTGGTAAGAGAATGAAGTTGCTTTTATGTAAATTTCTGCCTCAAATTACTGAAATGATCAAAAACAATGAAAATTAACCTTAACTATAACAAACTAAGGATTAGCCATATTATCAAACCATATAATATCTTTCAGAAACAGTGACAACCTGAGCCTAAATGAAATTGGATGTCAAGAGCTAATGCATCTCTCTCCAGAAACAACTCAGATGGCAAATTTCTTTAAACATAAGTAAGAAGACCCTACAGGGACCTAATCAAGAATTCTTCAGCTAAATACAAATCATACACATACAAAGGAAATGGAAACATAATTATGCAACAACTTATAATTCCGTAAATTACAACAAGTTGTAATTCTGAAAAAATTACTTGGAGACAAAGTCCAATAACTGAAATATTAATACAAAGGAAAAAGAACTTGTGAATGAAACATCTTTATGTAAAGACTAGTAGTAAGCATTATATCCAACAGGGAATACATCTTTTTTGCAAAGGGCTCTTACAACGTTTGCAAAAGTAATGAACTTATAATAGGCCAAAATAAAAGTATAAGCATATTTAAAATTTGAAATAATAAAAATCAAATAAGTTGAGTATAATATAATAAAATACAACTGAAATTAGAAATGAACAAAAATACCTGACCATTTGGACATATCTAAATGTTTTCTATCTTCTATTTCCTCTTGGCTCCAAAAGAAAAAAAAATTCAGAAAACAAGAAACATGATAATATACTACATATAGGGGCACCTGGGTGGCTCAGTGGGTTAAGCCACTGCCTTCGACTCAGGTCATGATCTCAGGGTCCTGGGATTGAGCCCCACATCGGGCTCTCTGCTCAGCGGGGATCCTGCTTCCTCCTCTCTCTCTGCCTGCCTCTCTGCCTACTTGTGATCTCTCTCTCTGTGTCAAATAAATAAATAAATAAATAAAATCTTAAAAAAAAAAATATATATATATACTACATATAAAAATGTGTCCCATAGATTCAGCTCTACAGAGATAAAATTTAGAGCAGTAACCATCATAACACTGAACTACAAAGAATGGAATTGAATTCATTAAGGACAAGAAGCTGGAGATTTAAAAAGGAGCAAGAAAAATAAAATTTAAAATGCTCTATGAATGAATGAGTTCTGAGGATTTCATGTGAAATACCGTGACTATAGTAAACACTGTATTGTAGAACTGAAATTGGCTAAGAGAATAGAACTGAAATCTTCTCACCAAACAAAACGAAATAAAGCAAAACACAAAAACATATGTGGTGACGGATATGTTAATTAAGAGGATTGGGGGGATCCTTTCACAACGTATACATATATCAGATCACTATGATGTCTGCTTTAAATATCTTAACAATTCTATATGTCAATTATACCTCAATAAAGCTGATTTTTTAAAAAAAGCATTAAAAATTATTGTAATAGAAATGAGTTTAGGCTGGAGCACAAGTGGAAATGGTGAGAACAGATATGAAGGGTCTATACTCTTGGAAAGTGACTACCGCATCTTGAATTGTAAAGGAAGGTTGGGAACGGCTGGGAACCATAGGCTGAACAGATCTGTCCCTGGAATGAAATCAAATAAGTTCTATGGCAAAGAGTAGATTAAGGATGATATCTTCTGACCCACCTCGTATTTTTCAAATGGTTTCAAGGTAGCCACAATTAAATTAAGAAAGAAGTGTAGCATCTAGAACAGAACTTCGCATGCAGTAATTAGTACATGGAATGACTAAAAAGCAAAAGAACAGAAGCCTCATAGGCACTTGATGGAAAGGTATGAACCTGGGCAAAATACAAACAATCTTTCACTGCTTAAGCCTTAAAATAATCTCTAGACTTCCCAAATGTCTGTTCAGGAAGCCTTCACAATTGCCAAAGACTAGCAATTGCCCTGTTTCTGTCTTAAGTTTTTCCAAATGGTGTTTCTTTTCTCCCTCACCCCCACCCGAGTTACCTATCTGTGAAGCAAAAAATAAACGGTCCTTTCAGTTCGTAGGTCGCTAGACCACAAGGAGTCTCATTCTTGACCTGATGGAGAAAACTGGCTCTCATTTAGAGATCCTAGACTTTGAGATGGGCCTCGTGGGTGTTTCCGCAGCAGAGAGGGTGGGTGTGCTCTGCCTGGAAAGAAAGGTACAGCTTGGAGCTCCAAAGGCAGGTTGTGGCGCTGCAGCTTTCTTGTTCACCCACAGTTTCTATCCGGTGCGTGTAGCTCAGCTCTCCTTCCGAGACCCTCCGGCAGTCACAGGGGGCTTTCTGAATGAGTTCCTGCACGCACAACATGGACAGAAGGACTGACATTGGACATCTCATGTGGCTGTTACTCCAAAGGCTTTTTTGCCTTTTGCTAGACAGAGACTAGCTTCACTGCAAGCCCCGGGTTAGTAATGGCAGAGTCACAAGCTGGAAGGAGCACGGGCACTTGGATCACAAATGAGAGAAGAGCCATCACTGGTCAGAAACACTTGGTTTGGACAGAAACAAAATAAACTCATTTATATTTGAAGCCTTGTGTCTGGAGGTTGCTTCTTGCAGAAGCCAGCGTTCGTTTGTTAATATATGGTACATAACTTTGATTCTTACTATAAATAGACTCTTTGAGAAGATTTGATAAATATTGCCAAGATTTTTTCCAGAAAGATTATACCAATTTTATAATCCCACCAGAAATGAAGTCAGAGTTTTCTGGGTTAATATTCTATGTTTCTACTGATTTGTGATTAAAAGCCACATATATGTATATAGATTTTCCAATATAATACATGGTCTGCTTCAAGGCAATGAATTGTGATTTCTGTATACTCTAGACACAGATCCCATTGTTTGCTTTGAAGTCTCATTGTGTCTTAACTATTAGTGATATGAACTCTCACTATTTTTTAAGTGCTTGTCTGTTTCTACCCACATACTTTTCAATGACCCTTAGAAACATTTTATTAAGATTCTTAAAAAGTTCCATAAGTAATATTATCTGAGATGCATCCATCTAATAAATATTTTTAGGAAATTTAATTTTATTTATAATATTTAGCATTTCTAACCAGGAAGACATTTTTATATTTGCTTTGTTAATCTAGCTCAGTAAAAATTGTACTTTTTTTCATGTACGCATGTCTACTTGCTATTTAAATTTAAGCCAAACTATTTTATTATTTATATTGCAAGTATGAGTGGAATGTATGAAAACTTACAGGGAAACCATGTGTTTTAAAAATCAGTTTTATTTGGAATCATTTTCTGTATAAAAGATTTTGCTTTTTTCCCCTCATAAGTTAACGGGAACTAACAATGACTAAAAACAGAAAAGGCCCATCTGTTCTATTTTTAGGCTGACTAATACAGCTACATAGTTTAAAATTAGTAGTTCACTATTAATAGGAATGAATAGTTTCATCACATTTTTTACTAGTCAAACTACATCTGAGTACTACAGCTATGGGGTGCTATACTTTATGGCAAGTTTTGGAAAGGCAAACTTGTTTAGCATAGGAAAATACAGATTGTGAAGATTCTGGAAATTATGCCAAGTATGAAATCACTGCAAAAATTGGGAATGTTTAGTCCCAAGAATGGAAGGCTTGATCATAGATGTCATAAAAAGTTATCCTATCAAAGGAATAGATTTTTCAGGTCTCTGGTGTGTGTGACAACCCTAGGACCAACAGGTAAAGGTCCAATGATAGAAATTTTGATACAAAGTTCAGTGAAAGCTTTTGACCTCTCAAAATGTCCAGAAGTGAGCAGGGCTATTTTTTGAGGTTCTGAATTTTTGCTGGAACTAGACAGGCCATCTGTCAGGGACACACGGTAAGACATTCTTACACGGGGTCAGAGCCTGGTCTTCAGGTCCCTAGGGTCCTGGCCAGCTGTGATTTTGTCATGTGACTGTCAGGCAGTGAGGGTGGTCCCTACAGTGACTGGAACATCATTTCAGCCATCTCGGAGTCAGTACGAGGGCCAACGCTGAGTTTATCCTTCTATCTAGTACTTCCCGTATTGTGAAAGTTCTGCTTGTAAGAACAACTTCCTATTCCCAGCACCTGCGGTTGAACATTCTAGTTATACAATCAAGAGTTTCCTTCTCATATTCAAAGGGTTGTTCCAAAAACAACACAATTTCCTTTGCCATGATTAAGTTTTTTTTTCTTCCTAGGAGAAAATCTTATATTACTTGTCAATCATTTTAAAATAATCTCTGGTTCTAAATACAGAACATTAAAACAAGTTTTGAAATCCAGAATAAAAATCTTCAGAATAATAGCTCTTTATAATTCAGGGCATTTATTACATCTAGTGTCTTACACTATAATAGCTTATTTAAAAAGCAATCTTATGGAACCATCTCTTCTATATCTAAACTCATGAATTTAGCTTGATTAACTTTACAAGATTGTCCTCAAATGTAGAAGAGTTATCGTGGGACATTTGGAATACTGAAATTGGCTCAGGGATGCACCCGCATCACTGGGGTCTAAGGGCTATAACCGGACTAGATGATACCTTAGGGTCTCTTCCCCCTCTATCGTTTGGTAATTTTGGCATTTGGTCACTAGCAAAAGGTCACTTATACAGGCACTAATCAGTGACACAAATATTCAGGGTTTTAAACAGGGAGTGATCATCTGCGCAGGGAGAGTATTGGGGGTGGGGATTGGCAACAGCTGTCTTCCTATGAGTCAGTTTCCCTCTGAGGTCATAGTCTGTGAGAGAGCTCATTAACCCCAAATGCTGCAAAAAGAGACGTCCGCAAAGGACTACTGTGCTTTTGTGGTGGAAGAGTCCCTGGAAATCATCTGGTTCAGTACTCTCCATGTATTCCTTTTCTCCAAGTGACTTGGCCAAGATCACATATTTGTTTAGGGATATAAGTATAAGAAACAAAGTAATTTAAAAAAAAATGTATTATACAAAGATATTATAACTGCTGTAACACTGTCTTTAAGTCCTAATTTCAAGCACAAATAAAATGAAGCTCTGAAGGAATTGGCCTCATAAGACCGGATTGCAGCTTTTTAATTGATGGGGAGATGAGCATACTGTTCAGTACAAGCAAGTTCAGTCATCAGATGCTCACTATACTCAGAATTCATCAGAGCGACAGTATAGTGTGGTCACTTTTTAAATTTTTTTTTGAAGGAAAAAAACAAAAACAAAGCAGAAAATGTTTTTTTTTTTTTTTAAATAACCTTCTTGTTTTTATTTCAGAGATTTTTGAAAGTCATTCTTTTAAGGCCTTGATAGATCTGGAAAACTCTGGGTGATGGTACCTTCTTTGTGCTTTACCTTGTGCTGACACAACGTCTTGGCTCCCGTAAGAAGCAGGCTGAGAGCCTGACGGTACCCTGCATGCCTGGACTGTAAGTTTCATATTGCCCTCCCCGGGATGTCTCTGTATCCCTTTTCCCAATCCACTAGGTCTTGTCTTAGTTCACCTTTCCATTATTTTCATTGCTTTCCTGAGAAAATTGGGGAACATGGAGTAAATCAAAATGTGTATGTATGTTCAATCACTCAACGCGATCCGTTTACTTGGTGTGTAGTTTATTCTGGAAGTGCTAAAGGTAGAAGCATAAACAATCTATTGCAACTTATCAGTTTCTTTTGATAAGGAATACTGACAGCCAGAATTATACTGGACTGAAAATGAGACAATGAGCAGAGACAGTATTTGGAAGAAAATATCAGCAGATACTGATGGTGTTTTATATTCAAGGAGGACAGTGAATAAGATAAGGACATGAGAAGATAACTGTGAGGGGAGGTATTAAATGCAATCACCCATAATGAGAGTTCAGGGTAGGCAACCTAACCAAGTTCAGGGGCAGCAGCAAAGGTCAGGGATGAGGAGGCGTCAGATTTAGTCACTTGAAAGTCATTGTTAGGAACTGGGGTCAGATGCTGGATTTTAGGGGGTTGAGGTAGGGACAAGGAGGGAAGCTGCTTTGTAAAGTATTTGGTAATGAAAGGAAAGGAAGTTTTGAGGCAGAAATCTAGGGAGGTGTGTGAAGACATGACGGTGGATTTTTTTGTTTGTTTTTGTTTTTTGTTTTGATTTAATGGGAGTGACTCGAGGATACTTATATGCTATCATAGAAGAGCCATCTGAAAGTGAGGTTAAATGCACAGGAATGTTGGGACAGTCCTCTGATAGATTCTGGAGGGGAAAGGTTTCAGGTGCCGATATTTGAATAGCCTGGACACTGCTTCCCGGGCGACAGGGTCAACAAGGTAAGGAAGCAGGAATGCAGGGATGGGCTCAGAATCACCTCTGACCTTTTGTGTGATGAGGAAAGTGAAGTCATCCGTGGTGAGGTGAGAGCGTGTGGGGACAGAGAGCATGAGGGTAAATGTGAAAGCTTGGAATGGCCACTAAAAGGACTGGGAGAGGGAGCTTATTTGGAATATACAATCGGATGGCTACATAGTTTTGGAAGAACAGATGAAAATGCATAATATAAAGTTTTGTTGGAATAATCTAATGATCTGCGTAGTTGCATGTGTATGTCTGTTTTTTGTTTTTGTTTTTTTGTTTTTGTTTTTTTTTTAATTTTGAGCTGTGCCTAGCAGCCTGGGTGCAGATGAGTTGCAGAAAGACACTTTGGAAGAAGATCGGGGTAACAGATCATCAAGAATAAAGCCTAAATGGACTTAAAAACAGGGAAGGGGGATGTATCTGGAGATATATTTGGCAAACCAAGAGGGTTAAAAAAATCTTAGGACAAGAGAAAATTACTGTCAGAGGAGAGAAAGGACATTGGAGTTTCTGTTTGTTGAGGTGGAAAGCACTTACCAGTGGAGGATGGTGGAGGCTGCAGAAGTCAAGTGAAAAATCAAGTCACCCCAGTTAAGGGGCCAGTAAAGTGAAAAGCTATTCGGTCTCACAAGAGTCATCTGCATGACTCCGGAGTCTCCCCAAATTGCAGCAGGGAACAGAATGATAAGAAGACACCAAATCTTTGAGGTGGTGTGAACCTCAAAGGAAAATTTGATTTTGAAAGATTTTAATTGTTAAAAAGTACAATGACGTGTATAGCCATGAAATAGTAAATCCAGGATTATTAAGGTCTCCATGCTGAGGTTCTCTTATGTAACCTAGGGAAAAACAATGTAGTCCAAGAAAGGATAAGGAACAAAAAAGGATGAATGAATGAATGGTGGGTCTATGTGGGTAATGGAAAAAAAAAAAGGAACAAAAGGACATGAAAAGGGACTCCCGTGTTTGTCAGCCTTCAGTTTCAAACTCAGTTCTGCCATCTCCTGACAGAACAAGTTGGCTAAACTTATCTTTAAACTAATCAGATTTCTCATCTACAAAATGGAGATAATATAGCAACTACTCTATACGGGAGTAGCGAGAACTATCACAGGTAGAGTACTTCAACAGAGCATTGTTCCAAGTGTTTCAAAAAATGCTAGCATTTTATTATTACTTTATTATTAGTTGTTATTATTATTATCCTTGATATCTTTTAGCTCCTCATAATTAAGAAGCCAAACCTACTGGAAGAAAACAGTTCATTGTAAAGCTAAATATATCTCAGTACTCTTAGAAATGTTCCCTTAAATCGTCTAAGTAATAGAGTCTTGATCCAGAGTCTCTTTCTTTCCAGTTTCAGAAACTCAAAGCACTGTTTAGGGATAGGCTCAACTCTGGCTATAGGACAAGGCTTCAGCTCTACATGAATCACCAGCATTAGAATTACCAAGACCCATCCTGGCATTTCAAAGTAGAATCTTTCTGTTGGGAAGGGGAAGAAAAGGGAAGATGTCATTGACGGTATTGATTTTGGAGACAGTTCACTCATCTTAAAGAGATCAGGCTCTCTGCTCCTAGCAAATCTTGGAATATTTTCTTCTTTCACTATTGTCCTTTATTACAAAAGAACGAATGTATCTAGGAGAGGAAATCATATTTATAAATAATTTTCAGTTTAAGTGTAAGGCATTTACTGTCATTTAAAAAATACATTTGTGGGGCGCCTGGGTGGCTCAGTGGGTTAAAGCCTCTGCCTTCAGCTCAGGTCATGATCCCAGGGTCCTGGGATCGAGCCCCGCATCGGGCTCTCTGCTCAGCAGGGAGCCTGCTTCCCTTCCTCCCTCTCTGCTTGCCTCTCTGCCTACTTGTGATCTCTGTCTGTTAAATAAATAAAAAATCTTTTAAAAAAATACATTTGCTAGTAAAAAATTGTTGCAAAAGTTCATGAAAGTTGAGCCTCAGATTTAGATAAAAAAGAATGAACTATTCTTGACATTTCAACAGTTATAAGTATGCATATTGCTGAAAAGTTAATGTCATTTAATTCAATGGTAAGAAACTGTTGAAATATTTTTAATCTTCCATCTGAGCCATATACTGCATTTATTGCCATGACATACAGTGCATCTAGAATTAACTTAGCTTGGCATGTCTTATTACCGAGGGATACATTCTTTGCGCAGGAACATTGCTAGAATCTGCTTAATGTGGGAAGAACTTTTTCTTTCATAATCAACTTATTGGGTGATGGACATTGGGGAGGGTATGTGCTACGGTGAGCGCTGTGAATTGTGTAAGACTGATGATTCACAGACCTGTACCCCTGAAACAAATAATACATTATATGTTAATTAACAAAAAATGATTTATTCACCAGACTCTAAAAGGATGTCCTTCTCATTCTTGGACCATTGACTGTATCTTCCCACATTCAGCCTATATCCCTACCTCTCAAATCAACTGTATCATGTGCTAAAATCATTTTCTTTCTCCCCATCACTTTATTTCTTTACATGTTGGAAAAGGTCATCTGAGAAGCTATAAGAGGAAGTCTTTAAAAACTTTGCATTTTCACTTAGAAAAGAGTTTTCCATGTACCTCTAGGGGATCCTTTGTCTTATAAAGGCAGATAGATGGCCTTATGATGTGAGTCCATTGCTCCAGAACAGCTACATTGCTCTAGACCATGTATTTACTTAACAAACGCATTAGCACTTACTAAACATCACCAAAACCACTCTTGCGGTAAGTACTGCAGTAGAAAGATGAAACATGTTTTTGCTCTCAAGGAACTTACTGTCTTGTAGACCTCCAGTTTGGGGAAGCAGGGAAGCACACAGCAAGTTTTATTACATGAGCTGATTAATATTCTTGGAGGAATCATGGCAGATCATCCTCCCACTTTTGACCCCTCATTTTGTAAAATAATTACATGATTTGTAACATTAGGGCCGAAAAATATTTTTCGTGCCATTGCTTTCTTGAATTACAAAAGTTCTGCATGAATACATGGTTGTAATAATTCAAGTAATACAAAAACAAACAAGCTAAAGAATGAAAGATTTCACCTTCCACTTCCTCTCCATCTGTCTCCAACTGTCCTTACCCAGAGGTGAAAAGTACTAACATTTTAGGATGTTATCACCAGGAAGATTTATTTTTAAAGAAAAAACATCTTAATATTTGTCTTCCCATCTAGGAACATGGGGTTTTGCTGCATTTGGATCTTTTCATTATGTTTACTAATTTCTTGTTGCTAATCCATGGAAAAGTTATTTTTTACCTTTTTTTTTTTTTTACCTTAAGCAACATTACATTTGCTCATATTTTTAAAATATTTCTAAATTGAATCTCTCTTTATTTTAGATTTGATATAAACACCATCTTCACATAATTACATCTTTATTTTCAGTATTTATTTCTTCTATTCATTTTCTCTCTTTTACTGCACTTTTTGGGTCCCGAGAACAATGTTGGGTAGTAGTTATGATATTTCAGTCAGGATGTTTTTGATTGCAAATAACATACATTTAACTTGAATAAATTTAGCTATCAAAGAGGAAGTTATTAGGAGATTCACACATTTGCAGCTGAAGTCAAGGCAGCTTGACCTAAAGGACACTCTAAGCCAGAAATAAGCGCAGCTAGGACGCATGTTCTCGCTAGCTCATTTTTAATTTTCTCTCCGTTTGGGCCTCGTTTTCTAAACCTATTGATTGCCCCCTTATTGAGAGGGACCCCGGATACAGAGAGTTTCATGTTTCATGTCTCAGAAAGTCTGCCTCTAGTTGGAATTCAATTCCTTTGTTCCACTTAAGTTGGGGAAACACAAAAACAGAATCTAGGAAAGAGTGATGATTAGCTTGGCTCATTCAGATTTTAACCCTAAACAATGGACTGTTAGTGAAGGCCCCTTTTCCCCTGCTATAGGGTTGTCTTGCTGTGGGGAGCAGCTCCCCATAGGAGGGGGTGAGTTTTCACAGAGCAAAGGAGTAGTGCTAAGCAGACAAACAGAAGATGTCCACAATAGTGGACTGCCTCATCTTATTCGTGCCTTTAATGGGATTGTATTTTAAAAATGTTTATTGGGGTGCCTGGGTGGCTCAGTGGGTTAAAGCCTCTGCCTTCGGCTCAGGTCATGATCCCAGGGTCCTGGGATCCAGCCCTGCATCGGGCTCTCTGCTCAGCAGGGAGCCTGCTTCCCCCTCTCTCTCTCTGCCTGCCTCTTTGCCTACTTGTGATCTCTGTCAAATAAATAAATAAAAAATAAAAAAAATGTTTATCTATGAAGTGTGGTATATGGTAAATGCTACAGTTTTCTGGTAGATACATTTCAAAAGGTAATGAATTGTTAAATTTTATGTATGTGATGTGTTTTCAGCATTTGTCTAGATGATCTCCTAGATTATATTTTAAAGTCTATTCATATCATTTTGGTATTTAAAGAATTAAACAAACAAACAAACAAACAAACAAAAAAAAAAACAAAGGTCCCCTGCTCCAACTTTTGCCTCATTGCTTTTTTTTTTTTCTCATTTCTTTTCTCTCTTCCCCACCCTGCATCTGCCATTCATGTTTGTTTGTTTGTTTGTTTGTTTTCTACTCACTATTTCCCTTGAACCTTGACAAACAGATCAGGACATTTGGGAACTCAGATCTTAAAAGAATTGTTCTGACAGTTTTCAGAGTGGGATTTTACCAGTGATCTCAAGCAATAGGCACAAACAATCTCCAATTATCCTAACCATAAATTCAGCGGCAGGCAGAGATGAAGAAAAGCGTATGCTGGATAGGCCCAAAGAAATGTGGGGTTGGGGGTGGGGAGGGGTGGGGCGAGCGCTCTTCTCCCTGCCCAATAAAACTGCAGTCCTGCTTTGGCTCAGGGAGTTACATGTTCTTCAGGTACTGAGAGATGCATCATCTAAATAAAGCCTTTAGCTTCTCTGAGTCTTATAAAATACTTCATATATTTACACTGGTCAGAGATGCCCTAGAAATGAGCAGTCCTTGCATTCCTGGAGAAAAACTCTCCTTGGCTACCAGTATTATTCTAATCCACGGCTGGATTGTATTTTAAATTTTGTTTATATTTTTATGTCTGTTTTTATCAATGGGATTGCACTGGAATTTTTTTTTATAAGTCTAACCATTTACATTTCACCATGAAGATGCTGCCAACTTTGAGAAGACTTCTGTATTTTTCTATTTTCTAAAAACCTTTTAATGTCATAGAATTTAACTCTACTTTGATGGTTTTGAAAGACGTGCAAGTAAAGTTGTTGGGGTTTGATGCATTTTAAGTAAGATCTTTTAAATGTCAATGATTTTCCGTTTTTATTGGGTCAATCTACTTATTTCACATTTCCCTCACAATTCAACTTCTTGTTTTATGAATTTATTGATGGAAAGTTACCGGCAGTGATCTCCTAAAATTCATGAAATTTCTTCCATGTCTGTAGTTATGTTGATTTCCATTCTGAAAGCTGTTTGTGTTTTCTAACTTTTTTGAAGAGGCAAAAAATTGGTCTGTTGCGCTAATTTCTTCAAAGAATCAGCTGTTGTTTTTATTTATATATTTTTGGTCTTTTTATATATTTTTATGGGATTTGTTTTTTTATCTTCATTCTTTCCTTCCCTTTATGAGTTGAGTCCCATTTTTTAATTTTCTCTTGATTCTTGGGGTGAGTGTCTAATTTTTGTCAATCTTTCTTGTTTTGAGTACCATTTTAGTCTTATTCAGCAGGTTTTGATATGTGGTGCTTTTCTAAATAATCTCTAATTTTAGAATTGATATTCTTTGTAACCCTATTTTAATACTGAAGTGTGTTTTATGTTTAAGAAGATAAGTTTATTTTGGATTCCCTTTGCTTTTATTTTACAACAACTCATATTTTGGCAAGATGTTTTAAAAAGTTTGAATCTAATTTAAATCTTTCTTCAGCTTTGAACATTCTATTTGAATTGTTATTCTATTTCCTTTCCTCCATTTTCCATTTCCCCTCCTGGAACTGTTACTGTGTGGATGGATGTCTGAATTGAGCCTACCTTCTATTTCTCTCATGTTATTTGACTCTTCTTCTTCTCCTTCTCCCTCTCCCTCTCCCTCTCCTTCTTCTTTTTAAATAGAGAGGGAGAGGGATAGGGGAGGGGCAGAGGGAGAGAGAGAATCTTAAAGCAGACTCCACACTCAACCTGGATGCAGGGCTCCATGTCACAACCCCAAGATCATGACCTGAACTGAAATCTAGAGTCAGACACTCAACTGACTGAGCCACCTAGGTGCCTCTACTCTTCATCCTTTTTGGCTGCCTTCCTGTGGAAATCCCTTAGCACTTGCATTAGCTCACTCAGTCTTCCATTAAATGTGTACTACTGTACCATATCTATTTATTTTTAAATCTTAACAATATTTCTTGTTATTCTAATTATTTTTATTATTTTTTTCTTAATGACAGTTTTTCTAAGAATGCTAAAAGTTCTCCCAAATTTCTTTGTGGATCCTTATTATAGTAAAGTTTTGTTTTATCTCACCTGCATCTTGAATACAGTCATTCTGTTGGTGGAAATTCATTATTTTATACTTTTGGTTTCCTGAAATGCTTGGAGATTCATAGATAATTCATTTTTGTACGTGCCTGTATCAGTCAGTTTTAATAGGTGGGATCTCATTCTGAATTCCAATTAGAATTGTTTTCCTAGTGAAAGAAATATTTTCCATATCTATAGTTATGATACCTCTCTTTGCTTAAAGTTGTGCTTTCAACTTTTTTAAAAATGCAATTTGGCAAAAATTTGAGCATTTTATTAGATTCTTCAAAAAGCCAGCTTTTGATTTTACTGATCAATAAAAATAACGTAGTTCCTCTGTGTGTGTATGTGCACAGATGAGCACACACAGCATGTATGCACATGTGTATTAGTAGTATGTACTCTGGCATGGAGATTTCTAGTCATTTTTTTCCCTAAACACTTAGTGAACTTCCTTGATTGATTCCCCAGCTCATTCACTCAATTTAGGATTGTCTAGCTCATAAGAAAATAGTTCTATTTGGAGGACAGCTCCTCCGTCAGTTGAGGGTTACCCTTCTAAGATTTCTAATTCTGCTATTACCTATGTCTATTTTTATATTTCTTTAGTAATTTCAAAAAAAAAGTTTTGATAGAGTAAATTCATATGTTTATTTATCTATATTGCTAAATTGAATTAAGCTTGATGTCTGATATTTTCCCCTGTGAAAATAAGTATTTCTTTTAGTGATAATGATAATTTCAGCATGTTTTGCACTATGAACTGAATGTGTTCCTTCAAAATTCATGTGTTGAAGTTCTCGCCCCCAGTGTGTTGGTATTAGGAAATGTGGTTTCTGGGAGGTAATTAGGTTTAGATGAGGTCAGGAAAATGGGGCCTCCATGATAAGACTATTATCCTTATAGAAAGAGGAAGAGACACCAGAGCTGCTTGCATCCTGTGAAGGTGGCCATCTACAAACCCTGAGGAGGACCCTCACCAGGATCTAAATCTACCAGCACTTTGACCTAAACTTCTTGGCTTCCAGAACTGTGAGTAATAAATATCTATTGTTTAAACCACCCTGTATATGGTATTTTGTTCCAGCGGTCCTAGATAACTAAGGCATTCTGATAAAATTTTTCCCAAAACATTTCTTAAATGGCTTAAATTGCTATAAACATATTTACCCTATTGACCCCTGGCTGAAAAATCCTTTATTCTGTAGGAATCCTAAGGAATCCTAAGGCTGACCTTAATTTCCTTAGACCTTCTTCTTCTTCTTTTTTTTTTTTTTAAGTTATTTAGGCATTAGGCTATACCTAAAATGATGAGATGTTCTCTACTTACAAATGACCCCTAGATCATCAACGGGCTTGTGTTGGGCAAGTTGCTAAACTCTCTGAACTTTAACTTGGCCCTTGAGTTACAGCAGTGTCCTTCAAAATTTAGTATGAATATGAATTATCTGGGTATCCTTTTAAAAAGGCAGATTTTGATCTGTAGGCCTGGGATATAGCCTGATAATCTGGATTTCTAGCAAGCAACCAAGTCATGCTGGTGTTGTGGGACACAGTTTGAACAGCAAAACAAATGTTTTTTAATTTCCCTGAGCCATCCAAATGCATCAATTAAATGAAGCGCTTGATATATAAAGAGGCAATCAGAAGCAGTGACACCGATTTCTCATCTCCCCAGTGTCTTTTCTGTTTTCCAGGTGAAATGATCTCACAGGGCAGGTGTGGCTGGTGACAGAGTAATGTTAATAATGTACCTTTGGACCATGGTTTGATTTCAGCAAGGGTCCTGTTATCATTTCCCTTTACCCCAAAGGGGATCAGCCTAGAGTTATAAATGAGATTCCGATTAACTTGGGAGAAAGCAGAATGTGCAGTACTGTTGTCTCATACCATCGTATTGTTTTTGGAGAGACCTGGGGCTTCATGCTTCTTCTCTCTTGAGTGGTTACATAAAAGCAGAACTTTATGTCTATTAACTTCTCACCTTTAAGGCCTGTTCATAAGAATGGGTGTCGTACTTCCTGGTAGCTCAGCAGCTTTACCTTGCTAAGTGACACAGATTTCCATTGCTTGAAAAATACTTGTGGTCACATTTCATTGACCAACTCAAAAGTGTTACCTGTTTTCTGACCAAGTACTTCTTGTTTGTAAACTCACAGGATACTTGTTCTCTTTCTATTTTTATTTATTTTTAATTTTCAAAAGATTTTTATTTACTTGAGAGAGAGAGAGAGAGAGAGAGAGGAAAAGAGCACAGAGCGAGAGGGAGAAGCAGATTCTCTGCTGAGCAGAGAGCCTGATGCAGGGCTCGATCCCAGGAACCCAAGATCATGACCTGAGCTGAAGGCAGACACTTAACCAACTGAGCCACCCAGCCGTCCCTGTACTCCTTTTCTTATCTTTTAATACTGAGAACAAAAAACCAGAAAATTTAAGGTATTCCCTTTACAACCCATAGACTAAAATTCATAATTTGGATTTGATCTATTTCCTCCAATATTGATGTATAGTCTAAGTAATTTTTAGGCTTATACTTCTTTTATTCAGACATAAGTTGTAAATTCTTTTTGGCAAGGATTATACCCTTGTCTTTGATACTACTTACAGCTTCTATACAATGATTTGTGGATATAGTGGCATTCATTTTGTATTTTTAATCAAATGAGTTTTAGCTTTAAATTTAGTAAACATTTTCCAATGACACTTTATTGCCTCCAAAGTACACAAAGAATGATTAGCAATTACCTGACAAGTTGGGCATACCAATGTTAGATGGTATTGTTGAATTTTCTCTTACCTTAAATATTACATACAAAAAAGATAGAATATATCTTATGGTGATTAGTTGCTTCTACTAGATGTACGTGTGTGTGTGTGTGTGTGTGTGTGTGTCTGTGTGTGTGTGTCTGTTCATGAGAGAGTCTAGTGTGCTTTAAGTAAGGAGAACTTTGAAAATAACTTCCTAAATGATAGATACTACTTAAAGTGATAAAATAAAATTTAAAATGCAGTCAAGGTTGTGAACACTTCGAGTGTGGTAATAAAAGCTAAAATGAGGTCTCCAAGTTCATGGGCAACCAAAAGAGAGAATAGTAAAATCGATAACACACATGAAAAATTTTCAAGTAATAATAAAATAGAAGAAAGAGAACACACCATTTTCACTTGGGAACAAAAGACTCTACTAAATCCAGCAAAGTTCTTGAATCATCTCAAATACAGTTTCTCAAAATCTACATGGAATTTTCCTAGATCTCACATCCTATAACCAACTCTTTAGAGAGCACACAAAAGAGGTTGTTAGAAAATCTCATTCAGTTGGATAATCTCATGTCCTAAGCACTTTTTCATTTCATTTCAGATAATTATTCCTACCAAAATGTTGTTTGAATGGATAATAAATTGTAGAATAACCTACCCTAGGGCAGGAAAGGAAGGTAACTAGAACTAACAGAAATAGGAACGTATCTTCCACTACAAGCATCCATATCAAAGTCTGTTTTGTGCTGATTTGGAGCAAGAATGCATGTTCGACTAAGCAACAACAAACAGCCTGTACCAAACTAAAGGGCAAGGCAAAGAGGAAGCCAGTGGGAAGAAAAACTACAATATTTGCTGGAATATGTCCTTCAGTGAAGTAGTCTTTGCTCAAGGGCTCAGTTCTTGACTCATCAGCATATTACCTTAAAAGCTTGGAGCCAGTGATTCTGTCTAGAGCAGGCAAATCTGTCTGTGGTAGAGGTCAGTACAAATGGAAGCCTATGAGGAAATATACTCCCACGCCTTAATCGCCTTCATTTTTTCCTTTCTTTTTTTCTGGATGAACATCTGTTCTTGTCTAAGAATCAGGAGAGCTAATATCATGGGAAGTAAAGGCTATTTCCTAGACTGGTCTGTTGCCCAATACCACATCCTGAGGTGCTGAGAAGAGAAAGAACAGCTGGGAAGATACCAGTGCCAGCTGTTAGAAGCCTGTTTCCATGATTTTTCAGGATCAAATGGAGGAAATTGAGTAT
Organism: Martes martes; assembly: GCF_963455335.1. NCBI lineage: Eukaryota > Metazoa > Chordata > Mammalia > Carnivora > Mustelidae > Martes > Martes martes. Next base: position 27,126,632 of record NC_137890.1, on the reverse strand, counting down.
GTTAGAGCTGCATGGAGTCTTAAACTTGCAAAAGTTTCTTTAGAAAAATCAAAAGCAGAAAAAAAAAAACCCATATCTTACAAGGAATATAAGATAGAAATTACTTTATAATGAGAAGAATATCATTCCATTTTTCATTTTGTAAATATACCAAATAGTACGTGAACAGGATTTTATCCTATTTATGTTTTGCCTCTCTAATATTTCTTATACTCTCAGTTGATAAGAACAGTGTTTTTGTCCATCTCTATAATTTACACATAGATCAAAATCCTGGAGTCATTTTTGACACCTCCCTCTGACATTTTAATTTTTTTTTTTTTAAGACTTTTTTTTTAAGTGATTTCTATACCCACCCAGGTGGGGCTTAAATTTACAATCCTGATATCAAGAGTTGCAAGCTTCATCAAGTGAGCCAGCCAGGCACCACTTAATTTTGTTTCTTTATCACTCTCATGAGGTTCCTCTGATTCTATCCTCATAGGTATAAACATTTTTCCCTGAAACAATTCTGGATACTGTCATTAACTGAATTTCCTTAAAGCAACACTTTCTAAACTTTCTGCCTCAAAATCCTTCAATGAATTGTCCTTGATTTCCAGATAATATGTGAAATATTTTTGTATTCAAAATCTTTCAAAATTTGGTATCAATAAATTTTCCAATGGTATTGTCTATACTTCCTTTACATAAAATCCATGTTCTATGCAAACTGGAATATTTAATATGGCAAGAAAGACCCTTTGCAAGTTCATCTGTCCAGTTATAACACATATACTCTTTGTTCCAACCAGGTAAAACTCTCCAATCTTCTTCTAATGCTTTCAGATAATTCATGTGTTTGTGCTTTTGCAAAATATTACTCCCTCAAATATCTTCTTTCCTCAATGTTTGAATTCCAAGGCTTAAGTTAAGAACACCCTGGGGAGAAAGTTACATGTGAAAGAATGAGACTGGGTCACTTTCTTATATCACACGTAAAAGCTAAAAATGGATTAAAGACCTAAATGTGAGACCTGAAACCATAAAACTCTTAGAAGAAAATACAGGCAGTAATTTCTTTGACATTGGCCTTTGCAACATTTTTCTAGCATGTCTCCTTAGGAAAGAGAGACAAAAGCAAAAATAAACTATTGGGACTATACAAAAATGAAAACCTTATGCACAGTGAAAGAAACCATCAACAAAATTAAAGGAAACCTACTGAATGGGAGAAGATATTCACAAATGTTATATCCAATAAGGGGTTAATGTCCAATATATATATAAAGAACTTAAGCAACCTAACACCAAAAAGCAAATAATCCAATTAAAATGGACAGAGGACCTGAACAGACATTTTTTCCACAGAAGACATACAGATAGCCAAGAGACACATTAAAAGATCTCAACATCAGTAATTGTGTGGGAAACGCAAATCAAGACCCTAATGAGAAACCTTACACCTGTCAGAATGGCTAGAATCAAAAGGACAAGAAACAAGTGTTGGCAAGGATGCAGACAGAAATCAACACTTGTGCACTGTTGGTGGGATTATGAATTGGCCCAGCCACTATGGAAAACAGTATGGAGGTTCCACCGCAAATTAAAAGATAGAAATACCATATGATCCATTAATTCTACTACTGAGTATTTACCCAAAGAATATGAAAACACTAATTCAAAGAGATATATGCAGCCCTATGTTTATTGCAGCATTATTTACAGTAGCTAAGATATGAAACAACCTGTCTCCATTGATAGAGAGATAAAGAAGAGGTGTATATATATATCTATATCTATCTATATATATATATCTATAATGGAATGGAATGAAGAGGTGTGTATATATATCTACATCTATCTATATATAATGGAATATTATTCAGTCACAAAAAAAGAATGAGATCTTGTCATTTGTGACAACATGAATGGATTTAGAAGGTAGTATGCTAAGTGAAATAAGAGAGACAGAGAAAAATAATATTTTAATAAAGTAATAAAAAGTAATAAAAATATTACTTCACTTATATGTGAAATCTAAGAAACAAAACAAGGGAATAAAACAAATAAAAAGCAGAAACAGACTCATAAATACAGAGAACAAATTGATGGTTGCCAAGGGGGATGAGGTAGGGGTTGGTCAAATGGATAAGAGGAATTGGGAGAAATTGGTTTCGGAATGTATCAGTCATGAGGATAAAAGGTACAGCATAGGGAATAGAGTCAATGAGATTGTAATAGCATTGTATGGTGACAGATGGTAGGTACACTGTGGCAAGCACAGCAGCATAGTATATAAATTTATTGAATCACCTGAGACTAATACAACATCTTCTCTTCCCAGAAACTCCTTTGACTCCCCATCAATTTGTGCCTTCAGTGGTTAGTGGTGAGAGAGTGCACGGGCTTTGAAATGAAGCCATCTTTGTTTTGAGAACCACAACTCCACTCCCAGCCTGAATTACATGCTTTCAAGACATTGTAGGCATATATATATCATGTGCCTAGCACTTGACATTGTAATTCTCTCTTCATATCACAGTCCCAACCACCTGGCAGATGACTACATTAATACAGGAACCATATTTTTAAAAAATCTTTGTAATTTAATATTTAGTATTTTGCCCTGCATATGGGAGGTGCTCAATAACTGTTACTGAATATGAATTGATGGCTTTATTTCCATCAGCTTGATGGAAATCTTTTTGAAAATCTTTTTTTCTCACCTCAGCGTCCTTCTAAGTCAATCCCAAATCTACACAAATATTTCCTTTTAATATTCTTTCATTTTAAAATTACCTTTCATATGGAATCATATTACAGCTCTTTTGAAAGTCTACACCAGTCATCTTCACTGATTTCCGCTCAGTCACATTTTAGTTATTTCCAAAAGAATCCACGTATCGTGAGCATGATTTTTCTGTTTTTTTTTACAGAAACTATTTGCTTTTTTCATACTTCTTATGTTTGTTTCATTGGCCCACCCATTAATATAAACTCGCATGTTCATCAAGAAATTGATACTTATTGCTCTTATTGGTCATAACATCTATGATCTTTAACCTGGATTTGATTCACACTATGATTTTATAGTCCTATAGTACGGGAAAAGTGAAATAATAAATTTTACCTCTTGCCCAAGAGTTTTACACTTTCACCTATGTGTTTTTCAACCTCACTTATGGATATAATCCCATTCTAGGAAATTATGCTGATAAATATGGTTAATTTTACATGAGGGCTTATTTTCTTTACTTCCAATAAATATTTAGGAATAAGCATCTGTCAATTTTCCTCAATAAAGACAGACCAAGGCATGCAGTTCAATACCAATCTCTACTGGTTCATCTCCTCCATATTTTTCTTTTCCCCTTTATTTTTTTTTTCCCAAAATACACATCAATGTCTGGCATAATAAACAGTTATTGTCTACCTTTCCTCATTGAAATATAAGGACCATGGAGGTTGGGACATAAGGCTATTTTGTTCATTGATATTTTTAGGATATTATATTCTAGAAACTTGAACAGTGCTTGACGTAGAATATTCTACAATAAACATTTGTTGAATAAATAAATTCATTTAGTTTTTTGTTACTTTTATTTATTGCTAAGCATGTCTTCTACATATAGATCATTAAATGCCACTGTTGTCTTTCTCTTATTGATGAGCTGAATTTTTTATATTCATTTACGTATTTCCCTGCCCTTCTTCTAGCTGGTTATTTCCTTTTTCTCTCTTGAGTATTCCATAGTTTTTTTCATTATTTATGCCACTAGAAAGAAATTTTAAAAGGAACTTGGATTAGAGAAAGTAAGTCAATATTTTCTTACATCTTGTGAAGAAAAAGCATCTGATAAAATTTAAAAAGTCTATGAGCCAAAAAACAGTGCCCATCTCAGAAATGAGCTGGTCCTATCCTTTTTGGATTTAAGTGAAGCAGAGTTGAGTGGAACACCAGTTGGTACTCAAGCTGTGGAATCACTTTGGACTTATTAACACAACGGCCATGCTTTCTCCTTAGGAACTATCATCCCTTTTGTAGTTATAGCATATTAGGTTAATAGCATGGTTTTCATTCACCGTTGATAGTTTAAGACTGGTTATTTTCAAATATGCTAGATAAAATGATTCAGTATTTCATGGTTCTTATATCAAAATACATAAAATAGGATAGACATTTCAAAAATAATTTTTATAAATGTTTATGAATATTTTTAAAAATCTGACTTTTTAAATACTTGATCACTTTGAATGACACCATTCAGATTAAGTCTGATCAAGCTTCTTTCTGACTTTCTGACTCAATCCAGTCAAAACTTTAAAATTTAATTACTAGGATCCAATCAAATTGGTTTCCTTACAAATAACTTAAGAGTTAGCCACATGAGATTCAGTAGGATTACACTGAACCTTTGATGAGGATTTATGCTCCCAAAGCATAGCAAAGGCAAATAGTTAAAGTTAGACAAATTTACATGCATACCCAGAGGTAACCAATCTTCAAGGGTGTAAGTATGGGACATAGAGAATTCCTATTTGTTTCTTTGCCAATTTCGCGCTATGTTTCCTCATTCAACCCATAATTGCATTGCTAAAGATTCCACTGTGGCAAGTGAAAAGATGAATGGAATTTAGGTCTCTTTTGTGAGCTCTAAGAGGAAAGAGAAAGGACACAGTAAAGCTTTTATTGACCCAACTCCAAATCCAGTGTGTCTAACTAGGAAATTGTTCATTCAGATGAAAGCTAAAATGCATCTCAGCCTAATGTGGCTGAGACAGCAAAATCAATTTTGAACACAACAGCTCTGTTTAGTAAATGTTTAAAGGAGCAAAAAAGGGCCTGCACAAATTAGTAAGTGATATTAAGTATAAGACATATATAGCTTATACCATATATCCCTTATATAATATGCTATTTTATAAATACTAATTTACTGGTGAAGTAAAAGTGAGTATTTTCTTCACCCATTAAAAAACAAAACAGAACAAAAAAATGCTATCTTACCAAAACAGTGGCTCTCCTGTAAGTTATTTTTAATATCACAATTAATTTATGCCTCTGACCTTTCTTTTCAAAGACAGGATGGATTTACTCTCCCTATGAATAATATTTTATCCCACTCCTCTAGCATAAGTAATTCTTGTCCATATTTAAGGATATGTCTTCACCTTTGTTTTGTTTTTTATTGGCTGATATTTTGCTTAATGCAAATTTTTAAAAAGGATAAAGCAATATTTAAATGGATTTTTATAACTCATTCTAGGATGAAAGTTTTTTTTGGAAGAAAGGATTTTTAAGTGATTGATTGCATGATGCTATGAAAGAAACACCCCAATAAACATCTACTTTTATTGGATTTCTTGGACATTGAATTAGAGTTTGTTAGTGATTGTCTAGTTTCCACTGTGAAAACTTTTTTGGCTCCAGATACAAGCAATTTAACTTGTTTCCACTGTACACCTCTTTGTTATCCACGGTTTGATAGATAAGCTCTAGATTTAGTAATTGTCAATCAATATAAGCCTTTAAAACATCATTATCTAATAATCACTTCCTCATACTGTCTTCTTACAGAAAATGTCATCTCACCTGAGTATGTTTTCATACTGACATACTATATTCTATATTTCAACACTCTTCACTGGATTTATATTAAGGAATGAGGTAATCACTGAAAATTATGCTTTTTTTCTTTAATGGCATATATTTAATATATTCAGCTTGGTGAGCATTTCAGATTTCAGTATAAGATAACCAACAAGGCTTTAAATATTTGTCAAATGATGAGTTTATATTTACTTACATCAGAATGAATCTGTTTTATAGATGTCAACATCTTATTGATTTCAATTAAATAAAGACCGACTGATAGGCTAGACTCTGGGATGTACCAACAAAAAATATCACAACAACCGATTCAATTGAAATAGACTTATATATTGTATGCCATGCTCATTTGCCTATCTGCACACAAGTATAAAAGAGTAGATTATCTTTCCAGCAACTTAATCTAATATTATCTCTAAAATCACCAGCATATCCTAGACTATACTGAAGTGTCTGTCACGTGATCATTATTGTAGATGAAAGCACTGATTTGATTGTTTTAGTTTATTGAAGATTCTATGGCCAGATACAATGTGTTGTGCAGTATTACGCTGTTTGCATCATCATGGTATGTAGTTTTGTATTAATATGTTAGGAAATAGGAAATGCACATGTAAATTCACTTTAAAGATCATAATGGCATCTTTATTTCAAAATAGGTATGTGCAATTTGGTATTTTCCCACTATATCTTTTATGTTCCAGTTACGAGTTTCTATAGGACTTCTATGTACCATGCTTTTCTTTTCTGCTTTTCCCCTTACTTCTGTAGAACATCCCTCATATACTCTCCTGGGTAATTCCTTCTCAATTTAGATGCTGTTTTCCCCTATTTAGTTGCTATTATACCTGAGCCTGGACTAAGTACTCTGATAACAAGTGTATTTCCACTGTTGCATGTACCAGATTATGTATATATGTATGTATGTATGTATTTAAATTTTATTTTTATTTCTTTGAAAAATATAATTCTATATATTTAAGATGTGTAATATGATGATTTGATATACATAATATTGTGGAATGATTATGAAGATCAAGGTAATTAATATTCATCATATTTAAATGATCCACTAGTATTTCCATTTCATGCATCAACTACTCAAAGACTGACCATTTTAGTCAACTTTGTACCTCGTGTTTATGACAACACCACTGACATTCTCAGGAACTGTTTTATTTTGTTTCATCTTTGTTTTTTGGGTTTAATACCTTTATTATAAAATAAAACAAATATGTGAGGCCATATAAAATAAATGAGTAGCTCAATAATTTTTTTAAGTTGAACACATCCATAATCACCACCCAGTTAAAAAAAAAAATTAGAATGATGCCATCCTCCCCAGCAGACACTCCATTTTCCCCATCCCAGACACAACCTCCCCATCACTCCAAAACTAACAATTATAGTATTATTTCTGCACTTTTCTTCATAGTTTATTACACAGATGTAAATGCTTAGATGGTAGTTTATTCATGCCTATTTATTTTTAATTTGATTTTTTTTTTAGTTTACAGGTTTCATTTTCATTTATTTATTTTCCTTATAATTTATCTGTTCTAGAATCTGGACTATTTATAGTTTCCTACACCCTGGGTTTTGCTGATTTCAAACTGCTGAAAGTTCTTCTGTCCTTCCAGGTTCCTGTATCTAGACCCAGAAGCTTGATCAGACTCAGGTTTGATCCCTTTGTTTAGTGTATAGGTTGTGATATGCTTATTCATCAGGAGGCATATTATTTCTAGTTTTTGTACCTTTTATTTTATTTCGGTTTTTGTTAGGAGTCATCGATACTGTATTGACCTGTTGATTCATTGAAGGTTACAGAATGATGTTATAGTTCTTTTAATTATTACTTGGTATATTTTAAAAATAAAGTTGGCATACTTTTATTTAACAGTTTTTTAGGTAATATATTTTTCCTTATCCTTCAAAACTGACTAATTAGGTTTTTAATAGCATTATTAGTTCTACAAAGAACTACATATTGTCAGGTCAAGTGTTTATATCTTCATGTTTATAAAACAAATGTTTAGATTATTTATTTTACAAAGTAGTTCGAGCGAGTAAGCATGATACAATGTGTTGTTTAATAAAAAGACAAACCAATACTTATCAATATAGCCTGTTTTAGGAACTAGACTGATTTTTTTAAAAGAAAACCAAACTATCTACTTCCTAGAGTCAATAACTTTGCTGTTCCTTTTATCAGGATCTTCTGGGAAGCATTTATTACTTTATTTTTTTTCCAGCTTTTTGCAATATAATTGACATGTAACTTTGTATAAGATTAAGAGATACAATGTGATGATTTTATGCATTATCCGTTGCAAAATGATTAACACAGTAGAGTTAGTTAACATCTCTATTCATATAATTATCTTTCTTGTGTGTTGTGAGAATATTTAAGATCTACTTTCTTAGTAACTTTCAAGTACTTAATACAATATTATTGTCTGTAGTTAGCATGATGTATATTGAATCCCCAGAAATTATTCACCTTATAACTGGAAATTTGTACTCTTTCACCAGCTTCTCCCTATTGTTCCCACCCACAGCTCCTGGCAATCACCAGAGGGAGGTAAGGGGCAGAGAAGAGGGAGAGAGAATCTTAAGTAGGCTCTGATCACAGCACAGAGCCCCGTGGACGGCTTTATCTCACAACCCCAAGATCATGACCTGAGCCTAAATCAAGAGTTGGACTCAACCGACTTGAGTCTCCCTGGTGACCCAGGTTTAGCTTTTTAAAATACGTATAAGTGAAATCAGACAGTATTTGTCTATCTTTGTCAGACTTATTTCACTTTAGCATAACCTTCTCAAATTCTACCCATGTTGTTCCAAATGGCAGGATTTCCTTCTTCTTTTGTGACTGATAATATTCCATTGTGGGGTGTGTGTGTGTGTATGTGTCTCACACTTTCTTTATCCATTCATCCGCTGATGGGTAGTTACATTGTTTCCATGTCCTTGCTACAATTGTAAATAATAATAGTAAATAATGTTGCAACAAACATAGAAGTGAAGATGTTTCTTTGAGATAGTGATTTCATTTCCTTCAAGTATATACCAAGAAGTGGGATTGCTAGATCATACAGTAGTCCTATTTTTAATTTTTTAGGAAACCTCCATACTGTTTTCCATAGTGACTGTACCAATTTACATTCCCATCTATATTCTAGATAAATGATTAGATAATTAATAGATAATTGAATTTAGATCATTGAAAAATTTAGATCACTGATTTGAGAGTTTTTGTCTTTTCAAATATAAATATTTACATTGCGAATCCTCCTCTTAAGTAATTCTTTAGCTGCATCCTGCAAAGTTAAACTAGTTGTATTTTCATTCTAAGTCAATTTTAAATATTTTCTAATTTTCTATGGGAGTTTGTTTTGATACATCAGTTATTTAGAAATGTTTTTGTTAAATTCTCCAATATTTGGGGATTTTTCTTTTGTTGATTCATACATTAATTACATTGTGGTCAGAGAACATACTTCATATGATTTCAATCCTTTATAAATTCATTGCATTTTTCCTTTTGGGGGTAGAGGGGCCCAAATTATGATGTATCTTGGTGAATATTTTATATGCACTCAAAAAAAAAAAGGTGTATTTTGCTATTGGGTGGAGTGCACTAACGTCAGTTAGTTCAATATATTACATACTTAGTCTATCAATTACTGAGTGAGGAGTGCTGAGGTCTCCTACTGAATTGTGCATTCAATCCTATAATTTTTTAATTTCATGTTATATGAAGCTCTACTGTTAGATGTGTATATGCTTAGCATTGTTATGGTTTCTTGTTAAATTGACCCCTTTATCATTAGGACTTTAGGTTTTCCATCTAGTTTCTTTATCCATTTTTTGTGGGGATTGAAAAAAAACCTATCATTACCTTTTCACAATTCTCAGGAAAAAAACTTCATATGAATAAAATGACCAAGAATATCATAAGCCCATAAAATGCCTTTATATGTAGTAAAGAAAAGATATCCTCTCTCACCAGCACACATCTATGAACATGTATTTTGGTAAGCAGATTATGCATGAATTCGAAAAAGGTGCTTCCTACTATGGACACATGCAGCCCCTGGCCAGGTACACGACTTGGTGTGAAGCATCAGGCTAGATTTTTGCCCCCAGTCACTCTTAATGTAGTTCTCCTTGTGCTTTGAAGAAATGACAGAGTTATCCATAACCATATATAGTGGTCCTGGTAATTACTTCCAATGAATATACTGCAAATAGTTTATCCTTCAATGTCCTATTTTCTGTGACATACCCATAAAGATAATACATGAAGTATGGAAAGGAAAACTAAAAACTCTTAGGTGGGATTAAGCAGAGCATAAAAATCTCTGTGGTTGTAAATGAAATAGAAATACATATGAGTCAGATGAATTCATGGGTGTGCTGTACTTTTAGCATCCTGTGGTAGTCAGGAAGTTACTCCTGCAGGGTCATATGAAGTAAGTGTTTTGTGTGAGATGGTGGATGGCAGCCAAGTTAACTGCATGAATATAGGGGTTTGGCTGGCACTGGTCCCACCTTCCACCTGTGTAAGAAACCTGAAAAAGATTCTTCCAGTTGCTTTCTGTTTCTACAGGTTATAGGAAATGGTGAGCCTGGGGACATGAGAGGAAATAAGACAGGATCACCATCAGGTCTGAAGCTTATTCGCCCTTGGCTCAGTGACCTGATATCTGCAACACCTATAATGTCATTGCACTGCAGAGGAGACCACACTTTTATTTTAAGGTCTCATCCTGGGGGCGCCTGGGTGGCTCAGTGGGTTAAAGCCTCTGGCTTCATCTCAGGTCATGATCCCAGGGTCCTGGGATCGAGCCCCCACATCGGGCTCTCTGCTCAGTGGGGTGCCTGCTTCCCTCTCTCTCTGTCTCTGCCTGCCTCTCTGACTACTTGTGGTCTCTGTCAAATAAATAAATAAAATCTTAAAAAAAAAAAAATCTCATCCTGGACCGGGAATCTAAGGATGAATTTCTATGACCTTGAGGGGTTTATTTCCAGCCTTTTCTGCTTTCCTTCAGATGTAGAGTAGAACAGGCTTACAGCTTAAGACTATTTACTATTTTACAGCTTTATTTTGGGGATAATTAGAAAATTCTAAGTGTGGATGACATATTAAGGATGATAATGGCATTATGTTTATGTAGAACAATGTTCTAGTTCTTAGGAGATAATATGCTGAAGTACTTAATATTAAGGAGTCAATGATGTCTGCAAGTCAATGATATCTGTCTAAACCATCTCCCAGATGATTTAGCAGAAAAATAATCCATCTATCTATTATGTATATATGTATATATGTATGTGTATATTATCTATCTGTCACCTATCTATCATCTGTGGAGAGATGAAGAAATGTGGTGAGATATTAAAATTTGATACATAGAGAGGAAGGGGTATGGATGTGTATTGTAATATTCTATGTAGATTTGAAAATTTTCAAAATAAAATTAATAAAACAAACCCAAAATAGGATCTCTGAGGTCTTTTGACATACATCTTTTTGTTTCTGTCTTCTGGCCACAGCCCTCTTTCCGGGATAATCAGGATGAAGCTCTCAGTCAATACAGTAAATTTCTCTTCTACTGTCTCAGTGATATGATAAGCCCCAAATGACCAGGCAGCAATCTTAAATTCCAGTTTAATATTATGACCATTATACTCCCTGGTAAAAGTATTCTCCTTGGCATCTTCACCAGCAGAAGAGAATATTCAATGGGAAGAATAAATGCTTTACTAAGGGTTATTTGGGTTTGTTTTTTGACATTTTTTGAGCAATGAATTCTGATCATGGGAGAAATAATACTACATATAGAATGCTGATTTAAAGCACAGATCACATCATGAAAAACCAAGCCCTCTGCCCTTTTCCTTCTCTCTTCTCTCTCTGAAACTCCTATGATGTATATATTGGTTTGTTTTGTGCATGTCATTACCAGTTAAGATCCTTTTAGATCCCATGTACAATGGGAAAGGAAGAACTTCACAGAGGAATGAGCCAAGGTGTATGGAGGATGATGGACAAAAGGAGCTATATCCAGGGAGCAGAACTGGCCTATTTAAGGAATATTCTCCCTCTTCAGGATAGATAAGCTTCAAAATGTTTGCCTAGTGTATTTCAGAATTTTACATGCTTCAATCTGCTGTTTATCCCCTATCTCTTTAAGCAACAAGGTTGTTTTTTGAGGTCATCTTACTTATATTTCTCCATTTTACATTGAATGTGTATAGGTGAAATAACACGTCTTTTTAGTTCAGAGGTTTCAACTCAAGAGGAGCCACTTCTGAATGGAATGTGTATGGGCATGGATCATTTCCCAATGGAGAGACTACCACGACTCATCCAGAGACCTGCTTCTCAAACATGATGAAGTGACTGGATGGGACTTGTGTGTTGTCTCCACTGAGTGTGCTTAGAATGTGAGAAAGAGAGTGTTCCAAATACCAGTGACCAGAAGGTTAGACTGTAGTAATCTCTGGAGATACAATTATATTCTAGTTCTCCTCCTTTAGAGTGTATCGTAGGATTGGACTTCCCTTTCTACATGAGTGGAAATGACATGCATCTTTTAGGAGCCACTGAATTATTCACTGCTATCCCATTCTTCTACCACGGTAGTTATACAGGCTGTTATTGAGGTGGAGTCTCTATCAGACTGGATCTTTAATGATATGGGTTGAGTATTTAGTATAAGCAAGAAATAAATGTGTGCTGTTAAGACATTGAGAGTTGATTTTTTTTTTTTAACTGTTGCTAAAACTAGGCTAAACTGGCATTGATACTACCTAAAAGTGAATCTGGCCTCAAAGAGGTACATACAGATAAAGTCCTTAGAAACATAGAAGGTATGGTAAAACAGCTGGTGATGAGCACTGAATCCATTAAAAAAAAAAAACAAAAAACAGAACCAAGATTATATACTGGTTGGAATCATGGTTTAAAAAGAGAAAATTATTTGAAGCCCTGATAATATAAAAATAAGAACATAATTAAAAAGTTTCGGCTCAATCTGTTGGGCGTCTGCCTTCAGCTTGGGTCATGATCCCGGGGTTCTGGGATCGAGTCCCACATCGGGCTCCTAGCTAAGGGGGGAGCCTGCTTCTCCCTCAACCTGCCATTCCCCCTGCTTGTGCTCTCTCTCTCTCTCTAATAAATAAAATCTTTAAAAAAAAGTTTCATAAGACAAAGGAATAGTAACAGTCTTAAAATCTTAATATTTTGTAACAGGAAGTAAAATAATGTATAAATTAAAATGTTAAAATGACTCTAACTTCATAATACTTAAAAGGGTATCTTTTGTGCTGAAAGAAGACTTACTAAAGTTTGGAAATGTCTTTGCTTTTAATTCAGTTCCTCTTTGGTTAATTTAAATGCAATAAAATATAAATAAAATTTAATTTTAACGGTCATGGCAAATATAATAATTTGTAGGTTTTAGAAAACCATGTCCATCTGTCCATCCACCTATCCACCCATCCATACATCTGCTATCCATTCACCTAATCATTCTTTTTGTATAACTTTCTATTTAGTATGGATATAGTATGGCTATAGGCATGAAATGCTATTTATAGCAAGGTAATTATAGTAATTTATGGGTATTGGGATTTTTAGTGATATTTTCTCATATGTTTTGTACTTTTCTGTATCAGATGCCTTCTTTCTACTCTTTTTTCAAAACCATAAACTCTTAAATCTTATTTAAAAAAGACAAATTTCTTGGCCTCAGTAGTTCAGGTACCCTATTTAGATGACATGAAATCAAAAGTTCCCATTATGTTTCAGTTTCTATCAAAATTCTTTTCATCTCAGTAATTTTAACATACTGAAAAGAAGAAGACTTTGAGGGGAAGTAATAGGATCTGTTGGATAGTGTTCAAATCCTGCCTTTTACTTGCTCAATAGAATACATGGAAATAACCTAAGAAGAGAGTGGGGTGAATGCCCATATTTGTTTGAAGTCACATAGTAACTCAGAGCTTGAAAATAACTTTTCTGTAAGGCTTCATGTTCTCTTCACTTCACACCTAATTTATCAATGAATACATCCGTATTGGATTTGGGAAATCAAATTATTACTAGTCTGGTGATTAAACTGCCCTATCCATCTGCTAGTATATTATCATTATTACTTGAACCTAGCTTCATGAAAACAGACATTATAAATCACTTTCACTAAATTTGGGCAGTGAGTGTATAAAATCCTTTAGAAAAAAAATGTTCAAATCAGATTTTTTTCTGTATTAAAATTAGGACAAAATAAGAAATGCAATATAATTAAGTTGAAATTGAAGTCAATTTTCAGAAATGGTAGTGTCTAATGATGTCTCCAAGTAGCGGTGCTTTTTCTTGGATGACTTTCTGGTTGAGATTGAATCCGGAGAGATTTCTAGCCTAACGGATAGCCAGCCATGCACATGTCAGACCGTGATGTTTGTTGAATTAATGTGACTTATTTTATGCCCAGAATAATCACAGTACTTTAAGTGCATTTGTAAAGCTTTTTTATTCAGTGAGCATCTTTGTTCTTTTAGAATACACTGTTGATTCTTGAAGTCACAGAACAACAATTATGGCTATTTTCTAAAATCATAGTTTGATTTCTGTGTTATTTGCATGATCTGCTAAGAACATCATGTAACTGCAATCAAGAAGATATGGTAAAGCTGTGTGACAACCTTGTTATCTGCTTGCTACATCATGGTTAAAAGTAGAATGAAAAGCAGCCTAGTTGTACAAGCAGTCTTTCCACTTTCTTATTACTATGAACTGAACAAATGTTTTTAGTATTTTTAAAAATATCTATCCATTTAGTATTATTTGCATGCCTCCTGTTTATACAAGGTACACAGGAGGTGCCACAAGTATGCGGTCTCTCAAAGCATTTGCCATTTAGCGACGTTCTTCCACATAAATCACACAAACATGTTCACTACAACGTTTTATAGTCTTCTGTATCTGCTTTCACGGCACTTACTCATTCTTCATTATGTACTTATTTTAAATAATTTGTTCAATGTCCACCTTTACTGCTGGGCTTTAATGTGTGTGCCCCATGTGGGTAGAAGCAGTGTCTCTTTTGTTGATGGCTGTATCCCCCTGCCTAACACAGTGATAGCCATGTCACTGGCATGCTAGTTATATATTGTTGACTGACCTATGTAGATTATGGAACTGTTATGGGAGAAGTACAATCAAAAGGAAGGCTATTAATGAAGCATAAATTACTAGGTGGAATCTGTCCTGGTTTGGGGAAGTGGTTCAGATTAAATGCACTGAAATTGGAAGATAAAGGATAGGCCCAAAAGGAATAGCATGTTCAATGCTTTGAGGCAACTGAGGAGGAATGAGTATTTATGAAATGGTGAAGTACTTGATTCCACTAAAACACAAGTTCGATGTCAGGAAGTCATGCAAGGGGGCTATTGGGCATTGGAAAGAACATCTGAGTCAGATTATTAGAATCTAATGTGCAAGCCTAAGAAATGTTAAGATTTTATTTAATGAGATGCTGAGGAATTTTCGTAAGATTGTATAATTTTGGTTAAATGACTAAAATACATTATATTTTACTTGCACATCCATAATTTCAATTTTCTAAAAAAATTTAAGAGCAGAGGGTTTTTTAAGGGCAGAAACTATACATTTTAATGGCTTAATCATGGTAACTGACATAGTTCCTAGTGCCTTTTAGGTGTTGGGCATGTGCTTTTGATTAGATGGTCATCTGAACTTGTTAAGTGAAAGAATATTCTATTATGTGTGAGTGATTCTTGATTTGGACTATAGATAGATAATAGGTAGGTAACTAGGTAGGTAGAAATGAAAACAAACATTTACAGGTAGATTGATGGATAGATAAATACAAACAAACACACATAAACACTCAAACATATAAAAACCTATCTACACCCCTAAACACACTCACAAAGACTAATACACACATACAAAGGCATACATATAAGGATACAGATCCACAAAAGTACACATATTTTCACACAAATACACATCCAAGTACACAATCACAAGCACACACATACAGACATCCACACCTGTTTGTGAGAGACAACAGATAAAATAGGATTTTGTTCAAGGAAACACAAAGCTCATGGAATTATCAGAGAAAATGGTATCAGAAGAGCAAATAACAGATGGGTGAGGATTTAAAAGAACAAATTAAAGAATAAAGAGTTTAGTCTCCGTGAAGAAGAGGAGTACCCTAAGCAGATTATCACACTGTAAGCAGATTTCCCAAACCCATACTGAACATTGCCAAATACTTACTTGCACATCAAATATTATCTACATGAGAATCTGAGTCTGAGGATGGATCACATAGTATGTGATATACCAAATTTGAATATATATATATATATATATTTCTAGCTTTAAAATCTTAAGAGCAAGCATTTTGACCTGGAGTGCTGGGGTTGACTCTCTAAGGTTTAACTGGTTTTGTCCACTCTGGGTCTCAGAATTTGTAATTTGTGATAGTTCAAGAGATTCATTGAATCTGGTTAGGTATTTATGACAATATTGGGAAAGGTTATTTAGAATTATACTTCATGAACATATTTTTAAAAATTTTTTAAATTTAATTAAAAATTTTTTTTTCAGTATTCCAAAATTCATTGTTTATGCACCACACCCAGTGCTCCATGCAATACATGCCCTCCTTAATACCCACTACCCGGCTCACCCCCTTCCCCTGCAAAACCCTCAGTTTGTTTCTCAGAGTCCACAGTCTCTCATGGTTTGTCTCCCCCTCTGATTTCCCCCAACTCACTTCTCCTCTCCATCTCCCAATGTCCTCTGTGTTATTCCTTATGCTCCACAAGTAAGTGAAACCATATGATCACTGACTCTCTCTGCTTGACTTATTTCACTCAGCATAATCTCCTCAATCAATGTGATAGAACAAATCAATAATAGAAGAGAGAAGAACCACATGGTCCTCTCAACTGATGCAGAAAAAGCATTTGACAAGATATAGCATCCGTTCCTGATTAAAACTCTTCAAAGTATAAGGATAGAGGAAACATTCCTCAACTTCATAAAATCTATCTATGAAAAACCCACAGTGAATATCATTCTCAATGAGGAAAAGCTGACAGCTTTCCCTTTGAGATCAGGAACATGACAAGGATGTCCACTCTTGCTACTGTTGTTCAACACAGTACTAAAAGTTCTAGCAATAACAATCAGACAACAAAAAGACATAAAAGGTATTCAAATTGGCAAAGAAGAAGTCAAACTTTCTCCGCAGATGACATGATACTTTATATGGAAAGCCCAAAAGTCTTCACCCCCAAACTATTAGAACTTTTATGGCAATTCAGTAATGTGGCAGGATACAAAATCAATATACAGAAATCAGTTGCTTTCTTATGCACTAACAATGAAAAAATAGAAAGGGAATTAGAGAATTGATTCCATTTACTAAATCACCAAGAACCATAAGATACCTGGGGATAAACCAAACCAAAGAGGTAAAGGATCTGTACTCAAGGAACTACAGAACACTCACGAAAGAAATTGAAGAAGACACAAAAAGATGGAAGACCATTCCATGCTCTTGGATCAGAAGAATAAACATTGTTAAGATGTCTATACTGCCTAGAGCAATCTATACTTTCAATGCCATTCCGATCAAAATTCCACTGGCATTTTTCAAAGAGCTGGAAAACAAACAATCCTAAAATTTGTATGGAACCAGAAGAGACCCCAAATTGTTAAGGAAATATTGAAAAAGAAAAAGAAAACTGGGGGCATCACATTACCTGATTTCAATCTTTACTACAAAGCTGTGATCACCAAGACAGCATGGTACTGGCACAAAAACAGACACAAAGACCAGTGGAACAGAGTAGAGAGCCCAGATATGGACCCTCAACTCTATGGTCAAATAATCTTTGACAAAGCAGGAAAAAATATACAGTGGAAAAAGGACATTCTCTTCAATAAGTGGTGCTGGGAAAATTGGACAGCTATGTATAGGAGAATGAAACTCGACCATTCTCTTACACTTCATGAACATACTAAGATTAATTTGTAAAAAGCGTTATTGTTCATTTAAATGTAAATGCATACAATCAATTTTATAGTGATGCATAAAATATTTAAAGTTTCTGTGTCTTTTCACTACTAAGGGTAAAAACTCTTTCCCCTGTTTAGGTAGATTTTGCTTAGGTGGGATGCCAGAGAGAACACCTGAGGTTAGATTATTAGTATTTGATGTTCAAGGCAGGTTGGGTGACAATTTTTCTTAGTTTTTCCTCATTTGAAAATACTTTCATTTTTGCTAGCATCCTGTGAGATATTTCACTGGATATAGAATTTTGGGTTGTTAGTGTAACAAACAATAGCCATTTCTTTTCATTCTTGAAAAATGCATCACTTCCTTCTGATTTCCATGGCTTCTGATAAGAAATCTAGTATGAAATCAAATTGTTTTTTGCCTATAGATAACATGAGTTTTTCCTTTACTGCTTTCAAGATTTTTCTTTGTCTCTATTTTTAGAAGTTCAAAAAGGATGTGTCTTGGTGTGGATTTCTTTGGGTTTATTCTGATTCACTCAACTCTGCGACTATATAGGTTTATTTCTTTTGTCAAGTGTGGAAATCTTTCTGCCATACTTCTTTGAGTACTTTTCAGTCTCTTCCTCTTTATCCTCTTTTTCTGGGACTCTAATGATGCAAATGTTAGACTTTTGATTTAGTCCCACAGGTCCCTGAAACTCTGTTATTATTGTTATTCATTATTTTATCATTCAGCCTACTTTCTCTTCGTTGTTCAGATTTGCTTATTTCTTTCTTTTCTTTCTTTCTTTTTTTTTTTTTTAGATTTTCTTATTTCTATTTCAACCTTCAAGTTCACTGATTCCTTCATCATCCCCCTTCATTTGTCTTTGAGCTCATCATGGCATTTTAAAAATTTCAGTCATTATACTGTCCTGCTCCACCGGTTTTCTTTATATCTTCTATTTCTTTGCTGAGTTTTTATATATATATTTTTGAGTTTTTATATTTTTTAATTGGTTTACATGTGTTCATAACTGCTTCTTAAAGCAATTTTATGATGCTTGTTTTAGTCTTCTCAGACCTTTATGGTCTCATTACCTGTAGGAGTAGGTGAAAGTCTTAACTCTCCACTAGGTCTCTTCTGATCCCATCCCAGCAGATGGATGGAGGGACACTTCATTACTACAAGGTGGAGTGGATGTTTAGGCATTTCATTCTGTCTTTGCTGGTGCAGATGGGGATTAGGCCACCATTTTTCCTGTGGTGTTTGGGTTGTATAGAGCATTATCGTTAAAAGTGTTTATCTTGCTAGGTTGCCCATCTTGGTTTTTTGATTGGAGAGAACAGGTTTTTTCTGTGGATTTTTTTTGGGGGGGGGGTTCTGTATCTGTTGGCATTTCTGGGTTGCCAGCTTCTTTAACTCCAAGTCTGGGATATGAGGCAAAGAAAACTAAACCAAATCCAGGAAACTCATCATTATGTCATCCTTTGGGTCCCAATGCACGTAGCTGTCCTGCCTTCTTTTCCCCATTTCTTAGGTTTGGTTTTGATAATAATGCTATGGTGTTTAGATGTACATAGTGCAAGGAACAGGGAAAAACATGTCTATTTCATTCCCACATGATGGATTTTGAGGAAATGCATTGAGATGGATTCATAGAAAATCAGGCCGGGAAGTTACTTAATAACGGTCTTCCAGCCAATTCAAACTCTGTGCAGAGGTTGGTCATCATTCGCATTCATCTTCATTAAGAATGATCAAAAAATAGACTGAGAGCCATAGAGTAGATAATACAATTATCTGACCTGTTAAGAGAAATTTCTTGAATAGTCTTTCTTGGGGCAATTCTTTAAAACAGAACAGGTTTACATTGGACTCTGCTAAAAGACAATGCTGTAACTTGAGGGATAATATTGTGGGTCCTAATGTGTTAAAATGTTAACTAGACATTTGGGTGTTTCACTAAAGATCTTCTCTGTAGGTAACATTTCCTTTCAAAGTAATAATTTTAAAGGCAATTTTGAGCTTGTTTTATTTCCTTACATTTCTTTCAAAGAGTAAATTATTTCAGCCCTAGAATAGAAATGCTTAATCTCCTGAGACTCCTCTGATGAACAGCCAAAGGGATAATTTCTTGGCTACATAGATTTCAACATAATTTTTAGCAAAATCATAGATATCCAAATGTAGATTCTGGTAATTTGGGATGCACTGTCAATATGAGAAATTCCCAGGGGGACTCTTAAACTCTCATGCAATTACTAGGTTATAGCAGTAAACATGGGAGGCAGAGTTTTTCAATAGTCAAAACAAACTATGACCCATGTAACATATTTTGTATAATAAGTAATGCAAGCATAATACAAAGCAGGTGACTAATATTATTTTACTATTTAAATGTAACATATGTGACAAAATATAGCCAAATGGTAATTTAATTATTTCTATGAAAATACAGATAAATTCCAACATTTAAAAAGCATATGACCTACTGTGTTGTAACTTCAAATCTATATATGTGATTATTATTATGGTGAACTTTTCAGTTTATAATATGTAATCAATTATGAAAAAAATAAGTTAATATTCAGATATTCTGGAAAAAATAATTGTCCTTTTTATGTGAAGAACCCAGTCATCCAAAAAGATATTTCCAAGAAATGTGTTCTGCCATGTTGAGCTGAATGAACATTGATACTGCTTAACTCAGTTGCTGGGAACATGAGGCTTATGGGACAGATCTAACCCTTTGGTACACCTTGAGCTGCTTCTCTAATCCACGTTATAGATTATGCCCCTGAGACTGGCCCTTGGATAATGCACTTTGTAGAAACCAGATGAGAAAATATATTTGAATAACTGGAAAATGTAAAGTATTTACTCTCATATTGGGTCAGGAGCATTAACTTTCTTTACTACAGAGAAAATTTAAATAATTAGATGGGATAGCTGAGACATGTGTAAGTGATAAATACAATGATGGAATTTATAAAGCCTGTGGTCCTAATCTGTTTTGGGCATCTGCTCCCAGGACATATCCATCTATGTAAGATACTATTTGCTTAAAGCAGTATCCAAAATTGTAATATTATCTTCCTCAAAATCTTCTTCCAGTACCAGTGTATATTTTCACTTAACCTTGTCGCCTTGGCCTTGACAGTGCCTATTGTTAAGTGAACAAAACCAGTATGAAAGGCTCATACCATACAATTCCAGCTATATGACATTCTGGATAAGGTGATATACTACGCGGACAGTAAATAGGTCAGCGAGCGGTTGGCAGAAGTTCAGAGTCACTGGAAAGAGGGATGAGTAGGCAGAGCACAGAGAATTTTTAGAGCAGGGAAACTACTCTGAATGATGTTTTAATGACATTATGCTTTTGTCAAAACTTACAGAGCAGTACAACACAAAGAAAAAGAAAATATAAACTCTGGCTATTGGTTAATAATAATGTATTAATATTGGTTCATCAACTGTAACAAAAGTATCACCCAAAAGCAAGATGTTAGTAAAAGGGGAAATGGTGTTTCTGAGGGAGGATATATATGGGAACTCTGAATACCTGCACACGTTCTTGGTACACTTAAAATTGTTCTGAAAAAGAGTTTAGTAATTTTTTAAAAATGCAAACACCAAACTGAATGAAATTAGTGTGTAGTGTGTAATATGTAAACTTTTTTAAATTAACTTTTCCTATTTTGAGACCTGGGTCACCCCTCCCTCTTGACTTCATTTCTCTGGTATCTTAGTTTCAGGAGTGAAAGTCCTCCTTACCCCAACCCCATGAACACAGAGAAAAGAAGTTAAAAGCCCCAACTTTTCTTGCAGAAGATTTTTACAACCAAGCACTTTATTTTCCACCTTACCACTCTGCCTCCTACAGACCTTGAAACTGAAGCTATTTGTAATTCTTTTTTTTTTTTAAAGATTTTATTTATTTATATGACAGACAGAGCACAAATAGACAGAGGCAGGCCGAGAGAGAGGGGGAAGCAGGCTCCCCGTCAAGCAGAGAGCCCGATGCGGGGCTCGATCCCAGGACCCTGAGAACACGACCCGAGCCGAAGGCAGAGGCTTAACCCACTGAGCCACCCAGGCGCCCCGCTATTTGTAATTCTATCTAAATTTGCTCACTGTTCTTTAGTATCCTGTCCAGAGAGTTTGAATGAAACTTCTTGTATTGTGTTACTTCACTTACTATTCTGTTTCCCATCTTCAAAAATTTGTTGTAATATCTTGCCTACTGTTGTCTCTTCTTTTGTCCTTGTTAGTTTGAACATTGATAAATTGCTTTATCTTCATTTTAGAGAAGCTTCAGGGGTGAGAAGGAATAAGCATATAGAGGCAAACCACCATGTTTAACTAAAATTGTAGGTGGCTTTCTAGTCCTTTCCCTCTGCTTGTTTTTGTTTTTGTTTTTTTCATAGTCCTCATCTTTTTCTTTCTCTGGACACAACCAATATTAAGTAAAGTTAAACATCATCTCTGTCAATACACTGCATAGTAATATGAACTACTTTAAATTGAATAACCAATGTTTTTGGCAATGAATGAATTCAACTGAATCAGGAGACAGTGTTGGATGTAATTATTTAATTAATGGAAATGAAGTATTGCAATATTGGGGGGCTTGAATGTATATTGAAGGATACTGTGGGTAAGAACTATGGCTCATAGCCAACTGAGAGCAATTCACATTTTGAATAATGAAATGATGAATTTTCATTGCTTTCTTTCTTCCTTCTCTAAGCTTTGCATCCCGATTGAAGCAAAGACATCTGTCTTTTCCCAGATAGCAACTTTGGTTGCTGTGGCAACATGTTGACTGGGGAACTTAAAATAAAGGTGGCTCATTTCCAAATCACTTTTCTTCTTTTTCTTCACAAAACAGCACACATTGGAGAGGGGAAAAAAAAAAAAAAAACCCAAACCAAACCAAAACAAACAAAAAGACTCTACTGGAATCTTTATAATCAATAAACCTGCTGTTTTTTGAAGGAGTATGTCCCCAAATTTGCATGTTAAGCAGGTGAATAAGTGTACATTTGGCTTTCATATACTTTTAAACTATGAAAAACTGCACAACCTCATTTTAAACAAATTTTTCTTCCTCCCTCTCTCTTTTCCTCCCTTCCCTTCCTTCTTTCCTTCCCTTCTCTCTCTCTCTCTCTCTTTTAAATTGGAATAGTAAGGACCTGGTACATGTAGAAGGAGGAGGGGCAAAGGCAGTGAAAGAAACTCTTCAAAAGCTTTTGCTAAAGCACAGCCTGGTTGCTAAGGCTTGAAAAGATTGTTATTTGTAGCTAACACAAAGTTATTCCAAAATGCACTCAGCCTTAGAAGCAAACAAGTACTAAATTACTTAAGAGAGGCATGGATCAAATCTCCCAACATATGAAAATAATATTTTGACACTTCAGGAGGCACCTATATTTGTGCATTAAATTTCATAAAACATTGTGAGGGAGTGGAAAGGAGGTTTTAAAAAAAATTCCTTAAATTGAGGACACACATCTTTAAAACCTTATCTATTAAAAACACTTGAAATTTTTACAGTATTTATTTCTACACTGTCATTTTATTTTGAGTCTTGTTGTAAAGTTGGGTTCATCAACAAGCCTACATGACAAGAAAATAAATGTGTTATTCTACTTTAGTTTTATTTAGTGACTTTCTTCCAAACCTGGAACCTTGTAATTTGTGTCTTTCCCATTTATTCCATTTATTTATAAATGAGTAAATAATATTTTATGGTTGACCCATAAATATGTACTTCTTTTAATACAAATTATTTAAATTATATCATTACTCTAAATTTTGCTATAGGACCAGGCAGAGGAAATTCACATAGAACCAGTAGTTTTAACATAAATTTCCTAAGCATAGGAGATAAAAGTGATGTTAACACATGAGTACTACAAAGCAATCCTAGGTAGTGTGTGGGAAGAGGAGTAGAGAAATGTTTTCACTGGTTTCTGTGAAGAATGAGAGTCTTAACTGTGCTACACTTTGGTCAATGTTTAGTTTGGTGAATTTTATGAGACAGAAAAAGCCTAGGATTGCCTGGGTGGCTCAGTCAGTTAAGCATCCAACTCTTGGTTTTGGTTCAGGTCATGATCTCAGGTTTGTGAGATCGAGCCCCTCATTGGGCTCCATGTTGAGCCTGGAGTCTGCATGGGATTCTTTCCCTCTTCCTCTCCCTCCTCCTCTGCCCCTTTCCCAGCTCATGTGTGCACTCTGTCTCAAACAAACGAATAAATAAATAAATAAAATCTTAAAAAAAGAAGAAAAAGCCTAGATATTCTTGATAAAACAGAGACTGCGATAGTTGGGAAGGTAGCCATAGTATTGACTGATTAATAAAGCTGACAGATTAATACTACTCAAAATAGATCCTAACTTCTTCTGGTATCTATTTAGGCATTCTTTGAGTTAGAAAGATGTACCTCTTAAAGATGCAAACTGCAGATGAACTTATATAGTTGACTAATATCCTCTGTCACCCTCCTAAATATCTGAATGTCCTCAAGTTCTTAGATAAGGAAGCAGCAGAAAACCAGGATCCTGAACCAGTGGGCATAAGAAAAAAAAAAAAAAAGATGATTATGGAATGAAAAACAATAAAGGCACATCTTTAAATTAACTCTCTTGACCTTGTAAGATTGACAGCACAATCCCTAGAGCTATTCATTTTTTAACACAACTGCACCCTGAAAACCCTATGGAATGATAAGCTTCTTCCCACCAGCAACACTGCCATTAGAGTAGTTCCCTCATTATCTATCGAACCAAAGCAAAAGAAGACCCCCCACCATGTGACTTAAAATTGTTGTTGCCTAAAGCACACAGGGCAATTTGTGTTTTCATAGAATGTCCAAGTAGAAGTAATTTTTAAAGAATCAATTAATTAATTTATTTATTTATTTATTTATTTTAGGTAGAGAGCCACACGCGAGCAGGAGAAGGGGCAGAGGCAGCAAGTGAAGGAGAGTAGACTCAGCACTGAGCTTGGAGCCCCATGCAGGGCTGGATCTCAGGACCCTGAGATCATGACCTGAGACAAAACCAAGAGCTGGATGCTTAACTTACTGAGCCACTCAGACACCCCAACGTAGAATTAATTTTTATGAAAAGTTATTTGCAATAGTAATAGAAATAATTTTTGATCATTTACCCTGGGCCAATCACCATGCTGAGCATTTTTTAAAAATTCTCATTTTAATTTTCTCAGAGGCCCAAGATGTTGGTCATCTTTCAGATGAGAATATTGGAGCTTATGAAAGTTGGTTAAGTGTACACAGCTAGGATAAGCGGTGGAAACAAGATCCAAATAGAGATTTAACTCAAAGGTTAAGTTCTAAACTACCATGTGGCACTTCCTTTTTTCTCTGAAGACGTGAGGCTGCGAAGAATTTAACTCAACTCATTTCTTTATGTAGTCAAAAATTAAAATCTCAGATAAATCATAAATTTTACTGTAAATGGGAATTCACTGCATAATTGTTTGCCTATCAGGAATAGTTCAACAGCTGACTCATTTCTATTAGTTTCTAAAATTAAAGAAAATTCCATTCTTTAAAAGACCCATTTTTCTTTTGAAATATGACTTAAATATTAGGCCAGTCAGTTATGGTTAATTAAGAATAAAACTAAATTCAAAATTACATACAAATAGTATGTTGATTTAATGAAACAACTTCCTGATACAAGTGTTTGGTCAGTCTCTTCAATGTCACTTAAGCTGTCTTTTTAGGATAACTTTGGAAGGAATGTGAAACTAATGTATTTGGTTCTATGTAAATCAAAGTATAAATTTAGTACATAAATTGTTCACTTTTCACCATGCTAATATGTGACATGAAAAGGAAATGATTTATGGTAACTTTTTAAAAAATCAATTTTTTTGTTAGTTATCCTCTGGACACCACCATGACCAGGAGAGCATAAGTTTTCCTACACACAAACACCCACAGCAAAGGGAGGGGAGAAGGAGTTAGTCACAGCCCTCAGGTGCAACAGCTGCAGACCGAGTTGGCATCAGAATATCTGATTTTTAAAGTAGTCCTAACATGCTTTGTACTCAGTGAGTATACTTGAGAAAGTGATTTGGACAGGCCAGAATTCAAACTTTATGGTAAGACTTATAGTTCAAGTATAATAGCTATTACTTCTTCAAAAAAAATATTACAATACAAGAAAAGGCCACGGTTCTGATGCAAATTTAGCTACTTTGACATCACTGTTCATCTTCATCAACTGGTAATTATGGTTCTTGGCACCTTTGTATGTGTCATTACACTATATTCAATTACGATTCAGTCTTGATTTTGTGTTACTTCTCATGAAATAAGTAGATTGTTATAAATAGCTGTTTTTTAGTATAAGTGGCATATCAAGAAAAGAAAATGATGTAATTATAGACACTTACGACATTTTAAATCTATTTTTTTGCAATTGAATACACTTATTCCTCTTTGAATCCATTACATTTGAAGCCACTTAAATAGGTCTATGCTTTTTTATTATTCTTTCTCTATTGTATTATCTACAAAATGATAGTAACCTAATCAAATCCATTTGTGACGCTAAGGATAAATTAAACGAATATATAATTTTCAAATTAATTCATAATTCATTGGTTTCAGACACACTGACCTGAATAGAGATTTCTAGAAATTTTTAATGCATCTATTATTTGGGGAATTTTACTGTGACTAAATTTCCGGGCTTGAGCATTTAAGTTTTCTTATTTAATATTTTCTTGTCCTTCCTCTCTGCAGCTGCACACTGAATTAATGTGTCGGTCAGGTTTAAGTGCCACGATGGAAAGAATTAGATTTTTAAGAAATCATTTGCTTTATGCCAGTAGTTCTCAACCAGAGGCAAGTTTCTACTCAGGGGACATTTAGCAATGTCTGGAGACATCACTAGTTGCCACTAATATTGTGGTAGTGATGCTGCCGACATTGTGGTTAGGGGCGGGGATGGTGGTAACTCTCTTATGATGCACAGAACAGCCCTACATCAGAAATTTATCCAGTTCAAATGTTAATAGTGTCACTGTTGAAAAATCTATCCTATCTAATAGCCTTGTAAACAGTGTGATTTTTAGTTCTACGATTCAGTAAAAATTTGGTAAAATTAATCTTATCATGAGTGGTATGTTCTGGAACACATAAACCTTAAAAGCCTTATAAAGGGCACTTGCACGAGGAAAGAAAATCAATAAGTGGAAATAACAAATGTGAAGTCCTTTGATTCTAATAAGTTGGGATCAAAGCTTTCAGGTCTTCTTTAGATAAATCTTGGCCATCTCTACACAAATGAAAACTAAGCATATTTAATTTCAAGAGTTTGAACCCTGTGGCAGGTAGCGTAGATGAGAATGAGCTGTGTCCACTTGAGAGGGATGTATGCTGAACAAGGTTTTAACACTGTCTAAGGGAAGTGAGGCTTTGATTAAGGCAAGGAGATGTGAATGTGATGAAAAGACTGAACATATAGATGAAAGCTATTTAAAATGGAAGTATGCTTGGGAAGGCAGATGGGTATTGTTGGGAGAGAGGTCCTGCATGGAAGGAGAATCAGGGAACAAGCTTATTTGGGAATGATCTTCTCATGCTGCTTAGGATAAGGCTCCAAGGCCTAACGAGGTTTCAGTATTTCATAACTAAATAATGCCAATAAGAACAAAAAAATAAATTACTTGGATCTTTAGCATTATATATAATATTAACTTTTAAAAATCAGCTGAGTCTTCAAATTGAGGAATTCAGCTCAGAGTGGGAGATAAGAGTAAATAAAGGACATTTTGGCACATGGCTTAGACTGAAAGAGATAAGGGGCATATCTGACTGTGTTTGAAAATATGAAAGATTTAATGCAAAACATATCGCTCATTAGTACATTTCTTGTATAGGTTGGCTTCATAAATTTTATACCACTAATGGATGCAGAGCAGCTTAAGGATGCTTAAAAATACAATTTTGGGGTTTTGTTTAAAACTGATGATGCCTTTATGAGCTAGAGGAAATTGTTGGGAAGAGCTCTCCCTAAATTCTTGAAGAGAATTTGAGACATGTGTCTCTTGCTGGAGTCACTGAAGCCTTTGGTCATTGGGAATGGGGGTAAGGGGGAGGTCTATTTTAGAAATTAAATTGGAGAACAGGAAGAAAAAGGAGCAGGGGAGATTTCAGCTGATTAAAATACTTTAGTTTTTCTTTTTTTTAAAGATTTTATTTATATATTTGACAGAGAAAGACACAGCAAGAAAGGGAACATAAGCAGGGGGAGTGGGAGAGGGAGAAGCAGGTTTCCTGATGAGCAGGGAGCCCAATGTGGGGCCCGATGTGAGGCTCGATCCCAGGACCTCGGTATCATGATCTGAGCTGAAGGTAGATGATTAACCACTGAGCCACCCAGGCACCCCACTTTTGTTTTTTCTTAGCTAAGAGTCAAATGGATGATGTAGTTCCATTTAACTATATTCTTTGGATAAGACACTAAATGTGTGATATATAGTTTTTCTAAAACATGTATTTATTCATACCGGCAAGAAAAGTGTAATTATTTTTGTAATGTAAATACAGAAACTCTAAAATGAACTAATAAATAGTTGGGAAGTTTTAAAGAACAGTCATTATCTGTCCACCATGTTTTGAAAACTGCTAACATTATAATTGTTGCAATGATACAATCATATTTCAGGGTTTGATGATTCATTTGTTCTTGGGAAAAATCTATGCTAAGTGCAAAGTTCAATATAAAACAGATTAGCTTTTGGAAGTTGTTTTTACTCGGTAAGGAGTAGGCAAATAATATAATGTCTAAGGTGGACTGGCTTCCAGGAATGTACAGGGCAAGGCAGGGACCACGGTGAAATGAAAACACATGAGGTGGCTAAAGGTGACACCATTTACTCAATGCCTGTAGATGTTGCTGTCTGTATGTAAATAAGGAACTGGTGTGACCAATCTACTGATTTTTCAAGTAAGATAAAAAATCAGGATTTTTAAATGTGATGGTTCCTTTTTTTTTTTTTTTTTAAGTTGGCAATGATGGAAAACAAGTACAGATTTCTTGGGTTTTTTCCCCTTTATGTCAGAAATAAGCATTTCTAAGAGGCAAAATTTTTATATCATCTTTCCTCTTGTTGAAGAAGATTATCCAGGTGTTCCTGACTTATGATGGGGTTATGTCCTAATAAACCCATCGTAAATCAAAAATATTGTAAGTCATCAACTATACTTAAAATACAGAAGTTGAAAATGCATTGAATATATCTAACTTACCCAATGTAGCTTAGCCTAGCCTGCCTTAAATGTGCTCAGAACCCTTACATTAGCCTACAGTGGGGCAGCATCATCTAACACAAAGCCTATTTTATACTGAAGTGTTGGATAGTTCATGCAATGTGTTAAAGAGTGTACTGAAAATGAAAAACAGAACAGCTCTAAGTGTATTGGTTGTTTACGCTCATGATTGTGTGCCTGGCTGTGAGCTGCAGCTGCCCCTGTCATGTAAGAGAGGACCATTACACCCATCGCTAGCTGGGGAAAAGATCCAAATTAAAAATTCAAGGTATGAAAAAAAAAATCAAGGTATGAATTCTGGTGAATGCATATTGCTTTCACACCACTGTAGAGTCGAAAATTTTTAAGCTGAACCATCGTAAGTTGGGGTTTGTCTCTATATTGTTTTGCAGTCCATAATGTCTGCTCTTCTCAATTCAAATTCCATTTTTCTGAAATCATAAACCGTGTATGTTTGTAAAATATGCTTAAATGTTGTGAAATACGCTTAAATCTTCCTGGGTCAGAAAGTATAGTGTATAAATACTGCATATAGTAACGTATTCATGATGGCAAGATTTGAATTAATTTTAAAATTTGTCACTGACGATATACTAGGATTTCATTAATTTAATTTTTAAAGTAGTACTTCAGTTCTACATTGTTGATTAAAAGTATACCAGGAGGGGGGCGCCTGGGTGGCTCAGTGGGTTAAAGCCTCTGCCTTCGACTCAGGTCATGATCCCGGGGTCCTGGGATCAAGCCCCGCATTGGGCTCTCTGCTCAGCAGGGAGTCTGCTTCCTCCCCTCTCTCTGCCTGCCTCTCTGCCCACTTGTGATCTCTGTCTGTCAAATAAATAAAATCTTAAAAAAAAAAAAAAAGTATACCAGGAGGGTATTTCCAACTTTAATAAAAGGGGTGAAAACACATTTACCCTCTTCTTTCAAAATTCACACTTGCAAAAAGGAGAACAAGAAACAACTGCAAATGACATTTTTATTCTAATTTGTCAAAAACCTGTTATCTCCCCCAAATTTATGAAAATAGACATCAAACAAGGAATAGCAAATGATTCAGCAAAGTGAAGGAGGGTCAGAATTAAGTGCTTACAGAGAAAGAATCAAACAAGTGGCTGATTCACTTCAGAACCATAGAAAATAAAATAATAAACATAATGGGTTTTGGACTATAAGGTTAGAACGAAGGTCTGGAAACAGTGAATTGTTTGAAAGTTTATATTAGAAGCAGTTAGACCTCCCAGCTCACACCTTTACCATGTGCACTGAGATTGCGACCATGCCTTTCCTTAGGAAAGACCATATCTCTTTTTCTAGGGAAACTTCATTTGGAATACTATAAATTCTGTTTCTTCAGATCCAGAGAAAGGTAGACATGAAGGTTCAAGTGAAAATAACATACCTGAACATTAAAACATACCAATGCCAAGTTTGCTGGTAGCTAAGCAACATCCCAGACAGGCAGCTAAATGATCCTCTTCTGAAGAAACTTAACGCTCCAGAGGAAATACGTTCAGATTCTGATGTTTACAAGCTTCCAAAACAAAGTTTGCCCAGTAACTTATTACTTTCTAGCCCACTGACATTTCCATGCACTTAGAATTTGTACTCAACTTTGATGCCCGTTTCTTGCCTATAATGGACAATAAAGGGTCTCCACACATTTGAGGAAGGGCCCCACATTAAATGCCTATCCCTACCCTTGTCACCCCATCTTATCAAAATATAACATAAAGGCTCTGCTTCCAATTGAGGTTCGATAAGTTCCTAGTGGATCAACCTTCACTGATAAAATAACCATAAACTCTAGAAAAAATATTTTGAAAACTACTCAAAGGCATTAGAAAGTCACCAAGAGCAAGAAAATCCTGTAGAAGAGTTTAGATTTGGAAGAAAGAATGCCATTATTTTAACGTGTCTTCAGTCTGATATCAGGAGGAAGTCTGCAGTACACGGAGGTTACTTAAGATGTTGTTTTGGAAAGTTTTTCTGTTTAAGGATTTTTTCCCTTTTAAGGAAGGGTACCGTGGAATGTCATGTGGTGGAGCCAGGAAGTCCCTTTGCATAAGAATTTGAATGGCAGAAAGACACATAAGCAAGGAAACGGATCTGGTTGCCCAGATGTGTAAAGGATAGAGAAATGGAAGGAAGTTAATTCTATGCAAAATGTAACTTTGTTATTTAATGGAATTGAGTAAGAATTTGTATGATAAATTGTGTGCCATACTCTTCTCTAAACAGTTTACACATATTAACTCATTCAATCATCTTAATAATTGGTAGGAACTATTACATACAGGTTTTACAGATGAGGCTATGAGAGCACAGAGAGGTAAAATAACTTCCTCCAAGGTCTCACAGCTAACAAGTAGCAGAGTCCTCTTTGGCTCCACTATGAATAAATGCTCTAGCCAAGCAATAATACCTCCATTTCTTTTCTTTCTTTCTTTTTTTTTTTTTTTAAGATTTTATTTATTTGACACAGAGAGAGACAGTGAGAGAGGGAACACAGGCAAGGAGAGTAGAAGAGGCAGAAGCATGCCTCCCGCTGAGCAGGAAGCCCAATGCAGGGCTCGATCCCAGCACTCTGGGATCATGCCCTGAGCTGAAGGCAGAGGCTTAATGACTGAGCCACCCAGGAACCCCTCGCTTCCCATTTCTTAAATAGTATAGTGTACATTATGGAGCCATTATGTTTCAGTACAAAGATTTTAAGAAGATTCTTCTTAACCCAAGCCTTTGAGTAAAGACGTCTCCTTTATTTGTTGGCTTCCAGACCACTCAGCTCAGTTAGAAGCTACCTAAGAACTAATTGCTTGCCACACTGTTTTCTATGATATGTCTTACTGCAAATGCACTGTGCATTTCTTTCATATACGCTAATCCCCTTACTCCCAACTCAGACCAGTGACCAAGTTGAGGCAGCCAGGGGCTGGGCATGTGCCGATGAGCACGTGACCTCTGCTCTGCACCTGGGACACCTAGCCACCTGCAGGTGGTTGGCTAATGCGTCAGCTTCGCAGAACCCTCTGTCCTCTTTCATCTTAGAGTTTGTCAGCTTTTCATGAGCTCTCCTTTTCTCCTGCCCACCTTGACTGTCTGCGGGCCCCTCTCTGAGAATCTCTTGCCCACCTCTTTCTGCTTCTTTGCTTTTCCCCCTTTTCATCTGTTTGCTCACTGCCCATTATCGCAGGGACTCCAAGGTGCCTGAAACCTGGTCCGTTGCCACCTTTGCTGTTCTCAGCAATACTCTAGCTCTCGCCACTGTAAAGTTCACCTGCTTTACTTTATATTCATATTTTTGGGAAAGCCACTGACGGTGAGAAAATTGATTTTATTTTTGGAAAGTGTGATGCTTAACAACCTTCTGGATAATACGACATTTGCGTGCATGGTTTTAACTCACACAAAATCGATATGTTTTCTTGGCAAGTAAAAAACAAATAAAATAATAAAAAGATACTTGTTTCTTATAATAAACAGAACATAAATGATCATGTGGTTAACCCCTACAGATTTACATGCACACACACACAGAATGAAACTTCAGATCAATTCTTCATTTGCATTACACTTTAAGGAAAATTTACCTGAATTTTTAAATTGCTATAGTCTAATGAGGAGCCTTGCCACCTTTAAAATTTCCCATAAGTATTTTTCTAAAACTAAAATATTGCTGGATAAAAATGCAGAATCAAGGCTTTCTGCATATACATTTTATTTATATAAAGCATTTTCCCCCTTTAATCAATTCTTATAATTGCCAATGATAGGCAAGTCAGGTATAATTTTCTCTTGCACTCATATACTCATGCAAAAATAATAAAATGTTTTATTTTTCTTTCCTCACTTTATTGAAATTGGTGGCTTACATCATTCTGAGAGGCCCACATGAGTATTTGTTTTTAAATTAGGACCATATTCTCAATTCGCTACACAATAAAGGGATTATACATTTAAAAGAACTGTATGCAATCAAGAAGAAATTTTAATTAATCACAAATAGAACTGGCCCAATGGAAATAATTTGACCCGACAGTTTGAGGTTTGATCAGCATAACACAGAGATTAAGAAGACTTTTGACCTGAACAGAGTCAGAATTGGTTCAGTCTGGAACTTTAGAAAGGGAAAGCTAATGGGTTCAAATCACACAATATCATTGTTTCCCGTAATGCTACCGGCCCATTAGCAAACAGTGAGAAACTTGCTTAGTTTCTGTAGAAACCATCCAGAAGCATGTATAACTCCAGCCCACAATGAAGCAACAGCGATTACGCCATAACAAACGATAATCTTTCTCCCATGTTCTCCGTGTGTAAAACACTGGGCCAGCTCCTTTGAAGCCCTAATTGACTGTCTGTATCAATTAGTGGCCTGATTGCTTTCTAGCTTACATTTATGTCTCCACAGTAACCAACTGGCATTTGGAGGAGGATGAGAGTACTTACTGGGAAGTACTTAAACATGTACAACATAAAAGAATAACTGAAATTTTTAGCTATTTAGAGGAACAAGGCTCAGCAACTCATGTAACAGCAACATACATAATCATTATATTCACTCTATGACCAATCGAAAACTTTGGTAATAAACTTCTTTAGTCAACAAGAAGGTACACAATTAGAAATTTGATATTTCTTGTCCTGTTGTTACAAAACAACCAGAGGATATCAGTGAGTTTCTTTACATAGTCCAGAGTCTGAAATCAAGCATACATTTTCATAGAACTAATACACAATGAATAATATGTTGTGAGCCATGAAATGATTTATTAGAGATATCGATGATTGTGAAAGTAACAGGCAGGGGGAAGCATAAGACTAAAGTAAACATGGGGTCTAGTCATGATCTGGGCCCTAATTAGGTGAGTATTTGTTTTTAAATTAGGACCATATTCTCAGTTCGTGGTTTTGGGAAAACCACTTAAACTCTCTGATTTCAATTTCTTCACAAAATAACCACTAGTTCTCACAGACTAGAAACTTTTCTAAATTTTAAAAGAACAAATCTTAATATAGCCCATTATTTTCTCTGAGACTAAGTGAAAATTAATGTCCAACTTTAAAAATACCGTGTTGTTTTTCCCTGCTAAATCCATGAGCACTTATTTGATATTTAGGGATCTGATTTTGAGAAAGATATTTCTTTTGGAGATTGAAAGCCTAGGGTTTCCAGATATTTTAGCTAGAAAGTTGCAGAGGTAGGACCATTGGTAGAATCATTTCCCGAAGTTATGCCAGTAGGGGAAAGGAGATCGATCCCTTGAGCAAGTTGGTGTTGTCTTTTGCCCAGGTCCACAAAAAAGCAGCATGGTTTTAGCTCTGTGACTTTCCTGAGATCTCTTGTCAAACACAGAGCCTTCTGACTTCCTTAAATTTAAGGTCAACATTACTCATTTAGCCAACTCGAGATCTCATCAAAGTTTCCAAAATACAAAAGTTCACATGAGAGAAGACGTATTTTTTCCAACATAGTTGACCTCTTAAGTTTAAGATTGTGATACACTGATTTCCTCAGAACACATTTTTGTCTACGGATAATAAGATCATTAGCAGAAAGCATTCTTAAATGAAAAGAATAGCAATACACAAATAGAGAAAAACATATCACTACTTCATAGTTGAATTATATTTCTCCCCCCGCCAAATTCTGACACACTATTTTTTTTTAGTCTTTACTGATTTCTTTTAATTACTTTGAACTCCACTTCTGTACAGATGCCTTCTACAGGATTCACACAATGCAAGATTAATATAAATCTGCTTAGAATATTGTTACTGGCTAAGCCTAATCTTAGGTACAAAAAAGGAAAAAATGAAATTGGTTTAAGATAGTCCTGGTTCACTCCATGTGACTGAATATTCTCATTGTTTATCAAGAACTTGGCCTTGTCAAAGGGGTAGGAATAAAGGTATAAGGGAGGAAGTTGGGAATAGTCATTGGGTAGCTGCCCGGTAGGCTTGTTTCTCAGTTGTGCAAGCCAGGGAAAAAAAGCCCGTGGCCAAACTGGTGTAAAGCACAGAACATCATTATCCATCCGTGAGTCCACAAATAAGATATACCTTCAATTAAAACAAAACAAAACAAAACACCCCTGGCATTTAGAGCTGTGTTTCTAAAAAGCTAAGTGATTATGAATTACATGAGGATCTTCAAGGATTGCAGAACGTGATTCAGTATATTTGGGGAGTAGCCTGAATGTCTCTATTTCTAATAGCCTCTCAGGTCATATCCATGCAGCTGGTCCAGAGGCCCACATTTTGTATAGGAAGGCATGTGATGTCAATCTAACTTCACTTCCTTGCTAATAAACACTAACTGCTCAAAGAAAGTAATCACAGACAGTTCTGGAATTACAAAAGAAAGCATGATTCTTTGAAGTTTAAGATGAAATCTTTTGATATCACAGGATGTTGTGAGCCAATTATGCCATTGCTATTTAAGTCTGTCATTGCTTGGGTTATTTTTTCAGGACCCCAATGCATATTATTTTTCTCTAATCAATGTAATTAGAACCAAGAACAATTTAATCCAATTTCAATAGTTCCTAATTCCTAGATTGTGGTTTATTTTACTCATGCAGAATAAAACAACGAATGTAGAGCTTCAAATTTCTGTTAACAAAGGAAGGATGTGGTTAATCTAGACAGAAATTAATATATATCACTAATATTTTCTGAATTTTACAAAGAGTATTGAGCAATGATTAAATAACAGATTGGCTGACATTACTTGATAAGAATCTAATCCAAGCATTTGAACTATTCAATAACATCAGCAACATAATATCCTATGCAGTTTTATAGACCAAGCTCAGGCCAGATGTTTTAGTAGGCTATATTCAATTTCTCAACCTCTGGCTGTGAACTGCAATGCACAACAACTGGCTGAAAAGGAAATAATTCAGGCAATCAATATAGTTTAATAGAATTGATTTTTTTAAAAAGGACTTCATAAATGTTACATGGAGTTTACTTGCATTTTTATATTGTGAAAACATATTCATACATAACATCTCAAAATATGTTGGAAGTGAAAGAAAAGACAGGAACAATGGCTTGGTACCTGGTACATAGAAACCACTAACTAAATGTTTAGGATATCTGAAGATCATTTTTGAGAAACTGTAGCTGTGCTTTTGATACCCCATGTTATATCAGTAGGTCCACCTAATTTGAGCTATAGCAAAGGGGAAAATTCCCTATTTATTGACAGCTTTCCATCTCAAATGTTTATCACATATTTTTCTAATTTTCCTTCTCAGGTTCTTCTCAGAAGTTGTCTGTAGGAGTCTGCTCAGAC
The DNA here is from genome assembly GCF_963455335.1 of Martes martes. Lineage (NCBI taxonomy): Eukaryota > Metazoa > Chordata > Mammalia > Carnivora > Mustelidae > Martes > Martes martes. The sequence goes on along the minus strand of NC_137890.1, from coordinate 27,090,368 downwards.
TATATGCAAATGTAGCCTGAAAGGTTGGAAAGACAATTCTCTAAAATATTCTACAGACATACCTTGAAGATACTGCAGGTTCAGTTCCAGACCACCACAGTAAAACAAATATGGACATAAAGCAAGTCAAACGAGTTTTTTGGTTTCCCAGTCCATATGAAAATTAGGTTTACACTATACTGTAGTCTATTAAGATTGCAGTGACATGATGTCTAAAAAAATAATGTACATAGCTTAATTAAAAACACTTCATTTCTAAAAAATGCCAATCACCATTTGAGCTCAGCTCTCAATTAATCATAGTCTTATTGCTGGTGGAGGGTCTTGTCTTGATGTTCATGGCTGCTGAATGATCAGGGTGGTGGCTGCTAAAGGTTGGGGTGGCTATGCCAGTTCTTAAAAATAAGACAACCGTGAAGTTTCCTGCATTGATTGGTTTTCCCTTCAAAAACAAATTTCTCTGTAGCATGCAATTCTGCTTAATAGCATTTCACCCACAGTAGAACTCATTTCTAATTGGAGTAAATCCTCTCCAACCCTGTTGCTATTTTATGAACTAATTTTATGTAATATTCTAAATTCTTTGTTGTCATTTAAAGAATCTTCACAGTATCTTCACCAGAAGTTCTTTCCATCTGGAGACTACTTTTCTTTGCTTATCTATAAGAAACAACTCTTCACTTGTTAAATTTTGTCATGAGATTCCAGCAAATCAGTCACATCTTAGCCTCCACTTCTAATTCTAGTTCTCTTGCTATTTTCCACATCTGCAGTTACTTCCTCTGCAGAAGTTTGAATCCTTCAAAGTCATCCATGAGGGTTGGAATCAACCTCTTCCAAACTCTGGTTCATATTCATATTTTGACCTCTTTTAATGAATCACAAATGATCTTAACGTCATATTGAGTGGAGAATCCTTTCCAAGATATTTTCAACTTACTTTTCCCAGATCCATTAGAAGAAAACTATCCAAGCTATAGAGAGTTTTACAAAATGGATTTCTTAAATAATAAGACTTGAAAATCATAATAATAAGACTTGAAAATCAACAATACTTCTTGATCCATGAACTGCAGAATGGATGTTGTATTAGGAGCCATGGAAACACTTTTTTCACTGTTTTTCTACATCATAGCTCTTGGGAGACCAAGTGTATTATCAATGAGCAGTAATATTTTGAAAGGAATCTCTTATTTTTTTTAAGGGACCTATGATTTTCAGAATAGTCAATGAGCATTGGCTTTAGTTTTAAGTCACCAGTTGAAATAGCCCCTAACAAGAGTCAGCCTGTACTTTGAAGCTTTGAATGCAGACATTAACTTCTCTTCTCTAGCTGGAAAAGTCCTAGTTGTCATCTTCTTCCAATAAAAGGCTGTTTCACTGAAAGTCTTTCTTCGGTGTAGTCACTCTCATTAATTACCCTAGCTAGATTTTCTGGATAACTTGCTGTAGTTTCTACATCAGCACTTGCTGCTTGACCTTGCACTTTTACATTATGGTTTTGGCTTCTTTCCTTAAACCTCAGGAACCAACCTCTGTTAGCTTCAAACTTTTCTTCTACAGGTTCCTTATCTCTCTAAAACTTCACAGAATTGAAGAAAGTTAGGCCTTTTTCTGGATTAGGCTTTGGCTTAAGGTAATGTTGTGGCTGGTTTGATCTTCTATCCAGACCACTAAAACTTTCTCTACATCATTAATAAGGCTATTTTGCTTTCTCATCATTCATTTGTTCACTGGATAGCACTCCTAATTTCCTTCAGGAAGTTTTCATTTGCATTCACAACTTGGCTAACTGCACAAAAGGCCTAGCTTTTGGCCTATCTGAGCTTTTTGACATACTTTCCTTACTAAGCTCAATTATTTCTAGCTTTGATTTAAAGTGAGAGATATGTGACTCTTCCTTTCACATGGACATTTAGATACCATAACCTAGGGTTATTAATTGACCTAATATAATAAATGAGATACTGTTGTATCTCAGAGAATAGAGAAAAAAACAAATAAAGGAAGAGACATAGGGAATGGATGGCTGGTAAAGCAGAACACATAGAACATTTATTAAGTTTGCCCTATGATATGGGTGTGGTTCATGGTGACCCCAAACAATCACTATAGTAATAGCAAATATCACAGGTCACAAATCACCAAAACAAATATAATAATAATGAAAAAGTTTGAAATATTGTGAGAAGTACCAAAATGTGACACAGAGACATGAAATGAGCAAATGGTGTTGGAAAAACGGCGCTGATAGACTTGTTCGACATTGTGCACATATGTGATAGGCAGTATGTTCCACAGCAGAACTCCAGAACTTTGAAACCTGATATTCACTGAAAACTCCTCAGTTATTTCAATACCTGCTCCTGCCAGCCTTGGCAAATACCATTGATCCTGTTTCTGTGAGTGTGACTATTATAGATACCTTGTGTAAGTGGAATCACTTAGTATTTGTTTCCTCTCTGACTGGCTTATGGATGAACCTGGAGGACATTAGGCTAAAGAAACTGTTCTCTTGATGAAGCTTTATTCCTGAAAATTTCAGGTATAGAATATTGTTCATTGGAATTCACATCATTTCCCCCCTTGTGGGCACAGATAATTTCCTTTAATCTCTCTAAATGATTGGGGGTGAGATCAACTATTTTACTAAGCATAATTCACATAATTCAAAGTAGTGGAATTTCCTTTTTTTTTTTTTTTAAGAAAATATTTTATTTATTCGAGAGAAAGAACAAGGATATGGGTGGGGGAGGAACAGAATGGGAGTCAGAGAGGGAAGTGGGGGAGGGAGAAGGACAAGCAGACCCTGCACTAAGCCTGGAGCCTGAGGCGGGGCTCAATCCCAGGACTCTGAGATCATAACTTGAGCCTAAACCAAGAGTCGGCTGCTCAACTAACTGACCCACCCATGTGTCCCCAAAGTGATGGAATTGTTTATGGGATGAAAATAAATAACTTTTATATATATTGTAATATATATTGTAATATTCATTAAATTCTACAAGATAGTCACTAAGTCACAGTTGGGTGAAAAAGCATGAGTATTTGAATATTTGCTTAATTCTTTACTTTGTAAGTTTTAATCTTCTACATTGGCAATGTCTCTAATATAAAATAAAGCTAATATCCAACTCATAAAAATGATTTGATGATATAAGGAAACTGCCTTGAAATAACGGCTTCTAAAATAAATGATGATGCTCTTTAAATTTTTATTTTTGTTTAATAACTAACTTAATAAAATTTTATTTTTTTATTTGACAATATTTATCAACCACTTTCTACAATGCTAAGTATAATATGACATCAAGATAGTTAAAATTATTTCCAATTCATATATTGCTTGGCTTTATCCAACAGAAAACTCTACAGTACTGAAATTTGTATATAGGTAAAATAAAGCCAGAATATTAAGATAAAGATGAATTTGTTAGAATGAGCAATAAATTACATAGAATTTATGCACGGTAGTTCCAGATGACATTCTTTTTGAACAAAAAAATGTCAAATATTCATGATTTGTTCCATGTTACATTCTAGACTTGCTAATATAGAAAATTTGGATATGTAATTTGTCACACATTGATTATATTCCTTGTTTTGGCATTTTATAAATGGAAATCAGTTAAATTGAAAGAATAGTTGAATATAATTTTGATAATGGATTGATATTTTGCACCAAGATTTGATTGACACTAGCTAATAATTAGACACCTACATGCAAGATACTACATTAGGAATTATGGAAGATACTTTTTAAAAAATATCTAAGGCATTCTTCAACATTGAAATCAGCAAAAATCAAGGATGAAGGGAACGATACCAGGTTTGCAAAAACAAGAGGCAATTGTAATCACGTATGTATTAAATGTAGTTTTTGATTCTACCAATTTTTCTTTTATTTTGTTTTGTGTTCCTAAGATATGATTTGCTAAGGCCAGTATACAAGGTTACTATAAATAGGGAAATTTCTCAGCCTCTCATTTTCTGGAGCAGGAAAGTCACATATTACAGAAAAAAGATCTATAAGTTTCTGTGCCTAATTCCAATATGGGGGTGGTCCCCATACCAAGAAGCAATTTTCCTTCCTGGAGATAGCAACAGATGCCATTGTTAAGGGTTCAGTCCTATGAGAGTATCTGCCCCCTTTCAGCTGTTAGTTGCAAGCCCAAGTTGTCTCCTCTCCTTCTGACCCTCTGACCAACTGGTTATAGATTGGAGGTTCCATTATTCCCCATCTTAAGTTGGATTACTTTGCTAGAGTGGCTCAGAGCTCATAGGAACATTCTACATACTTGATTACCAATTTATTATAAAAGGATGTAAGTCAGGAGTAGCCAGGTGGAAGAGATGTTTAAGGGCAAGGTATTGGTAAAGGGTCCAGAGCTTCCATGCTTTTTCCAGGTGTGCTATCTCCCAGCACCTCCACATGTTTACAAACTCAGAAGCAATCCAAATTCAGTTCTTTTGAGTTTTTATGGAAGCTTCAATACAAAGGGATGATTGATTGAATCATTGGCCTTGGTGACTGATTGAACTCAATCTCCACCCTTTCTCCTCCCCAAAGGTCAGAGGGGTGGAACTGAAAGTTAGGAACCTTTAATCACATTGTTGGTTCTCCTGGGCAACCAACTTCCCAGCCCTAGGTGCAGTCCAAAAGTCATCTCTTATTAACATAACAAAAGAAATCTTAATGGCTCTCCTCCCTTAGGAAATTCCAAGGGTTTGAGGAGCTCTCTGCCAGGAAGGGGATGAAGAACAAATACAGTTGACCTTTGAACAATGCCGAGGTTAGGGGTGCTAACCCTGTGCAGTCAAAACCCTAGGTATAATTTTTGACTTCCCCAAAACTTAACTCCTAATAATCTAATGTTGACTGGAAGCCTTACAGATAACATGTACTTGTATATCTGTTATATGCTGTATTCTTGCAATAAAGTAAGGTAGAGAAAAGAAAATTCCACTAAGAAAATTACAAGGAGGAGAAAACACATGTACAGTACCATCCTGAATAAAAAAAAAAAAAAAAAAAAAAATCCAGAAAAGTGGATCCACGACTCTTGAATCCATGTTGTTCTAGGGTTAATTATACATATTTTTAATTATAAATCACACTATCACAGATCACTTTTTCAGAAAGCTCAGAGAGGCTGGAGACAGTGGTGTTATTTTGGAAGCTACAGAAATTACTGTTAGAGAGGATGGCCTTAATTCTCACTAGATGTTGCATTAATACCTTCCATGAAACATGGGCACTGTTTACACCAGTGCACAGCAACAAAACACAACAAAAAATGCTAGGAGCTTGTGTCAACAACATCTTTCAGACTTCTATTTTAAGCAAGCTGGATTCATGACAGTCATTTGTTTAGAATAGTTCTGTAAATGGCGACCAAATGATCAGTCCACATTTGAGTTGTTTAATTTCAGCGGCTGGACTATGAACTATGACATTTCTTAAGGTAGTTTGGTACTCCTTGTCCCCTCCCTGCAGGTTGACTGTATCTGTACAATCATATATTAATAAATTAATTTTTCCTTTTGCTATTTTTTCACTTCTGACATCATCAATTTCTAACACATATTTAAAAAGAAAATAAACATGGAGACCGAAATAAGAAAAACATGACCAACTAATTAACTTTATTCCTTGTTACCAAGCCCCATATAGTAAGGTCTGCTGGAGTCAATGGCTGTTCATACCACACTTCAGCCAGATCTACAGCTCATCGGCCTGCTGGACAAGGAAAAAGCACTGCATCTGGGCTAAGGCAGAAAGCTGCATTATCTGTGTGACTTATTTATTCTCAGGCACCTCTCAGCTTTGCTGTTTGTTCTGTATCTTACATGCCAAAACAAGGTCTCTGAGTTGGCCGTGAAGACACCACTGCCACCACAAGAGGACAAAAGTCCCACAGCTTTCGCTATGAACCCAGTGTCACTGGACAGCCTCTGGGCAGTGCTTCCAGAATCATGTGACAGTTCCATCAAGACTCTGCTTCTGCTGCCACTGCTCTTACCAGATTCAGGTCTGCAAACCCTTGCTTTTCTTGTTTCTATTTTGAAGTCTACACTGAGAGCATCTGATTGACTGCTGATTCCATGCATCCATACCTAAGCTGCATGGGAGCTTACAAAAATATCTGGCATTTTCAACTTTCAATTATGGGAGATGTTTTGTCATACCAGGTGGAGGATTCCCCAGACACAACAAATGCAGCCCAAGGTGATCACAAACAACCACTGTATCTCTTATAATGCAATGGAAAAAATACTGTAGTGGAACTCAACAGACTTACTCTTCACACCTGGTGGTCAGTTCCTTGGTTTTTCATTATGCCTAGTTAATTTTATTCCTTTGGGCCTTGTTTTTCCTATTATAAAATGGGGTTGAAGAGCATAATCTTCTAATTCCATATCTAGTGTTGATCCTACTTTGATAAAATAGTTGTATACTCTTGCTACCATTTTTTACGATTCTTTTTTTTTTAATTTATTTTAATAAACATATAATGTATTTTTATCCCCAGGGGTACAGGTCTGTGAATCGCCAGGTTTACACATTTCACAGCACTCATCATAGCACATACCCTCCCCAATGTCCATATCCCCACCACCCTCTCCCATCCCCCCTCCCCCCAGCAACCCTTAGTCTGTTTTTTGAGATTGAGTCTTTTATGGTTTGTCTCCCTCCCAAACCCATCTTTTCATTTTTTCTTTTCCTACCTCCCCCCAACCCAGACCCTGCCTTGCATCTCCACTTCCTCATATCAGGGAGATCATGTAATAGTTGTCTTTCTCCGATTGACTTATTTCACTAAGCATGATACCCTCTAGTTCCATCCATGTCGTCGCAAATAGCAAGATTTCATGTCTTTTGATGGCTGCATAGTATTCCATTGTGTATATATACCACTTCTTCTTTATCCATTCATCTGCTGATGGACATCTAGGCTCTTTCCACAGTTTGGCTATTGTGGACATTGCTGCTATAAACATTCGGGTGCATGGGCCCCTTTCGGAGCACCACGTTTGTATCTTTAGGATATATACCCAGTAGTGCAATTGCTGGGTCATAGGGTAGCTCTATTTTCAGTTTTTTGAGGAACCTCCACACTGTTTTCCAGAGTGGTTGCACCAGCTTGCATTCCCACAGGCAGTGAAGGAGGGTTCCCCTCTCTCCGCATCCTCGCCAGCATCTGTCATTTCTTGACTTGTTCATTTTAGCCATTCTGACTGGTGTGAGGTGGTATTTCATTGTAGTTTTGATTTGTATTTCCCTGATGCCGAGTGATGTGGAGCACTTTTTCATGTGTCTGTTGGCCATCTGGATGTCTTCTTTGCAAAAATGTCTGTTCATGTCCTCTGCCCATTTCTTGATTGGATTATTTGTTCTTTGGGTGTTGAGTTTGATAAACTCTTTATAGATTTTGGATACTAGCCCTTTATCTGATATGTCGTTTGCAAATATCTTGTCCCATTCTGTCAGTTGTCTTTTGGTTTTGTTAACGGTTTCCATTGTTGTGCAAAAGCTTTTGATCTTGATGAAATCCCAATAGTTCATTTTTGCCCTTGCTTCTGTTGCCTTTGGCAATGTTCCTAGGAAGAAGATGCTGCGGTTGAGGTCAAAGAGGTTGCTGCCTGCATTCTTCTCAAGGATTTTGATGGATTCCTTTCTCACATTGAGGTCCTTCATCCATTTTGAGTCTATTTTCATATGTGGTGTAAGGAAACAGTCCAATTTCATTTTTCTGCATGTGGCTGTCCAATTTTCCCAGCACCATTTGTTGAAGAGGCTGTCTTTTTTCCATTGGACATTCCTTCCTGCTTTGTCGAAGATTAGTTGACCATAGAGTTGAGGGTCTATTTCTGGGCTCTTATTCTGTTCCATTGATCTATATGTCTGTTTTTGTGCCAGTCCCATACTGTCTTGATGATGACAGCTTTGTAATAGAGCTTGAAGTCTGGAATTGTGATGCGACTGACTTTGGCTTTCTTTTTCAGTATTCCTTTGGCTATTCGAGGTCTTTTCTGGTTCCATATAAATTTTAGGATTATTTGTTCTATTTCTTTAAAAAAAATGGATGGGATTTTGATAGGGATTGCATTAAATGTGTAGATTGCTTTAGGTAGAATAGGCATTTTCACAATATTTGTTCTTCCAATCCATGAGCATGGAATATTTTTCCATTTCTTTGTGTCTTCCTTGATTTCTTTCATGAGTACTTTATAGTTTTCTACATATAGATTCTTTGCCTCTTTGGTTAGATTTATTCCTAGGTATCTTATGGTTTTGGGTGCGATTGTAAATGGGACTGACTCCTCAATTTCTCTTTCTTCTGTCTTGTTGTTAGTGTAAATAAATGTGACTGATTTCTGTGCATTGACTTTATATCCTGACACTTTACTGAATTCCTGTACAAGTTCTAGCAGTTTTGGAGTGGAGCCTTTTGGGTTTTCCACATATAGTATCAATCATCTGCAAAGAGTGATAGTTTGACTTCTTTGCCAATTTGGATGCCTTTAATTTCTTTTTGTTGTCTGATTGCTGAGGCTAGGACTTCTAGTACTATATTGAACAGCAGTGGTGATAACGGACATCCTTGCCGTGTTCCTGACCTTAGCAGAAAAACTTTCAGTTTTTCTCCATTGAGAATGATATTTGCAGTGGGTTTTTCATAGATGGCTTTGATAATATTGAGGTATGTGCCCTCTATTCCTACACTTTGAAGAGTTTTAATGAGGAAGGGATGCTGCACTTTGTCAAATGCTTTTTCAGCATCTATTGAGAGTATCATATGGTTCTTACTCTTTCTTTTATTAATGTATTGTATCACATTGATGGATTTGCGGATGTTGAACCAACCTTGCAGCCCTGGAATAAATCCCACTTGGTCGTGGTGAATAATCCTTTTAATGTACTGTTGGATCCTATTGGCCAGTATTTTGGTGAGAATTTTCGCATCTGTGTTCATCAAGGATATTGGTCTGTAATTCTCTTTTTTGGTGGGATCCTTGTCTGGTTTTGGGATCAAGGTGATGCTGGCCTCATAGAATGAGTTTGGAAGTTTTCCTTCCATTTCTATTTTTTGGAACAGTTTCAGGAGAATAGGAATTAATTCTTCTTTAAATGTTTGGTAGAATTCCCCTGGGAAGCCATCTGGTCCTGGACTTTTGTTTGTTTGGAAATTTTTGATGACTGTTTCAATCTCCTTATTGGTTATGGGTCTATTCAGGTTTCTATTTCTTCCTGGTTCAGTTGTGGTAGTTTATATGTCTCTAGAAATGTATCCATTTCTTCCAGGTTGTCAAATTTGTTGGCGTGGAGTTGCTCGAAGTATGTTCTTATAATTGTTTGTATTTCTTTGGTGTTGGTTGTGATCTCTCCTCTTTCATTCATGATTTTATTTATTTGGGTCCTTTCTCTTTTCCTTTTGATAAGTCTGGCTAGGGGTTTGTCAATCTTATTAATTCTTTCAAAGAACCAGCTCCTAGTTTCGTTGATTTGTTCTATTGTTTTTTTTAGTTTCTATTTCATTGATTTCTGCTCTGATCTTTATGATTTCTCTTCTCCTGCCGGGTTTAGGCTTTCTTTGTTGTTCTCTCTCCAGCTCCTTTAGGTGTAGGGTTAGGTTGTGTATTTCAGACCTTTCTTGTTTCTTGAGAAAGGCTTGTACCGCTATATATTTTCCTCTCAGGACTGCCTTTGTTGTGTCCCACAGATTTTGAACTGTTGCATTTTCATTATCATTTGTTTCCATGAATTTTTTCAATTCTTCTTTAATTTCCTGGTTGACCCATTCATTTTTTAGAAGGATGCTGTTTAGTCTCCATGTATTTGCATTCTTTCCAAATTTCCTCTTGTGATTGAGTTCGAGCTTCAGAGCATTGTGGTCTGAAAATATGCAGGGAATGATCTCAATCTTTTGATACCAGTTGAGACCTGATTTATGACCCAGGATGTGGTCTATTCTAGAGAATGTTCCATGTGCACTAGAGAAGAATGTATATTCTGTTGCTTTGGGATGGAATGTTCTGATTATATCTGTGATGTCCATCTGGTCCAGTGTGTCATTTAAGGCCTTTATTTCCTTGTTGATCTTTTGCTTAGATGATCTGTCCATTTCAGTGAGGGGAGTGTTAAAGTCCCCTGCTATTATTGTATTACTGTCGATGTATTTCTTTGATTTTGTTATTAATTGGTTTATATAGTTGGCTGCTCCCATGTTAGGGGCATAGATATTTAAGATTGTTAGGTCTTCTTGTTGGACAAACCCTTTGAGTATGATATAGTGCCCTTCTCATCTCTTATTATAGTCTTTGAGTTAAAATCTAATTGATCTAAGGATTGCCACCCCAGCTTTCTTCTGATGTCCATTAGCATGGTATATTGTTTTCCACCCCCTCACTTTAAATCTGGAGGTGTCTTCGGGTCTAAAATGAGTTTCTTGTAGGCAGCATATTGTTGGATTTTGTTTTTTTATCCATTCTGATACCCTGTTTCTTTTGATTGGGGCATTTAGCCCATTAACATTCAGGGTGACTATTGAGAGATATGAATTTAGTGCCATTGTATTGCCTGTATGGTGACTGTTACTGTATATTGTCTCTGTTTCTTTCTGATCTACTACTTTTAGGGTCTCTCTTTGCTTAGAAGACCCCTTTCAATATTTCCTGTAGAGCTGGTTTGGTGTTTGCAAATTCTTTCAGCTTTTGTTTGTCCTGGAAGCTCTTTATCTCTCCTTCTATTTTCAATGATAGCCTAGCCAGATATAGTATTCTTGGCTGCATGTTTTTCTCGTTTAGTGCTCTGAATATATCATACCAGTTCTTTCTGGCCTGCCAGGTCTCTGTGGATAGGTCTGCTGCCAATCTAATGTTTTTACCCTTGTATGTTACAGACTTCTTTTCCCGGGCTGCTCTCAGGATCTTCTCTTTGTCGCTAAGACTTGTAAATTTTACTATCAGGTGACGAGGTGTGGACCTATTTTTATTGATTTTGAGGGGCGTTCTTAGCATCTCCTGGATTTTGATATTTGTTCCCTTTGCCATATTAGGGACATTCTCTCCAATAATTGTCTCCAATATACCTTCTGCTCCCCTCTCTCTTTCTTCTTCTTCTGGAATCCCAATTATTCTAATGTTTTCTTGTCTTATGGTGTCGCTTATCTCTCGAAATCTCCACTCGTGGTCCAGTAGCTGTTTGTCCCTCTTTTGCTCAGCTTCTTTATTCTCTGTCATTTGGTCTTCTATGTCACTAATTCTTTCTTCTGCCTCATTTATCCTAGCAGTGAGAGCTTCCATTTTTGATTGCACCTCATGAATAGCTTTTTTTATTTCAACTTGGTTAGATTTTAGTTCTTTTATTTCTCCAGAAAGGGCTTTTATCTCTCTGGAGAGGGTTTCTCTAATATCTTCTATGCCTTTTTCGAGCCTGGCTAGAACCTTGAGAATCGTCATTCTGAACTCTAGATCTGTCATATTACCAATGTCTGTATTGATTAGGTCCCCAGCCTTTGGTACTGCCTCTTGTTCTTTTTTTTTGTGGTGAGTTTTTCTGCCTTGTCATTTTTTCCAGATAAGATTTGCTTTCTTGTCCTGTAGAAATCCGCAGTTCTTGGTGAGTGAAGTTGGTCTTAGTTGGGTTTCTTGTTGATCTTCTGGGGGAGGGGCCTGTTGTAGTGATTCTCAAGTGTCTTTGCCGCAGGCGGAATTGCACCGCCCTTGCCAGTGGCCAGGCTAAGTAATCGCTCGGGTTTGCTTTCGGGAGCTTTTGTTCCCTGAGCACTTTCCGTAGAGTTCCAGAGGACGGGAATGAAGACGGCGGCCTCCCAATCTCCTACCTGGAGGAGCCGAGAGCTTGGGGTCCCGCTCCTCAGTGCGCCCTCAGAGAAAAGCGCCCAACCGCCCTGCTTCCCTGGACTGTGGTCGCACCTTGAGGAAAGCAGTCAATTGCTGGCACTTGGAGAAAAGCGCCTGGTTGCTTCCGTCTCCGTGGCCTCCGGCCGCGCTCCAAGCCCACCCAGCCTGCGACCGGCACAAGGTAACCCTGGGCTGAGAGCTCACTCCTTGGCTTTGTCGCTGTAGCCGGCTTCCCCGCTCTAATACCTGTGAGCTCTGCGGCACTCAGACACCCCCGTCCTTCTGTGACCCCGCGGGACCTGGGGTTTCGCTGACCCCGCCTGGGCTTCCCCCCGGTTTAGCCTCTGGAGTGATGTCCCTCCGTGGAGCAGACTTTTAAAAGTCCTGATGTTGGTTTCCATTGCCCCGCCGCTTGCCGGAAGCTGGCCCCTCCCCCCGAGGTCTGTCTTCCCATTGCTTTGGATTCACTTCTCCGCAGGTTCTACCTTTCAGAAAGTGATTGATTTTCTGTTTCTAGAATTGTTGCTCTTCTTCTCTTCGATTTCCCGTTGGATCTGTAGGTGTTTACAATGGTTAGATAAGCTCTCTAGCTGATCTCCTGCTACCCGATGTCGTCTCAGCAGGCTACTTCTCCGCCATCTTGACTCCTCCCCAGTTTTTATGATTCTTGAGAAAGATCTTACCTGCCTACGAATCCCCCTTTCCTGTTATTGATCATCTGCTAATTGGGCTAAAATTAATAATCACAGAAATATATTTACATCATCCCTCCCCATTTTTGCCATGGATAGAAAAAATTTGTCAGGCTATTAATCTTACCGCATTGAGAAACAGAATAGAATGCTTTTTACTTGAAATATTTATTTAAATTATTTTATTTCATAGATATTCACAATATCCAAAAAGAAGCAACATTACTTTGAATGAGTTATCAAAATTTAAGAAGAAACAAAATTCATTATTTTGTATAAAAATGTTTATGATTCTTTCCCCCTCCATTCTAGCTCTCTCGTTTTAAAGATTTTTTTTTTTTAATTTGACAGACAGGGAGAAGCAGAGTCCCTGCTGAGCACAGAGCTCAGTGCAGGCTGGATCTCAAGACCATGAGATCATAACTTGAGCCAAAGTCAGATGCTTAGCTGACTGAGCCACCCAGATGTCCCTATTCTATTTTATGTGTCTAACAGTGTGGTGAGGTTAGTTGGGATTTAATTTAAAAATTGCTTTACGTCTTCTCTCCTATTGTCTTGTTTGGGGTCAAGGACAAGAAATGCATGGAATCCAAGGCAATGATGGTACGGAACATTTTGTGGTATTCATTGTGTGTCCTAAAACTAACAATAGTGATTTTCCTGGACTGTCTACTGTGTTTTTGCATATGAATCAGGAGGAGATATATAGGACTTCAGGATTTACAATGCTGGCCATCTATCTTTCGTCTTCCTCTACGAGTTTTATGAAAGAGACTTGCTCTGTGGTCTCAAACCAATATTTTACCTATGAGAAATTAGGTCTTTGTATTAGAAACAGATTAAATTCAGGGTGTCTAATTAATGATAATCTAGTTTTGGTGATAATAGAAGATTTGTTCCTAGGGCTAAGACAAATTCACATTAAAATAGGCATAGCCAAAGGGTGTAAATGTTTGGCTTTCAGACTGGTGGTACCAGACAGATCTGATTGGTACAAAACTGGCTGCCTAGATTCTATCCCTTGTGATTTTAATTTTGTTTCATTTCAGTATCTTCTCATTCCTCATCAGTATCTTCACTACATTATAGGAACAAAGAGGCAACTTGTCAGGATCAACTTTAAGCTTCAGTGTGGCACTTCTTTGAAAACCAACCCCGCAATGTGCTCTCAAATAAGGTCTCATTTGTTTCTTCCTGAGTTTCGGGGATTGGATGAGGAGAAGGTGAGAAAGAAGATAAATGTAGAAAAATGAAAACTGTAGCCATGGTAATTCTCTTGGTTTGAACATCCAGAGATGCATTTTTCTTTTTCCTGTGGTGGTCTGTCCTGACTCAGGAACCCCCAATGGATATTAGGTAGTAAATATTAAGATTTTAGCTGTATCATATGAATAAACCACAGGAAGTGAGCAGAATTAATTAACAAAGATGAAGGGAAACTCAGACACATATTACACAGAAGCCTTTCTATCAGCTGAAGGAAAAACTTAAGTGCATCACCAAAAACAAAGGTTCATCCTCATGAAAGCCACCCAATCTGGGAGTCAGGTTTAATAAGAGTAAGAAGGAAAACTATAGTTGGGAAATAAACTTCACAACTTTGTGAGTGAAAAACTACTGCTAAAGTTTTGGAAATTGGGAAAAAACTCAGTGAGGCACAGAAACATCTTTACACACAGGATTTGATGTAGCAATTGAATGACAACCCATGTGAAACAACAACAAAATAGATCAATGGTCAGGCATATTTGTCCTTTAGGTAAAGGAAAAAAGGACTGAGGTAAAAGCCATGTTGAAGTCTACTAATAGGACCCATTTAAAGAGGTTGGGAGACTCTCAAAGGAAGAACAGTCAAGTGTTTCTAATATAAGGATATGGCTTGCATAGAAGAATATTTGCCATTAAATTACAACAGTTACCCAAGACCTAGAATACTCAAATTTGAGAAAATAAAAGACTTTTAAGGAAAAGCACAATTGACCTGTGTTGATCCACAGAGGATGTGGACAACCGTCTTGGGAAATACAGCCAACAACTGAAGGTTGTAATGCAAATTTCCTTTAAATATCTGTTCAAGGGGATTCTCCAGATGGGCAGATATATGGAAAGAAGATGAACTTGAAAGAGAAAGAGAGAGAGAAAGAGAGGAAGGAAGCAAGCAAGGAAGGAAGGAAAAGAAAAGAAAGAAAGAGCAATGCAGATCCCAAGTTTGTAATGTCTTTGCTCCTGACACCAAAATCCCCGGTGCTGTGCACTGGAAGTCCCCATGTGGCTCTGAAAGTGACTTTAGGAGCACAAGCATAGGTTTTAATGATTCAAAGTTAAACCTCTTATATAACTCATTTATTCTATCATACTGGTTACCTTCCGTCAAGAGCCAAAGAAAGTAACCAAAGATGGGTGAAAAACTGGAGGAAATTGAAAGGAAGGGACTCAAAAGCTCAAAGAAGAGTTGACATCATCGCTCTCTTTCCAAACTGTCATAATGCCAAGTTCAGGTTAAGGGTGAGAAGGAGGGCAGAATAACACAAAAACTTGGCTTTAATTTACCTTGTCAGAAACACAAATAACTTATTAAGAAGGTAATAGTGGGGCAGAGGTGAGGAGAGAGCCATGCCATGTAGGTGTTGGTAAGAAGAAATAAGGGAATATTTCCTAATAATTCATTATACATGGGTAAAATTTTAATTAAGCAGAATTATTAGAAACTTTTACTGGATTTACATTTTTATTAAATGTGGCTTTAGTAACCTGCAGGAATATTTTGCATATATTGGCATAGATTTTTTTGGTAGGATTTCAAAAGTACTGTATGTGGCTTTTCATTAGCTAAAGGCTTTTAAAGTTTCAAGTTATATTTGAAAACAAAGTAATATTTAAGGGAATTATTGACTTTTTAAACTGATACTTTGACAAAATGGAATTCTGGACTTCAGAAAAATTTGTGAAGTGAAGACAAGGTGAACATACCTAACAGTGAAAGATTTAAAGAAGTGCAATGGAATTTAATGAATTTTGAGGTAAGATTGAGCAAACCTGTGACACGTCTCTCCAAAGCCCCACCTTACCTTATACCTATAGACAGATCAGACTGTTCAGGGAGAGTTCTTACTTTATTGTCTCAATATTCCCCAAGTCCCTTTCATTTTTACTCCCAATCATTCCTTCATATCCTCTATACCAATATCAGACTTTTATTCAATATACCATTATTCAGTGATTTCTACAAGCCAGTCATTATCCAGATACTGGATAATTTCCTGGAGAAACTTGCAAAGCCTAGAAGTAGAGTCTAATGAAATGAAAGCTGACTTATAATAACGGAAATATTATTTCACCATGATAAAACTGGTATCTTCTTGTGAAGTAGGTGGTAAAAATAAACCCTATTAAAAAAAAAAAACCCAGATGCAGACAAGTTAGGGAATAATAAATGGCGTAAGAATGGGTAGTATCTGAAGATTCTACTGGTTCTTTTTCATTTCTCATCTTCACCCACCATTCTGAGGTATTTTATTTATTGACCAAGCCCTTCTGTGACACGCACTTTTCCTTGGCTTCCCACAAGGAACACTCTTCAAGTTTTTCTTTGAATTCATTTTCACCACTCATTTCCATAACCCCTTAAATACATCCATTTCTCCAAATCCTCTTCTCTCCCATTATCTCATTCAGAATTAGGATAAAACTAAAACTCCTGTAATTATCATCAATTTTATTTTACTAGCATCTCAAATGAAATATGTTAAATGAAATATTAAATTCCTCATTTTCCCAGCCAAACCAACACTTTCTATCTCCATTCTTCTATTTATCCATGCTCAACTCAAGAGCCTTATTTAACTTTTTGCTGTTTGGCTCTCCACTATAAATTAGCTCAATTTTCACATGACTAGGTATTTTTAGGTTTCTTAAATACTTCTCAGCTCCAAACTCCAATGCTGTGCAATCTTATTTGGCCTTTATTGTTTCCGTATTTTAGGACTGGTTTCCCAACATCAATTTCTCCCGGTGACCACCAACTTCCTTTGCAATTCATTGTTTTTGGACTTTAGAGTACTTTTCTTGAAGCCTATCTCCTGTCACTTCACTGCCCCAAACAAACACTATCAGACTTCTGATGGTTCCTTACCTTCTAAATTAGAATTTGGAATGTATTTTTTGATTAAAGAAAATTGGTGAGGCATAGTTGAAACGATGCAATTCATACTATATTTCTGGGCACATAGATTAAAGAGACTATCAAGGTCTCCAAAAAGCAAACTACCATTACTGTGATTTCCATAGAGAAATGTTTTATAAACTTCAAAAAAAATTTATGATAAGCTTTTTAATACAACATATTCATAACCAGGATTCCTAACATGCAGCTGAGATATATAAAAGAAGAATTATTTTATGCAGTGGAGTCTTTATTTTAAAAATATTTAAATATTTAAATATTAAGGATTTTATGTGATTTCAAAAACACTGTTTCTGTCAAGTTTTTCAAATGTGCATTGTTAAGTGCAATATCCCTACCTCACTTTCAGTTTTGTAAGGTTCTAAGTATCTAGCTTAAATATAATTTTTTGAATTTCTGCATCTTAGCTTATATTTAGAAATAGCACTTTGCCTACAAAAATAGGCTAAAAAGGCAATTGTACCTTTTAAACATTTAAAAAGTATGCTCTGACTTTTGTCTAAAATTGTGGCAAAAGTCAGAATTAATTACCTTTTGGTACAAAGCACATACCACCTACACATCTGTTATTTTTAATTTTTTGTTTGTTTTCTTTGAGAATATCAAAAATATCAGGCATTTTTGTGAATAATTTTCCAGATGTTGTCCCACTAGTTATCGGCATAAATGCGTTTGCAGGAAAGTTTAATTGGTGCTGTTAATTCAACTCAGGATCCTGTTTATTTTCCTAATTGCTGCCAGACATTGAATGGGTGGTTAATATATTAGAAACCTCCTGTTTTCCTGAACCTTTGCCTTACCCACTGGCAATTTTGTTAGGGAGAAAAAAATCTGCTTTTCATTTACTTTCCCTACCTTGAAAGCACTCGTGTAAGCCCTGCTAACATTATTTCTGAAGATAGTACTTGAAAAACTTTCCCCTGTTGCATCTGTCTGTATGACAATACAACTTCATCCCATTTGTCACAAATGTGTGACTACTATTATTACCGTACGTTATTATACCACAGCATTATTCTCATGACAAGAAAAGCACTTGTAAGCTTAATAATTTTATATAATGTGAGATACTCACTATAAGCGACGTACCGTGATAACAAGAGATGTAGTGTTGTTGGGGGCAGGGGAGTCAACTGTGTGGAGGGACAGAAACAGGGTGGGAGAAGCACTGTTGTATAGAAACCACGTGACACCCTCGTGGTTGGAGGAGATTCTGGAGGTCAGAGTGGGCTATCCAAAATGTTCCATCATCCAAAATGTAGCAATAAAGTTTTTGTTCCATGTTTTACTCTATAAATATCTGAGAAATTATGTAAGAAAAAACAATTTGGATAGCTTTTTTTTTTTCACACACTATTTCTCTTCATTTCAATGTTTTTAAAAAATAGTTTAGTTTTCCTTTTTCTCTGCCTCTCACCCACTTCTGGTAGATAAATATTTTTGCCAAATATTTAAAAGAAATATACCAACAGTGTTTTATATCAGATGCTCAATATCTCCCATTGTTATCTTTACCTACAAGGTTACCTGCTTTGTGTCTACCCAATTAAATTGCATTAATAAGTATGGTATTTCCTCAGATTTCAGAAAGCTCATTTCTCATTGGAGGGATTTTAATAAATAATCATTTATTAAAATTTGCTTTTTGTTGATTTATTGCAAATTTGTTCTCTGGTCCTTTCTTATTTTCTGGGACCCAATATACCTCCCATACCTTTAATGTGAATTGATAATTCACCCCATCCCCACTCTTAGGCCTAATTCTTCAACCAGTTCCCTTTCTTCTGGGACTGTGACAATATGGCTCCTCTCTTACTTCTTCTCGCAGTTCCACAGAAAGTTCTCCATTTACTATTGCTAAAAATCCGACAAACCAACCTTCCTTTCTGATATTTCTAGCTCCATGATCTTGGGAAAGTCACTTCACTTTATGGCACTTGCATTTTTTATTTGTAAAAATGAGGCTTGTACTGTTTGACATCTAGAGTCTATTCTAAGTCTAAAGACCAATCTTCATCCTCCATTACCTGCCTTGTTTTTTTATACACTAATTCTGTGAGGCTAAAATAATGATACTGACTTCAGTCAGAAATGTTGTCACTTTCAGTAATTCCAATAGCTAAATATGTAATAACTAACTTAATCAGTGAGTACTTAAATTAATATAGTGAGGATTTATAATCAGCATTTCTTTTAAAATATTTCTATTTGATATTTTTCTTAGTAAACATTCTTCGTAAACATTTCTAGCTGATGGAAATGAATAATTCCTACTTTCCTAAGTTCCCTTGCCTCTCTTCTTAGTTCTAAACTCTTGGTAGAATTCTACCCTTATTTCAGAAAATCATTTTTTACAGGCCTCCTGTTTTTAGTCATTGTGCTAATTAGATTTTCAGAGCCCTGTATTATTGTGTTATGATTTCATAAAAATATACAATCTTTCTCTTAAACACACACGCATATTATACAAGTGTTACAGAGACATATTCAGGTTGTGCTTTTATTTTTGCAACAGTAACAATCTTAATATAAAATAAATCACTTCCTTTCCCCTGCATATGTCAGTGCTTACCACTTGAGTCATTTTCTTCACACCCTTTCACTGTAGAAACAGATGTTCTATGCCAACTGGAAGAAAAACTGCTAGCAGGCATTTGCAGACCACCTGCCTACCTGCGCAGGCTCTCGCACTCCCCTGGCTGGTTTCTCCACCTTTGTGATTCACTTAGCCTTGTTTCTTGTTCAGCTCTATAAGCATTTCCAACAGCCAAAAACAACTGACTTTGTGCGGAGGAATTAAAGAGGGAAGAGATGGATTATGTCACAGGATGACAAGCCATGGGGACCCTCCTCCATTAAACACTTAGTCTGAAGACTTAGATACGTTGAATGTCAGGAGAGTTCCGCAAGGTTAAATACATATTTACAGATGCAACTGGAAAATATTGCAAAGGCACAGGCTATCTCTGAAAACACTTGGTAAAGTCTGTCTCTAACGCATGCTCGGCTAACCTGAGAGATAGAATCTAGAAAGAGAGCCGATGTCTACAGCACGGCTGTTTGTGCTTTGTGTCCACACGTGGACATGCTGCACAGCGTCTCCCTGGTGACAGGAAGTCTGAATACAATCTGGTCTTCCCTCCCCTCTCACCTTCCTTTAGTCATCTCTATTGCCATTACGACATCGTCCCAGTTTCCAAAGCACAAATCCTTAGTGATATTTAAAGTCTTTCTCCTCTGTTTTCCATGTCCAGTTTGCCACCACATTCTTTTTGAAATCACTTTCACATCCTTTCTTACACGCATTGCTCTCCAGGAATATAGCTGGAATATGGCGACTAATTCTCTGATTAGCAGTCCTCTGGTTGTGTCCCTATTCAGATACATATGGTTCATGGATGCCACGGCCTTCTCAAAGTTCAGTGCTGATATCATCTTACCATTTGAGAATTATAGTAGTACAAACCTGAGAGTCTGGGTGCTTAAGTTCTGACTCCACTACATGGAACTCCATTGCAAGTTACCTTAGCTCTCTGTGCCTCAGCTTTTCCAACTGCAAAATAGGAATAGTAACGGTGTCTCTCATAGAGTCTGTTAGGGTGAAATACATTGTTATATTTAGATATTTAGCATGGTGCCTAGCCACACTGAATAGCAGATAAGTCTTCTCTGATATTATTTAAAAACGGCCAATGCGTTTCCATTGGTTCCAGGACACCTTCCCGGAAGAGCTAAAATTCTCTGAGATTTGTTCAGATATTGCGCTCCAACATACAGAGTCTGGTTGAGAGGAGATGCTGACTACAGGCTAACTGCCTTGTAAGATGCCTTTTTAGGTGGTGGGATGGACAGCTGATGGAAAGATACAATGCTAATAAACCTTCGGAATAGAAGGAAAAACTTGCTTGCTAGTTTTTGTTTTCCTCTCATTATATGCATAGTAGTGGTTTATTACGGATTTCATTAGGAACTTTGTACTTATCATAGTTTCACTGAAACGTATTTCCAGTGCTTACATCACAGATATTACAACCGTTCAGTTGTCTGTCTTTCCCACTACACTGTGCAGCCTTACATGGCCTGCAACCCTACTGGGTAGCATTACGCACAGCCTAGGATAAGTGTGCCAAGAAAGGCATTACTAAATATTGGAGGAAGTAGCCATTTAGGTCACCTTGCTGTTCACTTTTTACTTGCCTCTTCTATCAAAGTGGCCTCATGTATATTTATTTGCGAGATACAATGGAGTTAATTGTGAAAGGTAGCGAGTTAGGGCCTTTTTTTTTTTTTTTTTAAATTTCTTCTCCTCAGCAGGCGTTAAAGCAAGATTTGGGAGTGGGGATAGCATAATGACTGTAATTTAAGCTACTGCAGTGGTCCTTACGAAGTGTCTGTACATTTAACACTCCATATGGTAATTATAACTTCCCCAGAGTGAGTCAGGGTTGTTTATGCTTTCATAAATCCAGCAGCTGCAGTAGAGCAGACACCCTCCATATTAGCACTTCCTCCTAAGACCATGAATGTGCTTAAAAGATTTCTGCAAATTTCTCTTGAATTCAAGTTGTTTGTTAAAAGTGATAGTTTTATGAGCCTGCCACATGGAAAAAGGTCCTTCTTTCTCAGATTTTCCATTTGTGATACAAACCCATGTGTAGTGCCATTTTTAGAGAGGCATTAAAGCTGATATAATATAACCCCCAGCTGAGTTTGATAAAAGGAGAGCTTAATTTCCAGGTAAAGTATGGTTATAGGAAATGACAGCTAGGGAAGTTATGAGTAAGACTTGGAAAAAAAAAATACACACTAACTGGTTGATAACTTATTTCCTGCATTGAATCTTCTGACTGTACAGAGAAAATCCTGTCATAACAAATGCTAGCCGCCCGAGTGCTTTCTTTAACATAATCCATAGACCGTTTTGAAACTACATTGAAATATGTGGAATTACCTGTTTTTAAATATCTTTTATCAAAAATATTAGATATCTTGAGGTGAATATTTGTAATAATGATACATATATGTATCATCACTGGTAGGATTTAACCCTGCTATCGTTGGTGAATTATTTTGTATCTCAAGCTCAGTTTTATCAGCCATAAAATGAGAATCATGGCTTTTCAGACAAGAAAACTTGGAAAAAGAGGGAGTTGTGTATATCAGAAAACAAAAATTCCCTGCAGGAGAAAAAGAAAATGTGGTGACAAAATTTTAACTCTGAGTATGCTTCAGTAAATAGGCAATTAAATAATTTAGAAAATATTCTCCAAGTTTTTCTTTCTTCTTCTCCTTCTTCCTCTCTCCCTCTTTTCCTGCTCCTTCTCCTCCTCCTCTCCTTCCTTTATTTATTTTAGCTAGAAAGAATCTAAAATAATTAACAGAATGGTTTCCCCTTATTTTAGAGTTGAAAAACTGAGAAGCATAGAGGTTAAGTGAAATTTCTGTAGTCAATTTGTCAACAAATGATAAAACTGGGATTTTAAGGCAGTTCTCCTGACTTCTTTTCAAGACCTGGGGTTTACATTACAGGACACTGCAGATGGAAGAGACGAGTTCTCTGAGAAATTAGTGAGACAGTGGTCAGAAAAAAAAAAAAATAATGAAGGCAATGAGTATAAAATGTCAAACTGAATTATATACTTTATTATTTCCTTTCTATAAAAATAATATTCTAAGATGAATAGACTAGTTTTCAGTTGACCTATTCTTTCATGCTTTTGTACTTTCAAAATATATGAAAATTATCCAAATGTCTGTATCGAGTGCTAGAGCAAATATAATACATTCTGATTGAAATAAGCATAACATTTTGTCAGATTCTGGATGTACGTCCTACTCTGTATTATCACACACAATTTTGAAAGTCAAAAGATGTGTCCTGTTCATTCTAAGCATTGATGAAGAAGATAAATGGAATGATCTTCTCAGATATTGATATTCTGAACTGATCGTAAAGTAAGAAGGTGAATGAAATAATTGTCTTTAAGAGTATTGAGTTTTTGAGAAACCACTTTAAGGCAAGAGATAAATGGCTGGAATGCTCTCTAGTTTTTATTAAAAGGAGAGCTTGCTGCCTTCACAGCATGAGTCACCATCCTGGGTGCTGATGTGGCTTTGCCCTCACTTCTCTCTCTTGCCTTCTTCTCAGTCCTGACACTTTACTACCGAGTCTAGGCTTTCCACAGCCTCACCGAGGAGCACGTAACAAGTCTGACTGGAGATTGTTCTCTCTGATTGAAGGATTGTTTAGAAATCGGGATAATTTTTGTTAAATCTATTCTTCTATTTGCTTTGACTTTTTTTTTTTTTTTAATTCTTTGTTTGCTTTGCTGAAACCACCTTCTTGTCCTAAATTTTGGTTTCCGTATATACCTACTTTTTCACATTCTGCCTGGCTTCGGACCCTTAGCTTTCCCAGACCTGCTAGCTGTATGTGTTTATCCATATCTAGTTTGGACTCAGATTTGTTCTGAATAACTCTTCTTGCCTGCCTTGACTAAGCTTCTCCAATTCTTGCCCTAAATGCAAATTTACCAAGTATAATATTACTTGGTTGCCCTTTTCCTTTTTATGCGTGATTATAGAAAGAGCTCTTGAAATAGTTGACTTTGGAATCTTTATGTGAACTTAAGTCCTCTCACATCCATTCAGGAATCTTGGTTAGGAAAGAAATGAGATTCTGTAACTGGAAGAAAGATGCCTTTTCTACTTCTTGTACAGCTAGAGCAGGATGCTGTTCCATCAGCTCACTTAATCAGGTCCTCCCAAGTATTTATAACATTCTTAGCCTTGGTTAGATCTTAGAATGAACAAAGAAATTTCAGAATTTGGTTGGTCAGTAGATGTCAAAGAAAATAGAATTGTTCGGTACACGCGAGCACGCGCGCATGTGTTTGTGTACAGGGAAGGGAAAGAAGAGAGAGAGTAGAGCAGACAGAGAAAAGAGAAAACGTGGTCCAAATATCATTACAAACAGGCTAAAGAACTTCTATAAATAGAGACTAAATTTTAATTTGTTTACTTTCTTAACTGAAGAATTCAGTCATATTAACAATTAATGTTCATTGGGCTTTTACTCTGTGCCCAATCATTGTGCTAATGTAACACACCTTATCTCATTAACTACTTATTCCAATTATTTGCGGTGGCGCTATCATTTTATAAGTATGTGACCAAGATCATCTAAGCAGTAAGAGGCACAACTCAGCCTAATTCGCATTCTTACCTAATTCTTTTCTTCATATTCTTCTGTAAATTCCTTCCAGCTCTCCTGCCTTTAGTGCATGTTCTACACAAAAACAACAACAACTACTAGTAGCAGTGGTGCTTGTTAGCTTATTTTAGCTAAAACTAAGGAAAAAGTTGAGTTCTCTAGTTGTATGGATTCCAGTGCAGAGATAAAGGATTGCTTTCAGAGGTAAAGAAAGAAAAAGGATCTTAGCAGGCAGAAATTGGATTCAGACCCTTTAAACCAGAGATGCTCAAGAAAGTGTAAATTTCTCTGGAATTCTCAGAAAATTTGTTGAGTGTTTGAGAATTTCCACAAGACATGGATCCTTACATTAAGAGGACATTGTAAACTCAGCTGATATTGGAGTTACATTTGGAATTGCACAACCTGACTTTTGGGAACTTATGCTTATCCTTACCAATAATCTACTTAATAATCTTTTCTGTATTTATTACCTGGAAATTTCATATCAAAATTTCCTGGGTTACAGTTTGAGACATAATATCATTACTCTTTTCTACATGTGATAGGTTTATACCTCCAGTTTTGGGAAAGGTGACCATATTCCAGTTTGCTCAAGATAGTCTTGGTTTATGCTTCTTCAAGATAGTCTTGGTTTATGCTTCTTATCCTAGAAAAGTTATTAAGAGTCCTAGTTTGTATACTCAATTACATGATCAACCTTTCTTTTAGTGCCATGTCTATTTCTTATTGTCTCCGAAGAATTCCTACCAGCAGTTTATCAATCTCACCTTCAAATTTTCTAAGGCCACAATGATGCAATCTAATTAGATAAAAGATACGAACTCATTATTCTTAATGCAACTTCTCAGAAATATGACTGTTATGTATCTATAATTGACTGTAAGGCAGATGCGACAATCTGTCACCTACAGTTCACTACTAAAGAAAACAATACAGAGTAATGGATAAAGTATGGGCATTAGATTCAATGATGCCTGGGACTGATTGTCAGTTTTGGCAATTACTGTGTGGTTTTCAGAACTTAATTTTTAAAAAAGATTTATTTATCTATTTATTTTAGAGAGCAAGAGACCAGGTGGAAGGGGCAGAGGGAAAGGGAGAGAGAATCTGAGATAGACTCTGCGCTGAGCACAGAGCCTGATGCAGGGCTCCATCCCACGACCCTGAGATCATGATCTGAGTTGACACCACGAGTTGGTTGCTCAACTGACTGCACCATCCAGACACCCCAGAATGTACTTTAGAACCACTGTTCTTTGACAATTTCCTTATCTTTAAACTATGAATACTCTAATAAATGAGCTTCATAAGGTTGCTGTAAAGGTTAAATTCAGCATTAAATAAAATGATGAGCGTTACACATGCCACATGCATAAAATAAGAACAGGCTTTGATAAGTGGTCACTTGATTGCTATTATATTCTTTCAAGAAATGCCCTTCAATCCCAGTCAGGTAATAGGTGAGTGATGCCTGGCTCAAGAAGAAAATGAACTTTGGGATTCAAATAAACAATTACTCATTATTTTTTAAAACACTAAAATAAATTTTTATTCTAAAAAAGTAAGCTGTATCATTGCAGTAAATATAATAAGTGACACATTTGAAAATTTCAGACATTTAAATAAACACTTTAAATATATTCACAAATAAATACTGAACTTTTTGCCCATAGTTTGATATTTATTGAAAAGCAGTTTTTCTTTTTAAAACAAATCTGCTTTGAAAGAGAATCATAATTTTGAAAAAAAATTATCAACTTGTAAATCTCTGCCTCTCATTTGATTCTCAAATTTTCAGATTAATTAAGGGATTTTTTTTTCTGTTAAGTTTCTCTTCTTTTAAAAAAACAAGTTTATTGAAGGATAATTTACACACCATAAATTCATCTACTTACCCAGTTATGCAATCCTCACCATATCCAGTTTGAGAACATTTTCATCACCCCAGTAAGATCCCTCATCTCCTTTTACTGTTAATCCCCACTGTCACCCTGACCCTAGTCAAAATGTTGGTTTTTGAATAAGCAATTATGTTGAAACATTTTCCTCATTCCAAGGCCACTCTCAATCAGGAAAAGAATTAGAAAGAGAGACTATGACTCTTTAAACAAAAAAATGAATTGAAGTGAGAGCAGACTCATGTCTACATGAGACGGCAGAGAACAGGAAAGAACCGTGATCAGAGAACGGGAAGGAACCATGAGCAGGGGAGGTCAGGATGGCACCACCTGACTGAAACTCAACGGAGACCTGTATCTACTAGTGTAGCATAGACATGAAGACTTTCAGTGGAAGTCCATGCCCCACTCTTGTCTCATAATGCTTTGAATATAACATTATGATTTGGAACATATTTCAAAATTGATCAAGTCTATAAATTAACAGTACTGAAGTTGTTGATTAATACAGTCAGAAAGTAGTTCTGATTCTTCAAATTGAGTGCATTTAATGAAGAAAATCAATTGCACGGATGACGGAAGAGTAGAGAAAGCAAACTAAAGACAGTAAGGCAACCCAGAGATTAGTTACTAGAAGCTGCTACGCTTGGAACGGAGAAACAATGGGAGAAAATGATACGAACCCAGATGCCAAGGCCATACAATGAGAGCTAGAACCACACTGAGGCCTGTCTGATAGAAACTGGAACAGGAGAGGGCAGCATCTGCTGGGAACTAGAAACAGATGCAACAGGGAGCAAAGGCCATAGACTATCCACCGTTCTCCCTTCTCTTCCCTGGCCTTCTGCCAGGACTTCCTACTGGCCGCTCCTAAAGGGAGTGGAGGAATGGAGTTCCCGCAATATACGGCAAAGCAAGGGAGAGGTAGTGCGAATCTGAAAGCACACTGTTGACCGGCGCAATAGCCTAGGATATTCGGTTGAGTGGGCTGACTTTTGGCGAGAAAGTGCAGAGAAAGTGTGCACTCCTCATGTCTGAAAGACCCATCCTTTGCTTTGTCAAAATGAAAGAGCCAGTGCCGGCACTGTGGCCCACTAAACTCTTTTCCCTTGATTTTGACGAATTACTGGAGGAGGAGGAAGTGGAATGATGTCTTAGACTTCTTTCGGAAGCCAGTAGCTTTCCCAGCCTTCATTTCTCTTTTAATCCAATGGTCCTAATAATCATGCCTTAGTTACCTAGGAATGCTGATTTTGCTCTTAGGGGAGAAAAGTATCAGAAACTTAGTAGACCAGGGCTTAAGGAGACGGGGGACTGCATCCTGTAGCAGAGACTGTTGGTTTGAACCCGTTTTATTCAGATTGAAACTGCACACGGCTGGAAGATAGGTTCAGCTGGCTACAGTGAGTGGAGGCTGTGTGATCAGCTCACCAACAAAAGCAGGGAAAGTAAGGAGCCTGGGTGGCTCAGTTGGTTAAGCAACTGCCTTCGGCTCAGGTCATGATCCTGGAGTCCCCGGATCGAGTCCTCACGGGGAGTCTGCTTCTCCCTCTGACCTTCTCTCCTCTCACGCCCTCTCATCCTGTCTCTCTCACAAATAAATAAATAAAATCTTAAAAAAAAAAAAAAAAAGTAGATAAAGCACTTCCCGGGAACTGATCGCTCAAAGGTGGGCATTTTTAGTTTTCAATTCTTCCTCTTTCTTGCTGTTTGGAATGTCGAGTCAATTCTTAGCGCTCCAGTGGCCTTTTAATCCAAGAAGTGAATCTCAAGTACAGGTGTTCTGCTGTGGGATGACAGATGAGAAAGAAAAGAAATCTGGGCGCCAAACCCGCCATAGACTATGCCCCTGGGGAAGGCTGTATGTAAGCAACACATACACACTAGTTTTTAAAATAAATAAATAAATTAATTAATTGACAGAAAGGACAGTGAGAGAGGGGACACAAGCAGGGGGAGTGGGAAAGGGAGAAGCCAGCTTCCCACTGAGCAGGGAGCCCAATATGGGGCTCGATCCCTGGGATCATGACCGGAGCCAAAGGCAGCCGCTTAACGACTGAGCCACCCAGGTGCCCCACATGGTTTTTATTTATTAAATGCAGTCTAAATTAATTATTAGTGATTTTTCCTTCCCTTCCCAACAGCTTCTATTCATCTTCCTAAATCCGAGAAGAAGAAACCTGTTTCAAGGTAGGAAATCTTTTACTCTGTGAGACTGACCCCCAAAAGAGGTGTCTGAGCTCTGCCACCAAGCTAAGGGATTACTGAATGCAGCGTATGTACGAATCTCTAACAGAAAAGAATGAAGCAGGATTGGCTTTTGATATTCTGTGGTCAAGTCATGCATATTAACAGAATGTTTTCTTTTCACGGGACTCTGTCCATCCTCTGTAAGAGTTCAGAAACGAAGGCCTCTCTAACGGACTGGCCCGCGATGGAACGGGTGCTTTGCAGATATTTCAAGCAGGCTCCAAGAATCCCCCCAGTTTAGTCCTACTACAAATCCATCATTGATCCTGGATGCAGGCTACAGCTGGCAAAGGAGAGGAAATACAGGGTTCAAAGTAAGGTGAGGAGGCTCACGGCCAAAAAATCCCATCTGCAGTGAGTACTTAGGGCCTACCCTGGCCCATATGGAAGTTCACTGCTTTTACCATTTAGAGTTCCCAGGAGAGCCTGTCTGGAAGGAGAAATAAATCCCCCTCCCCACTAACAGCAGACCTGCATGCTGCACGTGGGACAGCTCTCAGCAGGCCCAGCTGCGCTCGTAGCTTTCCATAAACATCCGAGGCCACTCTTTCTTTTGGAGAGCTGGTCTCCTCATTTCCAAGTTCTCTGCACATACAGGATCTGCGGAAACCCGGCCAAATGGAAATCACGTTAAAGGGTGAAAAGAGATGGCGTTTGGGCCAGGACCTAGGAGATCACCCACTTGAGTCCTTCCTTCAAGCCAACTGCCCCACATGCCATGTGCCTGAGATGTGCACAGAGGACAAGGCCAGGCTGGTGCATAGTCTTCATCATGATGTGGCTTTTGCCCTGGGTCCCAATGTCAGGTCACCTCCATAGGCACTTGCTCAAGGGAACTGGCCCGAGACTAGTCTCTTCTGTCAAATATGTGGGAGCAGATCCCACTGCTACTGACTCGGGGCTTAACTTCACACCAAAAACTCTCTACCCATCAGGACTGAAGCCAAATAACATTTCTTGCCTTTGACAATGACCCATTCTTGAAGGAAGAAGGATCAGGGGGGAGGAGGCAGGAGCGGGTCCCATTTGGTTGATAGATGTGTAAAGGAATAGGACAGGAGTCTCAGTTTCCCCTAAAAGGCCAAGGCTACGCGATGCTGTATTCATGCTATTTCTCTACCCTTGGTGAGGGATGAAATCTATGCACATTTTAGCAGAAAACTCTTTTTGCCAGTATAACATCCCCTGTTTTACTACAGTTCTTTAATTTTCCTTACTTTCTCTAATTTTATGTTAACCCTGCCCCTTTGTGTGCAGATGGATGAGACCATCAGAGTAGTCCATGCCTTTGTCCACAGCAGTTCAGAGATGGTGGGACTTGATGAAGCCAATGAGTCTCAATTCCGGAATGTTCATTCGAGCCCTTGAGAAAGAGGTCATGCTTATGACTAGAGTTTCTGGAATGGCTGGCAGGCATTTGTCATCGTTAAAATCTGCCCGAGAATGGAGCCAATGCAGAGGCAAAAGACGTTATCCCTAGAGTTTTCGACTTAATGAGAAAACCATTTCTTTTCTTTTTACCTTCTTTTTTCCTTTCCTTCCTTCTTTAGCCTTTCTTTCTTTCTTTCTTTTTTTTTTTAATTTTGGTTACATTTTTGTCACTCTTGTCTAATAAAATTTTGCTACATATCATGTTTGCCAGATGAACTGACTATTCTGCTAATATGTTAATTGCAGGTATTTGGAAAATGCTTTCATATTTTATTCATATGTGCTATTTGGGGTGATCTGTAGGTTATGTTGGGTGCACGATCCAGAGTCCAGGTGCAGCAACCAAGGTTACAGTAAAGAACTTTCATAAGTAGGGAACTGAAGCTCCGGAGTAGCATTCATTGATTTTAGGCAATTTACCCTGGTTCCACCTGTCGTTTCTGTCAGTCTTCTAAGAATAACGTTACTTTTGTTAGTTACTCTCTACTCTTTGAGATTTTCTCTTCTATGAAATAACAGAGCTGCCTGCACCTCCATTTCATGCATTAACTGACTTCGTTCGATACAGCCCAGAGGACTAGTTTGCTGTCAATGGTGGTACAGCCTCTGCAAGATGGTCCAGATTATTTTTTGCACTCTCTATTATGCCACTAAATTCAATTCTCTCATTGATTACAGTTTATATTATCCACTCTGTGGGAAACCTGGGACCCATGAACCAGGTACCGGTATCTATATTGCTTTCCTCAGGCCATCGAACTTAGCGTCGGCAGGGCAGCTAACCAACACTTAATAGTGTTGCCTGTGAGACACATATCCACGGTGAAAGAGTGAGCCTTAAACACACGCTTGAAGCTTTCCTGTGAATCAGAACCAAGAACTTCAATCTGCAGGTGCATTAACTCTCATAATTTTGAGTCCAGGTTGGCAAATTGAAGGGTTTCCAGAGACAATGTTTTCCAAATAAAATGCTTCTCTCCACAGCCTTGTCATTGCTAGCTTGGGCACAAGGGCAGAGTCATGTTAGCAGTTAGTGAACTAGTTATCTTAAACTCTGAAGACTTGCTTCTTCAAGTCTTCTTTCTGTCCAGGATATTCTGCCTTGCAGGGACGCTTGCAGCACTCTGCCCCCTTTCTTGTGTCTCTTCTCTGCCCTAATCTTGGCCCTCCCTGGTCCTACGGTTAATCCCACTCAGGGTCAGAAGCTTCCTCTCACTTTGTAGCAAGCTTTCCACTGCAGACTACTCTACCTTTGCAGTGGAAAACCAGCCCAGGCCACAGTATCTGCTCTGTGGTAAACCACAAGGAAATTTGGAAGCTTTGGGGTTTGGCGAGTGCCCTCATACTCCAGCACCCTGAAAAAATCAGCTAAAGTTCTTTCTTAAATCTCTTCGAAGCTTAAATTTAGAACAGGCTAACTCATCAGTTTCCAATCTTTCTAATCCCCCGATACTTCTTGGGGGATTTTTAGACTTCATCAGCTTAGAAAAATCACACAGAGAAGCATATGATTTTTCCATTCTTCCACAGATTTGTTCATATTTTAGATATAAGGTGTCAACACAGCCTGAAGCAGCCCCCTTATCACGGACTAAAGGGGCCCCAAAACTTGCTGTCCTGTGGACATTTGCATCCCTTATGTACACCAGTTCTCTAACAATCCAGACTTTATTTTGATGTTTTATGTCCTCCTACCACACATACTGAAGGAACAATAAAGTTGGGATCACACATTATTTTAGAACTAGTAAGATGTGCTTGTCTAACACTGTCTTTTGTGAAACAAAAATATGAAAAAATTTCAGGACAAGTAACTTCATGTCTGTGAAAGTTAGTCCTACGAATTTTTTCATGTGTTTCTCCAGGTAATTTATATCATAAACTAGGTGAGATTTGCATATTTCTCTTTTCCAGCAAAATCTGACCTTCAAGACCCATTCTCTTTTTTTTTTTTCAAAAGTCTTTATTTATCCTTCACTGCCCCCCCCCCAGTTTATGATTACTTATTTTTTTTTTATTTCTTTTCAGCGTAACAGTATTCATTGTTTTTGCACCACACCCAGTGCTCCATGCAATACGTGCCCTCCTTAATACCCACCACCTGGCTCCCCCAACCTCCCACCCCCCACCCCTTCAAAACCCTCAGGTTGTTTTTCAGAGTCCATAGTCTCTCATGGCTCACCTCCCCTTCCAATTTCCCTCAACTCCCTTCTCCTCTCCATCTCCCCATGTCCTCCATATTATCTGTATGCTTCACAAATAAGTGAAACCATATGAGAACTGACTCTCCCTGCTTGACTTATTTCACTCAGCATAATCTCTTCCAGTCCCGTCCATGTTGCTCAAAAGTTAGGTATTCATCCTTTCTGATGGAGGCATAATACTCCATAGTGTTTATGGACCACATCTTCCTTATCCATTCGTCTGTTGAAGGGCATCTTGGTTCTTTCCACAGTTTGGCGACCGTGGCTATTGCTGCTATAAACATTGGGGTACAGATGGCCCTTCTTTTCACTACATCTGTATCTTTGGGGTAAATACCCAGTAGTGCAATTGCAGGGTCATAGGGAAGCTCTATTTTTAATTTCCTGAGGAATCTCCACACTGTTCTCCAAAGCGGCTACACCAACTTGCATTCCCACCAACAGTGTGAGAGGGTGCCCCTTTCTCCACATCCTCTCCAACACACGTTGTTTCCTGTCTTGCTAATTTTGGCCATTCTAACTGGCGTAAGGTGATATCTCAATGTGGTTCTAATTTGAATCTCCCTAATGGCTAGTGATGATGAACATTTTTTCATGTGTCTGATAGTCATTTGTATGTCTTCATTGGAGAAGTGTCTGTTCATATCTTCTGCCCATTTTTTGATACGATTATCTGTTTTGTGTGTGTTGAGATTGAGAAGTTCTTTATAGATCCTGGATATCAACCTTTTGTCTGTACTAAGACCCATTCTCTTATCTCAGAGTTTTACTATGAGAATTACGTTGCATTTTTCAGTTTTTTGATTTGACTATGGGAAACTCTGCCGCCAAGTTGCCAAATGTCCGAGCTCATGAGTATCTGCCCGGTAGTTTATGATGACTAGTGAGTAGATGATATACCAAAGGAGGAGACAGGCCAGTCTTTCAAGCTGATTTTCTCCACTTGACATCACCTAAAGCATCTGATTTGATATCACATCCTGATACTTAGTCTCAATTTACTAGAATCCAGCTAGTTCCAGCTCCAAACACTGTGCCTTCCCATTGCTTACTCGGATTCTGGAGCTTAACTAAAAATTTCCCGTGGAGCTCCTGGGGACCTATATCAAGCAGGGGACTGAGATCATGCCTGTTAGTGAGACACTGCTAGAAAACCCAAAGACAGAGCTAAACATCCCCAGAAATGTGTGACTTTCATGCTTGAAGGGATCAAGCAGTTCTTAAAAACTATGCTGGGGCTCCTGGGTGGCTCAATGGGTTAGGCTTCTGCCTTCAGCTCAGGTCATGATCTTGGGTCCTGCTCAGCAGGGAGCCTGTTTCCCTTCCTCTCTCTCTCTGCCTGCCTCTCTGCCTACTTGTGATCTCTCTCTGTCAAATAAATAAAATCTAAAAACAAACAAACAAACAAAAAAAGCTACGCTAACTGCTTACTCACAGGATGGTCTGTTATCTTTGAACTTAGAATCAGAATGAACCAGGTCACACATGTCGCTTAAAATTCAGGGCCAGGCATCTTGGGCATTCTAAAACTAGGTGACCATACTCTGTTCTTCATGCACACTTACTGGACTGGATTTTTCATCCTGGGGCTTGGGGTGGGCCCTGTGGAGTTGGAAGGAAATGCAGGGTTGAAGAGGACTAAGTGTTACCAGAGATCCTCCCAAGTCTTGAGGAAATATGTGAGATTATTTGGGTACAAGTTGGAAAGTTGGGAGAAACATTCTGAGCAGAGATTACATTTGAGCTGAGTCTTCTAAGTGTTTTAGAAACACTTTTTTCTCATCAGAATTAATAAATGCTCATTGTAGAAAATATGGGTGGGGGAAAGAGAGCTAAATCTCACTAGGGTATGTCTTTATATATATTTTTTTTCCTTAAAAAACCCCTACTTCTTGCTTTTTGTGGCTCAGCTAGCATCCAAGAAGCACTGTTGTAGAGAAGAAAAATAATGTCATTGAAAATAATATACTGAGGTAAGCATGAGTACAAATTCATTTTATGACTTCAACTTTCACATGAGGATGGAAAGAAAAGATGTACGGACTTACTGCTCAACAATATCAAGTAAGTACTATACACTGAATTGTATGTCTAAGATGTAAGATAAAAGTACTTTCTGGAATAAGAGTCACCGTTTATTTAAAGTTTCTTCTTGGGAAACTGACATAGTAACGAAATCAGTCCCTGGAAGAACCTGGTGAGCAGGGCTACCATTTTGTTAATGAAAGAGATTCAGGGGGATTGATATATCTTTACCCCTACACTGCTACAATGCAATGTTTGTGATATTCTGTTGATTCATCAAATCTGCAGATCTATAAATAAAGTGTTACTCACAGTGGGTCTCAGACTTTGTTTCCTTTTAAATGTGCTTTTATTCATTTGTTCTCTTTCATTTGACCACCCATTCAAAAATATTTACTAAGTGCCTCTTACATGGTAGATTATCTGAGACAAATATGCAAAAAATGGTCCTTAAACTTTGAGGATGGTCAAAATTCCCCAGGATGCATGGTAAACATGCAAACACAAGTTCCAGACTTACTATACTAGACTTTTTGGGGGGAGAACAGAAGGCAAATCCAGGGTGTGCACATGCATTGTAGGCAAAGTCTCTAGTTGATTATGGATTACTATTACAGTAACAACAGATCATAATATCAAGTAGCAGATACACAAAAATTTCACTAACATTTGAAATCTCATGAGCCAATTAATTTTACCACAACTCTGTAAGATGCTATAATATTCAATTTCTTATGCTATACAAATTTATGCTAGTTTCTCTTCTTGGTGAACTCTTAAGTGATAGCCTTTGTGTGTCAACCAAGCCCTCTAAAAATCTCAATGCAGGAAGACAGAAAAACCATGTTACCTATGATTTAATAAGAAACTGATCTGCATCCAACTAAAAAACACAATTCTTTTGTCTTCAAAATTTCTTGAGGAAGAATAAACTTCATAAGGAAAAATATTTTGATCCAAAGTTTTATATTTGGCTAGACTAGCAGTGTGACAGCATATTTTACACACATTCAGATATGCAGGTAAGACATGCTGCCTATTATTCTTTCTGAAAAAATGACTAGTGTAGTTGCTGCATAAATATCAAAAAGAAATCCTAAAATAAGAAAACATTACCAAAGCAGGTGGCCATGCAAATAAATCCTAAGAAGCTCCCTGGAGAATACAAGGAAATTACATAATTTGTGGTCCTAACTCAGGTCCTTATTCCAGGGGACCCATATTTCCCATCAATTAAGATGCACAGAATCTACAAACTAGCAATATGTTTAGAAACTGGGTCTGAAGCTATGAATTTCCAGTATGGTGACTCAGGTCACTTTTCGACGTGCCAGACCCGGAGTTTTGTTTTGTTTTGTTTTTGATCCTATTCGTCAGGATACACGTTATGTATTTTCTCACATATTTCATTCGTAGTCATTAATCAGCCACAACTATAGATCCTTCCAGACCAGAAACTCTGTTTCTTTTGTCTGTTATAGTAATTGTTCCCATCCTGTACCTGAAGGTTAGATGTGATCTCTGGTCTCTCCTTCTGTGGGATTCTCTCACTTGTAATGCAAACAGTGAGCCCAATTCCATGGCAGCATCTCTCGGCTATCATCACCAATCAGCAGAAAACACTCACCACTGAGCTTTACAAAGAGGCTGATGCCCCAACCCAATGTCTTCATGAAGGAAGCCTCCTCTGAATCCCCCCAGATGGATATGGTTAATGGCAGCTGAGTATGCTGCACAAATTGCTGATCTACCTCGACACTCCCATTTCCCTGAGCCTTTGGATTTTCTCCTATACAGGATGCCAGAGAAGTTCCAGGGTCTCAGACACATTGAATAGAGACCGTTACTGAAACTAAGTGTCAATTAACCAACCAAACTGTCACAAATTGCTACTCAAAATTTGCACATTACATCTAGAATCACGATGAGAGCACCTATGGTTTTATTCAAACAAATCTAACCTTAAGTTCCATCTCATTTGACTATAATTTTCAGAAATCATTCATACACATATTCTCTAGGCTTTTATTGATACATATTAATGAGGTCTTAGAAGCTCTTTGGCATATTCATTATCTTTTATGGGATAGCATATGTACCAAGTCCTTTCCCCCACAGGAAAATTCTAGAAGCTGACTTTTTTTTTTTTTTTTTTTTTTTTCTTAATGAATCTGGAGGCAGTGAGGGGTGGTGGAACCTGAATAAGAAGTAAGGATAAGAGGCCTTCTTTGGGGGCACAACTAATGAAAGTTTTTAATGAAAGAAAGCAGTTTACTTAGACACATGAGGAGGTAGCTGCTTCTGACAAGGATAGCTTAGATGGGTTTGGGAGAAAATGTTTCTCAGACCTATCTCTGTCTGCCCAAATGTTCCCACTCCAAGAATAAGGGCCACATTCCTTTTAAACCAGCGCCCATCCTTGGTATGGAAGACTTGGTGAGTCAGGCATTTAATGAGCTTGTAATTTTGCAAATTACATAATTAGATCTGGGGTTTTATCCTGAACCACTATGCAGACAGAACAATGACCCTCAAAGATGTTCATGTCCTAATACCGAGAACTTGTGAATTTGTTACCTTACATGGCAAAAGGACTTTGCAGGTATGACTGAGTAATGGTATTGAGATGTAGAAATTATCCAGGATTATCAACACTTCCCCACTGGAATCACAGGACTCCTTATAAGTGAAAGAAGGAAGCACGAAAGTCAAGGACAGAGTCAGAAAGAGGGCTTTGATATGTGACTGGCTGACTTTAAAAAAGAAAGGAAGTGGTTACTAACCAGAAATGTAGGTGGTCTCTAGAAGCTAGAGAAGGCAAAGGGATATATCCTCCCTTGAGTTTCCAAAAAAACACGGCCCTGCTGACACCCCTTGATCTTGGGACAATCTGGCCCATTTCAGACATCTGATCCCTAGATCCGTAAGATAAAAAAAAATCATGTTTCAAGCTATTAAACGTGTGGCAATTTGTTATGAAAGTAAAGGGGAACTAAATACCACCATGCTTCCCTGCAAGAATTATTTTCAAGTCATCATAGAAACCTTCCTGCCTTCCCGAAGTACCTTCAGTTGGTGGTTGAAGTCTCTGAGGTTATCACTTTCATTTTGTCTTCTTTACTGTCCCACAAAGGAGCCTATTTCCTCTCCCTCACAACCTCTGTCATCACTGTTGGTGTCATAGTGGTCATAAGCATCCACCAGTTGGTCACCTAAAGCCTTGCCCTCCACTGGTATTTTATCCCACACCACTGTGGTGATTTTGAAGTAATCACAGTGCTTTCACCGCAGAGATTTCTCATGATGCATTTCTGCAGGACAAGGGGGCCATCCTTGGGTTCACAACACCCTATCTTTAATCGCATTTTTAAGATTTTGATTCATTCCTAGGGCCCTCCTGATACCAAATACTATGCCATTCCAGGACCCAACAGAAAACAGAATTCATTCCAATGTTTCGAATGGGCTGTGTTCAGGGACAAAGCACTGAGAGAATAGAAATATCAGAAAGCTGTGGATAGATGAAGGGATCAGGAGAAAGAAAATAAGTCAGTGGAATTCAAGGAAAGCTATAAATGTTAAGGATGGCCAGTTAGATTCTGGATCAATTCAGAGGAACGTGTGGAGAGAATAAAGTCAGCCTCTCTCTTTTTCCCACCACCGATCTCCAGATTGTCCTTTTTATTGGCCAAATTCAACCAGAATGAACCTGGCAATTAGTTTTAAAAAAAATATCCCAAGGAAATTTGCCTCAGAGGGTACAGAGAAGAGCAACAAAGTGTAGCAAAAGGATCAGAAATATATGCAGAATAACTAGCGTATAATATAAACATACTATTTGGAATCCACATAGTAACTAACAAAATAAATAAAGACAAACAGGTATAAATAGAGTGTTACCAAGAGATTGTGACTCAGAGGGCTATGGAGGCTTGAGAGGAAATGGAGCGGGGGATCTTCGTGCTTTATTTAATAGTATTCAGTAGTATTGAAAACTTTGGAAAATATACGTGAATGACATTTCAAATGAAGAAAATAGAAAATATAAAGGAGAACTCTAGTAATATAAGAAAATCTAAAAAACACCAAAAAGCATAGCGCAGGTAAATTAAAATCATATATAATTCCATTACTCAGAGAAAAGCACTTTTGACAACTTGATGTGTTCTTTCATCCTCTTCTCACATATGTATATATGTGTATGACATATACACGTATGTAAATATATAAGAGTAAATGCTGCTTTATGAATTTTTAAATTTAATTTTTCAGATTTAAAATATTGTAAGAAAAGAAATATTCATGACTATACATTGTTCTATGACATATACTTTATCACACACATATCATATATATATGCATATATGTATTTCCTATATCCTACGTATGTATATAGATATACAGATCACTTTAAAAATTTCAATATTACCCCTGATGCTGCAACAAATTCCCTTGCACATGAGTATTTGTGTACATTCTGTTGTTGTTTCATTCTGGATATGAAATCCCCATATTTCTTTTTAATCTCCCCGTCTTCAAATCCTTGTGCTCATTAATCTCTGCTTAAAATAACAGGTGTTTTCTTCTATTGCTCTGTCTGACTCCACATCCCCAAATTGCCTTTTCCACTTGCCCCCAACACCCAACCCCCCAAGGACCTTGGGGCCAGTGACTTCTCTGGGCATCTCATCTCACTGTTCTTCCTGGCCTTTCTTATAGCACCGACCAGGATCCTGCACCCAGTCCGGTCTGATCTTGTGACAAGCACTGGCCTGGCTTGCCCTGACTGTCTTGACTCGCATCTTTTCTCAGGAAAATTGACTTCTCTAGAGCTTTTTATACAGCCTCCGTATTTCAAAGGGGCGTAAGAAGATTTCTGGGCACAGTGCCAGTAAGAAGTGTGTCACACAGACAAACCAGACCTTCCCACGCTCACCTCTTCTCAACCCCAATTTCCTTTCCAAAACCTTCCTGTTATTCCAAGGTTAAGAGACAAGAAGCAAATCTGCCCTGTTTAATATGCAAGAGCTAGGTCACAATCAGATGGCTGTTCCCCCAGAAAATATGTTTTTTTCACCTCCCTCCTCAAATCATTTTACTCTTTCTTGTCAGCCATGTTGAAATAAAAAATCACATCGTGGAAGAAACACAACTATGTGTGTAATACCTAAAAATTATTCATAGCGGAATTAATCCTCCAGATGATAAAAGAAATCAAAGATGCTGGCAATTCTGTTATATTCTGGACATTGGGTTTCACTTTTTCAACCACATTTAAAGCATAGTTGGTCAGTAATTTTTATTGCTCTTTCACATAATTGAGCATGAGAGGAGTTGTATTCTAATTTCTAGGACTTGGGCAATTAATCACCTCCTGCCTGTTCTATGGATTCTATGGCAGCTGAAAGCTCACTTATATTGATGACCATCGTCCCTTAGGACCCATGGAAGGAAGGCACTGTGTGCAAGGAGGTCACCACTGGGGGAGGGAGGACCTGCCCTCCACACCTGGCGGCCTTGTCTGGCAGGCGGTGCAGTGACCTCTGGTGGGGCAGAGGGCCCAGGAGCCATTAGGCTCTGGAAGGGACAGCTGGCCTGGAACTGTTGCAGACTTTTATTTGCTAGTTCCTTAAGATGCACATCCTGTAATAAAATTTACAAATGCCACTGAGGATGTATCCTATTGTATATAGTTATTTCAAATTTATACAAACACCCTGGCTTCACACTTCTCTCACTCACTGCAATGGCTTTTTTTCATATGAGGAGGAACTTGTATATTTATTTTTGAATCATAGCAAATATTATTAATTTTTCCTACCTTTAATATTTCCACTGTCAAAGAGGAAATAGATATTGGCTATATGAAGGGTACATGTAACTCTAGATTGAGATCAACAAGATCAACAGGAGTGTGTAAAATAATAAGTGATAATGAACTTACCAATTCCAGTCATCACTGAAGCTCGTACTAGATTTGTTCTTTCAGTTTTCTTATTTGTAAAACTGTCATAAGAGTCACTTGCCCCAGAGGATTGCTGTAATGATTCAAAAGATAATGTTGTAAAGTTCTTAGTTCAGTAGCTGGCACATAATAATTCTATATAAATTTTACTATTATTATTTTTTCTTTATTTTATTTTCACAATTCTATTGTGATTATATTTGTACCTATCAATATGTTGACAAGTGTTTTTATTCACACCAGGTTGCATAATCTTTTTAAAAAATTATTTATATTTCAGGGGCGCCTGGGTGGCTCAATGGGTTAAAGCCTCTGCCTTCGGCTCAGGTCATGATCCCAGGGTCCTGGGATCAAGCCCCGCATCGGGCTCTCTGCTCAGTGGGGAGACTGCTTCCTCCTCTCTCTCTCTGCCTGCCTCTCTGCCTACTTGTGATCTCTGTCTGTCAAATAAATAAATAAATAAATAATCTTAAAAAAATTATTTATATTTCAATTATTTACATTTACTTTATTATTTTCTTGATTACCAACAATAGTAACTAATATAGATTGTTTTCCAGCTTACAGAACATTTCATCTCATCCTCACTACATCTATATGAACCAGATATTAAAAGTTTAAGTTCCATTTAATAAGTAGGTTTAGGTGGCTTAACAAGTTCATTCATTTATTTATGCATCTACTTTAAGCTTCTATTACTAATAGCTTTTGAACTATTTTATGAGCTTCCCCAACATTACGAACAAGGAAGTAACAACACTAATATTCAAATTTTGTTCTTCTGATTCCAAGTCCCATTTCTCCATTGGGCCACCCCCAAATTTGACAGCCATGTGAAGTAACTTCGACTTATTTACTAATTTACTTATTTACTAATTTTAGGGTAGATTGCTCATAAACTCTCCCAGACAGGTGAGAACCTAACATTTTAAAAAGATCTCACAACATAATTTCACAACTTCC
The DNA here is from genome assembly GCF_963455335.1 of Martes martes. Lineage (NCBI taxonomy): Eukaryota > Metazoa > Chordata > Mammalia > Carnivora > Mustelidae > Martes > Martes martes. The sequence goes on along the minus strand of NC_137890.1, from coordinate 27,049,676 downwards.
ATAGGTTCTGTGTTTTTATAAAATGCCTCCAAACTCTATGACAAAAATTGTAATTAGATTAAACTAAATTCCTCATGCTTCTGTTCCAAGGACTATGCAGTATGCCAGATACAGAGACAAATAAAGCAAATGGGATAGAAAAGGCCAGGATGTTGAAGTGTTGTTTTAGCCTGAAGAATGAAGGAAAGCACCACACAAAGATCTGGAGAAAGAGCACTCCTGGTAGACAGAACAGCAAGCGAAAGCTCCAGCAGTGTGTGAAGGACAGTGAGAAGAGCACGCACAGTGTGGGGAGCAGAATGGGCAAGGAGGGTTCTAGACCATTCCAGAAGGTCCAGAGGGAGCAACAGATTTTGTGGGATCTTGGGACCATTGGGAAGATTTTGTCTTTCACTCTGAGTTATGAAGCCTTGGATGGTTTTGGGCTGAAGAGTGGTATGATTCATGTAAGCCTTCAAGAAGGAGAGCCAGGGTGTAAAAGGGAGGCTGACGCCTTGGCACAGGTGACTTTCCCCACGCATTTAACACTCGCTGTAGATGTTATTTTCTATTAGTTGTAGAACACAATTAAGACAATATAGTTGATGGACTACCAAAAGCTGGTCTTCTTGACCTTTTAGGAGAGTTATGGGATCAGCTTTTCTGTATCTTACAGATCTCCCAGATCTGTAAAATAGGACTCACACCACGCTCTAAGTTAACAGTTCCTTGACTTCTTAAATATTTTACCCCTCATTGCTGTTTTCTTGGTCTACTGAGACCATTATTAGCAAAGATATGTATATACCTATGTCCGCATTTTTATATATATATATATATATATACACACTTAAAAATGAAATATGTATTTAGCTTTTCAGTTAGTATTTATTTTGTACCACTAATACATGATAATCTCAAAGCAGACAGTGAGGTCATAAGAGAAATTCTCAAGTACTGCAAACATCCAACTGTAAGCACTTTGAGAGCAGGAACCATATTTACCTAATCTTTATATTCCTCTAGCTGCAGAAAGCTCTTTGTATATGAACTCTCTTCAAAATACCTATGAAAATCCTTTCATTAATGAGATAATCAAATCTGATAATAATACTGACTCAATTTTGTATCACATGCCTTCCCAGTTCACCACGATTCTGCTTTTTCCAAAAACTACCTCTAATCCATATGGACAGCGTATCTCACATCACACTGCCCATTATCTTTGGGCGGAACATGGCCTTGGTCTCTCTTTATAAATAATTGGATCAGGGGGAGTACTAAAGAGTTAAGAATAGTCCCTTCCCAATATTGGGAATTAAGACCAAGGCTGGACATAGAACGTGCAAGATCGTGATCCGTTTGCCCTCTAGATGAGAAAAACAAAGAAAGTAAATTTGCTTAAAGGGAAAATATTACAGCAGATGTCATATAGCAGATATGCAGGGGTAGCGAGGAGTCTGGCCACTTTATCATTTTCTGTTTGTAGAAACTTTGGAGGTATTGACTTATTCCAAGAAAATTTTTGTGTCCTTATGTGGAATTATCACTTTCTACCTAAGCTAGCTCTCACTGGTTTCTGTTGCTTGTCCCAGTACATAATTTTCCATTCCTCTGATAGCCCATTTAAATGTTACTAGGTCTAGCAATAGTGGTGTAATGACAGATATAGCACACAGAATTAAACCAAACTTTACTAAAAGCCAAATATAGTTAATTTATTACTCTTTTTCTTTAAAAGGGAATTTCAAATGTAAAAATGGACAATTAATTACAATAATAGTACTGATGGTTTACAAAGACATCTGGTTTTTGGTTAAAACTTTGTCCTTGTCTTTGTATAATAAATATAATATTAAAATAAATATTCTAATCTTATGAAAAGCACTTTGAATACCATGCATTTCCATGCAATAATTATTCTATTTAAATGTTAATAAAATCTGTTTGAATGTAAGTAAAGAAAACAAAACATGAAAACATCAAAAATGTTAATCTGCAAAGGTTGTGTTTTTTTTTTAACTCATTTATGAAATCTCCACTTTTGGGAGGTTTAAATCAAGACCGAAAAATATTTGCAATTGTAACTAAGTTACAAACAAATAAATGGTCTACTCCTAGAGATCAGGAGTCTAATTGGATTTATTGACTCTCCATGGAGAGTCATTCTGCACACATTTGTTCTGTAGTTACAAGGTTACAGGCAGTTTCCGTGTAGGTTTTTGTCTAGACTTATAAAAACTTTCAATAAAGCTATGGAGACATTCAATTGCTTCCTGTCTCATGGAAAAAGTTGTAGAACCCAACTCATGCTGCCTGTTATTCAGGCAATTTTTGAGTTTGTGGCCTTTCTTTTAGTGCTTCATCGAACCAAAGAAAGGAAATCAGGAATGATTATGATTAATGAATGATACAGTGAAAGAATTGTCTAGTAAATTTGTGTTGAACAAGATTTTTATCAACTATGAAGGTGAGCGAAACAATTGTTTTATGATAAGTAGCATCATTGTGGAGCAGAGATAGATTTTGGTATTCATTCATTTATTTTGTGGGAGTGTCTTCATAACCGTGAGAAGTAAAATTTTCATGACAATAATGCTGAAAACATTACAGTGGCTTTGTTAGTCGACTCGAGAGATCTGTCCTCTATAATGTTATCACTATAGCTTTTTCTGTGATATATTTTAAGTTAATATATTTTTGGAGTTAGGATAACATTCCTATCATTGAAACATTCAAAGTAGATTACAGACACAAGACAATTATTTCTGTATCTTAGAAGAGTTTTCACTTTACCTGTTGCACTTAATGTTTTTATATTACTGGAATAGTTACAATAGTTATAAAATGCTCAACTCTTAATAGTTACTAGGATGGGTTAAGATGCTAATTTTAAAATGTCCAGATGGGTGAAGATGAGATTTTAGAACAGTTAGCTTTGTTTCCTCTTTAATCTCCAATCAAAACAATGTTGGGAGTGAGGATGTAATGGAGGTTATAGAAGAACTCCTCAAACAGGCCTATGTGTAAGGGATGAAAACATAGGGATCTGTTTCAAAAGGAGAAAAGAGTCCCCAATCAGGAGGTTGTGAAAGTTTATGAAGAATTTTCAGGTTATTAACAAGAGCAGGTACAGAATCAAAATAAAAATTTTAAATTAGGAAAGCAAAAATAGCACAGCATGCAAGGTAAAATTAATGAAGCTGAATTCATCATCCAAATGCTGGCTCAAAGCAAGAGTTTTTAGATGGATAGATAGAGAGTGAGAATTATATATCTTCATCTTCATCAAGAGTCAGTTTCCCAAGGAAGTGTCTAAGGACAAATAAGCAGGGTAAATTGTGGGAATCTCAACACTAGGAGAGCTCAGACAGGTCACTGTTGCAATCATACAAAATTGGGTAGGCCAATTCTAATGTATCTGAGATACAGTCACAGTTGAGCTCTTTCTTGTCCTTCTGGCCTGGTGAATACAAACAAACTGGCAGGACAATCCCTACCAATCATACATAAATGACTTCATTTCTCCCTTGCACCTTAAAAGGTAGGAAAAAAAACCATATATACTTAATATAGATATTAAACTAACACAATTAAAATTCACTAAGTGATTTTTGAAAATAATTCTCAAGTGCCTAATGTGTGTAAGGCATTGTGTTGGGTATTAATTAAGATTTAAGGATATCCACTATGTTCAATGATGCAGATACTGGTGGATAAAACAAACATTGATACAGATAAGAAAAGGTACTTGATCACTGTAGAAGTAGAAAGAAGGCAATCGATTGAAAAATTCAAGAAGCTGGCCTCAAAGCTCCAAGTAAGAACCCTGTTATTCCATGGAGATCTCCCTTAAAGTTACTGCAATGGTGTGGCCCATGCCAGTTCCATTAACAAAGCATCTGAGTTTGTCACCAATTATCATCCTCAAATTATACCAACAAAATCAGTTATGTTTGCCTTATTAGAGGATTCAATCTGCTTGTAACCATTTGTTAAAGTGCCTGAAAGTGGTATATAATAAATTCTAACCAAATGGCCACACTCTTTGTATTGTATAGACATAATAAAGCCACTACTGGGAGTAGTCTTAGAAATTCTGATATATTGCAATATCAAATCACAAAATCCAAGGATATTTTTTCTCTTTATAGATTTTTGACATTTTTTTCTGTGATTCACAACATAATAATGAGAAAAAAACTTTTCATATGATATTAATTATTGAAAATTTTAGTTCAAAGTATAATACTAAAATCATTACTAAAATCAAAATTATTGACTTATTCATTAGAGTTCATATGCTATGACATAGCAATCAGTTTTTATAGTGTCACCACCTATAGGAATTTTCATTCCTTATAACATGAACTAATTTGAATAACAGTTTTTCTATACAGTATTTTTAAAATATGAGCAACATGACAGAAAGATTATCATGAAACACAAGCATCACCTTATATAATTTTTAATTGCTTTTTACATTTAGATAAACATAAAATTTGGTATAAAATTTTCTTATGCTTTTAACACTAATAGAACTAAAATTTAAAAATTAAGTAAAACAAAACGATAAAAGCAGAAAATTGAAACTGTCAACATTAGTTTGGTATAACTCATGATAATAGTGTGGTACTATAAATTGCAGAGTATAGCTGAATGAAATGTTGGCTCCTCCAATGTGGGTATTTTAAATTTGACACACCTAAAATAGTGTGTGATCAGTAGTGAGTAAATTGTCATACTCCTTCTTCAAATTTCTTTTGAATTTTTGAAACATATTACAATGCTCAATGCCATTTAAATATTACTTAACAAAAATATATAATTTGTGCGTTAGGTTTTTGTCTATTATTTTATGGTAGTACACCTTGTCATCGGCTCAGTAATAAACCAAAAAGCCAATGTGTGCATTAAAATCTCACAGAATTGCGGTGAAGGGTATCCACAATGTCAAAAAAGGAGCAGCCAGTGAGGTAGACAAGGATCCTGACAGGGTGTTGTTTCAAAAAGGAGGGAGTAAACAGTAGTGTCAAACACTACCTAGATGTTACTTAAGAGGATGAATGTGGATTGACCACTGAATTTGTAATACGGAGCTAATTCAGCAAACTCACAGAAATCTAGTCAGATCTTCTGACCTAAACAGCATCCATCATGAGTGGTGTCTGGAACTTGCTCATACCCTTTTTCAATGTATAGTCTTAGCTGCCCAAAAGTGTGGAGCTTTGATCTCAGCTCTCACACTCTGCCTGCCCACTCTTCTTATAGGAAGGAAACCACACTTCACTCGTTTTTATCTACATCCTCTCCTCCTTTTAACTGCCATGCTTCATTCCTTTGGGGCTGTACTGCTTCCCCTCTTAACAGCCTGAAGTTGTTATTCATTCAGTCCATTTAGCTCCACCTTAGATGGTACATGATGGTAAATGTGGCAGAGAGGTCATTTTGGGTCCTGTGTTTGAAGCATGCACAAGACAAGAAGACTTATATTCTTCTAAGATGGGCATCTTCTTAGCATATTTGCTTTTATCATATATGCTGTAATGAAAGTGTCTCCATATTTCTTTATTTTTGAGCTGCATTCCTTTTTGTATCTTTTTTTATATTGTTGTCTCATAGTTGGCTCAAACTCTGGGATGTGTGGCGGTGGTAATTTGATATACTCCAGGAAGATTTGGGAATGGAAAAACTTCCTTTAGTCATACACATACAACATACAAAATACCCAAAACTTAGATTTAAAAAAATGTTTTTATATACATTATCCCATTTTATCCTCAGCATAGTCCTTTACTGTAGATATATATGTGCATTTTTAATGTGTGAAGACAAGAATTAATTAAATATAAACTATGTTCCAGACTTTTGAAAGGGAAGCACAGTTTAAAGCAGATGTAAACAAAAGCTCACATATTTATCAAAATATGTGGGTTCAGTGGCAAAGGTATGCACAGATATTTAATACAGATTATGAAAGTTCAAGGTGCGGTAGAGTCTTTACATTAAAAAAATGTTTACAAATGAATAGGCAAATGAAAAAGTATAAAGGGGAAGGTCCAGAGGTCTTGAGTGTAAGAGCTTCTGATCCCATGGAGGAGGGCTGTGCTGCCTCTGGGCAGGTGGTTTTGTTTGCTTGTCTACAGTTTCATCAAGCTGAGAGAGACATTAAGCCAGCAGCTTAAACCAAGCCCCTCCAACTTCCATCCCAGTCGGCCAATCAGATGCAAGAAAAGAGTAGGACCGGAGTTGCAGCGACAAACCTGCTCTACCACAGTTATCTGTGTTAGACAACTCTGGCTCTCTACTGATGATCTCTCTTCTTTCTTAAGAATTTTCAGTCTTCACTGTTGCTTCAGCTTTCATGAGTATATTGATAACATCTGAATGAATCTTTCCATAAATTCTAGATAATTATTTCATATTTTCATGGCCTATCAATATCTCATATTCAAACATTTTCAGACTCACATTTATCTTCTCCCATCTACCTGCTCTTGATTCTCTCTTCTGGGTTTCAGTGAATATCAAGACTTGTTAAAACAAGAAGATCGGGGATCATGTTGACACCTGCAGTTCTTTCATTCAGTCCACTGACCTTATGCAGGAGTGTTTTACTCAAGTCTTGTACTGTTCTTATACATGCTGCTTTAGACAATGGCAAGCTGTGTGAAGAAAATGGCTCCAAGAAGAGGCTAACTAAATATGGAATTGTTTTATTTATTTATTTATTTATTTATTTATTTAAAGATTTAATTTATTTATGAGAAAGAAAGAGAGAGCATAAGCAGGGGAGGAGCAGAGGGAGAGGACAATCCGACTTCTCGCTGAGTGTGGAGCCTGATATGGGGCTTGATCTCAGGACCCTGAGATCATGACCTTAGCCAAAATCAAGAATTGGACATTTAACCAATTGTGCCACCCAGGAACTCCTAAGTGATCTTTAAATTAATCTGACAGGTAATGATCAGATGCTTACCTTATGGTAGGATCTGTGCTATGAACTCAACTACTAATTTAATAGGACACACATGAAAAATTGTACTACCAAGTTAATTTCCAGCTCATTCAAGGAGTTCAATAAACATGAAATTTGAATTGTAAAATTTAAGCTGTCATTATTGTAACACAAGTATTGATCAATTAATATTTAGTTGTGATATTAAACAGATTTTAAAAAATCAGACACTGGTAGTAGCCTTTAATATTCACTTAGTGGAAGATGTTACTCTTTCTTCAGAGAGGCAAGACAGCCATCTGTGAATATCTGTTGATTCTGGTCAGCAAAGAGAGAAAGAAATTCCATTATATAGTTGACCTCACAAAATGAAGCTGACTAAACTGGGCAGAATTGGGGATGCTAAAAAGCAGAGTTCAGACATATTAACTATGACAAAGTACAGTAATTTTTAATCAGATGTATGATACAGATATATGTAAGAATGTGGCTTGGAAGAGAATGGCCACGCATTAAAGACTGGTCTAAACACTGTCTCCATTTGGAAGCCTTTCCTGAGCCCATCTGGATTTAATCTCTTTCCTCCTAGTAATTTATCCTAACTGGTATGACAATGATTACTTTTTATCATGCTCCATCTCCCACACCGGACTGCATCATTTTTTTTAGTATTCTCCATAGCACCCAGAACCGTCTCATGTTATGGAAGCAACTAAATACTCCTTTGTAACTGCAAAAAATATGCATAGAAATTTATTTGGTAGACACTATTACTGTAAATAAAATGATAAAAATTCTTGCTAAGTTTAAAGGTATTTTGTAAAGATTTTCTCAGCTTTTTTTTTTTTTACAGTGAGCTATTAATAGTATGTTTTGTCAATAAATTCTATTTTCTCATTATGGCCTTAATAATTTAACACATGCATAATAAGTGGTATCAATAGAATATACTTCCTCATAGATATACACTGATTAATGACAAATATATGTCAAAGTAAGCCCAGATATAATTATGAAAAACAAAGCATGCTTATTATGAATGTCCAGATATCCCTTGTGGGCAATGTATACCAGAATTACTTCTCAAGAGGTCTCCTAGGTGACATTTGTCAGCCAAATGAAGTTATAGAGGTCCAGGGTATGGCTGTCAGCTCTGAAGCCTCTGACACAGGTGAAAGATATATTTTCATCATATCATGTCATGAACTAAGGACTGAAGAGAGAGGTATAATACAATACAGCAAATTAATTTGCAATGATACGTTGCAGCCATGACAACTTGCTTGAATGGGCCTCTCAACCTCAGTTTCTCTCATTTTCCCTTAAATAGAAAACATGCTCATTACCTCTCTAAGATTTCAATATTCCATTGGTTAATATTAAACATACAAAGTCAGAGTGCATACCCAAAGAGTGGTCAAGTTCATCTTTCCTTCCTATTATGTTGATTTTTATGCTTCATATGAAGTCTTACATGACACTAAAGGATTTTGAGATAGACAAAGTATAGGGAAAGTTAAACTCCTAGAAACAGAGTAGGAAAGTAGTTGCCAGGACCGGGGGTGGGGTGGGGGGAATGGGAGGAATAGAGTGGTTGGTAAAATGGTAAAAACTTGCACCTATAAGATGAATCAGATCTGAGGATCTAATGTACAACATGGTAACCAGAGTTGATAATATGGTATTGTATAATTGAAATTTGTTAAGAGAGTAGAGTTTAAATGTTCTCATCCTCCCCACCCCAAAGATAATTAGGTGAGGTGATGGATATGTTAATCAACTTTTTGCAGGAATTCTTTCATAACATATACATATGTCAAATCGTCATATTATACACCTTAAATATCCTACAATTTTGTCAATTATGCTTCAATAAAGCTGAAAAAAAAATCCAAACAGATTATAGGTTAATAAAAAAGTGTGAATGGTGAATAGAGTAAATGGAGATTAATTTTAATTTTATAAAAAATTACCTTTTTTCCTCTCTATTAGTAAAGGGAATTGTGGTATTTAATACAGTAATGAGTCACATTACTTTCTCTATAAAAGCATATAATTAAATATTATACCCTATATATTATACCTAAATATATTTTATATAATATATATATTATATATGTATATAATATCCTATATATTATATCTAAATATTATACCTAAATACCCTAAATATTATACCCTATAATTAAATATTATAATATTTTAAAATAACTTCATCTGGACTAATATTTAGCATTCTTGTGTACTTTCTTTAAAAGTAGGAGTAGGAAAGATTTACATTGAAAATTTAAAATTGGTGCTTCTAACAATCTTGTATTAATGTGGTAATTTTTTTTTTTTTACCATTGATAACTGGGTGATGGTGTCAATTTATTTATGCCCAAGTACCCATTTTAAATAATAACATTTTATTTTTGTTCATAACTGAAAGAAATGAGATCATAAAAATGGAAGATGATCACACTGAGTTTTCCAGATCCTATGTGCTATTAAATGTTTATTTAGTAGTTGCTTCATAATTTTTTACCTTCTTTTCTGTATTTATAGAATATAGTTTTGGCTCCAGAGCTTAATGGACTAGACTTATATCCATATCTCTGCACTGAAAAGGCTGCTGTCCTTGATAAAGATACTTAACCCTTCTGTGTTCCTATATTCTCATATGTAGAATAGGAAACTAACAGCACTCACCTCATTGATTATTGAGATTTAAAGGGCTAAGGTAAAACATATAAGACATTTAGTACAATACCCAGCATAATGAATAATGAATGCTAGCAAGTGTTGTAATGATCATTTTTACATATTTTACATTTCATTTTCCCTCAGAAAGCCATGTGAAATGGGCATTGTTATCCCCATTTTACAGATGATAAAAACAAGAATCAGAGAAATTAAGTAAACTTCTGAATTCTGTTTAAGCCTAGTTTTGTCTGATTTCAAAATCTATCTTTTCCCCCACTATGTACCACATTGCCTTAAACAGAGTCTGAGTCAGCCCTCTTCTTGAATATATTTTATATCAACTTCAATAATGTGCTTAATCTAAAGGATGTAGAATTCTATTTCATGCACCAAATAAGTTACTTTATGAAAAATATCTCCATTTCCTCTTCCTTTTACTTCTTGCCAATGATTGTAGACATTAATCAGGATTATGTCTCAAGCTATATAATATTATCATGAATCAAATCTACTTTCTACACAATTCTCTCTTATTTTTAAGCTAAAAATAATGGAAGCAGAAATAACTATTCAAGGAAGTATTCTTTATATAGAGGATGAGTTAGCAGTTTATTTTTCTCCCTCAATATGGCAAACAAATTATTTGTGCATTATAATAAAAGCGCTCCTACAATCATTCCATTCACTCATTCATCTGGAAGCAACTATTTGCAATCTCATACTGATCAATCTAATATTTGAGAATATGAAGATTTCAATCATCTAAGTTTTAAATTTTTAAACTTTGCTTCCTATCATAAGCTAATTCTCAACCAGTTCTGTGTTAGGATGCAGTAAGTAGAGATCACAGATGATTACACACTCCCCTACTGTGGTACCATATTTTTGTCACTTCCCCAGGAGGTAAAGGTCTTCTCTGTTGAGTTTTCTGCCCATTAAAAAAAAAGCCATTATGTAAAACCATTAAACAATGTCGATAAAAATCTAATAATGTGCTGTTTTTTTTTGGAATGTTAAAAATCTGTATAAGTCTGTTGAAGGCCACTATTACTTATTTTTCTCATTTTTCAAAGCTAACCCTTACAGTCTATCTAAAATATTATTTTTAAAATTTTGTCAGTTTGTATTTATCTAGAAAATGCCCTAGTAATGAAGTGGTTGTAGTTAAATGGTATGAAATTATAAATAAGAATAGTTACTCTTTATTAAGAATTCAGTGGTAAACACTTTGCATTATGATATTTCCACAACAACCCTATCTATTTCACAGCCGAAGAAACTGAGTTTAAGGTGTTTATAATCTAAGATCACACAGCCAGCAATGAACTACACCAGCTTTAACTGACTCTTCAAGTTCCTTTTCTGATTACTAAACCAGTGATTCTCAAGTCTGGGCAACTCGAGTCATTACACAAGGAGTAGAATCACGATTTCCAGGTAATGGATGTACATCTCCCTGATTTTGAAGTGCTATCTAGATCTCTGGCCTCTACTTATGTGTCACTGAAGATCGTTGCCAGCATCTAGGAGATCAAGGCTGCCTCGAGGATGTAAACCAGATTTTGTCTGAATTTAGTCGAGTTTCCTCTGATTTAAATTTAGTGGCACTTGTAGCAATTTCCATTCTCAATCATTAGAAAAGAAGGAAAACAAAGAAAAAGTGTGAAGGGTGCAAAGGGAGGTGATAAGGAAGGAAGGAAATTCAAGACAGGATATACCCCCCTCGTCCATGGTCATCCTCTGTCCATCTATTTTCAGTAAAATATGACCATATGGTTATACACTTAGTTGGATTGTTATATTTCTAGAATATGTTTACATGTGGGATTTATACTGTGTAAATTCTCCCTGGTGAAAGTTGATGCATCACCTATTTTCTTTTTTTTTTTTTTTTAAGACTTTATTTGTTTGAGAGAGAGAGAGCAGGAATGGGGAGGAGAGGGAGAAGCAGACAGAGAGCCTGATGCAGGGCACTATCCCAGGACCCTGGGATCATGACCCAAGCCAAAGGCAGATGCTTAACCAACTGAGCCTCCCAGGCACCCCGCATCCCCTATTTTCTTAAAGTAAAAAAAAAAAAAAATCTGTTGTTGCAAATTTGTAAGGGCATGTTGGTCACTCAGAAATGAATGGATTTTCTTTGGCAACAAATCCATTCCAGGTTTCAGCAGATATGAGCACAAGTACTGCCACATTTATAGAAACTTACAGAAATAACCCATATTAAGTGGAGGCAGAGCTTGGAATGGTAGTTGTCAGGGGCTGAGGGGAGGAGGACTTGGGAGAGGTTAGCCAAAGGGTACACACACCACTTCAGTTATGTGAGAAGAGTAAGTCCTAAATAACTACTATAGAGCATAGTGCCCATAGTAAACAATATCAAAAGTTTGATAAAAGGGTGAATTTCATATTAAGGAGGAAACTTTTGGAGGTGATGAATATGTTTATGGCACAGATGATGGTGATGGTTTCGTAAGTATAAAGCTTATCTCCAAACTCATCAAATTCTATACATTAAATATGTACAGCTTTTTGTATGTCAGTTATGCCTCAATAAAGTGGGAAAAGTCCTTTTAAACATAGGAATAACCCCAAATTCAAATTTTAAGTAAGTCTTGTGTAGGGTAAGCAGAGACCCACCGGGTGTCCCTGAGACTGCATGATGCGGGAATGCTTACATATAGAGCTCAAATGTGAGCGCCATTACTCTGAGGTCCCAGGTGAGGTGATGTTTCTCTAGAGAGGAAGTGCATCACCTGTGTGTGGAGGTTCTCTCCGCAGCCCCGCAGTCCCTCAGCTGTGCCCAGAGTCCCTGCCCCCTGCTCTAGAAGCCTGTCAATCAGGCTTCCAGCCTCAGGGCCTTGCCAGCTTTGTTTTACAATCTTGGACATTCACAAGAGAAGATCTGAACATGGTGGAGAGAGCTATGGGTAGGGGACTGGTTTAAGAAGGCAAAATTTGAAAGTCAGATTTGACAGTCCAGGACATACGTGTTTTAAATTTTATTAGCTTTATTCATTTACATTTTTTATCTCAGCACCCGTCATCTTCCCATAACAAACTTCAGATGACATTTTCTGACAGAGTTGGTGACCTCTGCAAACAGCCAAATCAGGAGACTGTGAAGTCACATTATTTATTAATGACTTCATTTTTAGAAAGGCAGTTCAGTTCACTAAAGAGGAGTTTTCGTGGGGATGTCTATTGGGATGCTACATCGGATGCTGACAGGAGACATTTATTCATTCACAGTGCCCCATTTTGATTTTTTTATGTATTCCTTGAACTGAGACATAGAACAAAAAATTGTGTACATGTTTCAAACTGTTTATTTGAGAGAAAATTAACAAAACAGTTAAATGTCTGTTACATTCACAAATTAATTTAACAATCTCTTAAATTAACAAATTGATTTAATTGGCCATGCTATTTCATATGTACATGTAAAGATTATGTAAAATACTATCTTTCTATGTATGTGCAAGTGGGGGGGTAGTATTTTTTTTTAAAGATTAAGAAAAAAATTTTTTTAAGATTTTTTTTAAAGATTAAAACACTGTGTAGAATTTTGCCAAAGTAGAATAATAGTCTGTTGTCTAACACAATTGAGAGACTTAAAACAAGTAATTAATGTGCAGATTCACTCAACTCAGGTAATCAAATACTGGAACACATTATATACATGATTAAGGTTTATGACTTGAAATTAAACTGTAACTTTCAACTTTTCATCCTTGATGTTGAAATGAAGTAGGGTAAATTAGACCAGCTAAATATTGTTCTACTGTATGGATTATAAACATGTAGGTAAATCTATATTGAAAACCTATTATATTTTATATGAGCCTCTCTTAAAAGTAAAATATGAATATCTGTTAGCACCTTGGTTCACAGTTACATTTTATTTTCTTACTTCCAGTCTTTAATTCCCCATTCATGAAAACCCTGGAAAACAGGGAAAGGCAAAGTTTTTGTTCACCTACTATAGCCCAGGTACTCTGTTAGGAAGCATTGTACATATTACCTGAATAGATTCTCACAGGGACCCTGACGGGAAAGTAATTCTTCCTAACTGTTCAGGGGAGAGAACTGAAGCACAAGAATACTTATTCATATCTCTCAGAGGTTTAAGATTTGGAAATAAAAATCAGCTTTATACGACTCCAGTGGCGACCTTTTCCATTTGTGCAATCTTATTTTCAAAATCTCTTGTCAAAATTAAGTCCTTTGATTAAAACAATCTGATGACTCTCAACTCCTTACTGCGATAAAATGAAAATTCCTTAACATACATTTATTTTTTATTTTTTAAAAAGTTTTTATTTAAATTTCAGTTAGCTAACATACAGTGTAATATTACTTTCAGCTGTACAATTTGGTGATTCAACAACATGGATGGAGCTACAGAGTACTCTGCTAAGCGAAATAAGTCACTCAGAGAGAGCATGGCATTTAATATCCTCCTTAGTGCAGCTTCCTCCATGTTTTCCTACTGAAGTCTCACTAATTTTCTTCACTTGCCTTATTATCAATATAATATGGACTATTTGACATTTCCTTAAAAGGCCCAGTTCTTTTCTTTCTCTGTTTAATGGTTCGTCCTAAATAGTAAATAAATAAATACTTCCCCTTGGGTTATTTTCTCTCTTCTTTGTATTTTTTGAAATCCTATACGCCATCCAAATCTTAGGCTAAATGCCACCTCTTCCATGAAGCCTCCCCTCATCTTTTTTTAGCCAAGCCCTCATAAAACGCGGCTTGCACCCCTGGTTTGGAACGTGGCAATCTGATCCTATGCTATAGTTATTTGTGCATCTGTCTTAGCTCCTTTATCAGACTCTCGGAAGGAAGAAACCCATCTTTATATTTTCCACAGTGCCTGGCACAGTTCTTGATATGCAGTAGAGATTCCATAATTATCTCTTGATGGGGTGGGTTAAAGTGGCAGGAAGCTAAAGGGTAATTTATATTTTATGCTTTATTAGTGAGGTCCTTTTGTTGTTGGTTCTCATAGAACTTTTCAGAATTGTTAAAGTGAAACTTGCTCACAACACAATCTCCAAATGTTATCCCCAGGATAGGTTCTGGAATAGTAATATATAAAATCCTCTTATAAGCTCATGGAAATCATTTCAAAATGTCAAAGATCCTGGATTTAAAAACAACGATGATGACATTAATATGGAAAACACATGCAGTAATTAAGGATGTCTATGTACGTGTGCATGCAATGTTAGATTTTTTTTTTATTGGATTGATATACCTGCTTACTAAAGACTGAACCCATTTGTGACACAGAATGTTAAGGTAATTTGTCAGTAACACATGCATTGCTACAAGTTATAGCAGTAAAAAAAAATATTATAACTTAAGGCACCCATGGGTCATTCAACTCAGCTGGCAATACACCTGAATAAAAAAAGGAGAGCTGGACTTAATCTCCAAGCCTGTCATTTATTTCTTTCACACAGAAAGTATGGGACACAGGTGGCCAGAAGTCAAAGATCATACTCTGCCTAAATGCTTCATAAGGCACAGTACAAATGTATGAGACCTGCTGGGTGAAATCAAAAAGTCGCTAGAATGGGGTACAATTTTAGTGACCCAGGTCAAAGGCCATACTGCTTTTGGTGTTTTACAAATGTTTGACAGATTAAATACCCACTTCCTAGGGATAACGAATAGGCCATGAAACTAAAAGTATTCATAAGCATTAAAGCTTCATTCAGAATTCTCCTTATGAAGGATGTAGGTCACATAAGATTAGTAATATGGCTACAGTAATTTTTTTCCCATTGTCAAAAAATTATACCCTGGAAAGTATCCCCAAGTGTAATTGTAGGTCATCCAATATGAAGAGTAAGAAAGAAAAAGAAGAAGAAGAAGAAGAACAGAAAAAAAGCAACAGTTATACCCAGACCTGACCATCCCTGAAACACACCATTACTTTTTACCCATTTTTTCATATTTGCCACATTTTTTTAGATGCAGTGTCATTTTTCACTCACCCGTATAAATTATTTTATGGATACTAAGACCTTTCTATAGTTCAGTATCTCTATAAAATTGATCTGTTATAAATATATATTTTGACAAATAATCTGTGTGTTACCAAGGCAATAATGTATGTATGGATGGTAATGTATGAAAAAGTGCTTTATACATACTTCAAAGTGCCCTGAAATTAAGGCAGCATTTTTATTTATTTTCTAAAATTGGTACTTTTGTCATTTATTTTAAACATATTGATATCAAATTGGCAAAAATTGGAATATTTTACATTTCTGTACATATCCTGGTGACTATTAGCAACTCTTACCACCATGTAAGAATAACCAGATAATGCTATAACCATATGGAGAATAGCAAATGACTAATTTTTCCAATTGATATCAAAAGCTGTAAGTGGTTCATTATTTACCACATAATTTTAATCTTATTTGACATTCTTCATGTCACCACTGCATCTCCTCTTCAAATTTAGTAAACATGGAAAGTAAAAGTGGGACACTGATCAACATAAAGGGTTTTCTTTAGTATTTATAATCTTTTCTTATATAGGAAATTTAGCTTATTTTTTGACAAAATACAATTAACTATATGATTTATGTTTACTCTTTCATGTTTCAATTATACAGTTTGGAAAAGTTCACATCCTTTTTTAAAATGTCTCAAATTTTTATTTGAATTCTAGTTAGTTTAATTCTAGTTAGTTTACATTCTAGTTAGTTTACAAGGCAGCGTTTTTTTACATAACACAGTATCTCTTTATTCTTATATGAACTCTGGGAAAATATGCTTACAAAATTAGTTTTCATTGTAATACACCTTCCCTTTTTTAGTATTCTTTTACAATTTGAAAATAATAATTTAATTCCTTTGTGCCTTATGTAAACCAATGGAATAAATTATCGTTGAGTGAGGATCACCTTGAGGGCTTCGTAAAATGCAGATTGTGGGGTCCCACCTCCCAATGGGTCTGGGTGGGCTTTAGGAACTGGCATTTCTAACAAATTCCCAAAGGATGCTGATGTTGTTGGTCTGGAGATTACACTTTGGGAACCACTTATCAAAACAACTTATCTATACAACCACTTATCTAAACAATGTGTTATCATAATAGCATAAAAAATGAAAGTATGATCTTGGGGCACCTGAGTGAGTTAAGCATCCTAATCTAGATTTAAGCTCAAGTCATGATCTCAAGGTTGTGAGATCGAACCCTGTATTGGGCTCTGAGCAGGCATAGAGCCTGCTTAAAATTCTGTCTCTCCCTCTTCCTTGCCCCCCCCCCAAAAAAGTGAAAGAATGCTCTTAATAATATGGATATTATCAAATATGTCATTATTTTATATCCTGTAGATTTAATAGTAACACTATCTTTAATTTCTACTTTTATCTTGATGTTTTATCAAATAATTTATCTTTCTTCCTAGTTATGTATCACCAGCAACATTACTTTCTTTAAGTGACTCTTATAATGTCTAAAAACCATTTTTAAAAGAATTTTTATTAATGAATTTTTCTGAATCCTTCTAAGTTTTCTACCAATGTCATTGTTATTATTCTTTGACATCAGAGATAATTCTGATTATATTTATACAAGGAAGAATGTGACTGAAAACTCAAGCCATTCATTTTGAAATTAAACAATGTTTGTCTGCTTGAATTCTTACAGATTAATTTCTGTTTTCAAGATTTTACCATGTGTAATATCCTTTTCATCAGAAGTGGTAAGGGCCACCTTTGTCTCTAATGCTTTCATTTTATATTGGTTATTTTCTGCTTTTTCTTTTTTTTTTTCTCAGAAAGAAATGCTTTTGTCACATAGACTTTATATACCTTTATAGTAATCCTAGGTTACTCTAATTTTGACACAGAATATGGGTAAGTCTTGCCTAAACCACTTACTCTTCAAATTCAATTTAGCAGAGGTGAGATGTGTTGAATCTATTGTCAATATCAGATTTTATGTTATCAGAACCTATTAATGTTGTTCTATGCAAAGAGACTGGCAGAAGGAAGAGGGGGGCCTAGAGATTTAGGATGTGAAGGAACCACTCAGCATCATACAAAACACGGCAGTAGGTCTTGCTACCGATTTGTTAGTGCAGGGCTTTACCCCCTCATTCTGCCTCCAATTATATAGTTTTCTTTGAGGCTATTTCTCTGTTGATTTTTTTTTTTTTTTTAAGATCAAGAGACAGAGGAAAGTAAGTAATAATCGTGGTGCCCATAGTTTCTAATTTATAGTAATTAATTCTAATTCTCACCATCTTTACCGTAGATGAAAAGTTCCAGTTTTTAGCTATTATTTCTTTTCTAAGTTTTTATTTAAATTCCAGTTAGTTAACATACAGTGTAATATTAGTTTCAGGTGTACGATTCAGTGATTCAACACATCCATACATCACCCAGTGCTCATTACAATAGTGCATTCCTTAATCCCCATCACCTGTTTAACCCATCCTCCCACCCACACCTCCTCTAGTTAACCATCATTTTGTTCTCTGTAGTTAAGAGTCTGTTTCTTGGTTTGCCTCTCTCCTTTTCCCCTGCTATGATCATTTGTTTTGTTTCTTAAATTCCACATATGAGTTTCAATACTTATTCATACATAGATATCAATTTGTTTTTTTTAGATTTCTATTTATGCACACACACAAATAACACACACAAGGTTTTTGTCTTTAAAAAAATCCGAAAGGATTAATAGTGGGCAAGTAAAGAGATATCATCAATGTAAAAACTCATGCTAATAACACATGTACTTGGAAACATAGATGTGGCATCTATTTTTAGATTTTCAAACTGATTTTTATTTTTAGCCTAGTTTTGTACACACACACACACCCCCTTACATTTAACTATATATATGCACACACATATACCTATATTTTATATGTACATATATTACATGTGTGGGTATCCCCAAGGGTTAAAGAGAATGGAGACACTATAGAAAAAGCATGATGTAAGGGCAAATGTAGGAGTATGAAAAGTAAAGCAAAACAAACAAAACAAAAATGGCTGAATCATTGTTGAGTTTGTTCTTATTTTCTTCTGGAAATGTTATCAAGTGTGTATAACTTAGTTCCCCGGTCTCACTTTCCTCCACTCATTCAGACTTTTTTCTGTTCTGTTCTGTCAGAAATTGTAGGTAGAGTCCTGCTATAATATACAACAGAATGTAAAAGAATCAACTGACAGTCCTTTGAGATTACAAATAATTTTTCCATAAATTTAAAAATTTCTTCTTCACTACTATGACTATGAATTTATGTAGTAATTTCCTCCCTCAAATGATTTATATTTTAAGCTTATCTCGTTGGAAAATTTCTCTAAGTGAAACAATTCGAAACAGAAATGAGCAGGGAGAGGGAAATCATAGTTAATCACAGAGGTGTGTGTATGTGTGTGCACATGGGTTCATTTGTGTTTGAATGTGTGGGGAGGTAAATTCTGTTGAAAGGAAGTCAGGAAGGGATTGCTCATGAGTGAAGCTTGGTCTCATGGTAAGCTCTGCCCTGAAAACATACGATCATTTTTCATCAGTAATACATATTAATGCTTGTATGTTGACACTTAATGTGAATATGCTCCATTGTCATATTATGGTTTATTTCCTTTATGCTTATTATTTTCCTTCATTAGACTATAAAGCTTGATTCCCTTTCTTCTGAAAAAATAACAGATCAGTATTATACACGTGGGATCCAGGTAATAAATTTTGACAAACAGAATTACTGTACCATTTTAATCTCACAATTGTATTCTTTAAGGGGATAACAAAATAGGGTTGGTATTGGATGTTTAAGTATTCTCAGCCAAAAAAATGGCATGAAGAATATTGTTAGTAAATGGAATATTTGGTTACATTCACATCATGGAATTTCTCTCTTGCTTCACCCACATTCCTGCTTCCAGACATCCAAGCAGATGGAGACTTCAAAACTTGAAAGTTAATGTTAAAACTGATTTAAAGAAACAGTCATGATCTTCATGTTAAATTTTATTTATTTTAGAGAGAGGGAGGGGCGAAGGGCAGAGGGAGAGGAAGAGAGAGAAACCCAAGCAGACTCTGCGCTCAGCACAGAGCCTGACACGTGGCTCGATCTCATAACACTTAGATCACGACCTGAGCTGAAACCAAAAGTCAGATGTTTAACCGACTGTGCCGTTCAGGTGTTCCCAGGTTAAATATTTCTAAGAAAAAAAATAGCGAATCATTTTTACCTAACTCATGACTTGATTAACTATTTCCTAATAAGGAAGTTTCCTGGGAATGAATGAAAGAGATTTGGAATTCGATGCCCTTTCATAAAGCAGCTCTCCAGCCATAGGATTCCTTTTCAAAATTAAGCTAAGAAAATAAAATCTGCCTAAGTAGGAAGCATATTGATTACTGTTGCTCCTATGTAATAGTCTGAAATATTTCTCACTGAGGTTTGAATACTTAACTCTCAAGCAACCTTTTCTTTTTCCTACTTTGTAGGTTGTTGTGAAAGATGCTTTGAAGAGCTGGGAGAATTACAATGACACCAAGCAAGGGCCAAGATGTGGTCAAAGCTTTGAATTAGCTTTCCTGTGGTTGCCTACCTCCAGGTGAATTGTTATCTCCTAAATGCATTTTTAAGAAGCCAATTCTCTCCTGCTGCTTGCCAGAAAGGGAGATCCGGTTTATTTCAGAAAGATAAGAGTTCATAATACTTACATTTTAAAAATCTATAACACAAAGCCAAAGAAGATATCTACTTATAAAATATGAAAATAGTCTGGTGTTAGATAGACACACCACAAAAGTAAAGGAATTTGCATTTAAGTTGCAGTGTGATATTCAAGTGCAGAAGCAGAAACAAGATTAAGACAGAGACAATCTGTCATTGGCAGAACAGTTGACCTCAGCGACTCCTTGCTCTTGTTAGCAAGAAAAGTTCTCCAGCTAAGGTGAGGACACTTTAAATCCTGATTAAACCCTTCTACTTTGTTTTTTTCCCATGCATCATGGTTCTGCAGCATTGAGTTTCTGTAAGACCTGGTCCCATGTTAGTGATCACACTGTCTTCCTTCTATCCATACAGATTCTGATGCAAAATCATCTGCTACTTAAAGTAACATAATGGATACCCTTCCTTGCAACCATGATGATCACCATACTCATTTATTTTGTAGTCAATGGTTGCTGTAAGAAAAAAAAAAGTGTTGATATACTGCTTTTGTGCACATTTTTATCCCAAATGGTAGAATATATCAGTAAGTTAGGGTACCAAAGACAAATTCAAATATTTTTAAGAATTGTCGTTATGAATATATTTTAAATTATTTCCAAATCTAAAATAAGATATTAGTGATCACAACACTGGACCAGTCTTGTAAATATTCTCTGGCGTTTCTGTATAAACTTTTCAGAGTTTGACTGAAATATCTTATTATGAAAGATTAAATGTTTACAATGATTATGACGTGAATTATCAAAAGTGAACAACTAACAACCCACAAGAAAGTAAAAGACTAGTAAGGTTGAAAAGGAGAGATGAAACTGGGTAGTTTGAATTGGGTAGTTATTGCAGGGGTGTGTCAAACAGCGTGGAGTAACTTGAGCAGCTCTAACAGGTGCGATGCCCTTCTGTCCCAGTCGTAGCACCACAGTTTGTAAATAATTGTATTGAGCTTCTGAACACTGGAGGGGGCACAACAATATGTACTCTTCATGTTGGAAGGGGGGGAAGGTCCTTCTTGTCCCATTTCATAAGCATCCAATGTGATTGGCTTTAAGTTCATAATCTGAGCTCTTTCCCCCGTGACAGCTGCGTGGTAGAGCTGTTGAGGGCATGGGCTTTTGACCTCTGCTTAAATTGGTCCACTGGTTCTGCCACAGAGTGACTGTATGACTTTGAAACTGTGTCTCCATTTCCATATCAAAAAACATATAGCCAATAATGGAGTTGGCTTAGTAGATACAATTCAATAGAGATGAGGAAGAGGCGAATAAAAATCTGAAGTATCTTGTACAGAGTAAGCACTTACTAAATGTTAACTTACAGCATTATGAGGGAAAAGGTATCCTATTACCTATGTATCATCATCACCTAGTCATCAACCATCTTCCTTCTACCTTGTTACAAAAGGCCTTTAATGTGGACAAAGCCATTCTACCAAAAGAAAAAAAAAACATGTCTGTGTTCTGAGAGTTATTAGAGTACTCAGGAATTTCAGGTGACCACTTGAATTTGATGCTACCTGTCCCACACTCTGCCCTGAAAATGGTCTATGAATGCTTTAATGTGAAGGCCATACAGAAATAGGAATGCATCTTCATGAACTGAGTAAATTACAAATTTCTTCTCCCTGTGCAAAGCCTGTAGTTTTCCCCCTCAGTGGAGTGGAGTATGTTTATTGACTGCCACCATCTGGATTTGCAAGATATCAAGAGAATCGTTTCCTTAGGTCTGCACTTCTCAATACAGTTTTGGGGAGGGCAGATACCATATGCAATATTAAGGGAGGAAAGTAAAATCAGGAAATACAAAAGCAGCCACATTGAAGGGGTAGCTTCAGAAAGAGATACAAGTCCAGGACACGTGAAAGTTAATGAGAAGTGGACAGATGATTCTGCTTGGTGGGAATCATGATTATAACTACAATTCCCCATGACACCGTGCAATTGTATCTAGATGGATGACTTTAGATATTAAGTGAGGACATACAATGCTGAAAGAAGAAGTAACATTCCGAATGAACTTCTGTGGTTGTAACGTACTCTTTTATTTTTGAGATTTTTTTTCCTGGTTTGCATATTATTAACAACTCCAGATGGGTGGATTTGCCTCACAGCCACACTATAAATCATCATCAGAACCGGTTGTGATAGTTACTATTAATGCTTGTGTTCCACACTAAAATGTCTTTTTTGTGCTTACTTTCTCTTCTTCCTTTGCATTCTACTGATCATCAATCACAAAAGCAGCTTGGTCATTTCTCTCTGTCTTGCCTCAGTGAACTTCGACTTCCCTTGACCATTAACCCCTCCCTGGAATGCACATGGCCTGTACGCCTCTCTGGGCTCCTATTCACCTCTCCCAATGAGCCTCTCTTCCTGGCACTGAGCTGTAAGGCAATATTTTCCATCTGTTGAATGAAGAGCATGACACAGGCAGTTTGATATGGTTTCAGAGACCACAGCAAACCAACGATGCACAACTCACTTTTATTCCACAAGCCTGTGGGAGCCCAAAGAGATAACAGACTTTTCTGCTAGGCTGAACACGGATCCTGGTATTCAGAAACAAACATTTCTTCCTGAAACACTCAATATGTTTTATATTCAAGCCAGAAACATTGTGGGTTGGAATAATCTAAGGATAAATCTAATCGGAAGTTATCTTGAAATGTGTGAGCAAGCTTCTCTTTCATACACCAGCTGTTTTCTTTCCAAAGAATGTTTACTGGGTAGGGGATCGGCCTGTTTATTATGCAGTAGCGAGAAAGTTTCATCTGTTCTGAAAGAACCTACAAGACCTCTCCAGGGAGGAGAGAGGAAGAATGGTTCATCATGAGTTCAGAGAAATTTGGGGGGGCGGGGGTCTGATAATATCACATTCTCAAATACGGGAAGATTTTTCTTTACAAAGCACCTAAAAATATGTCATAATCACTAGTTCTCAATATCAGAATGTTTGTGGCAAAATTCTTAAAATAACATTGCTAAGGGTGTAAAAATACTTTTTACAAACATTTTGTAATGCTATAAAGGATTTGTGATAATTGTTAATATATACGATTTCTTAATTTACGCAGTTAAGGAGAAAATTGAGGATCATTAGCTTTAAAATTAGTAGGATCCTTAGCTTTAAAAATCAAAATAAGGGAGACATAAACCTTGGTAAAGGAAGAAATGTTATTTGATGATATTTACTTGTTCAAAACATGTCAGTTGCTCTTCAATGCATCAAGAACCAAATTATATTTCCTAGTGTGGTTGTCAAGATTCTTTATAACCAGACCTAAAACCACTTTGATCAAACAGTACCACTTATCTGTATTAAAGCGTCCAAATATTCTAGCACTTTTTTGTTCTCTCTGTCTGAAATTTCCTTTCCCATCAACTTTACATATTAAAATTCTAACCTCCTACTGAGGATATTTTCATTAGTTAATGTACCTAAGTCTTCCTTTTTTCTTTAATATTTTCAACCTTTTCCTCCAGAAATAATCAGTTTAAATGTTTTATGCTGTGAATGGCATTTGTGTTTGTGCGTGTTTCTTTTCTTTTTTCTCTTTCTTTCTTTCTTTCTTTTTTTGACAGCTCAGTTTGCAACTATGTGAAAGCTATTTTTTATTAAAACAACTGCTTTTAGACTTTGGCACGTGGAATGCATGTGTTGCCTCATTCTATCTCCATGACAATTTTTAAAGGTTAATACTATTATTTCAATTTACAAGTAAGGAAACAAGAGTTCAAGAAAGGCTAGGAAGCTTGCTCGAAGTTACTCAATACTAAGTAGTCAAACTGGAATTTGAACCTGAATGCACCCAACTTCAAAGTCAAATATTCTTCTCTGCCCTAGTTTTGTGGGTGTTTTTTATTTGTTTGTTTATTTTTAAGATTTTATAAATTTGTTAGAGAGAGAGAAAGACAGCATGAGCAGGGGGAGGGGCGGGGTGGGGGGAGCAGACTCCAGGCTGAGCAGGGAGCCCAGTGAAGGACTCAATCCCAGCACACTGGGATCATGACCTGAGCTTAAAGTAGACACTTAACCGACTGAACCACCCAGGCGCCCTCTGTGGGTGTTTTCGTGGACATGCACCCTCTGTGAGGCCTGCTCTTAATCTTTCTAGATTTCATCCAGTTATGCAGCGATGTTGCCCATCAGTTTGACTGGACTAAGTCAAATTTGTAAAAGCTTGGCTAACTTTATTGAACAATGGATTATAAAACTCCCATTGGTTCTGTTTAGATATTTGTCTCAGATTCCACAGTTGTTATGTATGAAGTAACAATTCTCCTCTCTACACACAAAATACCCAGGCATATGAGACTTAATGTATGCATAGATAGGTGTGTGGCATAATCCTCTACTTTTCAGACAAAAGACAATTTATTCTTTTAATACCTGTCACTTATAGTTTCTCTAATTTACTGAATTATTTATGCTAATTTTGGTAGTTAAAGCATTGAGTTATGTTTCTTGTAGACAAAAAAGACTAAGATCTTTGAGAAACTAACTGTAGTCGTAAGGGCTTTTGGGGGAAAGTACCTTAGAAGAAGAGGGCCATGGAAGTGTGCTGGGTATGCGGTATTCAGATGGCCTGAGCGGAATGGGAGGCATGGGTTGCAGAGTGAAGAGGGAGAGTTTATTATATAAGTAAATAGGACTGAGAACTAGAATCTGGAGGAAGGGTAGGTGCTGCTGTTCCTAGCCCACTGATCATTCCCACATTTTTAGAGTGGGAAGGAATCTTAGAAATTGAAGACAGGAGATGAAGACAGAATAAAGAGAAAGGAGAGGAGGGGGAAAAAAACACATAAGTTTAACCCTCTAACAGAACTCATCTTTACAATTTCATTCTACATTAACTATATTTCAGCAAAATAGTCTTCTGTTAATATTACATTCACCTGACTTTATTACGCTTTTGGCTTCTAGGTTATATTCTCAAAGGCATGCAAATCACTTCACACTCAATATTGTGAAACAAATATTTCACACTTAATACTCAACAGTTAATAAATAAAGTTCTGGGTATTCATACCCTTTATTCTTGTAATTAAAACATGTATCACAGCAACAGAAAATCACAAACCCATATTTGTATTTTTAATTGCTGAACAGTGACTCAGGTCATGGCTTTCTTTTTCTGGTAATACTTTTCCTCGTAGTACTGTCAATAGACTATAATGGAAATACATACTGTTTAAAAATATAGTAATATGTTTCTTTCCCAATATCATCTTAGCATTACACAGCACCTAAAACTTCCCCAATACAAAGAGCCTTGAGAGGAAGCAGGAGAAGGAAAAGCTGATTCTCATTACTCTTTTGAAGTTGAGACTAAAAACAAAAGATAAGACTCGGAAATTACTTATATCCGAGCCAGCTTCCTATCATCATTAATGAAGTTATCCTTATCTCCATGAGTTGTTTATTGTTCTGGTTTAATATAAAAAGTTGATGTTTCTTAAAGACACTGTTTTCTTTTGAGGTTAGTAAAAAGTAGATAATAAACTACCCATAAACCACAAAAATGAATACATAAATCTACTGTGCAGTGTTTATCATGCTTCACTTTTTATATTCCACATATATTGATCATGAACTACATGTTTACATTAAATTATTTTTCTAGTCTTTGAAATTAAATAATTTTTAAAAGTAGAATTCTTTAGAGGAAATTCTCCTTAGAATTGTAGAAATTAAATAAATAAATACAGACATACATATATGTATTTAACACATACATATATTTATGCAGTGCAGTCAGTAATCCAAATAGATTAAAAAAAAGGCCAGTTAATATATAGCATTAAAGTCACAGGATATTCATGAAACTCAGAGGGCAAATCCTTCAACTTATGCAAAAAGTTTGGCTTTGTTTCAGAAATTCTACCCTTGTAAATCTAACCAAGTGAATTCTCATTACACATTGGATTATCAGCTAACATTATGACAGAAACAAAGCTAAGATGAAGGCAGATTTCTTTCTTTTTTAAGATTTATTTATTTATTTTAGAGAGAGAGCATGAGTGGGAAGGGCAGAGAGAGAGGGAGAGAGAATCTCAAGCAGATTCTGAGTCAATCTCATGACCCTGAGGATCACAACCTGAGCCAAAACCAAGAGTCAGTCACTCAACTGACTGAGTCACCCAGGCACCCTGAAAGACAGATTTCTTAAATCAGCCCTGATGGCCACCTGCTTAACACTATGCCAGCTACTCTGAGAAACATACAAAAAGTTGCAATCTCATTGAGGAGTGAAGTTTGCAAACAGAAAATAAGCAGAGAATCCTATCTGAGAGTGTACCATCAGGTATTAAATTTTGTGTAAGGGTTTATAAGTTCTAAAAGAATTGAGCTGAAAAGATGTTAAAAACTGATACTAAGGAAAACAGAACAGTTTCTAAAATTTCTCAGTAATGGGATATGAGAATTAGAGTCAAATTTCATCAAGTCCCTTCGTTTTCAGTCTTGCCACTATGTATTTTTTTAAATGAATATAAATATAAAGGGTCATACACATTGTGTGAAGTGTTTCTGGGTGACTTCATAGAGATTTCTTTCGCAAACATCATCTTTACATTACTTAAGCTGAGAACTTTCCCAATACCTTTACAAAGAACACTGAGAGGGAACAGAAGGAAAAGCTTGTAGGAAAACTTTAAAGTTTGAAATAATTTTTGAGGAAGACAGAAAGAAAATGGCTTAAGGAAAAGTCAGAGATTATTATTTTTTTAAAGGTTTTATTTATTTATTTGACAGACAGAGATTACAAGTAGGCAGAGAGGCTGGCAGGGAGGGGGGGAAGCAGGCTCCCCACTGAGCAGAGAGCCCAAAGCGGGGCTCGATCCCAGGCCCCTGGGATCATGACCTGAGCCGAAGGCAGAGGCTTTAACCCACTGAGCCACCCAGGTCCCCCCAAAGTCAGAGATTATTAAGAAGCATTAAATCCCCAGGTGATCTGACAACCACACATTTATGACCAGACAAATCTGTACATTTGGGAGAATTTCTCAAGATATGTTCAGGAGCTGAGGCATGATAATATTAAAAATATAAAATTCTTATTATGTACATTTATATCCCCAGCCTCTTTAACATTCCTGGTGCTCAATGATTTTAAAATCCCAATTTGTTTTTTGATTTGCCTCTTCTTCAACCACTTGAAATGCATTCATCCACTTGGAGATTCTCAAGGAGCATCATTTTTAACCCGGTAGGGTCTCTTTCAGTTATTGTTCAGATGATCTCCATCATCTCTGCGTAGGAGACACAATACAAAGAGAACCAACCCTTGGAGATTTCTCACATCTCCATCTCTTTTCTAGTCTTGCTCCAGTCTTCTATGGAGAATGTGCTAAAGAGGAAGTATCTATCAATGTGTTCCAAGTGTAAAATAAGAGAAGCAAAGGGCCCTTCGCTCAGTGAAACCTCCACCCATCAGGATTGTGATAAATAAAAATCTATCATTCGATGCATATTTTTAGTCCTTTCTTATAATTCAAATACAAAAGGAAAGGACTACAAGTAAATGTGAGCAGGCATCTGGACTGTTGTTGGTTCATTCATGTGCTTCGGATCTTTCACCAAGAGCGCGTTATATGAGGAAAGAAGGATGAGACACCAGAGTACAAGTACCTGTGTGTCGGGAGACGCTGGGAATTGAGAGAAGAGCACAACCGTGAGTGAGAACAGAGAACGGAGACAGAGGCGCCGACAGTGCTTCCACTGTGACCTCCGAAGCCATCCTTTGCCACTTCTACTGCATCTCCTCTCTTCTCTAGATGGTGGCTGGTCAAATCAAAGAAAGAATTCCCTCCGAGGTTTGAGGAAGATCCATGATAACTTTTGTTTGAAGTCTGAATTGGTTTGGAGAAAAGAGGAAGCACGTGGGCGTAGATGAAGGTGGGAACAGTGTTGGTATCAAAGGGGAACAGTGATGTCAGAGCAGTTTTAGGCATTGGGAAGCACAGATCAGCAGCTTAGGAAAGTGCTAAGATTTGGAGACAACTCTGGAAATCATTCACATAGAAATAATCTTGCTTAGGTGATGGATTCATATGTTATTTCCTCATAGAATGAGAGGACTATTAAAAATAAGAATGTAGGGGCACCTGGGTGGCTCAGTGGGTTAAGCCTCTGCCTTCTGCTCAGGTCATGATCTCAGGGTCCTGGGATCGAGCCCCGCATCTGGCTCTCTGCTCAGCAGGGAGCCTGCTTCCTCCTCTCTCTCTGCCTGTCTCTCTGCCTACTTGTGATCTTGGTCTGTCAAATAAATACATAAAATCTTAAAAAATATAAGAATATAATTTTACATAGCAATTGGGAACTCAGGTCTTGGTCTCTGAGAGTTTGCTGTCGATTACTGCTCTTGAAATTTCTGTCACCTTGGGTAAGATACTCAACATATATTAGCCTCAGTGGGAGGTTTGGTAACTGGAGATAACACTATTTTTTAGAGTTTCAGTTGAGGATTAAATGGGTAATGCATATGAAGTGCTAAGCAGATGCCTGGCTTTCACTATGCCCTCAACTGTTCCTTCATATTATTATTAATGTTATCACTATTACTATCTATATAAAAATTGGCAGGCTTGCCTTTCACCAATTGTTAGTTTCTTAAACAACTATCAATCACAGTCTTCTCTATTGTATACATAGGATACTTGATAAAAACATTAAGGGAGATTTTTAATGGCTTAAAAAAAAATCACTAGAGTCAGGAAAAAGCACCTGGTGAATGTTAGCATATTCACAGTCTACAGGAAATTCAATTCAATGAAAAAAAGGAAATCCAACATCAGTCTGGAACAACTGTCAGTCTCCAAAATTGATTTTTGTGAGTGCGGAGTGATAATCTTTTACCCAAGTTTCTTAGGGTGAGGGCTTTACAAGGCGGTTGCCTGATAGTTAAGTCTGTTTTAAAAGATATTTCTGTAAACATGCTAAAGTGCTTCCTGTCTCAGACCAGTTCTTGCTGAATGACATGGCATTGTACAGTGTTTGTGCCTGGAGCTTAAAATGCAGGAAGCTATAGATCATTCTTAATGAATAAATCATGCGTGTTCCTGCTGTCAATTCTGCTAACGCTTTTGCAGAAGCTAAGGCTAGTGCTATGGTAAACTACCAATAATTAGGACCCTACTAGGCCAGCACTTTAGTACCTTGATATAGCAGTAACAGCTGTTCCTGTATATATTTCTTTCTCTCTTTTAAAGCACTGAAGCACAGCTTAGAGAAAATTAGTTCCTAGAATGTATCTGGTTTTTTTTTTTTCCACCCGTTTTTTCATGTGAAGCAATAAAGCATCCATAAAAGCAGACCATTTTTGAATAATAAAGCTAGTCTTGTTGTTCAAGGCATGGAATTCTCAAATTATTTATTCAATTTGGGTTGAACACCTTATAGTTAAAACTTCATTACTTGCCATAACAATCTTTTCAGGGTGTCTACGGTAATTAGTAGGAAAAGGAGAAGTGAGCTGAGACAAACAAAAAAGTAAAAGTGAAAAAATTTAGGTGCTCTATCTTTTCAAAAACATCTAATTGACCGTTCCATTTTGGAGAGAAAATAGGTTACTATTAGGAATGTACAAATCAGATACCTGATGAGCAGCTTACATTTGTTTTATATAAATCTATATGAATTCTATAAATATTTATTTCACATAAGCAGCAATTAATAATCTCCATTTAGAGTTGGGGATATAAAAGAGTAACTAAACATAAAATTGGAATCTCCTCATTTTAAAATAATTTTGAATGTCCACTCTTATTCTTTTCAAGTCTTATGTTTACTCAGTGCTTGTTTAGTTCTTAATTACACTAGAACCTTCTTCATTTAGCAAGTATCTATGCACTTTTGAGAATTTGGGCTTTAATACAGATATTTTATATATAGAAATGTCCATTTAACAAATATACCTGTGAAGCAAGCACTAAACTTTTTATGAGTGTATTTGGACCAATAATTATGTAATCTCTATCCTGAGGAAACTTATTAAACTAGGTAATACAGGTAAGTGAATACATCTTTATAGTCTAGTGGGACAGTAGCTATGATAAAGGCATTTGCGGGGTTCCAGGTGAACATGGAATAGAGGCAGTTGAATCACATAGACTAGTGAGGAAAATGTAATTCGAGTAAGAATTCAGGTAGGAGAGTAACAGGATGCTAAATTAGAGTGTTAGGGTTATCATCACGAATGGCCTTGTGGGTTGAATTAAAAGCACTTGAATTTTGACTAGGAAGTTAAAGGAGGCAGTAAAGGTTCCTGAATACCTCAGATGAGAGACAGGGGGCAGAAAAATCAGGGAGGCATTAACAATTCAAAGATAATAAAAGATCCAAAACAAATAGGTCAATTTGTTAAGGTACCCTGAACCTGAGTGGGTTTGCCAAGTAAAGTTTATAATATTTTCCTTTAAATTTTTCAGGGTGTTTGAACTGTTTAATGATAATAGAGCATATTAAAGAGAAACCACTATTGTCTTTATTAACTAAAGGGTTGATTTTTTCAAAACTTTATTTTGCTAATAATAACAGTTTATAGTTAAATTAGATAGTTTTGCCTGGCAGTTAAACCTATCTTATCCAATCTATTATTTTCCTATTATATAAAATAGGTCCCACTGAGGGTTGTCTAACTGTAAAATTATAGCCCTTGAGAACAAAGAACTAAATCTGATTATATTAAATTTAAGTCACACTTTGTGTGCATAACCTTTTGTCAGTGGCCTACCCTCTTCAGTCAATGGTTCTAAATCTATCTTTAGCCCATAAACTTGTTTTTTCCTGCTATGTAAGACAAGGGAACCTATTTACATGTAGATGACGTATTGACAATTATTTTAATACCTCTTTTAAAATATTCTCTGTGGATGTTCATATGCCTATCTGAATCAATCAAGCTTCTATCAGCTTAATAACTCCAGTCCTGAGATGGAAGGACATTGTTATAATGTGAAAGCACTTGCATCTAAATGTTACCCTCATCATAAAAATAACTCTTAGAAAGTTCTTGTTCTAGAAACCAAAAGATAATGAACCCTTGTGGAATATTTATGTTTATTTACTTGTGCAATGGCTTATTAAGGTGAATCAGATAAGGAATGTAACATTGATTTTTAACAAAATATGAGGTTGCTATACTTACCTCATTTGTCACACCCAGTGATCCTGTTATATTCTTCAAAAGTTTGGACTCCTGAATTTTAATATTCTGTGTATTTCCTTACTCTGGACTTTTCCTCTCTATGCTGGAGACAATAATATTTACCTGATTTCAGAAAGCTTTATACTATCTTGATAGCTCTGATTCTGATTCTCAGGTAATAGTCTTCCTTTTTAAAAGAGCAATAAAGCAGAAATGTGAAAGTATTATTTAGGCATTCATTGAAGAATTCAGATCTCTTGACTTTTCATTTAATGGTAACATATACTCCCTAAAATTGGTCTCTTATTTGGGCAAATTTTAACAAGGTTTAAAACATTGGGCAAGATCCCCTCTTCATTGGAGAAAAGAATATTTTGAAATTTAATGGCAACAGTTTAATAGTTGAAAAATCCTATCTAACATATACACACACACATATATTTCCATATAAATAAATTTATATATATAGTTTAAATATTTACATATAACTATATATAAATATAAATATGTATATTTATATATAAATATATAATGTTAAATATTTATGTATAAATAAATAAATTGATATTATATATATATGTATATATATACATATGTAGTTTAAAACCCCCGAAAGCTGATGTGCTATTTTATTCACAAAGACACATTCCTAGAAAAAATAATTTTAATCATCTGGGTCTATGTTTCAGGGAAGTGCAAATATCTCAATATAAAACGTATTAACACAACACTCTATCACTGTGCAGAAAAGCAACTCTAATCCACAAATTCGTGAACAATAACAACAAAAAAATTAAGTGGTTCCCTCTTGTAGAAATAGCTAGTTGAGGTAGAGTTTTCACAATGGCAAAAACTGAAAACTTGAGCCAGATGTTTTAATAATCTAGATTGATTTGGGGTCTTTGTAGTGAAACAAAACTCAGGTAAATTTTTCATGACTCAAGTTTTCATTACAAACTTTGCTGCATTCAATTACTGACAGCTGTTACTCAATCACACATCATGTAATAAATTCATACCTTCTGTTCCACAATCAAAATCAGTACCACAGGAGAGGAAATGAAAGAGAATCTACTTTACACCTAGGTCATTTTCAACCAGGTCCTTGTGGCATTATATGAATATTAATTTCCCATCAGGTGAAAGTGATATTCAGTAAATTATTTATTATTGTAAAGTCTTAGAAATGATGAATGATGCTTTTGCCAGTGTCACATAGAAATTAATTTCATTTCTCCTTTTAAACTGCAAATAATGTGAAAAACAATTATATAAGGATGATATCTATACACATGTATATGTTTATGTACACAATCTGAAGAGAAAGTAATAATAATCTGCTTACCTGAGACAGACAATTCAGAGAGAGAGAGAAAAATAGTCAAATAAGGTAGTTAGAGATACAGAAGTAGGCAGTAAACTTCTACTTGTTACTTTTTTCTAGAGTCATATTTTTTTTTAGTCCTAAGGATTCTATGGTTGTTCTTAAAATGCCATAATGGGGATTAAGCTAAATGTTGAAAGTACCTAGTTATACATTAAGACCCCTTATAATACGTTTGGCTTTTGTTACATGTTTGTAGTTTTGGAGAACTTGATATGGAAATTTACCTGCCTTTGCAGCATCAAAAACCCACTGGCTATGGTCCACATTGAAAGGACACACAATGCCCTGTGCTAAAAGTAGAAGAAGTAATTATGCTGAAGAATACACACTCAGATAAATCATTGTATTTCAAATTGGTTTATCTGACATTTTTACACTTTTCTAGGCTTATCTTGGTATTAAAGCATAGATTAGAGACCTTCTAAACATCCGAACAAACCCTCTGCTATAATGCTAGGTAATATAACATAGGAGTAGTGAATATCAAGAAGTCTTGGAAAGCCATTCCACAGAATCCAAACTTTGGGGTAAGTATTACCCCAGGGAGTTTTCAACATACTGAGAGAGAACATTTCCCCCTGATGAAATGTGTCGTCGTCAGAGCGGATAGAATCTGCTGTCTGCAACCCTCGGTTTGAAGGAAAAAGCTATCGTAATAAAGAGGGCCATACTGTTTTCAAATAAATGAAAACAGCTTTTCTTTGCTTCAGTCCAGGGCTGTTGTCAAAGAAATAAGCTTCTCTCAGGACCAGCAATGACATTGCCTTGAGAGGAGGAGTTTTACACTGCTGTCTGGGCTGGGGTACTAGTCAAAGTCTACCTGTGGGTCTCATCTTTCTCCTGGTCTGCCCACCCAGTTAAAACTCTGACAGTGTCCTCCAGCAGGGACTGGAGCCCTTTAGATAATCACAAGTCTGATTCCTGATATTACAACCAAACCATTGACCATGTCAGACGGATATCCCAGCCCTCCCAAAACTCTGCAGTTCAAAGCAGAAAGCTAGAAATAGGGATGTATCAGTGGTTCAGTCGGTTAAGTACCTGCCTTTGGCTTAGGTCATGATCCCAGGGTCCTGGGACTGAGTCCCACATGGGGCTTCCTGCTCAGTGGCGAGCCTGCTTCTCCCCCTCCCATACCCCCTGCTTGTGCGCATGCTTGATCTCTCTCTCTCTCTCTCTGTCAAATAAATAAAAAAAAAACTTTTAAAAAAAGGAAAGAAAAGAAAGCTAAATGTAGGCATGAATTGCTTCTTTATGTACTGTGTTGAGGTTTATCAGAACATCACTCTGGGTAAATTTAGCTTTAAAAAACATTTTGTTCTTGCTGCTTCAAACTTTTTTTTTTTTTAAATCATATCAGTGTTATAGATATGAGTGACTTTGTCTATCTTAGAACAAAATAATTTTCTTGGGATGAAGTTAAGCCTTGTCTTTCTGTGATAGGTAAATTCTTCCCAATTCACCTAAGAAAACATTAGCTATGTGATCTATGCCTTTTTTTGTAAAACAGTAGCCATGCAGGTAGAAATAGGGTACCTCTAAAGAAATCAGATTTCAGGTATAATCCATAATTATCTGATCATAATTGTGTGAAATAACCAAATACCATCAAAGGGCAAATACACAATGCCTGGAATAAGGGATCATTTGAGTATGGTCATGACAATCAATCTTATATGAGAGGGTTTATTTGTAAAAGGTAAATGACTTTTAGACCAGTTTTTTTTGATACTTGGTTCCTACAATGTAGTAAAATTTTATGAAAAATTGTTTAAAGTTCAGTCATTACAGGCCCCACCCCACATTTACAGAATCAGAAATCTTTGAGTTTCAAAATACTATTCCAGTGATTTTGATGTACAGCCAAATTTGGGTACCCAATGACCAAACACCAAAAGTGGAAGATAATGTTATTTCCGTCAAAACTAGGTGAGTTAAAAACAATTCTCCTTACAATCCTGGAAAGCATTTCCTCAAAGAATTGCAGACATGCTGGTGCCAAACACATTTTGTACTAGAGCAGTTGTGCCTCCTTAGTTTCTCATATGTACATGACTTAAATTAGAATAATGAGAAAATAATTGTATTTTGTATTTAAAACATGAATTTTTATCAACCACATAAAAATAAAAACGTATCATCAATAAGTATAGCAGTTCAAATAACAATAATAAGCACTGACATTTATGGAATGTTTACTTTCTGTCAGTAATACATTCAAAGAACATCAAGGGTCAGAGTTGGCCACACGGGAGGTCCAGAAAATAGCAAGAGAATCTGGATTAGTCCAAATAAAACTATTACATTAGCAATTCCTGGCTGCATGCTTCATTTTTTTCAAGTTTATTAGTGAGACGTTGGTTAATAATAGAACAATGCTGCAGGATTCTGATACATCATTTTAGTTTCTATGTATTTTTTAATAGTTCCTGTATATTTATGTTAGTTCTAAGTATGGTGTATTCATGCTTGATTAGTTGAGCATCCTTATAAATTACCAAGAA
Source organism: Martes martes (assembly GCF_963455335.1). Classification (NCBI taxonomy): domain Eukaryota; kingdom Metazoa; phylum Chordata; class Mammalia; order Carnivora; family Mustelidae; genus Martes; species Martes martes. The sequence goes on along the minus strand of NC_137890.1, from coordinate 27,014,293 downwards.
TTCTAACAGGTCATTATTAAAGAGAATATCTAACTATAGTGAACTTCTCTGACATTTAAATCATATATATATATATGTATATATATATATATATTTGCTGTATCTGGTCTTTATATATATATACACACACACACACATATATAAAGACCAGATACAGCAAATTAGATAAACACGTTTCTTATAAAATGGTTTCTGAACAGTGTGCATTATCAATCCAGTGTGCCGTATTTTATATAGATAAAGAGACCTCAGTGTCCCCCCAGGAGCAGTTGGACTTTCACCTGTTCCCTTCTATCCCTCAGAAATCTCAAGCATTCTGAAGTGGTTCTTGTTTCCTCTCATGCATAGTTTTTTTTTTTTTTTTTAATTTTTATTTATTTATTTATTTGTCAGAGAGAGAGAGGGAGAGTGAGCAAGCACAGGCAGAGGCAGAGGGAGAAGCAGGCTCCCCGCCAAGCAAGGAGCCCGATGTGGGACTCGATCCCAGGATGCTGGGATCATGACCCGAGCCGAAGGCAGCTGCCCAACCAACTGAGCCACCCAGGCGTCCCCCTCTCATGCATAGTTTTGATGGGATTACTAATAACCACAGCCTATATGTCTCATGTTTAGAAAGTACAGGTAGATCCATTTATCATTATATCATTATTTTCATAATACTGCAAATAAATAAGGAATGACAAAGAGGATGGTGACAATCTTTAGAGTAACAATAATGATGATTGCCAAAAGGATAGGGAGAGAGGGAGGAAGAAGAACAGGGTGATGAAGGGGAAGAAAAGAGAATCAAAACTTTAACATTTTTAGTCACTGATTTGTTACTATGACCTAGGTTCAAAGCCAAGCATATAATATAATCTATCAAGTAGGTACTGCAGATTCCCACTGCCATTTGCAGAGTTGTTTATGTAATTTGATCTAATCATAAGCAACGACAAGAAGAATGCTAGATGTCAAATCCAGATCTGCCCAATTCTCTAGAATAAGTTATGAGAACTACATGCTCTTGGAAAAACTGATGAATAGAAGCAGAAAGTCTAATTTGAAAAAAAGTCATATAGCAATAAATTCAGGTCTCTGTATAATGGAATTCTAGATACCTGCAAAAATGTTCTTCTTCCATGACATTTACTGACAAAGCAAACTGATAGCAATACTTGATAAATACTTATTTAACTGCATTTTCAGAAGTGTGTGTCTACTTTACTGAGCTTTTATTTCATGAGTACAAAGATACTGTATTTTGTTTTTCATCATATAAAGTATGAACAAAAATATTGTACTTAATGTGTTTTCAGCATGTAATGTTAAAAGTGTCAACACTTAAAACAAGACTATTCAGACCAAGATCTTATCAAGTTGTGTCAAAAGGCATTACAATTTAAAGTTAAGAATGTGAATATTATCAGTATTACAGCCTACTGAGTGATGATCTTAATTTTAAAAAAGTACTGGTACTTAAATATTTAAAATACCACAGAGGAAGTCATTATGAAGCTTTATGTTTATTTATACCTGAAAAGTTAGATATACTTATTAGGTATGCATGTAACATATGTTCAAAAGAGATCCATCTGAGATCCTTTTAAGAAATCTATTTTTCCAAAGAGTTCCTCTTGGAGACAGAGATGCTTTCTCCCCCAACCACTTCAAATAGTTCTAGCACAGTATCATTAAAAAGTAAACGAACTGGGGTGCCTGGATGGCTCAGTCGACTAAACGTCTGCCTTTGGCTCAGGACATGATCCCAGGGTTCTAGGATCAAGCCAAATTGCCCTACTTGCTCAGTGGGGAGCCTGCTTCTCCCTCTCCCTCTGCTGTTCCCCCTGCTAGTGTTTTCTCTCACTCTTTCCCACTCTTTATCAAATAAATAAGTAAAATCTTTTTAATTTTTATTTATTTATTTATTTTTTAAAGATTTTATTTATTTGACAGGGAGATAACAAGTAGGCAGAGAGGCAGGCAGAGAGAGGATGAAGCAGGCTCCCCGCTGAGCAGAGAGCCCGATGCGGGGCTCGATCCCAGGACCCTGGGATCATGACCTGAGCCGAAGGCAGAGGCTTTAACCCACTGAGCCACCCAGGAGCCCCAAAATCTTTTTTTAAAAAAAGTAAATGGGTTTTATGCTCAACCTTTTTTATTTCTTGACTTCCATTTACAAAAAATTCCTAATTATGTTGTCCTTCCTTTAGAGTCCACAGATACACATTTTGTATGTGCTGCCTGAAGATGATGCAAGTGCTGTCAAGTTTCCTAACCTGGGCTTTATTTCCTTCAGGATGAGAAACAGAAGTACATAATTTGGCAGAGAGCAAAGTGATTATCCTGTTGCCTAAGAGGCAAATGTTTTAGTAATGTGCAAAATAAAAAATCATTACAAATTCCAAGTGATATGTGACACTGCTCTAAGTGTGGGAGGTAAGATTGTCTGGGGAAAAGGAGTTGTTTGTGGAGGATGGGTGGGTCTGAATGAGTGGGACTTTGTTCCAGAAAACTAAGGTGGACAGATGGAGTTTGGGTTTGGAGCATGACTTAGATTGGAATGTGCATCCAGAAAAATCCACTGTCCCTCTATTTTTTCATTTTCTTGATTCATCCCCTAATTTTGTTTCCTGTGTGCCTTTTTTTGTATGTGTTTCACCCTTGACCTTTTCTTTGAATCATTTTTTAAAAAACAATTATGCCTTCACATGTCTTGATTACTTTTTCAAAACACAAGCACAAACTTAAGTGCCTCCTATTTATACATACAGAAGTGCTATTGAACTATGAAAGGTCCACGTGGCAGAACATTGCAGCCTGGACCAGCTGGAGAGCTTTATCTTGTTGTAGGTTTTACTCAAAGTTGGCAGATTTTAGGGTCAACTTGATAGATGAGTCTGTTCTGAACAATATATCCAAAGTGGTATATGTAACCTCTCAAATGCCAAGAAACATACCTAGTGAATAGCACTAAAATGCAGTAATTTTTTTTTTCACCGTGTAGTAACTAACCCACATGGCAGAACTATTAGAACACTGGCAACTTTACAGAGGTGTCAGGCTCCAGGATTTATCTCCCTATTCATAAATATAACTTACAAAGTCATCCATGACAACTGGTAATTCTGAATCATCAAGTCCTATTGGAATGATACTTCCACTATAGTGTTTGAAAGATTCATAAATGCAGGATAGGTCCTGGGATCCGTGTCGATTTGCAATTGGAGTAAACAGCTGATTACGCTTATAATAACTGTCTGGCATATGCTATGAATAATCATCACCTGTACTAGCCAATAGTCTATTTAAATGAGAGTATAACAGGAATCTTAACTCTTGCATCTTTTAAAGTTTTAATGATGTCATTAATTACTGATTCCCTCAGGAGTATAATATTACTTTTAGCTTGCAATTTTGAAAGGTAGGGTAAATTCCAGGAACTTTCAGTGGTCAAAATTGCTCTCATTCCATGAATTGGAAAGGCAACATGGGGACTGTGCCGGTTATTAGAATATCTGTTTTAGAGAAGTTTTTGTTCTGATCAATATGTGTGGCTAATATGCAATTAATATGACTGGATTTATCTTCCTCCCTAAGAGAAACAACTGAACAAAACAAATAAAACAATGCTTTTCAAGATATTGGGCATGAGGCAACAGAAAACAGAGACTTTTGAGATAGGGAAAACAAATGAAGTGAACCCTAAATCTGCCTAAGTTTACTTATTTGTGGGAAATTCCAGGTTACAGAGTGAAAAGGAGAAACCCAGATAGAGCTAATCAGACTTCCTGATTGAGAAGACAGATCTAATAGTCCAGGGAAAACAAGGTAGCTAGATTTCACAAGATACAGTATTGGGATAACAAAGCTGCACAGAGAGAGAATTCTAGAGATCTGTAGAGGGATTCCTCAAGGGTGCATCAGAGTACTGATCAGTGTAAGCATGTGAAAAACTACCTGAGGTTTGGAAATGAACCACCTGAAAGGATTAGAATACAGTAACTTGAGCTCACCCAGGGCTAGGAATAAACTGTATTTCCATCAGCCAGATTGGAAACCCTCATAATTCACTGAACATTTGGTAGTGTATTCAAGAGAATCTTGCCTCAGTGCTGGGGAATAATTAGCTATACACTAAGCACTGCTCCAGACCTTACCAAATCTTAAATATAAGGTTCTAAAGTCTCAAACTAGGTCTTAGTATCATAAGTGTATCCAAGAACAAAGATTGAGAATATAGGATTACAGAAATATCCAACACCCAACAAGGTAAAATTAACAATGCTTGATGTCCAATAAAAAATTAACAGGTATGCAAACAGGCAGGAAAATGCAATCCATAATGAGGAGAAGATGAAATCAATTGAAACTGACCCACACACATGTTAGAATTGGCAGACAAAAACATTAAAACAGTTATTACAACTGTATTCCATATGTTCAAAAAGCTCGAGGAAAAAATGAATACATAAGTAGTGACAGAAAAGACATAAAAATATAGCCAAGCTTCTAAAAGTGAAAACTACAGTGTCTGGGATGAAAAATGCATTGGATGTTATTAACAGCAAACTAGGCATTGCAGAAGAAATGATTAGTGAATACGAAGACACAGCAACAGAAATTATGCAAAATGAAATACATAGGGAAAAGATCTATAACTAAAGACAGTACATTAGTGAGTTTTGGGAAAATTTTAAAAATTATAATTGCAATTGGAAGCATAAAATTTGGCTTAGGTGGGGAAAGGGAAGTGGCAGGAAAGAATATCTGAAGACATAATGACATAAAAATTTCCAGATTGATTAAACCATCCAAAAATTTTAACAGTTCTGAAAATCTCCACTAACTCCAAGAACATTAGAAATACAGTCCAGCTAAATGAAACATTGAAGCATCACTTACTAAATCATCATAGCACCATTAATTAATGATTTGAACACTGAATGCTTCAGATACTAAACTTATTCTAATAGTTTTTAAGGAACAGTTAAAAGCATTACGATAGGTAGATAGTAATGTTAAGATCAGGATTAACATTTGGGGACAAAATTATATCTGTAAAAATATAATTGGTTTTTATTACAAGTAGAATATATGATTTGGGATATTTCAGAATATGTGTTGAATATATAATTTTAAAAATCAAGATAAATTTTAATTAAATTGGACCAAAGCAGTGATAAAGAGAAAATCTTAAAATCAGACAGAGGGAAAAAACACATTATGTTTAGGAGAACAAAGATAGTTTGCTGGAAAGAATGCAAACAATAAAACAGTTGGGAAGGAAAGACAGCAGTGGAATAGGAGGACCCCAGGTTACCCTTGTCCCACAAATATAACTAAACAACTATCAAATCATCCTAAATACCACAGAAATCTATGTGAAGACTGGCAGAACAAACTCCGCGACTAAAGGTAGAGAAGAAGCCACATGGAAGAAGGTAGGAAGTGCAGAGATGCAGTTTGGGAGAGAAACAGATCATGGCCCCTGTGGTAGCAAAGGAGCCAAAGGAGCCAAAGTCACAGAGAAGGGTGAGAAACAAACTAGTACACAGGGGAGCTCAGAGAAATCCTCATAGCAACTGGCTTGGAAAGTGACAGATGGTACGAATTTTGTGAGTGCTTGCAACCAGTGGGGCTTAATGCCTAGAGTTTTAAAAGATCAACATTCTTGGTTGTGGACGAACTCAGAGGACATTGGGGTGTTCTTGAAGAAAAGGCAGGGCAAATACCATGCAGACATAGTGTGGAAACAGTGAGCTGAAAATCACTGGGGCACTCAGAGGAGAGATTAGTTGTCCAATATGGAGCATGTCCCATAAAGGCAGAATTCATAGAGAGACCCCTCCAGGAACAAAGGACATGGACCAGTGCCATCTCCCTCCCCCACCCCTCAGCATAAGCACAGAGCCACCTGCAAGGACCAGTGCAGCACTGACACTCGCTATGTAACTTGCTTACACCAAACATCCCCCTCCATTGTGCTCCAGAAGAACTGCCCTTCCCAGTCCTATTTGCTTCAGCCCCAGCACAGTGGACTCCCTCCCCTGGAAGACTGGCCCAAACCCCTGCCAAGAGCACATCTCCCCCCCTGGGAGTTTTGTGAGGCCTCAGTTTCAGTGGCAGCAGTGATGGGTCTCATTTTACAAGCAGATCAGAGTACAGCTAGTTAAGACTTTATATATTCAGGCCAGAGACTAAACACTCCCCATGACAGGCAAAGAGAGCCTCTGCAGATGACTGGCCTAAAGGATAAAGGAGCCAGGACAAAACAGTAGAGCACATGCAACATACACTGGAGACACTCCCAGAAGCACCAGGCCCTGGGGAACAGGAGATACTACATGGCAGGGTACTACAGGACCTCTTTGTCATAAAGCCATTACCCTCAGGAATGGGAGATATAGATGACTTTCCTAACACACAGGAACAGGCACAGAGACTTAGACAAAATGGGAAGACAGAGGAATTTGTCCTGAATGAAAGAACAAGATAAGGCCACACCCAGAGATATAAGAAAAACAGATAGAAGTAACATGCTTGTTGGAGAATTTAAAGCATTGATCATAAGGATACTCATTAGATTTGAGAAAAGAGTGAAGGACCTCAGTGAGACCATTAACACAGAGATAAAGAATAACATGGCAGAGATAAAGTGCTCAGTATACAAAATAAGAAATATGTTTGAAGTAATGAACAACAGGGTGGAAAAAAAAGAGGAATGAATTAGAAGAAAGAGTAATGGGAAGTAGTAAAACTGAACAAAAGAAAGAAAAAAATATGCAAAACAAAGTGGACTTAGGGAACTCAATGACTCCATCATACATAATAATACTCATATTATAGGAGAAGAGGGGATAAAGAATTCATTTGAAGAGGTAATATCTGAAAACTCTCATAATCTGGGGAAGGAAACTGATATGCAGATCCATGAGGCTTAGAGAGCCCCCAACAAAATCAACAAAAGCATATACACACCGAAATATATTGTAATTAAACTCACAAATTATGGTGATAAAGAAAAAAATATTAATAACAAGGCAAAAGAAGAGAGTTACATATGAAGGAAACCCCCATAAAGCTATCAGCAGATTTTTCATCAGAAACTTTCCAAGCCGGAAAGGAGTGGCATGATATATTCAAAATGCTGAAGGGAAAAAACCTGCGGCCACAAATACTCTATCCAGCAAAGCTCTCATTCAGAATAGAAGGAAAGATAACGAGTTTCCCAAACAAAAACTAAAGAAGTTCATGACCACTAAACCATGCTTGTAAGAAATACTGAAGGGGACTCTGAGTAGAAACACAAGACCAAAATGACAGAATGAAGCTAGGAAACAGAAAAGCAATAAAGATGAATATTTCTGTAAAAAAAAAAAAATCCATCAAGGACTCACAAAATAAAAGGATGTAAAATATGACACCAAATACCTAAAATGTGGTGAAGAGAGGAGTAAAGAATGGGGTCAAACTTAAATGACCATCAACTTAATATAGACTGCTTTAGTGAATTAAATCTTTAGTGAATTAAAACAAATTAGGTGAATTAAAACAAAAAATTAAGGAAGGTATAATTCTAACTCTACACACAATTTTCCAGAAAATTTAAGAGAAATGCTTTCCAACTGCTATCAAAACCAAGATGGCAAGAACACAAAATGTTGACTAATATCCCTTATAAACATGATACAAAAATTCCTAACAAAATTTTAGAGAACAAATCCATAAATATATAAAGTGTAGTTTATCCCAAGAATCCATAAATAATTTATAATTCAATAATCAAATAATATCATTCACTATATTAACTAAAAATTGAGACTTTTGGTATATAAACCATTTCATCTAGGTTTGGAATTCTACTCTCCTCCTAGAGAAGGTTGGAGTTGAATTCTAGTTATATGTTTGAAAGTAATGCCAGGTGGTAAAAATGCGACACTAACAGAATTGCGTTGTCCTTGTAGGGTAAATGCCTTAGGCATTCATTACAGAGCCCTCAAACAAGACAAGAAGAAACTAGTTGCTTTCTCAGATGAGAGAATCTCCACAGGATTTAGTGGTTCAGAGTGAACTCCTTTATATAACCCTAATCTTATGAGTTTATTCTAATTCTCAGTTCACTGCCCCCCACTTGTTTCCTAAGATCAATGGATATGTTTGCAAGTATAATTAATATTTTATTTTGCTAACTCATTTTGCTTCCTCAAGCTTCTGCTACAAGTGATAAAGACTTATTCAATAGGGTCTTGAAGAATTAGGGCTTTGATCTTTTTGTTCTCATTCTTTAGTCCCCACAAGTCAGTTACAAAAAGGAAAGCTGACACCATGATTCTAGAATTTCATTATCAACATTTTATTTAATCATAACAGCTATTTAATCAAGACTTAAATTCCTGGGCCCAGGAGAACACAGGTAATAACAAGACACTGTTTTGCCACTGCATGTCAGGGACTGTTAGAGAACTGTTCTCCGATTGTGGTTGTTTTGTTACTATATTGAGTTCCGTGCATATCAAACAACCTATCTTGGATTCTCATCATCGAATGCCTACTACCTTCAACCACTTCCAGGGCCAACATTCTTTCGGTCATTTTTATAGTTAAAAAAGTGGAAATGGGTTAAGGGGGAGACAAGATGGCGGGGAAGTAGGAGGAGGCGCCTTTTCAACCTGCACCCTAAAGTGAGCTGATTACCTACCAAAGAACTCCGATCACCCATGAAATCAGCCTGAGATCAGAATTATACACGTCTGGATCTCTACGGGGGCCAGAAGACGCCAGTGGGCAGGTAAAGTGGAGTGGGAACGTCGGACTGATATCGGAAGATAAACAAAAGGGGGAGGGAGCCACCAGAGGCGACCGACTGGAAAATAATACCCCAATACGAGAGTGCCCGGCATCTGGGGACCAGCATTAACTTGGAGTCTTGTTGAAAGCACTCAAAAGAGCAAAGACTCGAGCGGGGAAATTGTGGGAACCGGGGCGGATAGGGATAGGGGCTTAAGTCCCCAGACCCAGGGCAGCATCCCCTGGCGCTGAGCCGGAGAGTGCGGCGGAGAAACCTGGTCTTTGTCCCGGAGCCGCCAGTGCGCCCGAGAACGGGTGGAGTCCGGCTCCCGTGAGGGGCTGGGAGCCACGCCAGACGGCAGAACGCGCACCTTACTGGAGATGCTCGCGTGCCTCAACCTCCCCTGAGAGAGGTGCACGCCCAGCCTGGTGTTCTGGGACCCACGCGGCGATAGACCCATGCGGCGATAGAGCCGATAGAGCTGGAGGCGCCGCGCCCCAAACCATCCCCTGGGAGAGGTGCGCGCAAGCACTGAGCTCTTAGCCCCAGCCAGCGGGAAAATCTCAGTGTGCGATTGCTGCTTGGAACCTCTCTGGCGCTCTGGAGCTGCCCAGACAGCCACAGCTGCCTTGGTTTTGCGTACAAGCAGGAGATCCTGCGTCCCCAGGGACCGTGACTCTGAACCTGCTCTGCCAGCGGCCCAGCGGCTGCAGCACCTGCAGGGGAGCAGACTGAGGCTTCTCTCTGAGAGGGAGGTTGGGGTGCCGTTTTCTTTCCTCTAAACCTCCAAAAACCATCAAAAGCTGTCAAGGCGAGAGAAAAGAAGTGAACAAACATAAAAACCTCCAGAGAACAAAAACCTGAAAAAAAACGTTTTTCTCAGAGCCCACCCCCTTGAGGGGGTCGGGAGGACTTAACTCAGGGAACATCATTGACTGAAAACCCACGTGGCAGCCCCCTCCCCCAGAAAACAAATCAGGAAAAAAAAAAAAAAAAGACTACAAGAGAACAACCACCACTACTTCATAGATACAACTTTTATTTTTAATTCTTTCCCACTATTCTGGTTCATTTTTTTTCTTTTTTTATATAGATATTTTTTTAACCTATTTACCATCACAGTGAGATGTCCAGTACATCAAATTCCATGATAAACTTCTAACCTGAATTTTTTGATACATACACATGTGTTTTTCTTTTGCTTTTCTATTTTCTTAATTTTTAAAAAAATTTTTAATTTAGTTTAGTCCAGTTTATTCCTTTTTAATTTTTTTTTTTATTTTCTAATATTCATATAGAGTTAAACTTCAAGATAATCCCCTTTCTCCAAGCAATGCTACCCCTATAGGTGAACCAATTTTTAATCCCCCTTTTTCTTAGGAAAGTTGAGTCCTTTAACAAAGATATCAAGATACATCCAGGAAGAATCAAAATAACCTTCCTCGCCCACACCAAGAATCTATAACCATGCTCCCATCTTTTTCTTCTGCCAGTGTCTCTGTGTATTTATGTTTGTCCGGATAGTATATAAATCTTATACTTGGGGTTCTTCTTGACGAGGCTCCTCCTTTTTTTTTGCATATATATATATATTTTCTCTCGTCATATACTTTTATCAGTCTTTTTGTTTGTTTTTGTTTGTATACGTCATAAACCTTACCCTGGGGCCCATTTGGGCTGAACCTTCACTTTTATCTTCCCTTTTTTTCCTGTCTCTCTCTCTCCCTCTTTTTTCTTTTTCTTTTCTTTTTTCCCTCATTTGGGTGGGGAATCCTGAGTGCTCAGAAGCGTTCCAGGATGCACCTTGACTGCACCACGGTCAATACATCCAGCCACATCTGTCCAGTCATCTCTCACCAAAATGACTAGGAGGAGGAATCCCCAACAGAAGAAAAATACAGAGGATGGGCCTTCTGCAACAGAGCTAACGGCTATCAACATAGACAATATGTCAGAAAGAGAATTCAGGCTAACAATTATCCAGGCAATAGCTAGGTTGGAGAAAGCCATGGATGACCAAACAGAATTGATTAGGGCAGAATTGAAAGCGACCAGAGAGGAGGTTCATAATGTTAGGGCAGAGCTGAAGGCCACCAGGGATGAGGTTCACAACGCTCTCAATGAGTTCCAATCTAATCTAAATTCTCTAAAAGCTAGGGTAACTGAGACAGAAGATAGAATTAGTGATCTGGAGGACAAACAAATAGAGAGAAAGGATCAGGAGGAAGCCTGGAACAAACAGCTTAGAAGCCACGAAAACAGAATCAGGGAAATAAATGATGCCATGAAACGTTCCAACGTCAGAATTATTGGAATCCCTGAAGGGGAGGAGAAAGAAAGAAGTCTAGAAGATATAGTGGAACAAGTTTTTCATGAAAATTTTCCCAATCTTGCGAATGGAACAAGTGTTCATGTACTAGAAGTAGAAAGGTCCCCCCCCAAGATTATAAATTCAAAAAAAACATCCAGGCACCTCATAGTAAAATTGAGGAATCATAATTGTAGATACAATCTCTTGAAAGCCGCTAGGACAAAGAAGCTCCTTACATACAGAGGAAAGCCCATCAGAATAACGTCAGACCTGTCCACAGAGACCTGGCAAGCCAGAAAGGGCTGGCAAGATATATTCAGGGCACTAAATGAGAAGAACATGCAGCCAAGAATACTTTATCCAGCAAGACTGACATTCAAAATGGATGGAGAGATAAAGAGTTTCCAAGACCGGCAAGGCTTGAAAGACTATGCAACCACCAAACCGACACTGCAGGAAATATTAAGGGGGGTTCTATAAAAGAGGAAAAATCCTAAGAATAGCATTGAACAGAAATATAGAGACAATCGACAGAAAGAAAGACTTCAAAGATAACACAATGTCAATAAAAACGTATCTCTCAATAATCACTCTCAATGTGAATGGCCTAAATGCACCCATAAAACGACACAGGGTTGCAGATTGGATAAAACGACAGGACCCATCCATATGTTGTCTACAAGAGACCCATTTTGAACCTAAAGATACACCCAGACTGAAAGTGAAGGGATGGAGAAGCATCTTTCACGCCAATGGGCCTCAAAAGAAGGCCGGGGTAGCGATTCTCATATCAGATAAATTAGATTTTAAACTAAAGACGGTAGTCAGGGATACAGAAGGACACTACATCATTCTTAAAGGGACTATCCACCAAGATGATCTAACAATTGTAAATATCTATGCCCCCAATATGGGAGCAGCCAATTACATAAGAAAACTATTAATCAAGATAAAGAGTCATATTGATATGAATACATTAATAGTAGGAGATCTTAACACGCCTCTCTCAGAAATAGACAGATCATCGAAGCAGAAAATCAATAAAGAAATAAGAGCATTGAATGATACATTGGACCAGATGGACCTCATAGATATATACAGAACATTCCACCCTAAAACAACAGAATACTCATTCTTCTCAAGTGCACATGGAACCTTCTCCAGAATAGACCACATACTGGGTCACAAATCAGGGCTCAACCGATACCAAAAGACTGAGATGATTCCCTGCATATTCTCAGATCACAATGCTTTGAAACTGGAGCTCAATCACAAGGAAAAGTTCAGAAGGAACTCAAATACCTGGAAGCTAAAGACCACCTTGCTTAAGAATGCTTGGATCAACCAGGAGATCAAAGAAGAACTTAAACAATTTATGGAAACCAATGAGAACGAAGACACTTCACTCCAAAACCTATGGGATACAGCAAAGGCGGTCCTAAGGGGGAAATTCATAGCCATCCAAGCCTCCCTCAAAAAAATTGAAAAATCCAGAATACACCAGCTGTCTCTACACCTTAAAGAACTGGAGAATCAACAACAAATCAAACCAACTCCACACGTAAGAAGGGAAATAATCAAGATTAAAGCAGAGATCAACGAGGTAGAAACCAGAGATACAGTAGAACGTATCAACGAAACTAGAAGCTGGTTTTTTGAAAGAATCAATAAGATCGATAAACCATTGGCCACACTAATCCAAAAGAAAAGAGAGAAAGCCCAAATTAATAAAATTAAGAATGAAAAGGGAGAGATCACAACTAACACCAAGGAAGTAGAAACAATCATCAGAAGCTATTATCAACAGTTATATGCCAATAAGCTAAGCAACCTAGATGAAATGGATGCATTCCTGGAAAACTATAAACTCCCAAAATTGAACCAGGAAGAAATTGACAACCTGAATAGACCGATATCTAGTAACGAGATTGAAGCAGTGATCAAAAACCTCCCAAAAAACAAGAGCCCAGGACCTGACGGATTCCCTGGGGAATTCTATCAAACTTTCAAAGAAGAAATAATACCTATTCTTCTGAAGCTGTTTCAAAAAATTGAAGCAGAAGGAAAACTTCCAGACTCTTTTTATGAAGCCAGCATTACCCTGATCCCCAAACCAGGCAAAGACCCTACCAAAAAGGAGAATTTCAGACCGATATCACTGATGAATATGGATGCTAAGATTCTCAACAAGATCCTAGCAAACAGGATCCAACAGCACATTAAAAAGATTATCCACCATGACCAGGTAGGATTCATCCCTGGGTTACAAGGATGGTTCAACATTCGCAAATCAATCAATGTGATAGAACAAACCAATAAGAGAAGAGAGAAGAACCACATGATCCTCTCCATTGATGCAGAAAAAGCTTTTGACAAAATCCAGCATCCGTTCCTGATTAAAACGCTTCAAAGTATAGGGATAGAGGGAACATTCCTGAACTTCATCAAATCTATCTATGAAAAACCCACAGCAAATATCATCCTCAATGGGAAAAAGCTTGCAGCCTTCCCATTGAGATCAGGAACACGACAAGGATGCCCACTCTCACCACTCTTGTTCAACATAGTATTAGAAGTCCTAGCAACAGCAATCAGACAACAAAGAGAAATAAAAGGTATCCAAATTGGCAAGGAAGAAGTCAAACTCTCTCTCTTCGCAGATGACATGATTCTTTATATGGAAAACCCGAAAGACTCCACCTCCAAACTACTAGAACTCATACAGCAATTCAGTAATGTAGCAGGATACAAAGTCAACGTCCAGAAATCAGTGGCTTTCTTATACACTAACAATGAAAATACAGAAAGGCAAATTAGAGAATCGATTCCATTTACTATAGCACCAAAAACCATAAGATACCTCGGAATAAACCTAACCAAAGAGGTTAAAGATCTGTACTCGAGGAACTACAGAACTCTCCTAAAAGAAATTGAAGAAGACACAAAAAGATGGAAGACCATTCCATGCTCTTGGATGGGAAGAATAAACATCGTTAAAATGTCTATACTGCCCAGAGCAATCTATACTTTTAATGCCATTCCGATCAAAATTCCACCAGTATTTTTCAAAGAGCTGGAGCAAATAATACTAAAATTTGTATGGAATCAGAAGAGACCCCGAATTGCTAAGGAAATGTTGAAAAACAAAAATAAAACTGGTGGCATCACGTTACCTGATTTCAAGCTTTACTACAAAGCTGTGATCACCAAGACAGCATGGTACTGGCATAAAAACAGACACATGGACCAGTGGAACAGAGTAGAGAGCCCAGATATGGACCCTCAACTCTATGGTCAAATAATCTTTGACAAAACAGGAAAAAATATCCAGTGGAAAAAAGACAGTCTCTTCAATAAATGGTGCTGGGAAAACTGGACAGCTATATGTAGAAGAATGAAACTTGACCATTCTCTTACACCGTACACAAAGATAAACTCGAAATGGATAAAAGACCTCAACGTGAGACAGGAATCCATCAGAATCCTCGAGGAGAACATAGGGAGTAACCTCTTTGATATCAGCCACAGCAACTTCTTTCAAGATATGTCTCCAAAGGCGAAGGAAACAAAGGCAAAGATGAACTTCTGGGACTTCATCAAGATAAAAAGCTTCTGCACAGCAAAAGAAACAGTCATCAAAACAAAGAGGCAACCCACGGAATGGGAGAAGATATTTGCAAATGACAGTACAGATAAAAGGTTGATATCCAGGATCTATAAAGAACTCCTCAAACTCAACACACACAAAACAGATAATCATATTAAAAAATGGGCAGAAGATATGAACAGACACTTCTCCAAGGAAGACATACAAATGGCTACCAGACACATGAAAAAATGTTCATCATCACTAGCCATCAGGGAGATTCAAATCAAAACCACATTGAGATACCACCTTACACCAGTTAGAATGGCCAAAATTAGCAAGACAGGAAACAATGTGTGTTGGAGAGGATGTGGAGAAAGGGGCACCCTCTCACACTGTTGGTGGGAATGCAAACTGGTGCAGCCACTTTGGAGAACAGTGTGGAGATTCCTCAGGAAATTAAAAATAGATCTTCCCTATGACCCTGCAATTGCACTGCTGGGTATTTACCCCAAAGATACAGATGTAGTGAAAAGAAGGGCCATCTGTACCCCAATGTTTATAGCAGCAATGGCCACGGTCGCCAAACTGTGGAAAGAACCAAGATGCCCTTCAACGGATGAATGGATAAGGAAGATGTGGTCCATATACACTATGGAGTATTATGCCTCCATCAGAAAGGACGAATACCCAACTTTTGTAGCAACATGGACAGGACTGGAAGAGATTATGCTGAGTGAAATAAGTCAAACAGAGAAAGTCAAGTATCATATGGTTTCACTTATTGGTGGAGCATAACAAATAATATAGAGGACAAGGGTAGATGGAGAGGAGAAGGGAGTTGAGGGAAATTGGAAGGGGAGGTGAACCATGAGAGACTATGGACTCTGAAAAACAACCTGAGGGTTTTGAAGGGGCGGGGTGGGAGGGTGGGGGAACCAGGTGGTGGGTATTAGGGAGGGCACAGATTGCATGGAGCACTGGGTGTGGTGAAAAAACAATGAATACTGTTACGCTGAAAATAAATAAAAAATTAAAAAAAAAAAAGTGGAAATGTGGTGGCTAGTTTAAGAAAAATATAACACATTAAAGAATATTAGAATTTAACATGATCAGTAAGATAATTGGAGGAAACAAAATTTGAGGTTAAACTTGTAGATGAATATCTAAAAATATGCTCCAAATTTACCTCATAGGAAAACCTATTCTGGGCCTCCTCTCAAAATCAAATGGAGGGGTGCCTAGGTGGCTCAGTGGGTCAAGGCCTCTGCTTTTGGCTTGGGTCGTGATCCCAGAGTCCTGGGATCGAGCCCCACGTGGGGTTCTCTGCTCAGCGGGGAGCCTGCTTCCCTCTCTCTCTCTCTGCTTGCCTCTCTGCCTACTTGTTATCTCTGTCAAATAAATAAATAAATAAATAAAATTTTTTAAAAATCAAAAGAAAAAAATCAACTTTACTACAATGCTTATTGTCTCCTATTAATCCCAATACTGATGCCACCTCAGCATGAGAAATATAATCTTGCTATTACTACCATTCCTCGAGTATGGAATTCAAAATTTCAGTTCTACTTAGTATAACATGACTCACAATGTGTTGATTTTTTTAAAACACAAGCAAGTTATTCAAAGATGATTGGTGCCCAAGAATATGCCATATTTTCCCAACAGTTAGTTTGCTTTATCTATTTCTCCATGTGTAAGTAAGATTTATTTATCATATTTATAATCCTAATTTGGCACATACACTGTAGGATATAGGGCCATGATAAAAATAGGGGATTGGTTATCACCGACAGATCCTGTAGTCTAAGTTAGAGATAATATGCGATTGGACTCTGTATTGCTTCACTTTTGACAGTGTGAGAAGATATTTTCAACTGTCTGAAACTTTAAAGTACTATATGAGAGTCTTTACAGTAAAATGACTATGAAAGCTAGAGGCATGTACCTATCGAGTAATCAAAAAGACGGTATCTATTCAGGATATCTGTCATGTTTTGGCCACCTAGTTCTGAACTACCATCCTATTTATGGAAAACTCTTCATTATGTGAGTTTTGGTGAATGGGGAGCAGATAATCTCTCACTCCCTGCAGTTAAGCTTTTAGACACATAATTTAGGCTAAGTCAATCATAGATTCCCAGAGGGACTTTGAAATTTGAGAGTGCTGCAAAGAGAGAGAGATTTAGAATTTATTCACAGTGGCAGAGATGGAGTTGAGATTTTGTTGATCACAGCAGGGAATATCATCATTGGGTTTTTATGAAGATTTAATAAGTAGATGTATATAAACTGGCTTGAATAATTCACAGAGATATTAAAAATCACTCCTTCCTATAGTAGTTTTCAGGCTTCATAATTTAGTTCACATTTCCTTAGGTGTGAAATAAATATTTTATTAAATTGGATGTTTACATGAATCAAATGATTCAATGTATAACCTCCAATCAGTATAACTCATTTACTCTTGCAAAAGTTACCATGTGATCACTTTGTGTGTTTTGGGAATAGATGTGTAAAAAGGGAGACAAAACCAGTGCAACAGATAGACAACTATACTCCATTAATCCTCTTATTGGGAAGAAAAGGAGAACTAGTGTGTGGTATTGCCCAAGCACAAAGCTAAAGGCAGTTAAGTGGAAGGCTGGTTATCCAATGTAGCAGATCTGTTCATTTTACCATATTGAGCTTTTGTGCTAGTTGGAGACAGTCCTGAAGTATTGTGTAATGTTTTAGAAAGTTTAGTATGGGGAGTACTGTTTGCATAGTATATACCATCTACTGCTTTGCATTTTGTTTTTAGAATTTCTGGAATTAGTGTTCTTGAATACTGCCAAACTGCAGCCTCAGTGAAGATAAATTTATTTTATTCTCTCTCTTTTTGGAAATATGAGATTTTTAAGTGTTATTTGTTTTTACTTTTTTATATTTATGATAGAAAAAATAGTATAAGATAATTGGACAAATTCTAAAACTAATCTCAACTTTTACACTAATAGAATCTTCATTTTATATTTTATATGTAAGAAGCTGAAATTTAGCAATTTTAATGACTTGTCCAAAGTTATACATATAATAAATGGCAAAAATGGATGAAATCTGGGTTTTGATGACACAGGTAATGTGCTTTTCACAATAGTCACTTATTAAGCTGCCTCCTAACAGAGGACACTGACTAATGCTCATCACAAAAGGAGAGAATTTCAGCAAGTCATCTGATTTCCAGTTCTACTTTTTGATCTAACTGGGAAGAACTAGCATTTTACAGGAAAAAAAAAGCCAACATTATAAGCAAATTTCATCAAAGTTCAGCAAAGTAACGCCTCCTTATCAATGTTAACACAGACATGGGTTGCCTGGGTGGCTCTGTGGGTTAAGCCTCTGCCTTCAGCCCAGGTCATGGTCTCAGGATCCTGGGATTGGGCCCCGCATCAGGCTTTCTGCCCAGCAGGGAGCCTGCTCCCCCCTCTTTCTCTGCCTGCCTCTGCTTACTTGTGATCTCTCTGTCAAATAAATACATAAAATCTTAAAAAAAAAAAACCACAGACATATTATGAAAATGATCACCCTAACTACTGTCTTCTCATTGTTGCCAAAGTCATGTAGTGAAGAGCCCATATAGACTTGGACACTAGGATGAGTCCAGCTCTAATGAGCACACCTAATCCATGTTAATACAAATTACATCAATAGATCAAGAGCTATTGCTTTCCAATAAAGCACAAACTAGAACTGTTAATATTTTCAAACATCATTTGTCTCAAAAATCATATAATGTGGTTTTTTCCTAAGTTATAACTATTATTTTTTCAATAAAGTAGATCTCAAAAGCACTTGCCATAAAGGCAAGATTTATAAGAAAAATATTAAATATTACTACAAATTTGTATTTTACAATTCTTCACAGTTTAAGGATATAGTGAATAATAATTTTATTCCTGACTTTTTTTAGCATTTTGGAATGATCTACTCATAAATATGTAATTCAGCAATTATATCCTGCTATGAATCTTCCATCAGTTTCCTGTGGTTCAAATTTTTGAAATTTCTAAACTTGAGATCTGGAAGAGAATTCATTATTTTCAACTTTATCAAGATAAACATCTGTTTGTATGTTTATCTAAATTCTAGAATAAAAGAAAAGAAGCATGGAGATCTGAGGGTTCTTGATTTTTTTCCCATTTTTTTACTATTATCTAAAGGTACAATACTATAATAACTTCTTATGCTACCTCAATTAAAAATAATCAGAGATCAATTTTTAAAAATTATTCTGTCAATAATTTATGATTGATCTAAGTTTGATAACTCCTTCATTCTCACAAGTGTCTTCTGCTATACACCAATTAAGACATTAGAGCAAAATGAAGTATTATTATAATCTTCTCTGAGTATTTTATCCATCTATTTGCCTTACATGAAACTGTATCATTCATGATGTCATTCTTTTTCTACAGTGGAAACTGCTTGCTGTATCATATTTCAATACATCAGAGTTGGTAACTATAGTCAGAGATCCTCATGATCTCCAAACCTCTTCCAGTTCATTATTCTCCTTCTCTCCAGTCAAATCCCATTCTCATTTGAACATGTTTAATCCAGTTATAGATCAAATATCCTTTCATTTTTTTCCTCTCACTTTATATGTTCATAGTAACTACCTTCAGGCTGTCTCGTTTCTCTCTTCTATTGCACCCAGTTTAGACCAACAACAACAAAACATGGATCTGCAAAATCTCTCCTTGTGCCTTCCTCCTCAAATCTACACATTACCTATTGAGTGCTGGTAGGAATACTAATCACATACTCATACATTCATAATGCTACAATTTATGGTTTTCTCCATTAAAAAAATGCTTTCTGTCATCAGCTTCCTCCCCATTCTCCAGTGAAAATTTAAACACAATATATCAAAACTTTAGAGATGCAACAAAAGGAGTTCAAAGAGAAAAGTTTATAGCTATTAACAAATACATTAAGAAAAAAGAAACACCTCAATTTACTACCCAACATTATACCTCAAAATGTAGAAAATGAACAAATTAAGCCCAAAGTTAACAGAAGGGAGAAAACAATAAAGATTAAAGCAGAAATAAATGGGATAGAGAACAGGAAAGATTAATGAAAACCAAAGATTAAAGAACCAAGAGTTGGTTCTTTGAAAAGATAAACAAAGTTGGCAAACTTTTAGCCAGACTAACCAAGAAAACAAGAGAGAGGCTGAATCAGGAGGAAATAGAAAATCTGAACAAATCAATAACAAGTAAGGAGATTAAACCAATAATCAAAAACCTCTCACCAAACAAAAACTTATGATCAGAAGTTTTCTTACATTAATTCTACTGCACATTTAAAGAAGAGTAAATGCTAATTCTCAAACTCTTCCCAAAATGTGAAGGGGAAAAACACTCCTAAACTCATTTTACAAACCTAGCATTATCTTGATTCCAAAGCCAGATTGGGATACTCTAAGAAAAGAAAACGATAGGTCAATATCCCTGAAGGATTATAGATGAACAAGTACTCAATAAAATATTAGCTCACCGAATTCAACAGCACAACAGAAGGACTATACTTTATGATCAAGTGGAATTCACCCCTGGAATACATGGATGATTCAACCCAAGAAAATAAAAAAATACATCACATTAATAGAATGAAAGATAAAATCTATATAATCATCTTGATAGATGCAGAAAAAGCATTTGACAAATACATCTTTTCATGATAAAAACTTGTAACAAATTGGGTATAGAAAGAATGTACCTCAACATAATAAAGGTCTTTTATGACAAACCCACAGCTAGTGTCATACTTAACTCTGAAGGGTTAAAAGCTTTTCTTATATGATAAGGAACAAGACAAGGGTACCCACTCTCACCAATTTTTATTCAGTACAGTAATGGAAGTCCTAGCCAGAGCAATAAAGCAAGAAAAAGAAATAAAAGGCATCCATATTGGAAAAGAAAAAGTAAAATTGTCTCTGTTTTCAGATAACATGATTTTATATATGGAAAGTCTGAGACTCCACCAAAAATTTAGGACAAATTAATACTATCCAGTGAAGTTGAAGGATATAAAATCAATATTCAGAAATCAGTTTCATTTCTATACATAGCAACCAAATATATAAAAAAGAAACTAAGGGATTCACGATAGCCTTCTTTCTGCTTGCATTCTTCAACTTTCTCTGCTTCTTCACTATGCATAGCTCTACCTTCAGGTAACCTTCAGTGACACCTTTTTGCTAGCTTTCCAGACTAATTAAGCTTCACTCCTATCTAAAATTTTACTGCATCTTTTACTCCCCTTTCTGATATTGGTAACACTTGTATTAATTGCTCAGTGTGTATCCTCATATTAGACTGTTGGGGACTATTTTGTCATGCTCACTGCTGTGTGCCCAGATCTACCACAGAGTAGAGATCAATGATTAATTGCTGTCAATTTAATATCTTCACTATTTCAAACTTGGCTGACTTAGAATATGAGATAATTATTGATAGTAATAAGTATCTAAAAGGAAGAGAGAATTTTTCCAGGAAATAGGATAAATATATTTTCATGCTCAATTTTAATTTAGATAGGACTTCCAAGCAGTTATAAGCATGAAGCTTTAAAAAAGTAGAAAAGGAAACATTAAAACAAATACAAACTTAAAATACAAGTAGTCTTACATTGATAAGGAGAAAAAAGAAAACATGTGGCAGAGAACACAAAATTGCCTAAGCATAAGCATCCACTATGAGAATCCAATCATTAAGGCTATTGGAATTAATATGATTGCTCAAGAAAAATACAGGAATAAAACCAAGGACTGAACGTTGAAGAATGACTAAATTTTGGCAATAGAATGAACAATAATAGCATGCAAAGGCTAGAGAGAAAGAAGAGAGCAATATTTGTACAAAGTTATAGAAACCACAGAAGGGAGTGCATGAGTCAGAACAAGAGCTACAAAAGAGTCTGAGGTTGGCAACTGAGGAAATGATGGTGTTCAGTATGTAGGAGTATGAGTTCAACAGTGTTTTTCAAGGAGCAGTTGGAGTAGGATAGGGGAGTTACATTAAAGAGTTTTAAGAACTATTTGGAAAAGACAAAATGAGAACTAGGCACAAATTTTTTTTCAAGGATTTTGGCCAAAGCTTGAAAAATGAGGGGTGCCTGTGTGGCTCAGTTGGTTAATGTCTACCTTGGGCTCAGGTCATGATCCCAGGGTCCTGGAATAGAGCCCCCATCGGGCTCCCTGCCTCTTCCTCTGCGGCTCCCCATGCTTGTACTGTCTCACCCACTCTGTCAAATAAGTAAATAAAATCTTTTTTAAAAAAAGTTTGAAAAATGGAATTTTAACTTGAAAGGAGGGCAGGCTTTTAATTTTTCTTTCAAAGGAAAAGGAAGATTTGACCACATATGAAGTAGAAAGAAATATTCAGTGAATTGGGTTGAGTTACAGAATTAAGAAAGAATAGAGATTAATTGAGGAAGAAACTTACTACAAAAGGCATGGAGATTACTATTTACCTTTATCACCATCATCATTATTATCATTGCTGTATTTCTTAGGATAGACTCAAGAATACAGGTGAAGGGGCGCCTGGGTGGCTCAGCGGGTTAAAGCCTCTGCCTTCGGCTCAGGTCATGGTCCCAGGGTCCTGGGATCGAGCCCCGCATCGGGCTCTCTGCTCAGCGGGGAGCCTGCTTCCTCCTCTCTCTCTGCCTGTTTCTCTGCCTGCTTGTGATCTCTGTCTGTCGAATAAATAAATAAAATCTTTAAAAAAAAAAAGAATACAGGTGAAGAGCTTCAGCTTCTCAAATAATAATAATAGCCATAATTTGTTAAATGTTTACAATCTGCCAAAAATCTGTTAATCACCCTTTACTACCCCGTGAGGTAGAAAATTGCACATCCATTTTGGAGATCATGACATTGAGGCTGTGAAGCTGGAAAACTTGTCAGGGTCACACCATGTCAACAAAGAGTATTTAACTTTGTCTGACTCCAACACAACGCATTCCACCACAGCATGATGCTGTTTTCCTGCAAAGGAAATGATTTCCTCAAGATAATGCAAAAGCAAAGAGGGAGAGATGCACAGATTTTTTGAGTTGAAGCAGAGGCAATTGGGTAAGCTTAGGTTGGGATGGTTTCAATTTTCTCAGTAGGAGGTGAGGTTATGTGCTGCTAAGAGGCCAGGGAGGAGCACTGGGATTAGAGACTTGAGTGCAGCGGAAACATTTGGAACAGCTGTGGCGAGGAATGCAATAGGGAGTCAACAAGTGATAAATAAAAGATTTGCTGAGATACAATGAGAGCCCAGTTGAGGTCACTTGGCTTGGTCACTATTGTCTAGTGACTTACTTCAGTTTACAAACATGGGAAGAGAAACTGGGCAGTAGGGGTTAGTGAAATGCGGGGATTGGTAAGGTGGAAATAGTTGGAGAACAAAGAAGGGGGAGACGTAAGCAGGTTGTAAGTGCATTATGGACCTGATTAATTGTGTGGGTGTTGGCAGAGTAGAGAGCAAGGGTGTGGCTCATGGCCCAGAAGGAGTGTGCATGATGAAGCTACTAGACAGAGTGATGAAGATGAAGACAGAAGAGAAGACATGAGAGAGGCAGAAGGAGAGCAGTCTGTCTGTAGTTTAATAATGATAACATGATTTTAAAAAGAATTGCTAACATTTAGTGATTGCTCATCTTGGCGTAGAACCAATACTTGTGTTACTGTGTTGAATTCTCATAATAACACCAACAGTTTGATATCATTACCTCCAGCTTATAGGTGAAAAAACCAAAAGCTGGATAAATTAAGTAACTCGAAGAGGATTTTAATCCTTCTGGTAATGGAAGAGAAGGGATTCAAGGGCAGGTTATTGGGCAGCAGAGCCCAGTGACCTTATCCAAGAAGGAATCTTTGATGAGGGTTGAGGTGCCTCTTTGTAACACATATTTACATGGTTGAATAACTCCAGTTCTTTCAGATCCTTTAGTAAAAACAGATATATATTTGCTTATATGTAATTCTTGTAAAATCCAAGTATACTACTTTATACATTTCATGTCATATGAAAACTTTCTGGGGAAGGTACACACCTGTTAATTGTTACTAACACCCTCAGACATATTTTATTGGTCAGGCTGTAGTACTCTTGCAAAGTTTTAGTTCTTGCAGCTGGATGAAGCTGCACATTTTGAATGCCTGAAATTTGACCTAAATGGTGTTGACATTACAGTGACTGTGAGTGATGGAAAAGGAAACAAAAAATCTTGGATTTTTTTCCTCTACTGAGACCTCTTCTCCTCGAATTAATAACAACAACAGACTTAGAAAATATCTCGTGAACTGTAGACTGCAGCCAGAAGTACAGCTGCAGAGTTCCAAGAGGCCCACAGAGACGCCTGCCTTTCAGGTTAAATCCTTCCACTCATGAAACTCCCCTTGTTGTCTTGTGAGAGTGTCCTCTCTGCTTGCTATTTTACTTATTTATTTATTTATTTTTGTTTTATTCTGTTTTATTTAAGTTTGTCAGTGGAAAATATCTCCAATGTTTGACACAGATAACCTTAGGAATCTATATTTATTGCACGGTGATTTCACAGGACAGAAAGAAGGAAAGACAATTGAATTCAGTAAGTGTATATTGACAAGTACACTAATGAGTGAAGTTCTAGATTCCTAGGGAGATCACAATGTGATTGAAGCATGATCTCTGTCCTCAGAAGTGATATGGTTTAGAGAGACAGGTAGGCAATACTGAATAAAGATTATAATATGAACCATAAGGTTAGTTCATTTTGAAAATTTTTTGAAAATTGGTTTTGGTAATATGGATGAGGAGATATTACATAAGGCTAATGGATCTGCAACGTGACTGAGGCATTAATAGAAAGTAAGATTTTAATAGGTGTATGTAAGATTAAAACTCAATCCAGATAGAGAGTATCTCAGTATCACAGGCAGCAAGGCGAGTCAGTGAAGGTAATTTTCATGAAACAATGTGGACTGCTCTGTGTAGTAGCTCAAACTGTATGCATGAGAAACATGCACTGAGGCCATTTTTGAGATTCTTAAAAAATTTATCTATTTATTTGAGAGTGAGAGAGAGAGATAGCGGTGGGGAAGGACAGAATGAGAGGGGGAGGGAGAAAGAATCCTGAAGCAGACTCCCTGCTGAGCGTGGAGCTGGATGTAGGACTTAATCCCAGGACTCTGAGATCACGACCTAAGCCAAAATCAAGAGTTGGCTATTTAACTGACATAGCCACACAGGCGCCCTGAGAATTTTTTAATGTATGGTTGAGGCATACAACCAGCATTCTTTATGCAACTATGAGTAGTGAAAGATTTATGAACAATTAAGTCATACAATCTGATATATTCTTTTTTTCTTTTTAAGATTTCACTTATTTATTTTGACAGAGAGAGAGAGAGAGATCACAAGTAGGCAGAGGGGCAGGTGGGGCTGCGGGGGGGAAGCAGGCTTCCCGCTGAGCAGAGAGCCTGATGCAGGGCTCTATCCCAGGACCCTGAGATCGTAACCTGAGCCAAAGGCAGAGGCTCAACCCACTGAGCCACCCAGGTACCCCCAGTATGATATATGCTTTAGGCAACACATTCATTTAAGATATGAACTAAAACAATTATCTGGAACATTACACTTAATTACTTTTTCATTGTTTACTTATATATTTTGCTAAAAGTAATATGCAAATTTTAATTACATTGATATATGTGATAAGGGAGTTAAATAATTGACCCCATTTAATGACAGAAACTTTGAATGAAGGAGCATTAAGAGAGGTGTTCTAGACACCCTTTATCACTTCTCTTTCTGGCAGTAAAGTAGACCTCAAATTCTGGCTTTTCCACTTGAAAAAGCTAAAAAGCTGGAGTGTGTGTGGCAGTAAGACCATACATGTTTATACCTGCATTGCTGAAGTGGCAAGGTAACAAATAATCCCACAGAGGAAAAAAAAAATGATAACATCCAGAAAGTAACCAATCATCAAAACCTACTTTGACCTTACTAAAACAACTTGGATACCTTGAATTTTCTGCTCTGCTAGTTGTATGGGAATTAGCCTAAGGAGATAGTCCAGCCTAGAGTTTGGAGCCCATATAAGGGACTCCCACTGTAAAGCTGGAGAAAAAAGGGATTTCATTGGCATTGGAAGGATAAGAGGGAAACAAAGCTGCGAAACAGAAAGTGACAGAAAAACAAAAGAAAAACTAACAAAGCAAAGAAAATCTGTCTTCAACTTGGTATCTGGAGGAGAAGAGAAACAACTAATTCTCATTTCAGGTTGTGTTCATATAGGCTATCTGTATGTACTCAGAAAAAAGTGATTTTAGGTTGGTAGTACAACCATGAAATAAAGAGACCCAACTTCAATGAATTAATACCAATGTATTTGAAAAAGAGAAATTAAAAAAAATATTTTTAGTCCAAAATTAATTTTTTTAAGAGTGCCATAACTTTGATATTAAAACAGACTAGAATACTATAAGAAAGGAAACATAAAGGCCAGTTTCTCTTATTAAAAAAGAGTCTTAAATCAAATAGCAATAAATCAAATCAGCACTATTAAAAAATTATTCAGCATGAGTTAATTGCATTTATCACAGAATTGCAACCTTGGATTAATGTTAGGAAACTGATTCCTATAGGTCACCATATGTGTCAAGACTAGTTTTTGTCCCAATATTTATTTTCTTCTTCTTCCATATAAATAGAAATTTTGCCAAGAAATATGCATTTCTAGAAATAGTGTTTTTTTTTAATTTATTTTTAATTTTTTTAGTGTGAGCATGTACTATCCCAGAACAGCACACTAATTTCCCAGGCTTCTTTGCAAATACATGCTGTCTTAGGTCTAAATTCTGGCCAAAAGGATGTCAGATGGTGTGATGCATTTAACTTCCATTCAGTCCTCTTAAATAAAAAGGAGCAGCAGCATACCTGATTTCAACTTTTTTTTTTCCTTTTTTGCTTGCAAAATGTTGATATCAATACAATACCCTTGTAAACACAATGAAAAATGTAGGCAAAGGGCATTCCTCATGCTTGGTCTACTAAATACGAAAGAAAGAAACTTTTATTTTCTTTAAGCCATTCTTACTTGAGATTCACTTACAGTTACTGAATCTATATACTGAGTAATACAACACATTAATATCATAAAGAAGAAAAACCATATGATCATCTTAGTAGATAAGGGAAAAGTATTTAAAAATGTTCAACTTCGATTCATTAAATATCAAATTGGGAATGGAAGAAATTTTCAAGTTAGTAAAAGGCATAAAATCACTTATAATATCTAAAGTAAATATTATAATTAAGATGAAATGATGTTAGCACTCTCATTAACAATGTGGTAGATTAAAGAAGGTTAGAAATTGCTTGACACCCTTCCTGTCAAGAGCTAGGTTTTATGTCTCCTATCCTTAAATCTTGGTAGGCTCTGTGAAGAATATAGCAGAAGTGAGGATACACCAGTTTCTGGGCCCAGGCTTTAAGAAACCAACAGCTTCCATTTCCGTTACTGTGCAATCCTCTCTCTGGGTGCTCTGGTCACCACATAAGAAGTTGAATTACACTGAGAACAGCTTGCTGGGGAGGCCATATATCCCCATTCAGATGGGTAGTCCCACATAAGCTCAGCTGCTCATTCATTCTTGTCAAGACTCCAGACATGTGAGCAAAGCCATTTTGGACATTCCCAACCAGCCCTTGTGCCAGCAGAACATTAATACATGGCCATAGTTAAAATATATGGAGCAAGGAATTGCTCAGCCAAGCTCTTAATATATTCTTAAGAATAACAGAAAAAGTGGTTTTATTTTCCAATTAATTAAAAAAAAAAAGACTTTAGTCTCTAGGACAGTTTAAGGTTCACCAAAAATTTGAGCAGATAATATGGAGAGTTCCCATACACCACCACCCCCCACCCCATAGAATTTCCCCTATTTAGTAACATTATGCTTTATTGTGGTGTTTGTTACAATTAATAAATGAGCCCATCATTAACTAATGTTCATAGTTTATATTAAGGCTCACATTTTGTGTTGTATAGTTTATAGGTCTTGACAAATGCATAATGCCATGTACCACTATTAAAATATCATAGTTTCACAGCCCAAAAAATCTCCTGCATTTTTTCCTATTTATCCTGTCACCCTCCAATCCCTGGAAATCACCATTCTTATTCCTGCCTCTATAGTTTTGCCTTTCCCAGAATGTCATATCGTTGGAGTAATAGAATACATGGCATTTTCAGACTTGCTTCTTTTTTTTTTTTATAAGATTTTATTTATTTATTTGACAGATAGAGATCACAAGTAGGCAGAGAGGCAGGCAGAGAGAGAGGAGGAAGCAGGCTCCCCACTGAGCAGAGAGCCCAATGTGGGGCTTGATCCTAGAACCCTGGGATCATGACCCGAGCCGAAGGCTGAGGCTTTAACCCACTGAGCCACCCAGGCGCCCCAAGACTTGCTTCTTTTATTTAGCAATATGCATTTAAAGTCTTTTCATGGATTAATAACTCATTTCTTTTAATCACTGAATATTGAGTTGTATGGATATACCGTAATTTTCCACTCACCTACTGAAGGACATTTTCTTTGATTCTAGATTTTGGTGATTATAAATAAATCTGCTATAAACATTATGTGAAAGTTTTCATGTAGTCAAAAGTTTTTAATTTGATACATCTTAGGGTAAATTCCTAGTATATAATTGTTGGTACATATGGTATGATTATGTTTAGTTTTGAAAGAAACTGCCAAGGTATGAGTTGCAAGACTGAACCATTGTGAATTCTCACCACTAATGAGTAATGGTTCCTGTTGCTCTGCATCTTCACCAAAATTTGGAGAGGTTAGTTTTGTTTTTGTTTTTGTTTTTGTTTTTTTCCATGTTTTGGAATTTGGCCATTCTAATAGCTGTGTAGTGACATCTCTTTTTTTTTTTTTTTTAATTTAAAATTCCCTAATGACATATGATGTTCAGTATCTTTTCATAGATCTGTTTGCCATCTGTATTGTATATCTTCTTTGAGGAGGTGTTTATTTTGCCCATATTTAAATGGGGTTGCTTATTTTCTTATTCTTAAATTGTAAGAATTATTTAAAAATTGTGAATGCATGGCTTTTATTAGATATGTTTTGCAAACACTTTTCCCAGCCTGCAGCTTGCCTCTTTATTCTCTCAATAGTATCTTCTTTTATAGGAAAAAAATTAAATTTATAAAGTCCAATTTGTTAATTTACATTTCAGTCTATGGTCCATTCTGAGTTAATTTTTGTGAAAGGTATAAAATCTGTGTCCAGATTCTTTTTTTCTCCTCTTCTTTTGATGTAGATTCCCATTGTTCTAACACCATTTGTTAAAAAGACAATCCTTTCCCCAACTGAATTGTCTTTGCTTATATAAAATTCAGGCTACTTTGGAGACTTGCAGCTCAAAACTGGAGACTCATAGGTGGAAAGCATAGGCTGCATGAAGCTAAACTCAAGAGGGCATAATTTTTTCAACCAACACATGCACTGAACATCTGTATGTCAAATCCAGCGGAAATGAAATATTTTTTGTTCTTAGAAAACATCCAAGATAGGATCACTTTGGCTGCTGTGCTGAGAATATACTGACAGAGAACATGGGAGGAAGAATGAACAAATTTTGAAATTATTGCTAAATTTGTCCATGTCATCTAAAATGCCCACTTTGGGTTCAAGACACGCCTGATGTAGGAAGACTCTGAATTCAACTCCTCCATGGAACACACCAAATTACACCTATTAATAGAACAACTTCTCCTGAAGAACTGAGAGCTGACTGAACAGGTACTGAACAACCAAAGATAGAGAGAATGGCAAGAGAACAGTCAGAGAGATGAAGACATGCCATGGTTTAAAAGAATAACAAGCATATGCAATCACAGCTCCAGACACTATGAATAATTATATGCCAACAAACTGGACAAACTAGAATAAATGGATAAATTCCTAGAAACATACATTCTTCCAAAACTGAACCAGAAAGAAATAGAAAATCTGAACAGACTGATAACAAGTAACAAAATTAAACTGGTAATCAAAAAAACCAAAAACCAAAAAACCCAAAAACCAAAAAAAAAAAACCCTAAAAGGACTCAATGGATTCACAAGTGAATTATACCAGACAATTAAAAGAGCTGAAGCCTATTTTCCTCAATATTCCAAAAAAAAAAAAAAATCAAGAGGAAGGAAAGCTTAAATACATTCTATGAGGCCAGCATTACCCTGATACCAAAACCAAAGACTCCACAAAAAAATGTAAACTACTGGCCAATGTCTCTGAGGAACATAATGCAAAAGTTCTCAATAAAATATTAGCGAACCACATGCAACAATATTAAAAAGATCATTCACCATGATCAGGTGGGATTTATTCTTGGGATGAAAGAATGGTTCAATATTTGTCAATCTATGTCATACACCACATCAACAAAATAAAGGTTAAAATCATACAATCATCTCAAGATGCAGAAAAATCATTTGACATGATTCAACATCCTTCATGATAAAAATTCTCAATAAAATGGGTTTAGAGGGAACATACCTCAATGTAATAGAGACCATATATGAAAAATCCACAGCATAACATCATCCTTAATGATGAAAAACTGAAAAAGAACAGAAATATTAAAAAGAGGCATTCATATTAGTAAAGATGACTTTAAGTTCACTATTTATAGATGATATGGTATTATACATTAGAAAATCCTAAAAACTCCATCAAAAAAACTAGTGAAAGTAATAATCACATTCAGTAAAGTGGCAATAAACAAATTTAGTAAAGTAATAAACAAATTCAGTAAAGGATACAAAATTAATACCCAGAAGTTGGTAGTGTTTTTACGCACTAACAGCAATGATGAAGAAAGAGAAATTAAAAAAAACAACAACAACAAAAAAACCCTGCCCAATTTAAAATTACACCAAAAATCACAAAATACCTGGGAATAAAGTTTACCAAAGAGATGAAAGACCCATACTCTGAAAACTATGAAACACTGATGAAAGAAATTAAAGACAGAACAAACAAATAGAATTTATTCCATGCTCATGGACTTGAAGAATTAATATTGTTAAAATGTCCATATTACCCAAAGCAATCTACAGATTCAATGCAATCCCTATCAAAATACCAAGAATATTTTTCATAAAACTAGAACAAATAATACTAAAATTTGTGTGGAACCACAAAGACCCTAGATAATCAAAGCAATCTTGAGAAAGAAGAATAGCTGGAGGTATCACAATTCCAGATTTCAAGATATACTACCAAGCTACAGTAATCAAAGCAGTCTGGTACTGGCACAAAAACAGACACACAGATCAATGCAACATAATAGAGACCCCAACCCCACATTTATATGATTAATTAATCTATAACAAAAGATAAAAGAATATGCAATGGAGAAAAGACAGTTTTTTAAACCATAATTAGTGTTGGAAAAACTGGACAGCTACATGGAAAAGAATGAAAATGGACTACTTTGTAACACCATACACAAAAATATACTGGAAATGGATTAAAGACCTAAATATGAGACCTGGAACCATAAAAATTGCAGAAGAGAATGCAGGAAGTAATTTCTCTGACATCAGTCATAGCAGTATTTTTCTAGATATGTCTTGTAAGGCAAAGGAAACAAAATTAAAAATAAACTATTGAGTCTACATAAAAATAAAAAGGTTTTGCACAGAGAAGGAATCCATCAAGAAAAAAAGACAACTAACTGAATGGGAGAAAATATTTGCAAATGATATATCCAATAAGCGGTTAATAACCAAAATATATAAACAACTTACAAAACTCAACACCAAAAAAACAAATAACCCAATTAAAAATGGGCAAAGGACCTGAATAGACATTTCTCCAAAGAATACATACAGGTGGCTTTCAGACACATGAAAAGATGTTCAACATCACTAATTATCATGGAAATGCAAATAAAAACACAATGAAATATCACCTGTCAAAATGACTAGTATCAAAACCACAAGAAAAAAGTGTTTATGAGGATGTGGAAAAAAAGGAACACTTGTGCACTGTTGGTGGGAATGTAAACCATTGTAGCCACTGTGGAAAATAGTACAGTGTTCCCCAAGAAAACTAAAAATAGAAATAGTAATTTCACTATTGGGTTTTTATCCAGGGTAAATTAAACCACTAACCCAAAAAGATGTATGCAGGATTATTTTTATTTATTTATTTTTTGCAGCATTATTTACAATAGCCAAGATGTGGGAGCAACCTAAGTGTCCGTCAATAGACAAATGGATAAGGAAACTGTGGCATATATATATATATATATATATATATATATGTGTATATATATATATATATATACACATATATATATATATATATATGTATCACAGCCGTGAAAAGGAGACTGTGCCATTTGAGGCAACATGGATGGATCTAGGCGGTATAATGAAATAAATCAGACTGAGAAAGACAAATACCCTATGATTCAACTCATAGATAAAATCTAAGAAAATGAATAAACAAAAGCAGAATCAGAACTATAAATACAGAGAACAAACTGATGTTTGCTAGAGCATAGGGGGCGAAGGGGTTTTGGCAAAACAGGTTAAGGAGAGAAGGACAGTCAATGATACTGTAATAGTGATGTAATGGGACAGATAGTAGCTACACTTGTGCTGAACATAGCATAGTGTATAAACTTGTCAAAACATTAAAATATATACCTGAAACTAATGTAACATTACGTGTCAATGACACTCAAATAAAAAATAAATAAAAATCAGGCTATTTTGAGTAATACCAAAGAGCATGACTGCTGGATTATATGGTAAGAGTATTTTCAGTTTTGTAAGAAACTGACAAACTGTCTTACAAGTGGCTGTACAATTTTGCATTACAATTAACAATGAATGAGAGTTCTTGTTCCTTCAGATCCTTTCTCCAACATCTGCTACTGTTAGCCTTCGTTGGTTGCAACTTTCATGATTCCATTTTCTTTCATCTCTTAGTTTATCAATTGTACTTCTTTTAAAATTTTTAAGTAGGTGCTCTAGATTTTTCCATATATAACTAATCTTATATCACCCATTGCAAAGTAGTCACTTTATAATATAGTATTCCCAATCCTCTCTCCCCTTTCTTAACACATTGGTGTTATTTAATTTTATACATACATCACAATTACCTAATAGAATTGTTATTATTTCTCTCAACAGTTGTCTAGAATAAGAATAAGAAACATAAACATTTTAATTTTATTCATTCCTTCTCTGATGTTTTCCTTTACATGGATCCAAGTTTCTGACCTATGTAATTTTCCTTCTCCCTGAATAATTTATTTTATTATTTCTTGCCAGGCAGTTCTGCTGGATAAAAATTCTCTTAGTTGTTGCTTGAGAAAGTCTTTACTTCTCTTTCACTTTTGAAGAATAATTTCACTGGGTGCAGAATTCTGGAGTCACTTTTTTTTCTTTCAACATTTTATTTTACTCTACCCTCTTCTTGCTGGCATCATTTCTGAAGAGAAGGCTGATATATTTTTTTTTTTTTCTAAGTAAAGTATCCCCCCAGCCCTCCTCTGACTCCTTTAAGGATTTTTTTCACTTTGAATGTATGTGTCTAGATGCAGATATTTTGGTATTTATTGTGCTTGGTGTTTATTTAGAGTCTCAGATCTGTGGTTTAGTGTCTGTCATTAATTTTGAAAAATTGTCATATTATTACCTCAAATATTTTTTATGCTCCTTCTCTCTTCCTTTTCCTTCTGCTATTTGTATATATAAGTATATTATACTTTTGTAATTGTCACATAGTTCTTGGATATTCTTTTCTTCCATCTTTTTATATACATGTCAGTTTGGAAAGTTTCTATGGACAGACATATAGTTCAGCAAATTGATTCTTTATTTATATGTGCCCAGTCTACTGGCAAGACTAACAAAGGTATTTTTTTGTTACTGTTATAACAATTTTTATGTCTACCTTTTATTTTTTATTCTTTTTTCTTCTTTCATTAAGTCTCCTCTTACATGCAGCATAACTTTTCTTGAGGGTTCTTAATATGTTAATCATAGTTATTTTAAAATTCCTATGTGAGAATTCAAGAAAAATAGTTTTAACAGATTCAGAGATGTTTATTTCATCTCCTCAGACTGTTTTTATTTGACTTTCAACATATTATGTAAATTTTTGTTGAAAGCTGGACATGAAGTAGCAAGGAATAGGACCTGGAATAGTTAGGGCTTTTTGTCAGGCTTTATGTGACTATGGTTGGGAACTAAGCTGTGTTTCATGCATGATATTGCTATAGGTGCCAGAGGCTTTGGTTTCTTATGATTTATTGTTTTGTTTGTTTGTTTGTTTTGCTTTGCTTTTCCTCCCCTGTTGTCCTTGGGGTTCCTTAAGAACCCCTTCTAAAATAGGGTCTGTGTTTTATACACTCTAGGCTATAATCCACTGTTACTATTCTATAGTCTGATTATGGTCTCCAATGTGCTCAGGTTTTGGTAAGCTAGTCTTAGCTCTGACTATACATATTTACCTCTCCAGATCTTGAAGTGGTAGTTTGCCTTGTGAACTCAGTTCTCTGAGGGGCCTATGAAAAATCATTGATTTCTACTCTGTTCATTTTTTTCCTTATTGTGACAATGAGAATTATGACTTCCATGCTCTTTCCATGTTGGAGCTGATACTAGAAATCCCCCCAGTGAGCATTTTTGAAGCCAGCACAGTTTTGACATCAAAGCAGTGTAGCACAGTATGAGGAATGAAACCTGTAAGTCAAAGTGGCCCATAAAATTGTGAGATATAACAAAATATTGTTTTAAGCCACCATGTTTTAGAGGAGTTTGTTATGAAGCAATAAACAACCAAAATACCAACATATAAAGGTATGTTTCTAGAATTATAAAAAGAGTTTGGTAAAATTGCTGGATACAAATTAATACAGAAAATCAATGAAGTTCTATATATCAACTGTAGTAAGAAAATGTGACTAGTAAATATTCTTTAAAATAGTAACAAACATAAAGAGCATTCAGATAAATCTAACAAAAGATATATAAGCCTTTTTATAAAAAAAATTAAAACTTTACTGAAAGTTAATAATGAAGACTTAATTGATGGACAAATATATTATTAACTGTGAAAACTCAGTATCCTAAAGTTACCAATTTTTTCAACCTACAGGGAATTACTAAAATCCCCCATCAATATACTTAAAGTTTTTAGTGGAAATTGCTTTGTAAATTCTATAATAAAAATGAAAGAACAATAAGAAATTTAAAAAGGGGCACCTGGGTGGCTCAGTTGATTGAGCTTCCAACACTTGGTTTCAGCCGAGATGGTCTCAGGATCATAGGATCGAGGCCCAAGTTAGGCTCCGCACTAACAGCAGAGTCTGCTAGTTTCTCTCTCTCTCTCCCTATGGCCCTCCCTACTTTGTTAAATAAATCAATCTTAAGGGAAAAAAAAAGACTAATTCATTCCTGCGAAAGAAGAATTTTTGGAGTTCTTCTCACTCGACTTGGAAAAAGTGGTGACTTTTTACAAGGTTAATGAAAAAAATCAAAGAAACTGTAGAACTGAGGAAGGAAGATCTAGAACAGAGTTGGTAGAATACACTTAAAATGTGTTTGTCTCAGGTGTTCAATTCAGCCACTAAATCTCTGCTGTCCCTGATTCACACTCTGCTCTCATTTAATTTCTGGTAGAACCTAAATTTCTATTAGTTGTTTTTCAAGACAAGAGTGTTTTGGCTACCAATTTACTGCAGGGAATACTCAAGGTCACTGAGAGGTACACACAGCTATTATGAACAAGGTAGAAGAAAAACATTTTTTTACTTTGAACATGTGAGGTCACATTAGTAAACATTTCCAAGCTTGAAGTAGAGATCTTGGCTTCTGCCCCAATGCTACAATGTTCTAACGTAGCTTTTATAGAAATGTTCTTATCAGAAAACTGGGAGAGAAGAATCACCCCTTCCTGTTCTCAACTTATTGTTTACTCCATTGTTTAGAAAATGAATATACTCAGAAGCACAGATATATTCCATGTAACACTAAATTAAGAGGGGAGGAAGTAGAAGGTGGGAAACAGATTGGGTTTTTCTTAGAGTATTTTAGTATTAAAGCCTTCTTTTCCCCATTAAGTCATATTGATTCAAGTTTAAAGAAGTAACAACTAAAGTTAACTGATATAAGTCAGAATTCAAGGCTACATATATAATTTTTAAAATATTTATTTATTTATTTGAGAGAGAGAGCGCACAACAGGGGGAGAGAGAGAAGCAGGCTTCCCTCTGAAGTGGGAACCCAACGTGGGGCTCAATCCCAGAAACCCTGGCATCACGACCCGAGCGGAAGGCAGATACTTAACTCACTGAGCCACCCAGATGCCCCAAGGCTATATATATTTTTAAAAATATTTAAAATAGTATAGATACTATTTGTATTCAAAGTTTCAATGTTTGGTCACAAATAAAGAATCTGAACGGTTACATCTGAAAATCCAACATTTGAAATCATTCTGAAGATACGTAATTACTTATAAAAAAAAGGCCAATAAAATTCCAACCCCTTCTTTATCACTGATAATAGAGGAATTAGTTGATGTGCTAAAAGGAAATGAGATGCAGTACAACTAACATAGATTTCCTAGTAGATTACATGGTTTTTGATTATTTTCTTATTGGTTTAAAATGAAGTTCAACTATTTGTAGGCATTGTCTACAACTTCCTCCCTCCCCAATTTTTGGCAGGTCATCACACTGACATTTGTAGAAATGTGCTATCTTTATTGGTACTTATCAATGTAGCACACATCACAAAACACAAAGGGTTTTTACAATCCTGAGATGGCACTGTAGTTGAATTCAGTAACTTTCATGTAAAACATTTTTAAGTATATATATTTTTTTCATAAGTTGTACTTGTATAATTTTGAAATTTACAAATACTTGGCAAAGACATTTGCATTTGTTAAAGTAGCCCCATCCCCATGCATACCTAACCAAGACTGAACAAATACTCCAAGTGTCTTCATAGCTGGTCATTGGGGTCATTCCAATTGGAAAACAAAACTTCAGATGCTATTTCCTTTACCTAAGCTAATTGCAAACAAATGTTCCTTTTGTCAGAAGGGGGGAAAAATGTTAAACCCAGTGGAAAAAAAAAAATCTGTGTTTGGTGCTAGTTTCTCGCAACCAAGGATCTCAGCATTCCTTTTGGTTCTTCTCAGTCCGGATTCCCTATGCATAATTATTTTACTATTAATTCAACTTCAATTGAATTTATCTTGAGGATATCTAATAACTAGAATTTCTCTCGGGTACTAGGGATCATAATGCTCTTCATTATTGTTATTCCCATGTCTATTGCTTAAGAGGAAATACAAGACAGCCCCAGGAACTCAAGCTGCTGTCCTGACAGGCTTCCAGAAGAATAATAAGATACAAAAAGTCAGAGGGAGGAAAATGCCCAGTTTACTAATAGAACTGCCCACACAGAAAAGAAGCCACTCTGAAAAAGTCGATTTGAGCCCTTAAGCCGCACAAGGGAAAAGACTCAGAGCCCACTAAAGAAAGGAAGCCCAATAAATACAAAGAACAAGCTGCTTTATTCTTTATTTCATACTTGCATTACCAAGTGCCTATTCTGAGCTTGTTTTCTGTTTGAAAGGCCTTGAGGGTTAGGGAACTATTCACCACTGTATTAATTGGTAAAGTTAAATCACTAGCCCGCTGCATTTGCTATAACACCCACATTCTCTGCAAAGCCATTGGCCACCTGTACTCAGCATGTTCTCACACATGGTCATTAACTCTGAAAACTAATGCAAGCCAAACAAAGCCTGAGGAATAAATGGGTTGCCATAAGAAAACAATTAAAAAGTCACCTGTTGTGAAAAGACATATTTAATCAAACCTGGGCAAAGAGACCACCCAAGATTAAACAGAAGTTTTTCTACCAGTCTGGTATTTACAATACAGGTGGATTTTTGTGAATGAGTGATTGTGATGAAAATGTATTTAGTTGATATGTGTGAACACTAAGAATAAAAGTTCCTGATATAATAAATACCTGATTAGTTTGTACTTTATTCATCAATATTAAGAATCTGTTCTTTTCTTCTTAAGGGAGCAAAGTAAATTATGTTTTACACAAATTTGATCATTAATGATACTGTGAAATGTCTGCAATTGCTGATTAGACTCGTATTCATCAAGATTTGGGTTATAAATGATATAAAATGTAAAGGACAAATTCTTTTTCCATTCAGAAACAAATAATCATGGTGAAAATACCTTTATACTACTTCTAAACATTCCAACTGATCATTTTTTCCCTCAGGATAGTTCCTTCAAACACAGTCTTTTAGATTTTCAAAAATAAACATTTGTTAAACATTTCAAAACAATTAAAATTATTGCATCATAATTAAACTTTGTCACTAAATTTTACACTTCTAAAATTAATGGAGGACTTATCACATTGTTTTATAACAAAGACTGAGCCCATGCTAGAAGGTTTGTATTGAATGCCTTGGGAAGAAAATAATCATATACATTCAGACATGAAAGCACATATTAAAAAACGGTATGTGCATTTGTTGCCAAAAGGTTAATTTAACGGTACTAAGGAATGTATTAACTTATAATATTAAATCAAGTATCACCATCAATGTTAGCTAATTTCCCATTTAAAAATGGCTAGAGCAAAATTATATGATGGAAATGGTAAATCATTACTGTCCCTATTCTAATAATTTTATTAAATACTGTTCTTAATACCACTTGCTTTGCATAGATTTTTATGCAGAACTTGAGTGTTTTGTCTAAAACTATAGAAAAGCAACAGAAAAAATTTGGACTTGAGTTCCATATCCTTAAAATGGGAAAATGTGTGTGTGTATGTGTAGCCACTATAGAATGCAAAGTGGTTACAAATATAGAGGGCCTGGGTCAAAACTTGCCATTTAGAAGCTGTGTGACCCAAACAACTTTCTTAAGCTATCTGTGCCACATTTTGCTCATCTGTAAAATGGGGATAATATTAACCCCTACCTGACAAATATGTGAGATTAAATTATTTAGTATGTGTCAGGTGCTGCATATGCTAAGTGCTACTTATTAGTAATTGATGATATTGCTTTTGTTTCATATTTCATGGGTTTCTGATGATTCAGGAGATAAAACGTATAAAATCTCCTTGTAGGGGCACCTGGGTGGCTCAGATGGTTAGGCATCTGCCTTCGGCTCAGGTCATGATCCCATGGTCCTGGGATCGAGCCCCGCATCTGGCTCCCTGCTCTAGCGTGGAGTCTGCTTCTCCCTCTCTCTCCCCATTGTCCCCCCCTGCTAGTGCTCTCTTGATCTCTCTGTCAGATAAATAAATAAAATCTTGAAAAAAATTCTCCTTGTAATTTCCAAAGTACTTATCTAATTCATGATATTATCATATATTAAAAATGTTTTAATGATGTACTATATGTTGGCTAACTGAACATAATAAAAATGTTTTCATGACTTGGAACTTGAGTCAGTCTTTCAAAGGCAAAGATCATTCATAAACATAATGCTTAATGAATTATAGCAATCAATTTACTATAAATGAGATAGCAAGAGGTGGCAACTGTGTTTTAGAATATCTGAGAAGTGCAAGTGTATAAAACAGAATGATGTTTACTACTTTTACCTTTTATAGAGCCTTTGTAGGCCATTCGAGGTCTTTCTATTATTGTCTTCCACTCTAACTAAAGGACATACAGTGATACACTATAGATATTCCACAGACCTTAACCTCACTATGTCTAAAACTGCCCTTACAAACTTTCTTCTTTGAAGTTTATTTACTATATTGCTTATAGTAGATTTAACACTTCAAAATTATCTTCAACAATTACTCTTGAATACGTTTCATCTGCCAGGGTTTCAATCTACACATGTACTTCCTCACATGTTCCTGTGTGTTCTACCTTCTGAACAGCTCTTGGATATTTTTTATTTCATTTCCAATGCCTTGGTTCAGGCCCCTATCATCCTTTATACGGGAATCCTATGATAGTTCACCAGATGTTCTCTATCTTTGGTCTAGTTCTCTTGTTTGTTCTACACACCATCAGAATGACCTCTCTAGCTGCAAACTTGTAAAAAATCAGCATTTTATAAGGAGTTTTGTGCGACCTCATTTTGGCTTTACTCCCCCCCCCCCTTCACTCCCTTCCCTCCTGCCATATCAAACTGTTAGCCATTCTTGGGATGCACCCATTCCCTTCTGTGGCTTTATGCTTTTGCACTGTTCCTTCTACCTGGCATATTCTTCCTTTTGTTAAATAATGGATTCTACTCATCTTTCACGAACCAGATTAGTGTCATCGCCTTTTCAGATTCTCCCATGACATCCCAAGAGAGACCATTCTTTCTTCCTCTGTCCCAACACAGTGGCATATCCTCACTTCTAGGATTTATTACATTGTATTGAAAATTATTTTTACTTTTCCACCATTAAATTAGAAGCTGCATTAAGATGGATTTTTGTCTTTTTTTTAATGTATTTTTCCTTTAAGGTTACCAAATTTTAATTTCTTCTGGAAAGGAAATTTTAAAAAATTCTACCACTTATGGGGCACCTGGGTGGCTCAGTGGGCTAAGCCTCTGCCTTCTGCTCGGGTCATGATCTCAGGGTCCGGGGATCGAGCCCCGCATCAGGCTCTCTGCTCAGCAGGGAGCCTGCTTCCCCCTCTCTCTCTGCCTACCTCTCTGCCTACTTGTGATCTTTCTCTGTCAAATAAATGGATAAAATCTTAAAAAAAAAATTCTACCACTTATTATAGCCATTATGTTATAAAGAGAAGATTGTTTTTATACAAAAAGATGGAAGAACATACACTTAGTAAAAATTCATAATATTATGTATAAAATAATATGTATATAATATTATGTATATTAATAATCTGGACAAAATTTTGATTAATGGTTGTTTGTTTCATTGACTAGTACAGATTCAGGGATTTGCTATTGGGAATCACTGATCAGATACACTAGTTTTTTTTTTTTTTTTTTTTTTTAAAGATTTTATTTATTTATTTGACAGAGAGAGATCACAAGTAGGCAGAGAGGCAGGCAGAGAGAGAGAGGAAGCAGGCTTCCTGCTGAGCAGAGAGCCCGATGTGGGGCTCGATCCCAGGACCCTGGGATCACGACCTGAGCCGAAGGCAGAGGCTTTAACCCACTGAGCCACCCAGGCGCCCCAAGATACACTAGTTTTAACTCAGATTCAAAAATATTGAAAGGGAATCCAAGAAATTACTTGTGTTGTTATTTGGAGAGGCTGTGCATTTAGCATGGGGCCAGAGGAGTGAATACCCTTAATTAATATTCACTGAGTGAATGAACACGTTAAGAATGACCAGTTAGTTAATTCCTGTAATTTGTTGGAGGACACGTCTCTACATCAAGATCGAGTTACAGGTGATTATTTTCAATCCTATCCTTTGCCCCTTCTCTGTCTTCCCTTTTGTTTTCCTTATCTTACTTCATGTTTCTCCCCTTTTTTTTCCTTATATTTAATGAATTTTTATATTGAAAACACATTTCTCTTTAACCTAAAAATATTTACTAATATTTCAGAATTTTTGTCTTATGTTCACTGTATACCAAATAAGCAGAGACATTATTTCACATCTGTTCATAAATGATATTACTATTTTTGTTTATGGTCATAAAATTCAGATTTTTACTCTTGAGATACCTTTATATATGTGGCTACATCAGATGCATTATTTAATGGTTCTAAGAAAAGAATAGGTAGCAATTTTTGATTTCCAAAAGAGGAAGGGAAAAACACTTGAACCTTAGAGATCAGCTGTAATTCTTATCCAGCTCTGGAATGTCTAGATTCCGATCTGAGTTAAATAACAAAGAGTAAAGAGAGTTGTTTGATCTCCTCTTGTTCAAGCTTATTTGTCCCTAAATAGGGGAAAGTAGAGATCCTTTCAATCTTTCTCAAGGGTAAGTTATTGAGCAAATGCATATTTTGGACTTCTCAGAAGAATCGATAATAATAATAATAATAATGATAATAGTAGCATTATCATAAAAATATTGAGGTATTTCACCAAGATATTGTTTAACTAAAGCCCACACATAGTTCAAAGAATCATTTTACACTGTTTTACTATTATCTGGTTATTATTAGTTGTGAACAGTTTCAAACAACAGCCTATCTGAGAAGGAATTTAATCTGGATCAGTTGCAATCAGGCAAAAATGCCTTCTCAATGAAAGAATATAGTCTATGTTCGTAGTGTCTTCTTTTGCGGGCTTTCTATCGCAATTTTTTCTTGAATTCTGATTTTAAGAGACTCAAAGTCCACCAAATAATTCAAACTGAAATAAAAGTGGAAAAAGAAAGTTGTTATCCTGTTTCTCCTTTGCTTCTGAGAAAATGCAGAGGGATCAGGAGCAGCAGCAGAGACCACCAGCGAAGAACAGCTGTCTTGTGAAACAGCAGGAAGGAGGCGCTCCAGGAAGGACAAGAGGGACCCCAAAGAGAGGTCTGTAACATGAAAGGGTGTGTGTCTGGAGGGCGAAAGGCAGGATGACTGGGAACTTCTGAAACTGGTAAGTAAACTGGCAGGGTGACATAAAATAAGAAAACACTCCAGATCCAACACTAACCAAACACAGAAATGTCCAAAGGAAATGCAACTCAAATTTAGAATATTCTTTAACTGCTCTTAACTAAACATCTGTAAAATGTTGTTTAAGTGAATGTTAAAAGTCATCAGACACCAATATATCTTTTAGGTAGTATTTTCATGAATATTCGTGGGTAGTGAAACAAAATGCACGCATTACTTCCATTGATGACGACTGATGGTTCTCATGCACCAGCTTTACTAGGTAAAATCTTTGCCTCTTCCCAACACATGATCACCACTTAACTTTTTTTTTTTTTTTAATTTTTAAAATCTCTTCTTAAAATGCTGCTCAAAGCATCTTCTTTCTATTGCCTTTTACCATGCCAGTCATTCTCTGATGGATAACACTATCACTTATTTTATGAAGCTCTGTCCAGCTGCTTTTGGTTCTGTTTACATACCCAATATATTCCTGTCCCACATATTTTCATGTGTGTTTGGGGCGTGTTTTATTTGTCATTAAATCAAGTGGATTCATATGACCATTTTCCTTGAAGATATACTGCATCTTTTCCTTTGTTTAGTGCGCGGTCATTTAAGTGTTCCTGAGACTTCTCTGGGCTTTTTATTTTTTATTTATTTATTTATTTATTTATTAAAGATTTTTTTATTTATTTGACAGACGGAAATCACAAGTAGGCAGAGAAGCAGGCAGAGAGAGAGGAGGAAGTAGGCTACCTGCTGAGCAGAGAGCCCGACGCGGGGCTCGATCCCAGGACCTTGGGATCATGACCTGAGCCAAAGGCAGAGGCTTAACCCACTGAGCCACCCAGGCGCCCCTTCTCTGGGCTTTTTAAAATGCAGCCCCATACTCTGAGGAGCTTGTTTCTGATATTATAGGTAACTCTTCTGTAGGTAAGTGTTCCCATGCTTTATCCTCAAAATATACTCATTGAAATACACAAGCATTTATATCCATGTTTCACTACTTTCTCATATATTTGGTAGCAAACATTTGAATTCTTTCAATAATAATCCACACCTTGTTTCTCCCATATAGCCTTCCTTGGCTGTTGCATCTAACACTTACATCTATCTCCCTTCACTGCACTCCTCTGGGAAATGTCCTGTCCTATTCAGTAATAAGATCCCTTGATTGTTTATAAAGGGAGACCCCTAAGCTCAGAGAGGCAAGTTTCTGGACTTGGAGTCATTAAATGAGATGATGTGTACAAAGTTATTAAAGTAAGTACTCTGA
Source organism: Martes martes (assembly GCF_963455335.1). NCBI lineage: Eukaryota > Metazoa > Chordata > Mammalia > Carnivora > Mustelidae > Martes > Martes martes. The sequence goes on along the minus strand of NC_137890.1, from coordinate 26,970,689 downwards.
AAGTTAGGTATTATTATTGGTATGGTGGTAATTTCTTAATGGACCCATTTAAGATATTTTTATCTCCCTAATTAGACTCTATGTCCCTTTAAAGCACTTACTGAATTTTTACTGTCTTGTATAGCATTTGCAGCTCAGCAAAGTAGACAAAGTATTTGTTAATTGTTTGATTAATGGCAGGAAGGCAGAAGACAGGGAAAAGAATTAAAGGAACTACAAAGAATCAAACAAATCCTACCAAGGCATAAAGACTATAAGATTCAGATGGTTACAAATTGGAATTGAGTGGGAGATGGAGGCTATTGCGAAAAGCTTCCCAGAGATAATATTTTAAAAGCTGAAAATTCTATTATTTGACAGCTTCTGGCCCAAATCATATGTTTTTTTTCTTGCAAAATCAAAAATGTAAACATTATTTAGTCCCAAGATAGTGAAGCTCTGATCTTTTATATCCTTTATATTCTTCTATTAACTATTACACACAAAAGGATTCATAATTATAATACAAAAGATTAAGTATAATTGTTTTCTGGAAGGCACAGAATTCATTAAGGGAAAACAATATAAATGGAAACTGCAATGCACAGTTATAACAACAACAAATAGATTCCAGGAACATTACAATAAAATGTTAGACAAAGTGGGAACCAGGAAGGGAAATGAGTTTTAACAGAAAGAAAAGAAGTTTACAACCTCCTGTGGCTCAAGGGAGAAAAAGCTCACCCACATTGCTCCCTTTAAGAGTTTTTCCAGGTTTAACTAGCTGTGTGGAGGTTCCCATATGGCTATTAAAGAATTATATTATCAAATAGAAAAATAATAAGTATATTAAAAACAGTATATAATCATGCTATTAGAAGAGAAGGGCCATGTCATGAGCGCATTATATTTAAGAGTTTAGAAGAGTAGGTACTCAATAAATGCTATTCTCAGCTAGGTTTTGAGAGCTTACTTTCTAAATCCAATATATAACTAAATAAATAATGCAGCCTTGATAACCCTCAAAATAGAAATTAATGGTCCATTAAGAGAACACATTAAGAAGTCTTATTGACTCATACATGGACCCTTCAAGCGCCCATTATTGGCCAAGTGCTCCCATCAATTGTATTACCCACATAGAAAAAACAGTCTTCTTAAATACACCTTCAGGCCGTAAATTCCCGTTCTTAATCAGCTAGTGACCAATGTTTCTAATTTGAAATTTTATAATTTTATTTAAAAAGTTACAATTTTTGCTTTAAAGTTGCATTTTTAAGTGGCGTGGCTCATTTTTAGAAAGCAATAACAATCTTTTTTTTTTTTTTTTTTTTTTTTTAAAGTCGACCTCATATCCAACAGAAGGGTTCTTAGTTATGCCACTGCTCTCATTCACGCTGTGACCACGAAAGGCAGAAAGCAGTAGGGTTCTTTTTCAATGACACTGTAGTCACATACAAATCAGCATGCTAACATAAATCATTCTAGTCATTTTCTATCAAATGCCAAGGGTACAAAATAGACTTGATGATTCATTTGTACATTGTATGAGGATATTATCTCTGCTTTCTGAATGAGCAGAGAATTCATTTGATACAGACCCGGAAGACATGTTAGTGAATTCAAATGCATTGGTCTTCAGTTGGATTGATACTCAGGGTGCCTATATTAAATTGTTTTTAACTTCTGGCCATTTAAGCTGGGAAGGTTCTTCCATCTGGGTTTCATGCACATACACTGTTAGTACGTTAGTTAAAACTGCCCTCTTAATTGCCACCCTACCTTGACATTCAAAGCTCCTCTTAATACACTGGGTCATGTTTGATAGTTTCCTCAACTTCCAGCCTGGAACCCTGTGCAAAATTATTCCTCCTTGGCTATTCCTGAGTAAATTTTAGCTCTACCTTTTTGATCTGTGTTTCCCTGAGTTGACTGCATGCCAGATATCTTTTTTCCACTTCTCCTTTTGGTATCACTTTCTCCCTACTCCCCTCAAGCTAGTCTTTCTGTCATCTGGATTCTTTCCCTTAGTTATAGATTCTCTTTATTCCCACCCACCACCACTTCTGGGGCCTTCCCTGATGTGGACTAATGGTTACTATTCATCCAGCTCTACTCAGACAGCTTTTGGCATGCTTCTGCATTAGCATTCCCCAACCTCTTTTTCTATCAGTAGATAAATGATGGCTTTTTTGTCCGTGGAAAGGAGGTAAATGTAATACACATTTAATTTCAGAGGGGGTTAGTCATCACATAAGTCATTATTCAGATATAGCTGCTCAGCAATTTATACATCTGGGAACGAATTAAGTATGTGTCATGTGGAATCTATTTGACACAAATTTCAATCTCAGAAACATTTGGGAAGAGGAAGTTGATGATATCCTTTCTTTTAGCGGAAAGGGCAAGGCTAAATGAAGGTTGCATGAAAAGGGATGGAGGAAAGTATCTGACATAACTATCTAGGGAAAGAGGAAAAAAAGGAAACATGAAAAAGGAGAAAGTAAAGCAGGCTAAAAGGAAATAAAGGAGAGGAGAGGACAGGTGAGAAGGGAGGGAGGGGAAGGAAACAGAAAGAACGTTAGTTTCACTGGGAGCATTTTTAGAGTGAAATATTTGTGTTATAGTTTACAGGCCAGATGAACTGAAATCCTCATTCTGTAGCTGCAGAACTAGAGCAGAGCTTGGATGGAAGGCCCAGAAGATGCATCTTGCCTCTCCCTCCTTTCTGTAACGCATTGACACTGGCTTCCCAGTGACACCTTTCCTCCCTTTGTGTTCCTCAGGACTATTGCCAATATTACACGTCATCCTCTTAACTCAGGACTCTTTCTCTCAAACACAGAAGAGAAGAGCATATCTACATTTATACTAAAAAAGACAGAGAAAAGAATTTAGCCAATGATATATAATAAAAAGATATCAATGATCATTGAACCAAATATTCAATTTAACTCGTTTAAGATAGTTTATTAGTTAAATTATTAATAAAAGGTTATGGTTACATTTCAGTCTGGTTTTTAGAAGGTAAACAGTAAAATATGACTCTCAATAGGAAAGCAGTTATGTAAAAATAGTCCATTTGCATTGTAAACTATTATGCAGGCACTGAAAGAATCATTTATCCAATTTAACACTATTTCCATGATTTAATAATAAGAAAGGAAAGAAAATAAAGGAAAGCATGTACAGTTAGTGTCATTTTTATAAATCAGTGATGAAACTTCCCTAATATGTGTACATATATACATATAAGGATACGTATATTATCTTATATATTCTTGTATAATGTTGCTCAGGCATAGGCAAAAATATATAAAATCTAAGTTGTTAATACAGAGTCCATGGATGGGGGTGTGTGAGGGATGTGAGTGGAAAAGAACAGGAGAGAAAGAACAAGAATCAAGTTGACAATCGGAGGGGGTGGTCAGTGAACAAAAATATATATATATATATATTAGTATAAATAAGCACTTATATATAATTTATTGTTTATACACAATTTTATCTATGTATAAGTGTATGTAAATGAATTCATGTGTGTCTAGGTCCATGTTTAAAAAAAAAACTGTAAAGAAGAGGACTTAGCTCTCTCTCCATCCCATCCAACATCCACTAAAAACCACAATTACACATTTAGAGTTGTACAAACAGATGCGCAGATAAGCCTTCATATAACTCATCTTGTCTCCTCTCTCTACAACTTACACAGTGGGATGTAAACTGACACTTTAGGTTGCAAACCTCCAAGGAACATGAGTAAACCTAAAATGTCAGAACTCTACAATGGCAATTCAAACTTGTGAGAAATGCCAAGGTAATCACCCCAAATGCTTGGTGAAAACAGTAACCCCTGAATGCAAAAATTAAATTAGCCAACAGAAAAAAGAAACCGAAGGAGGAAATATATACCAATTAATAGTCAAAATTATTTTTGTTGTTTTCAAAAGCATGTGATAATCATTAACAGAGCTGATTTTTTTTTTTTTCCCTGAGAGAGAGAATGAGCCCATGAGAGTGAGTTGGGGTCTGGGAGGGGCAGAGGGAGAGACAGAATCTTAGGCAGGTTCCGCATCCAGTGGAGCCAAACGCTTAACCAAATGAGCCACCCAGGCACCCCCAGAGCTGACAATTTTTTAAATGCATATTTGCTATTTGCTCTTTCAGCTTTTAATCTTCTTTATGTTCTCTTCTCTTGTTTTTTATTAAAATATTTTTTGCTTATAAATTATTTTGAAATTGAAATTTTATTTTTATCTGATTAATAAGTGCCCAGTTGTAATATTTAAATAATTTAATAAATCTTAGAATGAACAATAGCAGCCCCTTGCCTTTCCCCTGCATATCCTGATTCCAGCCACTCCAAAGTCTCTCATGTTATTTTAGCTTTCTTTTAGGGTCTACCTCTATACATCTAAATGATATATTAAAATCTCTTCATTCTGGGTGTTTGCTTTACACATTATCTACTGAATCCCTACTATGGGAGCTGTATATTTAGCTTATATTTATCTTACATTGCCCCCTGACATATAACCAAATACCAATTCTTAACAACATTGTCATGTAAGGATTTTAGTTTAATCAATATTTACTCACAGCTGTTCTACATCAGGCAATTATTTAGTTCATCATATTTTTTCTAAAGAGATCTTTGTTGAGTTCTCCTGTTTGCTATTCTGATCTAAATTGGTCTCTCTGAGCATACCTATACCACTCGCATCTTGAAACTTTCCTTACTATAAATCACTATCTCCCTCTTAGATTGGATCTACTATTTCCTGAAAGCCATGACTTCTTTCTTGGTACACTTCTCTTGGGAGCATATCTCCTGTGAGCTTTCTTTAAAAGAGTGCAAGTGAGATAATACTTGTTAGGGTGATATGTTATTAATTTGATCTATACTTATAACTAATAGCTTGATGGAGTACTGAAGTTGACCTTGGAGACTGTTTTTCCTCAGAATGTTGAGGATGTTGTCTTGTTTTCACTTGCCATCTAGTTGTTAGTGAGAAATCTAACATCATGCTGAATCTAGTCTTTCCTACATAAACTGTTCTTTTTTCCTTTTTTTCCTGTTTGTTCCTTTATTTATTTTAGAGAGAGAGGGGAAAAGCGTGCAAGTGTGAGGAGGGGACAGGCAGAGGGAGAGAGAATCTGAGGGCATGTTGAGTTGTGAGCCCCCAGGGAGCTCTGTCTTACCACCATTAGATCATGACCTGAGCCAAAACCAAAGATAAAACCAAGAATCAGACACTTAACCAACTAAGCCACACAAGCATCCTTGGTTTTTTTTTCTTTTGGGAAAGCCTTTGAGATTTGTTTTTTTTTCCTTGAGGTTCTATAATTTCATGATCATTTGCCTTGATGTACTTTTTTCTCAGCATTTAGTGGGCCCTTCACATTTGAAAAAGGATGCCCTCAGTTTTAAAAACTTCCCTTGATAATTTCTTTGACAATCTCCTATTTTTGTTTTCTTTTTTCTGTTTCTTGTGTCTGAATTTCCTATTTCTGTTTGCATGTCCTGTGTTGAGTCTCTAGTTTTCTTATATTTTCTTTCCTATTTTACATTTTTAATCATATTACCTAGTTTCTGATAAAATCTTTGATAATTATTTAGCTATTCTAGTTTTTCAAAATTTATTTTTCCGTTCTTTGATTTTCTATTATATATTGTTATTTTTTCATACAACTCAAAATTTTCATTTTCCTAAGAATTTTTTTAAAAGATTCTGCTTATTTATTTATTTATTTATTTGACAGAGCGAGAGAGAGCAAGCACATGCAGGCAGAATAGTAGGCAGAGGGGGAGAGAGAAGCAGGCTCCGCACTGAACAAGAAGCCTGATGCAAGACTTGATCCCAGGACCCTGGGATCATGACCTGAGCCAAAGATAGACACCTAACTGACTGAGCCACCCAAGTGCTCCAAAAAATTATTTTATTTTATTTTATTTATTTATTTGAGAGAGAGAGAGACAGAGATCACAAAGGAGAGCATGAGCAGGGAAGAGAGGGAGAAGCAAGCTCCCACTGAGCAGGAAGCCCAATGTGGTGCTCAATCCCAGGATTCCGGGATCATGACCTGAGCCAATGGCAGATGCTTTGCTGATTGAGCCACCCAGACACCCCTTTCCTAAGAATGTTAATAACAGTTTTTGTTTGCTTGTTTGCAATTTTCTTTTGTTCCCAGAATTGCTTCTATTTCCTCTAATTCCCATTTTTCCCCCTGTTTATTAGCATTGGTATCTTTCACATACTTGCATGTCTATTAATTCCTGTGCATCCATTTACTTTTAAGAATGAGATGCTAAAATGTTAATTGGAGATTTGTTTGGAGTGGGACAAAGCATTTCAACAGAGATGTTTACATAGTAGAATCAACAAATGTGGATGTGGCGTTTTTACTGTAAAATCCACACGTATTGGTATCTGTGTCATTTTTCTTGGCCAGATTCCTCCAAAGAACTCCCTCTAATTTTCTACTTGAGGCTTAGAAGAGGGAAGACAAAAGCTAGACTTATAAGCTTGACTTATAAGCACTTATAAGGGGCTGGAGACTACATATTAATATAGAGATTTCCCATTTTTAATCACTGACACTCTCCCAACCTACTGCTGTAAGTGGTGACCGACTGCATATCCCCTCTCTTTAAATCTTCTTATGAAAGTAAATGCCTTCTTTTCTGATAGAAATGAAAAGAGACAAGTGTTTTTACCTAACTTAAGAGGGAGTCTGGGGTCATACCTTCTTTATGCAGTCTTCCAAAATTTTAAATTAATTTATATCAACGCTTCATATAGTAAACATATTAAATATTTTTGAAATATGTTACAATTATTTTTCTCAAGTTATTTGACTTTTTAATTATTGTTCATTCAAGTAGAACCTCTAAAACTAAAGGATAATCTACAACATAGTAAACACCTGCTCTTAGCTAAATATTAACTACTTTCACTCAAATTATCTCATATATCATATTTAATACAGGTTGTTAGTTTTCTCATTTTATACATGATGAAGCCAATAGTCTGGAAGTTAGTAAAGCCCACTGTCAGTGTCCTAGATATGATCCATGATTCATATGTAATCAGATTGTATTCTTTAGTGCAAATTGGTTGGTATAAATGTACAGTAATCCAAGAAGAAACAAACTGCTATGTTATTGTGAATGTGTATCATGCAGAGGCCTTAATTCAAACAATTGCTGATACAGTGTTTTCCTCGGTGTTTCCTCAGTCTCCTCAGAAGAGAGTGAAATTTCTCTCTTCCTAGAACATTGTTGATTCTGGTTTGTCAGGATTCTATAAGATTCTTGTAGTCCAGTTTCTCTCCTGGGATTTCTCTCAAACTGATTATCATTACTTCCATGTCTCTAGGCTACTTGACTCTGAAATCTGGTTAGCTGAATGCTCTATGAACAGTTCTAGACATGTAAGAATGAGTGAGCACTTTCTAATTATTTTTATAAAGCAAATATATTATTGATAACTAAATCTGACAAAGATATTACAAGCAAGGAATACTGCAGACCAATATTATCTATTACTATTGATGCAAAATACTAAGTGCAAAATTAGCAAACAGAATTTGAAGTCACATTAAGAAAATCACATACTATGACAAGGTTGAATATGTTCCAGAAATTCAAGATTGGTTCAATATTAGTATTTCCATTAATAAAGAATGTAAAAATTCTTAGATGCTAAAAGTCTTCAAGAAATTCAACATTTATGCCTGATTTACAAAACAGATTCAAGAAAATAGAAGTTTCCAGACACTTTCTTAACATGATATAATACATACACTTTAGTTCTAAAGTCACTTTCTTACTTAATGTGTAATCCACACAGACATCTCCACTAAATAAAAGACAAGGGAAGAATACCCACAATTCTCAATAAGGTAGCAGGATATAAAATAAACATAAACAAATCAATGGCCTCCATACACACAAAACATAACCAGTTTGAAGGCACAATGGTAAGGAAAACTCCATTTACATCAACAAGAAATAAGATTAAAACTTCAAGACAAACAAAACAAGAAATGTACAAATTTATATAAGATAAACTCTAAAATACTCCTGAAGGGTGGACTTCTGCTCCTATCTGGAAGTGAAAAAGCACCCTTCCCTCTACCTGCTAGGGTGTTGTAAGAGGAGGCCTAGTGGTGAGTCAGGACTTTCACCACCCCCAGAAGTAAAGAGGCTATTCACTCTGTGGTATCACTAGAAGCCACCGAGAAAGCAGTAATGAGGAGCTTCTTTCCCACATATCCTAAGAAGTATCAGTGGAGACCTATTTGGGAACTAGAATTGTCACTTACATCCCATAGTAACTAGGGGCGCCTCATCAGCTCAGGTGTCAATGAAGACCTATTGGAGAACTAGACTTCTAACCCAGTAAAAAGGCTGCCTCCCTCCTTTCCCTGATGGAGCAGTATCAAAAGAAAAATCTAAAACAGAAGGTTAGGTAATATCCAGAGACTTACAAAATAATACTCCAAGTGTCTGATTTAATTGAAAATCACCCATCATATTAAAAGTCAGGAAAATATCAAACAGATTGATAAAAACGTTCAATGGATGACAAATAATTTTCATAAAATGCTTCAATATGCAATAACAAATGCATGAAATAAATGAAATGATAGAAAGTCTAAACAAATATAGTGGTAGACATAAAGAAGAGCAAAATGAAAATTTTAGAAATAAAATTATGATAATCAAAATAGTACAATAAAAAAGTCATAAATGGAATCAAACAGTAGAATGGAGGAGACAAAGGAAAGAATCAGTGAACTTGGGGGAGGAGCAAGATTGTGGAGGAGTAGGATAGGAGACCTAAATATCATCAGGTCACAGGAATTCAGCTAGATAGTTATCAAACCATTTTGAACTCCTACAAACTCAACAGGAGATTGAAGAGAAAAAGAGAAACAGAAAATCTGTTCTAGGAACAGAAAATCGACCACTTTCTGGAAGGAAGGACGTGTAGAGAAGTGAATCCCAGGCAACATATGGCAAGAAAGGCCACAGGGGGAGGGGTGACTCCCAGCAAGTGAGGGAGCAGTGGAGCACAGAATCAGAACTTTTAGAACTCTGCTCTACTGAAGGACATCGCTCCAGAGGCTAAGCAGGGAGTGGAGCCCTCGCAGGGACAGTGTGGTCTCGGGAACCACAGGGTCACAGAAAGACCAGGGGTGTCTGAGTGTGGCAGAGCTCCCAGGTATCAGAGTGGGGAAGCCGGCTGCAGAGACGGAGCTAAGGAGTGAGCTCTCAGCTTGGGGTTACCTTAAACTGTGATCCAAGGCACAGTAGGATCACTGATCTTTGGGCAGGGATCCAACAAGTAACAGATCTGGGGAGACTCACCTTCCTCCTCTGGAAGGAGTAGTGTGGGAGAATGCTGCAGGAATCAGCTGGTTTTGGAGACACCAAACAGGGCCGTGCACCAGAGTCAGAAACACACGGTCACAGGCTGGGTGAGTTCAGAGTGCTGCCAGAGACCAGAGAGATGGGAGGGACTGGCTGCTTTTCTCTAAGGGTGCACTGAGAAGTGGGGCCCCAAGCTCTCAGCTCCTATGGGGGTGGAGACTAGGAGGCCACCATTTTCATTCCTGTCCTCCAAAGCTATACAGAAAGCGTTCAGGGAACAAAAGCTCCCAAGAGCAAAACTGAGCAGATTACTTAGCCTGGCCCTTGGCGAGGGCAGTGCAATTCTGCCTCAGGCAAAGACATTTGAGAATGATGGAAACAGGCGCCCCAGAAGATTACGAGAACATACAGCCAAGACCAAGTTCACTATTCAATGAGAACTGTGGAACTCCAGAGCTAGGGGAAAGCAACACATAGAATCCCTGGCTTTTTCCCCAGGATCCTTTAGTTTTTCAAAGTTTAATTTTTTTTTCTTACCTTATTTAAAAAAAAAAATTCCTCTTTCCTATTTTAACTTTTTAAAAACTATTTTATCTTATCGATACCTCTTTTAAAAACCTTTTAAAATTTTCATTGTTATAGTCATATTCTAGCCCTTATTGTATTTAACCTTATTTTTGTATACATACAAATTTTTTATTTGTTTGTTTAAAATTTTGGGATACAATTTCTTCTGATAGATCAAAATATCTATCAAAATATCTAAATATCTAAATCTAGCACATGACTGTTCTAGTCTCCAGCCTGATCACATTTTTTCCTCTTTTTGTGCTTTTTTTCAAACAACTTCTTACATACACTTTTTTAGAATCTTTTTTTAAATTTTCATCCTTACAGTCATATTACATCCCTTCATCATGTTTACCCTTATTTTTGTATATATATGTTTTTCTTTATTTAAAATGTTGGTGGGTAGTTCCCTCTAACAGAACAAAATACACCCATCAAATGTGTGGCTCTGTTTTATTTGCCAGTTATACACACACACACACACACACACACACTCCTATATATTTTTTTCTTCTTCTTTCCCCTCCTTTCTTCTCCCCCCAGTTTCGGGTCTCTTCTTATTTGGTTAGTATATATTTGGGGGGGGGTCATCGCTACCCTTTTATTATTTTGTTCTCTCATTCATCTATTCTTATCTGGATAAAAACACAAGGTAGGAAAATCACCACAAAAAAAAAAAAAAAGAACAAGAGGCAATACCAGTGGCTAGGGACCTAATCAATACAGAGATTAGTAATATGTCAGAAATAGAGTTCATAAGGACGATTATCAAGTGCTATCTGGGCTCAAAAAAAGCATGGAATATAATGGAGAATTCCTTTCTGGAGAAATAAAATCCCTTTCTGGAGAAATAAAAGAACTAAAATCTAACAAAGTTGAAATGAAAAAAGCTATTAATGAGGTGCAATAAAAAAATGGAGCCTCTTACTGCTAGGAAAAATGAGGCAGAAGAGAGAATTAGTGATATAGAAGACCAAATGATGGAGAATAAGAAAGCTGAGCAAAAGAGCAAACAACTACTGGACCATGGGGGAAGAATTTGAGAGATAAGTGATACTATAAGATGAAACAATATTAGAATAATTGGGATCCTAGAAGAAGAAGAAAGAGAGAGGGGGCAGAAGGTATATTGGAGCAAATGATAGCAGAGAATTTCCCTAATGTGCAAAGGGAATAAGCATCAAAATCCAGGAGGCACAGAGAACCACTCTCAAAATCAATAAAAATAGGTCCATACCCCATCATCTAAGAGTAAAACTTACAAGTCTCAGTGACAAAGAGAAAATCCTGAAAGCAACTTGGGACAAGAGGTCTGTAACATTCAATGGTAGAAATATTAGACTGGCAGCAGACCTATCGACAGAGATGTGGCAGGCCAGAAAGGACTGGCATGATATATTCACAGCACAAAATGAGAAAAATATGCAGCCAAGACTACTATATCCAGCTAGGCTGTCACTGAAAATAGAAGGAGAGATATAAAGCTTCCAGGACAAGCAAAAACTAAAAGAATTTGCAACCACCAAATTAGAGCTACAGGAAATAATGAAAGAGGTCCTCTAAGCAAAGAGAGAGCCTAAAAGTAACAGATCAGAAAGGAGCAGAGACAGCATACAGTAACAGTCACCATACAGGCAAAACAATGGCACTAAATTAATATCTTTCAATAGTTACCCTGAATGTAAATGGGCTAAATGCCCCAATCAAAAGACACAGGGTATCAGAATGGATTAAAAAAACAAGACCCACTGATATACTGTCTATAAGAAACTCATTTTTAGACCGAAAGACACGTCCAGATTTAAAGTGAGGCAGCAGAAAACAATTTACTATGCTAATGGACATCAAAAGAAAACTGGGGTGGCAATCCTTATATCAGATAAATTAGATTTTAAGCCAAAGTCTATGATAAGAGAAGGGGAAGTACACAATACCATACTTAAAGGGTCTGTCCAACAAGAAGATCTAACAATTTTAACTATTTATGCCCCTAACATGGGAGCAGCCAATTATATAAACCAATTAATAACAAAATTAAATAAACACATCAACAATAATACAATAATAGTAGGGGACTTTAACACCCTCCTCACTGAAATGGACAGATCATCTAAGCAAAAGATCAACAAGGAAATAAAGGCTTTAAATGACACACTGGACCAGGTGGACATCAGAGATATATTCAGAGCATTCCATCCCAAAGCAACAGAATACACCTTCTTTCATAGTGGACATGGAACATTTCCAAAATAGATCACATCTTGGGTCCCAAATCATGTCTCAACTAGTACCAAAAGATTGGAATCATTCCCTGCATATTTTCAGACCATAATGCTTTGAAACCAGAACTCATTCACAAGAGGAAAGTTGGAAACAACTCAAATACATGGAGGCTAAAGAGCATCCTACAAAAGAATGAATGGGTCAACCAGGAAATTAAAGAACTGAAAAAAATTCATGGAAATAAATAAAAATGAAAACACAACTGTTCGAAATCTGTAGGACACAGCAAAGGCAGGAAAGTATATAGCAATACAAGCCTTTCTCAAGAAACAAGAAAGGTCTCAAGTACACAACCTAACCCTATACCTAAAAGAGCTGGAGAAAGAACAGCAAAGAAAGACTAAACCCAGCAGGAGAAGAGAACTTAGAGAAGAAATCAATGAAACGGAAACCAAAAAAAAAAAAAAACAGTAGAACAAATCAACAAAGTTAGGAATTGGGTATTTTTAAAAGAATTTTAATAAGATTGATAAACCCCCAGCCAGACTAATCAAAAAGAAAAGAGAAAGGATGCAAATAAATAAAATCATGAATTAAAGAGGAGAGATCACAACTAACACCAAAGAAATACAAACAATTTTAAGAACATATTATGAGCAACTCTACGCCAGCAAATTTGATAATCTGGAAGAAGTGGATACATTCCTAGAGAATATAAACTACCAAAACTGAACCAGGAAGAAATAGAAAATCTGAACAGACCCATAACCAGTAAGGAGATTGAAGTTGTCATCAAAAAATCTCCCAACAAACAAGAGCCCAGGGCCAGATGGTTTCCCAGGGGAATTCTACTGAACATTTGAAGAAGAATTAATACCTATTCTCCTGAAACTGTTCCAAAAAATAGAAATGGAAGGAAAACTTTCAAATTCATTTTATGAGGCCAGAATTACCTTGATCCCCAAACCAGACAAAGACCCCAGCAAAAAAGAGAACTACAGTTCTCTTGACGAACACAGATGCGGAAATATCCTTGATGAACACAGATGCGGAAATTCTCACCAAAATACTAGCTAATAGGATCCAACAGTACATTAAAAGGATTATTCACCACAACCAAGTGGAATTTATTCCAGGGCTGTGAGGTTGGTTCAACATCCACAAATCAACCAATGTGATACAATAAATTAATAAAAGAAAGAACAAGACCATATGATACTCTCAATAGATGTTGAAAAAGCATTTGACAAAGTACAGCATTCTTTCTTGATCAAAACTCTTCACAGTGTAGGCACATAGCATACATATCTCAATATCACAAAGCCATCTATGAAAAATCCACAGAGAATATCATTCTCAGTGGGAAAAATCTGAGAGTTTTTCCCCTAAGGTCAGGAACATGGCAGGGATGTCCAGTATCATCACTGCTATTCAATATAGTACTAGATATCCTAGCTTCAGCAATTAGACAACAAAAAGAAATAAAAGGCATCCAAATCAGCAAAGAAAAAGTCAAACTCTCACTCTTTGCAGATGATATACTACTTTATGTGGAAAACCCAAAAGACTGCACTCCAAAACTGCTAGAACTCATACAGGAATTCAGTAAAGTGTCAGGATATAAAACCAATGACAGAAATCAGTTGCATTTCTTTACACCAACAACAAGACAGAAGAAAGAGAAATTAAGGAGTTGATCCCATTTACAATTGCACCCAAAACCATAAGATGCCTAGGAATAAACCTAACCAAAGAGGCAAAGAATCTGTACTCAGAAAACTATAAAGTACTCATGAAAGAAATTGAGGAAGACACAAAGAAATGGAAAAATGTTTCATGCTTATGGATTGGAAGAAAAAATACTGTGAAAATGCCTATGCTACCTAAAGCAATCTACACATTTAATGCAATACCTCAAAATATCATCAACTTTTTTCAAAGAAATGGAACAAATAATCCTAAAATTTATATGGAATCAGAAAAGACCCTGAATAGCCAGAGGAATGTTGAAAAAGAAAACAAAAGTTGGTGGCATCACAATTTCAGACTTCAAGCTCCATTAAAAAGCTGTCATCATCAAGACAGTATGGTACTGGCACAAAAACAGACACATAGATCAATGGAACAGAATAGAGAGCCCAGGAATGGACTCTCAACTCTATGGTCAACTAATCTTCAACAAAGTAGGAAAGAATGTCCAGTGGAAGAAAGACAGCCTCTTCATCAAACGGTGTTGGGAAAACTGGACAGCCACAACCAGAAGAATGAAACCAGACCATTTCCATACACCACACGCAAAAATAGATGCAAAATGGATGAAAGATCTCAATGTGAGAAAGGAATCCATGAAAATCCTTGAGGAGAACACAGGCAGCAACCTCCTCTACTTCAGTCACGGCAACTTCTTCCTAGAAACATCACCAAAAGTAAGGGATGCAAGGGCAAAAATGAACTATTGGGACTTCATCAAGATCAAAAGATTTTGCACAACAAAGGAAACAATCAACAAAACCAAAAGACAACTGACAAAATGGGAGAAGATATTTGCAAATGACATATCAGATAAAGGGCTAACATCCAAAATCTACAAAGAACTTATCAAACTCAACACTCAAAGAACAAATAATCCAATCAAGAAATGGGTAGAAGACATGAACAGACATTTCTGCAAAGAAGACATCCACATGGCCAACAGACACATGAAAAAGTGCTCCATCACTCAGCATCAGGAACATACAAATCAAAACCACAGTGATATACCACCTCACACCAGTCAGAATGGCTAAAATTAACAAGTCAAGAAATGACAGATGCTGGTGAGGTTGCACAGAAAGGGGAACCCTCCCACACTGTTGGTGGGAATGCAAGCTGGTGCAGCCGCTCTGAAAAACAGTACAGAGGTTCCTCAAAAAGTTGAAAATAGAGCTACCCTATGACCCAGCAATTGCACTACTGGGTATTTACCCTAAAGATACAAATGTAGGGATCTGAAGGGGCACGTGCACCTGAATGTTTATAGCAGCAATGTCCACAATAGCCAAACTACGAAAAGAACCTAGATGTTCATCAACAGATGAACGGATAAAGAAGATGTGGTATATATATGCAATGGAATACTATGCAGCCATAAAAAAACCAAAATCTTGCCATTTGCAATGATGTGGATGGAACTAAAGAGCACTATGTTAAGCGAAATAAGTCAATCAGAGAAAGACAATTATCATATGATCTCTCTGACAGGAGGAATTTGAGAGGCAGGGCAGGAGGTTGTGGGGGGTAGAAAGGGAAAAAATGAAACAAGATGAGATTGGGAGATAGACAAATCATAAGAGACTCTTAATCTCACAAAACAAACTGAGGGTTGCTGAGGGGTGGGGGAGTAGGAATAGGGTGGCTTGGTTGTGGACATTGGGGAGGGTATATTCTATGGTGAGTGCTATGAAATGTGTAAGCCTGATGATTCAAAGACCCGTACTCCTGGGGCAAATAATACATTATACGTTAATAAAAAAAAATCAGTGAACTTGAAGACAGAATAATAGAAATGATCCAATCTTTACAACAGAGAAGACAGACTGAGAAAGGAAGTTGAACAGAGCCTCAGTAACCTGTGAAACTATAACAAAAGATGTAACATTTGTGTCACTGGATTCCTAGAAGGGGAGGAAAAAGAGAAAGCAGCAGAAATAGTCCATAGTAAAATGGTAGAAAACTTTCCAAATTTGTCCAAAGACATAATTGCACATATTCAAAAAGTTGAATGATTCTGAACTGGATAAACCCAAACAAACCCACACCAAAAACATAATAATCAAACTTCTGAAAACCAAAGAGAAAGGGAAAAGAACAACAACAACAACAGTAACAAAAAACACTGAAAGCAGTTATATCAGAAAAGTCATCTTACCTATAAAGAAAAAACAATCTGAATAACAGTGGTCTTCTCATGAGCAATCAAGAAGGCCAAAAAGAAGGGTTTCAATAGTTTTTAAATGTTGAAAGAAAAGAATGTTTAACGCCAAATCCTATAGTCAGGGAAAATATTCTTCGGAAACTAAGGAAAAACCAAGGCATTCTTCAGAGGCAAAGAAAATTTGTTATCAGCAGATGTGAAAGAATGAGTAAAGCAAGTTATGTAAACAGAGGAAATGACAAGAGATGGAATCTTGGAACATCAAGAGAGAAATAAGAACAATGCAAAGAACAAAAGTATGCATAAATACATTTTTCTTCTCCTCTTGAGTGTCCTAAATTATATTTCATTGTTGAAGCAAAATTGTAACACTATTTCATATGGCTCTAAATGAATATAGGGGAATTATTAAGACAATTATAAATGGGGAGCACAAAGGGACGTTAAAGAAGGTCAGATTTTTCCATTTAACTCACACTGGGAAATAAGTGGTAGCTAATGAGGGCAAGGTTTCTAAAAATATTTACATTTTTATTTTTTAATTATTAATATTAATAAAACTATTAATATGAAATCATGTTTGAATCATGTTTATAAAATATTTTGAAGGGGTGCCTGGGTGGCTCATTTGGCTAAGCATCTGCCTTCTGCTCAGGTCACGATCTCAGGGTCCTGGGATCAAGCCCCAAATCAGGCTCCCTGCTCAGCAGGGAGTCTGCTTCTCCCTTTGCCTCTCTGCCTTCCACTCTCACTTTCTCTCAAATAAATAAATACATCTTTAAAAAATTTAAATATGCACAGATATCAATATAGATGTATGTGAATATGTGTGCATACATATATTTCTTTCCCAGCATAGCATATTCTAGAAGGAATCACACTAAATAGCAATGAGCAAATCTAGTACCCAGAAATTCATTTACAAATACCATTTTCCAACAAAAGGAAATTGATACTCCTAGGTCTGAGTCAGGGAAAATATAAGATGAACTTGGAACATCAATCATGTGATTGCAGAAAGTAAGAAGCTGCTGAAAAAAAGAAAAAGTGACATGTCTAAAGAACTCAGAAGACAACTGCAAAAAGCTACCAGTGCCCATATCTGGGACATTTTTAGCCAGTCATTACTTTAGATAGTAATGTTTTATAGTAAGTATCCATGAGTTTGCCCTAACACAATAAACAAACAATAAATAAGGTACGTGGATAGATAGACAGGTGGATACTTATATTTTAAGATAAAAGGGACTTTTTCTTATAGTACAATTTGAATATAAAAAGAATCATAGAAAGAAAAAGTCATCATTCTACAGACACACTGTAATAACGGTTCTAGTCAAGTATCATCATTGTATGGTAAAATTGGTTGGGAAAAGTATTATGAGAAATGGGATATTTGCAAATTTCAAACTATCTCCCCACAAGATGCTTATTAAAGTGGAAAATAATAATTTTATGGGGAAAAAGCTTGGCACACACCACCTTAACATAGTTATCAAAGTTACTATCACTAATATGAGATGTAGTCATCATGTACTTGGATGCTATGGAGTGAGAAGGGTTCGACTAATTTGTGTTACTCTTGCCAAAAAATGTATGACTCAGACTCAAGGAGAAATGTAAATCAAATGCAACCACAGTTCCTAGACTGTATATCAGAACAGTGAAAAAAAAATTAGTGGACAATTGGTAAGTTTGAATAAGGTATCTAGATTAGTTAATAGTATTGTATCAACATTAATTGTTTAATTTTTATAATTGTACTCTGGTTATGGAATTTGTTAACATTTAGAAAAGCTAGTAAAGGATTTTCAGAACTCTTTGGTACTGTTTGCAACTTTTTATAAATCTAAAATTATTTTTAAATAAAAAGTTTAAAAAAGGAAAATCAAATAAAATCATTATTTAACTTCTGCCTCTTCATTGCAACCTGATTGG
The DNA here is from genome assembly GCF_963455335.1 of Martes martes. Classification (NCBI taxonomy): domain Eukaryota; kingdom Metazoa; phylum Chordata; class Mammalia; order Carnivora; family Mustelidae; genus Martes; species Martes martes. The sequence continues at coordinate 26,952,687 of NC_137890.1, read as the reverse complement.
CCATCACCTATGGATTCAAATTTGTTGGTATAAATATCTTGAAATAATTGGAAATTTATGCAAAGAAAATGGGAGTTACACTGTATAAAATAAATTCAATATCCTATACTTGTATTTGGTTCTAAAAGATTTTAAGTTAAAATGGTTGAATTTATGACCATAGTTATATTATTAATCTTTAAATTTAGACTTAGATTACTCTGTAGTTTATAATTTTAAAGCTTTGTTGCTTCTTCCTTTCTTTTATGTAAACTTCTTATGGGTGAATAAAAAAAACAAGGATAGATTAGGAAGTACTAAAATAATTCAGGCTCTTATCATCATATTTTTCCAAATAAAGTTATCCCAATATATAATCTTAACAGGCAAGTCCTATTTGGTAAAGAAAATATGTATAAATGTTTGTGTTTCAGACATAGAATAAATTATAAACAGTGTAGCAATTTCATATGATTGGCAAAGAACAGAGCATATTGGGGTTTTGAACCTTTTTTTTTTTAATTTGAACCACAGTTTTATTAACATTTATCCTGATTTAGGTATTTGGTACATGTGCAGGCAATATTGGAATTGAGATAAAATATTTATACTTAATGTTTTGTGTAAGGCTAAAAAGAAGATAGTATCTTATTTGATAGCTTGAGCTAGTTGGAATTTGACCAGTTAATACGAATAACTTTGCTTGAAATCTTTATCTAGATGGTCAGAATTTAGATGGGTAAGCTGCCTGATTAATTCCAGATTTCAAATATTTTCATTCCAAATTCTCTTCCTGCCAAGATAAGTATCAGGAACAATATAGATGAGCACAAATGGTTTTGGAAATTTTATGTTGTTTAGGGTTAAAAATAAGTTCATGATATTTAAACTTCAGTTGTACTTGGTAAATATATCCTTTGTCAGATTCTAATTTTTAAACATTTTTGGAAGTAATTCTTGCAAGCTTTTGTCATACTCAGTATCCTTTGGAAGATGAATCCCAGTTGGCTGCATTTCATAGCACCTGCAATTTTCGGAAATAACTAAGATTTTCAGTTGACATGTCCCAGATATCAATTTATGTTACAAGTTAAATGATTATATCTGTATGCTTGTGAGCCAAGGTGCCTTTGTTAAGGAGACTATCTAATGATGAAGAGCAAATAAAGTCAAACAGTGATTTAAATCTCAACTCAAGAGGGAAAAATATACAAAAGTAATGCTTGGAATTTGACCTCAGCTGTTAAAGGGAAAATTAATTACAAGGATATGTAGAAGCTTAGCTTTTTCAATGTTGTTGGTTTCATAAGCTAAATTAAAAATATCTTTGGTAGTATTGCATGATATATGTAAATCCAGCAGTATTTTACTAAATCAATATTCTACAACTAAAGTTTGTAACATATAATAATGTCTCATTATTTTATGAGTTGACATTCTGAGATTTAAAATAAACAATGGAAGACTAAAAAGGAATGCAGATTGCCTGCGATTCAGGCCCAAATCTCACACTTTTAGTAGAAGGAAGTTCTCTCAAGATTGGATACAGTAATTGTACTGATTTAATTTGTTTAGAGCCCCTGGAACAAAAATGGCCCAGGAATGAGTAGGATAACAAATTAATAAAAGATTCAATAACAGAATCACAAAACAATCAGAAAATTTTGTATACAACCATATAACCGGGTCACTCTTTAAACGTTTAGTTATTATTTGGGAACCTGAGGATGTTGTGGAGGGAGGTGGTTTGGAAATTTATTTTATCTTATTTATTTTTTTTAAAGATTTTATGTATTTATTTGACAGAGAGTGAGAGCCAGTGAGAGAGGGAACAGAAGTGGGGGAGAGGGAGAAGCAGGCTTCTTTCTGAGCAAGGAGCTCGATTCAGGGCTCGATCCTGGGACTCTGGGATCATGACCTGAGCCAAAGGCAGATGCTTAACAACTGAGCCACCCAGGCACCCCAGGGCTTGGAAATTTATTATATATGTTCAGCACTAGGGTTTAAGGATGGATATTAGGATTTTAAATAAGAATATTTGAAAAGGTATCAGGGATTTTGTCTAGTCGAGATTTTACCTGACTTTAAAATACTATTAGGAGATAACAATTGACCCTTTATAGTTGGATTTTTAGGGAAAAAATTTCTCAAGATGCAGACAACTTTGACCCTAGAGCAAAGGGAATAGAGCAAAGGGAATAAAGAAGGGAATAGAGCAAAGGGAAAGAAGAAGAAGAAGAAGAAGAAGAAGAACAAGAACAAGAAGAACAAGAAGAACAAGAAGAACAAGAAGAACAAGAAGAACAAGAAGAAGAACAAGAACAACAACAAGAACAACAACAAGAACAACAACAAGAACAACAAGAAGAAGAAGAACAAGAACAAGAAGAACAAGAAGAAGAAGAGGAGGAGGAGAAGAGAAGAAGAAAAGAAGAAGAAGAAGAAGAAGAAGAAGAAGAAGAAGAAGAAGAAGAAGAAGAAGAAGAAGAAGAAGAGGAAGAGGAAGAGGAAGAGGAAGAGGAAGAAGAAGAAGAAGAAGAAGAAGAACAAGAACAAGAACAAGAACAAGAACAAGAACAAGAACAAGAACAAGAACAAGAAGAACAAGACGACGACGAAGGCCGGCTAATGGGGCAATTACAGGTAACAAATTCTGGGCTCTAGGGACTTGTTTCTCTAAGACAAACCTAGAAAGATAGAAACAAAGTTGTTGGGTAGAAAAGATGGGCAGAAGCACAAATGCCATTGAAGGGCCCATGTGCCCCTGCAAAAAAAGATTCTGGAATGCTTCAGTGACAAGGCAGACTTTGAGAAAGACAGAGAAATACTTGGGAAGAGCTGATAGAAATATATCCTTGCAGGGAGGAATGGGCTGTTTCTACCTTGCTCATCATTATGTTTCCAGGTCATAAGGGAGTATTTAACCCTTAGATACCACTTGGCAAAACTTTAAGGGAAAAAAATTCAGTCACTCCTCCTTTCTTTCCTTTACATTTTGGAACTTTAGCTACAGAATTCACCATAGTATGGTGAGTTATTATACAGCATGCTGAATATTGAGAGAGAACTGAATTTCAAGCAGAATAGAAATCAATCAAATTCTATTCACTAATAGTTTCAGAATATAGAAAAGTTACCTACTTCCATTGATTTTCAGTTTCCTCATCTGTGAATGGAGATTAATAAAACCAAAATTATATATAAGAAGTGTAGCACAATACCTAATGTAACATGGAGTGAGTAGATTGAATAACATAACTGGTAAATTCAGATTAGAGAGTACAGCAATAAATCTGCTGAAAAACTGGTCTAAATGAAGAGGTTGCTTTAGGAGTGTAGCAAATGGCATACTCACTCGTGATTTAGGCAACAGTACTAGTTACGAGAAGGGCAAGCTGTTATATCCCCTAATAGTGGTGAATATTTAGGAGTTATTTGGGCAATGCTTTACCCTAGAGCAAGGAAGATCATTTCTGTTACTGGCTATTGCTTAGCAATCCATTTCTAGAGCAATGCTAGTGTTAGGTTGTATAGGGACCTAAGCTGAATCTCTGTCCTACTGGTTCTCCAGTGAGAGTAAGAAGAGAACAACTGGTAGGAGCACCTTTGGAAACCAATATATCCCTGCAGTGAAGTGCATCTGAAGACTTATGGACAGAGGGAAACATAAGAAAACAGTGTGAGAATCTAGTAGTTATTCTGAAGACAACAAATAGAAGCTTGGGCAAGGCTTTAATTTCTACCACCAAGTAGAGGGCAAGGAGTATGGGAGAAGGGCTAGGGTTGTTGATGTGGTTTTTTCTGGGGTCAAGTTGGGGTGATAAGAAGGAGAGTCTGACACACTGTAATTCCAATTCCAGGGGAAATCAGAAAAAAAGCAGATGTCTAAACACAAACAGAATATCTTATAATTTAGGCTCATATTTCTAACACATTTGGCAGAGAGTTTCTAGAAGAAAGGCAGATCTTAAAGATACAAAAAATGAGGGAAGAAAAGTTAACATTCAAAGGAATATATTAAAATATGGCTGGCCTTAAAATGTAATAGGTACATTGAACTGAATTTGACATTCTTGGAAATTTTTAACAAAAGATGAATACTTTCATAAAAATAGAAATTGTTTATCTAAATTAGATGACAAACATTATTCTTTCTGAAGTCTTCTTTGTCATAGATCTATAATTTTCAACAATGAATGATGTCTTCATATATTTTTACCCAAAGCCTTTCCTTCACTCTTCTGAACACTCATTCTTCTAAATACTCCTTTGCGCTCAAAGGAAAACTAATGGAACAGGATTGATGCACTTTGTAAAACAGCTCAATCATAGTCGGACATTGGTATGTGTAATCCCACTTCACTATAGCCTTTATGACTTCATCTATCTCATAACTCACAGAAACTAAAATTTTTATTTTCTTGATTAATAATTTCTTTTTTTGAAAAAAAGATATGTTCCAAATCATAAAATTAAAGCTGTGTTTGTTTATAAAAAATAATTCTGTGCAAAGCTCCGTCTTCCCATTACCTAGCAATATTGTTTATACTAACAACTGGTGAGTCTCATGTTAAAGTCTCATCAGTAAATCTAAGCTGAGTTTTTAAAAATTCTCTAATCACTTCTTGGCCTTTTGGCTAAGATCAAGTATAAAAAATTCTCTAAAAGACTATATATATATATATATATATATATATATATATATATATTTCAGCATTTGTTGTAGTAGGCCCTGGAATATAGTCAGTAATAATTCTGGTCATGCTTAAGAAGCCTCTGTAGTTTGGTGAATCATTTGGAACATTGGATAAAGTGTATGAAACTAAATCAAGAATACAGCCCTGTGGCATATCATATGATAAAGAATCGTATCTCTAGGATAATCACAACCTACTTCTATCAGCTTGTGGCCCAAACTTCAATGTGGATTTTTAGAAGGAGTCTAATGGTGAATTTTAGCTAAAATTTCAAAGACAGCAGGTGAACAGAACATTTTGTTTCATTCCGAACCAAACTGTAGGCTGTTTGCCTTCCTTTTTAGGCAGCTTGTCCAACAAGTTGCCGTGGTAAGGTATTTTGGATGCTCTTGATGAAAGAGGTACTACCTAAAGTCAAATAGCTCTTAAGTATAAAAGCTAAGATAGGAATCCAGGTCTCTTGACTCCAGTTTTTTGGCCAAAATATATACTAAAGGGCTTAAATCACTAATCCTTTGTGAGAGAGTTAAGTAAATTTGGGTTTTATTTAATAATCAAGAAAGCACCCAAGTGTGGTTCCGTTAGAGAAAGAACACTCCTTTTGACGTCAGTGGAAACAGGACTTTATATTGAATTCAGGGTAGGGCTCTAAATGGACATTCCTGTTGCTTGATCATATTTCTTAGTAATCTCTTAATATTTACAGATAGAATGCCAAAAAAAAGTTAAGTGTGTGTTAATCAGTTCCTAAAAGGATTAGACCTTAACTTTAAGTATTAAACCTTTGCGTATCTTGTCAAAACCCTCAGTTTTGTTGGAATCCTAATTACTAACCTACTCCCCTGTGCAGACAGTCATGGGGAGGAAGTTCCTTCTCCCTGGACTGAAATAATTTATTAGTTTGTTGACAGATTACACAAGGCTGAGCTCTCTGCTTATCACAGTTAATGTCTCAAATATGCCCGAGGAGTGTGTATTTTGTACTTGTAAGGTCATCATGTTACCACAAGCTCTAGCCTGTTTGTTTGAACAAGGGCAAGAATATATACATAGGTCATTCAGTAAACTTATTAGTAGGAGGTGTGGTGGTTAAGATAAACACTCTATCTACATGGTACGTGAAGAAAAGCTCTCAAAATTCCTAGCTTGTCTTCCTATTCTAACACCAACACAAATTTTACACAAACTTATTTATCTGTCCTTCATTTTACATACATGCACATATGTCCTTATCATGCATCTGTATGAAACAGATTTAACCCAAGCAGAATTATTTATAAAATTAAGAAGTAAAAATACATCTGATACCATCACAGCTAATACTCATGATGTATCTCTAAATTTTTCTTAATATATATAATATTTTAATGCAAAAGTATGGATTGATGAGTTTCCTAAATTTGCTACCTAGTAGGAATATTTACTTTTATATTTCCTAAATCAGTTAGTATTTCTGAGGCCTTTCATATAATCTTAACATTTGGGATTCAATACCCAGTCTAATCTATCTCTTCTCATCAAATTTAAGAATAGTAAAAAGGATGAAAAATTTCTTCTGATAGTCACATGGATTCAGATCAAAATCCAATTATTGCCTGATGTGTTTCTTAAAAAAATCAATTAAGTAATCAGTGAGTATGTCCATAACTCAGGACCACTAGAGCTGTGAAGATATGATATAAGCAAATGAAAAAAAAAATAAAGAAAGAAAAGGTAATTTGTACTGTGGGAACATCTCAACATGAAAAGTATTAATTCTCCCATTTCCTTAATTTTTTTGCAAATGCAAAAATTATAATTCACTGGTAGAGCTCATTGAAGAATGTTAAGTTACAATTTGCCAGTGACTGAGGTAGTAGAGGCAATTCCTTCTCCCTTTGGTTGAACAATTGCCTACTTCTGAAGGACCATTTATTTGGTCTACAAGCTCCTTCAGGGGACTAACTCAGTGACAAGAGGAAGAGAGTTTCTGACCTGTCTGCCTTGGGACTCTTCATCCTGAGTCAGCATATTTTTGGGACTCCTGTCACCTGCTCTTCCATTTTTCATTGGCTATTTTTCCCATGTTTATTAAGAACAAATCTTGCTTTGTAGTTCAGAATTTTAAATTTTTTTCAAATTCACTATCATAAAGAACTTTACATATTTTTATTTTTTAATATCAAAGCTTGTGAATTTCTTGATTATTCTTTTTTTTATTAAGATTTTATTTACTTACTTGACAGAGATCACAAGTAGGCGGGGGTGGGGGAAGCAGGCTCCCTGCTGAGCAGAGAGGTACCCCATTTACTTCTTTTGCTTTATACCTTTACTTTAAAACTTCTCTATGGAAAGTCTGTATTCTTTTTACTCTTTATAACTTTATCTTATCATATTTATTCTCCATTGTTATATTTATTTAATTACTTCTTTGTCCACTACCTTATTATTTTTTCTTTCTTATCATATTTTATTTTCTTCAAAACATGTATCCCCTTTGATTATTTAACTTTTTCTTTTAATTTCCTAATTTTTCTTTTATGTAATTTTGTTGCTCCTTTTGATAACGGCCACAGCAGTGTAGTAGCAGCAGAAAGTAATATGGAGCATTTGTTTATTCATTCAGGAAAAAAAAATACTACATGACTACAAATTACTAGTCACATTATTCAGGAGAAATATTGATTACTGAATAAATCCTTTCCTCAGGCTTTGGAGTTTATATCATCACCATTATAATATGGATTTAGTGCAGTTTCTCTCAGCCGTTTCTCCAAATACGAGATTATTCTCTCAGGACCCCCTGAGTGCAGGTGATGCACATAGAGCTTTGGGAAATGCACTCACCCCCCTGATTCTCTCCTGACAAGAGAACAGATATTCAAGAACACCCTTACAGGGCCATAGATAAGCCGGCTGATGAGCATGCTTTTGCCAACGGGTGTTCTTCTGAATAATGTTTTTTTTTTTTTTTTAATTATGTTTGCATTTGTGAACGACAAAGCTGACTGTATTTCCCACTTTGTTTTGACTGCTGAAATAGTCACAGGTCTGTGGCCCACTTCTTGCAATTTATGGATTTATAGGGTGAACGTAGTGTACTAAAGTTCACCCCTGGCTGTCTCTTTCCTTTTCTTATCCTTATATGCAATTTGTCTTGATTTCTTTACTAATTAATATCCTTTGTGTTGCCTTTCCTCTTCTTTGCATTTTGAAAGGTGTTTTAAATTAGTTTTAAGAGTGAGACAGAGCCTTTTTTTATACTACCAAACATTTCTAACAGATTGTGTATTTTTGAGCAGAAACTATGCTCCATCTGCCTCTGCTGGCACTCAGTAGCATACTACCTGATACAAAAAAGGTGTGAATTCTAGCTTCATTGATTCCAGAGCAGTTCTGTGTTTTAATCGTCATATAGAAACCAAGTGTTTAGATTCATATACACCCTCATTTCAGATTAAAAAAAAAAATCATGCAATGAACATTGTTTCTAGGGTTGATCTCCATGGGGCTGGTGTTCTCAGGACAATAGCTTAAACAGTTTCTGGTTCCTATTCCTCTACCTCCTCCAAGAGCTTAGGATCCACTAATCAAAGGCATTTTCTTTCACAGGTCAACTGACATTCACAGATTTTTTGCCCACTTAGTATTGTGAGGTTTCCTTATAGCTTTCTCTGTTACCTTGGAAAAAATGTTAAGTATTTTTCCTAAGACTAAACATTTCTTAGGGATATGTATAATGAGGAGCAGACTGCTGTAAAGTTATGGAGAGGAACAAGAAGAAAAAAAGAAGGAGGTTTTCAGGGAAATCTACATCAAACTATTTAAGCAGAAATGAATTTGAACTATTCTTATGGAGTAAAATAGCTTTATTATCCTGTATATCCCTAAACGTAGTGCTGTATCTGGGGAAAGATTTGATCAGAACTAAAGGCCAAATTCTTCAGGAAATATCTGGAGTGTAACCTCTTGCTGTCTCTTACCCTGAGGATATAAGGAAATTATTCACATATGCTCAGTACAATGAGAAGATTCCTTTCCTCTTCCTGTGCATAGCAAAACCAACAGCCGCTGAGGGCACAAACCAGAGAATCCTTTAGAATGAGCAGATCAACACTTCTTTCTATAGGAAGAGTTAAGCATATATCTCTATTCTTTAGAGTGCCTTTTAAATCTTAAATGCAATGCATCCATGTTGACAACAAACTGGAAAGTTATGTGTATTTTTCGGAAAGCTCTCAAAACTTCAGATGGAGAGGCACAGGGGTATAGAAGGTAAATTACTGCATTGTATTTATTTATATGAAGCTGCCAGTAAATCTAGAAGGAAGTTTTATAGGTCTACAGATACTCCCTTTAATTCTGTGTGGAATACAATAGTTGCCACCAGCCAAGAGGCAACTATATAACAAAATAATCATTTATCAAAGGTTATATACATGATAATTTAAATATGTCGTCGGGAAATTCAAGTAATATAAAAAAAAATGTACAAACCTTTAAATGTAGGAAATTCCATTCTAGATTTCAATTCACATCTGTTTAAATACAGTCACCATAAATTATTTTATCCTAAAATCATTTTTTTTCAGCAATAAGCATGATATATTCCATTGTAACCCAATATTTCACTGGGATCAAATTAAATAGTCTAAAAGTTAATATTACTGTCTTAACTACACAAATGATCTATTTTTGAATGTCTGGTCTATTTAGCCACATTTGGCCTTTGATAATGATTATTTATGAGATAATTAATTTAATTCCATCATATAAACATAGCTTGAGTGCTGTCCATCAGATATTTGCATTTGCATATGCTAATCTGGGACACCTAGCTCCCCATCGTCTCTGTCATCCATATACATGCTGAAGACCAAACTCTAGAGCTATCTATGGTGGGTCCTGCCTAGAGCCCCACTTCTCCCTTCCATGACCACACTGACAGCTTCAATATGGCAATCAACAGGTTGATCTATCAGGGCCGTCCTTTATTTTTAAGTATGCCAAATACCAAAAGAACCAAATTTTCTTGGTCATCCTTCTTACCCACAACATCTCCCTCCCCCAAAGCCACACATATACATATACATACATATATATGTATATGTATATGTGTATGTATATGTATATGTGTGTATATACATATACGTATGTGTGTATGAGTATAAATATACGTTTATATATGTGCGTGTATATGTATGTACATTATATGTGTATGTACATATACATAGACATATATGTATGTATATTTTATCTGTATGTACATACACATACATATATATAAATATATATTTATACTCATATATACACACACATACATATATGACTTTACTTATAACAAGAGCTGAAATAGTCACTATATGGCAATGGCCAACTTTACAGGGCTTTTTAAGCCAATATTGCCAAGATAGTGATTCTAAGAATAATATATTGGGGAAAATTCCAATTGCCTGTTAACCATTGGCTTGTTGATATTGAGAACAGGTGCCACTAGATATAGTTATTTTTATACAATCCATTTTTAAAGCCTCGCAAAGACATTCTTGCTCATAAGATGCTTTTCACAGGGTGAAACCAAGATAACACCATAAATTTGGATATGTATCATAGAATCCTGAGTATGAGTTTGAAAAATTTTACAGATAAATTTTGCCTATCTACAAATTACTAAATAGAAGAAAAGTTTCTTTTTTTAACAGGCCACTTTTGAAATTTATTATAAATTTTCCTTCAGTGAAGCTATATTCCTTTTCCTTCAAAGCCTGTAATTTAAGTCAGTGGATGATTTTTAGCTGTATGGAATAAAAGAAAAATGATTTTTCCACATATGCGTAAGATTGTAACCATATGCACCCAATAGTGCAGTTTCTACTATGGGTTATATTACACCAAAATAAATGACAAAATTTCTGCCTGGAAAGTCAATATTACAGGAGACTAAGTGATGTAATAAAAATAACCAGAGTGTTGTCTGTTAACTTTAATTGGAATGTACTTTCACTGCAGTTTCCAGAATAAGATTAATATATATTAAGCAAAATAAAGGAAATTCAAATATATTAAATAAATTCAATAATTAAAACTATGTGCTATTTGTATTTTATAAACTTTGCTGCCTTTTTTGTATAAGCATTATTTTAAAAGAAATTAAGTAGGGACTATGATTAATTAGCATTGATTAATGAGTTTTGAGACCCAGAATAAATAAGGTTCTCCTCTCCTCCTTGCTCCTTTAAGTAGTTTTATAATTGAGATTTGCCTAAAGATTAACTTTTACATAAAGTGGTTTTAAGTAATAAGAATTGCCTTAGATTAAACTTTTTTAAGAAAAAGATTTTTTCTAATACAATGTTTGAAAACTACTGGAGAGTGTTAGAATATCCTTTTCCCAACTCTGGTTTTCTTGAGGAAGGATTTTTCCTCAACGCATTGGTGGCACCTACCCACCTCTACGACTACCCCGGAGTTACCTAGTTGATTGGAGTTACTTAGCTGATGGGTGCCAAAATTCATCCACAGTTACGTGAGATGGGTTAAACTCCAGAAATCCAGTACATGGATTCAACACATTAGTGTTTCTTTCTCCATTCGGATTACTGACCCTAATAAGTGTGTTCAATCTGAAGACTTAAAACATCCAGTGGTGGGATGCTCCAAGGTTCAGGCTTGGGGTAGTCTCCTTTGTTGATTTCATTTGGCTTTCACGATGTTATGTAACCTGGTTTTATCTGTAATAAATGGGATATTGTGGGCTTCCATCTTTGTTTTTATTTCTTAAATTGATCAGAATCTGGTCTGAGGATTAGAATGATGGTTGCTTCCAAAATCCCAATAGATTAAATGTCTTTCAAGTGTTTTCTCCTCTATACAGAAAGAATAAAATTTGCTACCAACCAGTGATTGATTACTAGGAGTCATGCTCTATTTTATGTGATTCTCACATATGGTATCTTTTAACTCCTCTATACTTCAACATAGTTGCTATTCTTATGTTCATTTTACTGATGAGGAAATTGAGACCCAAAGATGTTAAAGTTACTTGCTGAAGGATAAAACTAATAGGTGGAAGAAACATGACTCAAATTTACAATTTGGTTTGATTTTACTTTTTTTTTTTTAGATTTTTTTTTTTGAAAGATATACTTATTTATTTGAGAGAGAGAGAGAGCCCGCCTGATCAGGGGGATTGGCAGTGGGAGCAAGAAAGAATCCTCAAGCAGACTCCCTTCTCCAGGTGGGGTTTGCTCCCACGACCCTTAGATCATGACCTGAGCCAAAATCAAGAGTTAGACGCTCAACTGACTGAGCCACCCAGGTGTCCTAGGTTCAGTTTGATTTTAGAGACTATCTTTTTTTTTTTAATTATAAGACATTTAATGTGAAAAAAATTACATACTATGACATGATTAAATTAACGTGAATGTTTTTGTGTTGAGAAAAGTGCAATATTAAAAAAAATAGGTGCCTGCAGTTTAATCATCTTCTATCTGACCCCCTTCAATCTCCCATCTTTGATCAATCCAATGTTAATAAGTTGTTGTTTATCTCCTCAGAACTTTGTTCTTGCTCTTATAGAACTTGTAAACACACACTGATAATTTGGGTTTTTAATTTATATATTCATAATCATAATCAGTAAATTACTACAAGCTTTGTTTCTCACTATCATATATCCAGTTCTATTTTTAAGTTGACTTATTTATATTCATTATCTTACATGAATTAGATTACATCATACATGGCTATTTTTAAAGTTTTATTTTTCTATTTACTTCCCTCTGTCCCCTCTTCATTCTGTGCAACGGCATACAGCAACCCAACTACCTACATAAACATAGCTAAGACTGGCTGTACTTAAGTACTCTTCTACAAACTTATGTATTTATATAAAATATGTAGATTCATAACTTGGGTTTAGATAAATCAGGTTTTAAGAACTCAACTTTACAAGGAGTTTCATTAACTACCCCTATTTTTCTTGCAGTTTTCTTATGATTTAAAAGACTTCTGAAGGATTTCCTTTGCTTCAGGAACAGATGGGCACTATCACATGAGAGCCACTCACACAAAGTTTTATAGTTAATGCATTTTGTGGCAAGTTTTCCATTTGACGTCTCACAGTTTATAAACTCGTAGCAATAAAGATACTGGGCAGCACGCATCCCAAGATGTTGTGCCTTTTGTTGATTATGGTATCACTTGCATTCTTTTCATGGGTTTCTTTAGTCTTTCCTCTTTTTTTTTCCATTTAATGTAGAATTACATAAACTATTCATAGACATACATATTTTGCTTTAAGTATGGTTGAAAAATGCAAAATAATCACAAAAAATTAAAGAGAAATGTTGGCAAAATAGAATGATTAACTAAAGCATTTCCAGGATTATTCAGCTTTTCTCTTTGATTTCAGCTTTGTAAGTTGTAATTTTCTAGTGATTTGTCCATTTAAAATTTGGCAGATAATTGTCTATAACATTCTCTCATTATCTTTCATATGTCTGATGTCCTTATATTGACTAGTTGTGACTTGTATCTTTCTTTTTAAAATTTTCTCTGTGAGTCTCGCCAGTGATTTAGCAATTGTATTATGCTCTAGGAACTTTTGCTCTCTTGATTCTCTTGATCATATGTCTTATTAATATCTGCTCTTATTACTTTTCTCACTTTTTAATTTTATTTTATTGTCCATTCTATAATATACTGAATAGGTTCTTAATATGTTAGTGTTACAGCCTTTCTTCTTTCCTAGTATTTGCACTTAAAACTATAAGTGCTCCTCTAAGTATGGCTTTAGTACATTAAAAAAACTTTTTGTATGTAGATACTTTATTGTTGCTTATTTCAAAACTTTATTATTTTCTACTATGATTTTTTATAGGTAGGCTATTTAGAAAACTACTTTTATATTCAATAAGTGTGGCCATTTTCTAATATGTTTTTGCTTATGATTTCAAATACAATGAATTATGGTTAGAAAAAAATTTTATCATTTCAATCTCTTGGCATTTTTGTAAGACCCACTTTATTATCTACCATATGGTCATTATTTTTAGTCAATAATTGTAAATGTTTCTTGCATGTGTGCCTGAAAATAATGCTATACAGTATTTTTGATGGCTAGCATTCTACATATGTTCAAGAGATATATTTTAAAAATGTATTATTCAAACTTCTATATTTTTATGAAGTGTTTACATAATCTAGCAGTTATTTAGTAAAATGTTTCACTGTTATTGTGGATTTGTCTATGTCTCCTTTTAGTTTTATTAAATTAATAATAACTATTAAAATAATAAAGCTATTAAATTAATAGCTTTTATAGTTTAAATTCATATTATCAGGTACAAATACATTTATAATTACTACATATTCTTGGAAATTGTCAAAAAATGTCATTATGATGTGGCCCTTTTAATTTTAAGCAGAGATTGTGCAGTAAAGCTTGTTTTGTTAAATTTCAACAAAGCTCTACCAGCTCTTTCATTTGTTACCCTTTGATATAATCTTCTATTCCTTTATATTCCAACTTTCCACATCCTCATGTTTTAGAATATATAGCCATGACTCTTGCTTTTGCTGCTGCTGTTGGTTTTTATTAGTATTCAACCAAATAAATGATAAAAATCAATTGTTTGGAAATGGACAAGGTATGTAATAGGTCAGTGTTTGCTATGGCAATGGGTTCCTTGTAATATAAATTGTAGCTGCGTATTTCTTCTTCCATAGCTGCTGTGGGGCTTCCCAAAGACCAGATCCTGCAGACTGTATCTGAATGTGTTCAACACTAGTGATAAGCAACTAAAGGTGAGTGCATGGTTTTGAAATACTGCACTCAGGGTTCTCTGTGCGAGTAGTTTGTTAAGGTGCTTGCCTGAGAAGCCGGACTTAAAGTTTAGACAGATTATAAAGTAATCAAGTAAAGGATCATATTTATTCTTAAGATTTAGAATGTATTGTTCTGTGAGCTGCAGAGCTTTCTCCTATTTTTCTATACTGCAAACTGTATTTACCAACTATATGTATAATAAATACAATTGGTAAGAAATTCAGACATGGAGGGGCTCCTGGGTGGCTCCGTGGGTTAAGCTTCTGCCTGCAGCTAAGGTCATGATCTTGGGGTTCTGGGATCGAGCCCTACATCGGGCTCTCTGCTTGGCAGTGAACCTGCTTCCCCCTCCCCTCTGTCTGCCTCTTTGCCTACTTGTGATCTCTCTCTCTCTGTGTCAAATAAATAAATAAAATATTTTAAAAAAGAAAACAAATTCAGACACGGAAAGTTTGGAAAAAATCTAATATAAACAGATCAACTAGAGAGACACCTGCGTGGCTCAGTCTGCTGAGCATTGGACTCTTGGCTTCAGCTCAGGTCATGATCTTAGGATCGAGTCCCACATGGTGCTCTGTGCTGGGTGTGAAGATTGTTTGGGATTCTCTCCTTCTCCTTCTGCACACGCCCCCCCCCCCCCCCCCCCAGTTAGCACTCTTTCTCTCTTTTTCAAATAAATATATAAATAAATCTTTTTAAAAAAATAAATAAAATACAGTCCAAATTATATGAGATTACAGTTAAAAGTACATTAAATACTCCTAATTCTGAGAAATACACTAGTTTTGCGAACATGACAATTTTACGAGGTACTAAATGAGAAGAGAATTTTCTCTTCTCATCATAAGTGATGGTTTTCTATTCCAAATCGTAAATGATACTCAGAATGTGATATTTTGAAAAGTGTATAATTAGAGAATATGCCTCATGTGATTATTGATTCTTCTTAGAAATGCTGGGTTGAGATGAAAATATAGTAAGGATTAACAATGGCCTTTAAATTTCAGGGTATCTAATTATCTGGCTGGCCCAGAGGGAGTCACAATACCCTTTTGGAAAATATAGTAAGAAGACACATTTAGATAATTTTATAGCTCAATACAAATTTTAGTAGGCGATCACAGTTAATCATTACAAATAAAATGAACATATTATTTGGATGCAGCTAACACAGAGATTGGACAATGCAGACCAGATAAAAGAGAACAGTCACAGAACTCAAGATGGTAAAGAGACTGAGCCAAAGGGAGCAGGAAATCAGGGTGAAAACACAATTCCTCAAAAAATTCACTGAAACCTTATCTAGGGCATTGGATATTCCATAAAACTAGCCATGAGGACTTGAGCTAAATGTTAAAGCACACAGTAACCTCAGCTGTAGCTTGGCTAAATTTTGATTAATTTATATTTAAAGTGGAATTATCTTGGTGATTTGACTAAAATTCTCCCAGGAGATCAGAGTGAAAATGCTTAATTGTTAAATCTGACACCTTAGAGGATGAACAGGTTTAAAAATAGGAGAAGTATTATATATAATGGGAACATCAGTCTTCTGAGCTTTCAACATGTCAATGACCTTTTTAGAACATGTTTATATTAAAAATTTCTTTTGTTCCCATTCATAAATGCCAAAAAGCATATTTCACCAAATTTCATTTCAGAGAAAGACTAAAAAGACTGTTTCATATCTTTTTTTTTTTTTTTTTAATTTTTTTTATTTTAATAAACATATAATGTATTTTTATCCCCAGGGGTACAGGTCTGTGAATCGTCTGGTTTACACATTTCACAGCACTCATCATAGCACATACCCTCCCCAATGTCCATTTCCCCACCACCCTCCCCCATCCCCCTTCCCCCCCGCAACCCTCAGTCTGTTTCTTGAGATTGAGTCTTTTATGGTTTGTCTCCCTCCCAATCCCATCTTTTCATTTTTTCTTTTCCTACCTCCCCCCAAACCCCCCCACCTTGCATCTCCACTTCCTCATATCAAAGAGATCATATGATAGTTATATTTCTCCGATTGACTTATTTCGCTAAGCATGATACCCTCTAGTTCCATCCACGTCGTCGCAAATGGCAAGATTTCATGTCTTTTGATGGCTGCATAGTATTCCATTGTGTATATATACCACATCTTCTTTATCCATTCATCTGTTGATGGACATCTAGGCGCTTTCCACAGTTTGGCTATTGTGGACATTGCTGCTATAAACATTCGGGTGCACGTGCCCCTTCGGAGCACCACGTTTGTATCTTTAGGATATATACCCAGGAGTGCAATTGCTGGGTCGTAGGGTAGCTCTATTTTCAGTTTTTTGAGGAACCTCCACACTGTTTTCCAGAGTGGTTGCACCAGCTTGCATTCCCACCAACAGTGTAGGAGGGTTCCCCTCTCTCCGCATCCTCGCCAGCATCTGTCATTTCTTGACTTGTTAATTTTAGCCATTCTGACTGGTGTGAGGTGGTATCTCATTGTGGTTTTGATTTGTATTTCCCTGATGCCGAGTGATGTGGAGCATTTTTTCATGTGTCTGTTGGCCATCTGGATGTCTTCCTTGCAGAAATGTCTGTTCATGTCCTCTGCCCATTTCTTGACTGGATTATTTGTTCTTTGGGTATTGAGTTTGATAAGCTCTTTATAGATTTTGGATACGAGCCCTTTATCTGATATGTCGTTTGCAAATATCTTCTCCCATTCTGTCAGTTGTCTTTTGGTTTTGTTAACTGTTTCCTTTGCTGTGCAAAAGCTTTTGATCTTGATGAAATCCCAATAGTTCATTTTTGCCCTTGCTTCTGTTGCCTTTGGCGATGTTCCTAGGAAGAAGTTGCTGCGGTGGAGGTCAAAGAGGTTGCTGCCTGCATTGTCCTCAAGGATTTTGATAGATTCCTTTCGCACATTGAGGTCCTTCATCCACTTTGAGTCTATTTTCGTGTGTGGTGTAAGGAAATAGTCCAATTTCATGTTTCTGCATGTGGCTGTCCAATTTTCCCAGCACCATTTGTTGAAGAGGCTGTCTTTTTTCCATTGGACGTTCTTTCCTGCTTTGTCGAAGATTAGTTGACCATAGAGTTGAGGGTCTATTTCTGGGCTCTCTATTCTGTTCCATTGGTCTATATGTCTGTTTTTGTGCCAGTACCATACTGTCTTGATGATGACAGCTTTGTAATAGAGCTTGAAGTCTGGAATTGTGATACCACCGACTTTGGCTTTCTTTTTCAATATTCCTTTGGCTATTCGAGGTCTTTTCTGGTTCCATATAAATTTTAGGATTATTTGTTCTATTTCTTTAAAAAAAATGGATGGGATTTTGATAGGGATTGCATTAAATGTGTAGATTGCTTTAGGTAAAATAGACATTTTCACAATATTTGTTCTTCCAATCCATGAGCATGGAATATTTTTCCATTTCTTTGTGTCTTCCTCAATTTCTTTCATGAGTACTTTATAGTTTTCTGAGTATAGATTCTTTACCTCTTTGGTTAGATTTATTCCTAGGTATCTTATGGTTTTGGGTACGATTGTAAATGGGACTGACTCCTCAATTTCTCTTTCTTCTGTCTTGTTGTTAGTGTAAAGAAATGCGACTGATTTCTGTGCATTGACTTTATATCCTGACACTTTACTGAATTCCTGTATAAGTTCTAGCAGTTTTGGAGTGGAGCCTTTTGGGTTTTCCACATATAGTATCATATCATCTGCAAAGAGTGATAGTTTGACTTCTTCTTCGCCGATTTGGATGCCTTTAATTTCTTTTTGTTGTCTGATTGCTGAGGCTAGGACTTCTAGTACTATATTGAACAGCAGTGGTGATAACGGACATCCCTGCCGTGTTCCTGACCTTAGCGGAAAAGCTTTCAGTTTTTCTCCATTGAGAATGATATTTGCAGTGGGTTTTTCATAGATGGCTTTGATAATGTTGAGGTATGTGCCTTCTATCCCTACACTTTGAAGAGTTTTAATCAGGAAGGGATGCTGCACTTTGTCAAACGCTTTTTCAGCATCTATTGAGAGTATCATATGGTTCTTACTCTTTCTTTTATTAATGTATTGTATCACATTGATGGATTTGCGGATGTTGAACCAACCTTGCAGCCCTGGAATAAATCCCACTTGGTCGTGGTGAATAATCCTTTTAATGTACTGTTGGATCCTATTGGCCAGTATTTTGGTGAGAATTTTCGCATCTGTGTTCATCAAGGATATTGGTCTGTAATTCTCTTTTTTGGTGGGATCCTTGTCTGGTTTTGGGATCAAGGTGATGCTGGCCTCATAGAATGAGTTTGGAAGTTTTCCTTCCATTTCTATTTTTTGGAACAGTTTCAGGAGAATAGGAATTAATTCTTCTTTAAATGTTTGGTAGAATTCCCCTGGGAAGCCGTCTGGTCCTGGACTTTTGTTTGTTTGGAGATTTTTGATGACTGTTTCAATCTCCTTACTGGTTATGGGTCTGTTCAGGTTATCTATTTCTTCCTGGTTCAGTTGTGGTAGTTTATACATCTCTAGAAATGTATCCATTTCTTCCAGGTTGTCAAATTTGTTGCCATAGAGTTGCTCGTAGTATGTTCTTATAATTGTTTGTATTTCTTTGGTGTTGGTTGTGATCTCTCCTCTTTCATTCATGATTTTATTTATTTGCGTCCTTTCTCTTTTCTTTTTGAGAAGTCTGGCCAGGGGCTTATCAATCTTATTAATTCTTTCAAAGAACCAGCTCCTAGTTTTGTTGATTTGTTCTATTGTTTTTTTAGTTTCTATTTCATTGATTTCTGCTCTGATCTTTATGATTTCTCTTCTCCTGCTGGGTTTAGGCTTTCTTTGTTGTTCTCTCTCCAGCTCCTTTAGGTGTAGGGTTAGGTTGTGTATTTGAGACCTTTCTTGTTTCTTGAGAAAGGCTTGCACTGCTATATATTTTCCTCTCAGGACTGCCTTTGTTGTGTCCCACAGATTTTGAACTGTTGTGTTTTCATTATCATTTGTTTCCATGAATTTTTTCAATTCTTCTTTAATTTCCTGGTTGACCCATTCATTTTTTAGAAGGATGCTGTTTAGTCTCCATGTATTTGCGTTCTTTCCAAATTTCCTCTTGTGATTGAGTTCGAGCTTCAGAGCATTGTGGTCTGAAAATATGCAGGGAATGATCTCGATCTTTTGGTACCGATTGAGACCTGATTTATGACCCAGGATGTGGTCTATTCTGGAGAATGTTCCATGTGCACTAGAGAAGAATGTATATTCTGTTGCTTTGGGATGGAATGTTCTGAATATATCTGTGATGTCCATCTGGTCCAGTGTGTCATTTAAGGCCTTTATTTCCTTGTTGATCTTTTGCTTAGATGATCTGTCCATTTCAGTGAGGGGAGTGTTAAAGTCCCCTGCTATTATTGTATTACTGTCGATGTATTTCTTTGATTTTGTTATTAATTGGTTTATATAGTTGGCTGCTCCCATGTTAGGGGCATAGATATTTAAGATTGTTAGATCTTCTTGTTGGACAGACCCTTTGAGTATGATATAGTGTCCTTCCTCATCTCTTATTATAGTCTTTGGCTTAAAATCTAATTGATCTGATATAAGGATTGCCACCCCAGCTTTCTTCTGATGTCCATTAGCATGGTACATTGTTTTCCACCCCCTCACTTTAAATCTGGAGGTGTCTTCGGGTCTAAAATGAGTTTCTTGGAGGCAGCATATGGATGGGTTTTGTTTTTTTATCCATTCTGATACCCTGTGTCTTTTGATTGGGGCATTTAGCCCATTAACATTCAGGGTAACTATTGAGAGATATGAATTTAGTGCCATTGTATTGCCTGTAAGATGATTGTTACTGTATATTGTTTCTGTTTCTTTCTGATCTACTACTTTTAGGGTCTCTCTTTGCTTAGAGGACCCCTTTCAATATTTCCTGTAGAGCTGGTTTGGTGTTTGCAAATTCTTTCAGCTTTTGTTTGTCCTGGAAGCTCTTTATCTCTCCTTCTATTTTCAATGATAGCCTAGCCGGATATAGTATTCTTGGCTGCATGTTTTTCTCGTTTAGTGCTCTGAATATGTCATGCCAGTTCTTTCTGGCCTGCCAGGTCTCTGTGGATAGGTCCGCTGCCAATCTAATGTTTTTACCCTTGTATGTTACAGACTTCTTTTCCCGGGCTGCTTTCAGGATTTTCTCTTTGTCGCTAAGACTTGTAAATTTTACTATCAGGTGACGAGGTGTGGACCTATTTTTATTGATTTTGAGGGGCGTTCTTAGCATCTCCTGGATTTTGATGTTTGTTCCCTTTGCCATATTAGGGAAATTCTCTCCAATAATTGTCTCCAATATACCTTCTGCTCCCCTCTCTCTTTCTTCTTCTTCTGGTATCCCAATTATTCTAATGTTGTGTCGTCTTATGGTGTCACTTATCTCTCGAATCCTCTCCTCGTGTTCCAGTAGTTGTTTGTCTCTCTTTTGCTCAGCTTCTTTATTCTCTGTCATTTGGTCTTCTATGTCACTAATTCTTTCTTCTGCCTCATTTATCCTGGCAGTGAGAGCTTCCATTTTTGATTGCACCTCATGAATAGCTTTTTTGATTTCAACTTGGTTAGATTTTAGTTCTTTTATTTCTCCAGAAAGGGCTTTTATCTCTCCGGAGAGGGTTTCTCTAATATCTTCTATGCCTTTTTCGAGCCCGGCTAGAACCTTGAGAATTGTCATTCTGAACTCTAGATCTGTCATGCTACCTATGTCTGTATTGATTAGGTCTCCAGCCTTCGGTACGGCCTCTTGTTCTTTTTTTTGAGGTGAGTTTTTCCGCCTTGTCATTTTGTCCAGGTAGGATTTGCTTTCTGCTGCTGTGGAATTCCGCTGTTCTTGGTGACTGAAGTTGGTTTTGGATGGTTTCTTGTTGATCTTCTGGGGGAGGGGCCTGTTGTAGTGATTCTCAAGTGTCTTTGCCGCAGGCGGAATTGCACCGCCCTTGCCAGGGGCCGGGCTAAGTAATCCGCTCGGGTTCGCTTTCGGGAGCTTTTGTTCCCTGAGCGCTTTCCGTAGAGTTCCGGAGGACGGGAATGAAGATGGCGGCCTCCCAATCTCTCGGCCCGGAGGAGCCGAGAGCTTGGGGTTCCGCTCCTCAGTGCGCTCTCAGAGCAAAGCGCCCAATAGCCCCGCCTCCCTGGCTTGCGGTCGCGCCTCGAGGAAAGCAGTCAATTGTTGGAGCTGGAGAAAAGCGCCGGGTCGCTTTTGTCTCCGTGGCCTCCGGCCGCGCTCCGAGCCCACCCAGCCTGCGACCGGCACAAGGTAACCCCGGGCTTAGAGCTCACTCCTCGGCTTTGTCACTATAGCCAGCTTCCCCGCTCTAATACCTGCGAGCTCTGCGGCACTCAGACACCCCCAGTCCTTCTGTGACCCCGCGGGTCCTGGGGTTATGCTGACCCCGCCTGGGTTTCCCCCCAGTTTAGCCTCTGGAGCGATGTCTCCCAGTGGAGCCGACTTTTAAAAGTCCCGATTTTGTGCTCCGTCGCTCCGCCGCTTGCCGGGTGCCGGCCCCTCCCCCCGGGGTCTATCTTCCCGTCGCTTTGGATTCACTTCTCCGCAGGTCCTACCTTTCAGAAAGTGATCGATTTTCTGTTTCTGGGATTGTTGCTCTTCTTCTCTTCGATTTCCCGTTGGATTTATAGGTGTTCACAATGGTTAGATAAGCTATCTAGCTGATCTCCTGCTACCCGATGTCGTCTCAGCCTGCTACTTCTCCGCCATCTTGACTCCTCCCCCCTGTTTCATATCTTATTTAAAATCTGTTGCAATAAAGATTATAAAAAATTGAAGCCTTATTCTTAGGTACTTGGAAAAAAGTATTAATAAAGAAAATTAATTGTGAATGAAATAAAATCTCTCTCAGAAATACATATATTTTAGATTTTAAAATACTGAAGTATATATATGTACACAAATTATACATGTACAGCTTGATGAATTTTCAGAATGAACACACCAAACTTGTCAGTGTACACGCACACACACACACACACACACCCCTGTTGTGACTATCTGGATTACATTTACTTCATGGACCAATATGAGAATAACTTACATTTTTACCTCACTGAGTCCTCAGTGATGCAGTGATGAAATCCTCAGTGAGAAGTTCTAGCTCTTCTAATTCATCTATCCACCTTAATTTTTTAAAAACTCTGGATTTTCATTTATTTACTCATTCATCCACACATACATTTGGAGACACAGTTATGGATAAGCCTCTCTTTTGTTCTGTGAGTAGTTTTAAGCTAACAGGGTAAATGAGATATGCATATAAATGACAATAATGCAAGTTGAGTCATTTTAAATTCTTGGAAATGGCACACATAAAGTAAAAACAAAATTCAAAGAAAATAATG
Source organism: Martes martes (assembly GCF_963455335.1). NCBI lineage: Eukaryota > Metazoa > Chordata > Mammalia > Carnivora > Mustelidae > Martes > Martes martes. Next base: position 26,929,835 of record NC_137890.1, on the reverse strand, counting down.
AATCGAAAACACAATCAAGAATGACTTCGTGGAAGAGAAAGCTTTTGAATTCGTCCTTGAAGAAAGGAGCCAACTAAAATATCCAGCAAGAGGGTAATAACATTGTAAGCACCGCATGAAGTCATGATGGCAAAAATGTATACAGCACGGGTAAATTGCTGGGTCTCACACCCAGGGTTTTTGTTTCAATATGTCTGGGGTGGTTGAGCCTGAGGATTTGCATATCTTACAAGTATTCAAATATGTGATTATGATACTGCTGGTCTTGAGGACTACATTTAGAGAACCACTGCTGTTGCAAAGTAGTCTCCCTTGGTGCAGGCAGAAGTCTCCCTGAACTCCTGGGATTACTCTAATCCATGCTATCTGGATTATATATCTCGCCTGAACAGTACCTGTAGCTTGGATGCTCATGTTGTACAGGCCTGGATCCTATGCCCACCTTTGTATCTTGAAGCAGATCACATGGGCTGAGAAAAGTAAGAATCCCAAAAGGATATTTTAGACACCATTCCAAAAGTGAAGGAGTACTAGGCAAACACAAATATTCATCAGTGTGCTTTAATTCACAGCTCTTTAAGTTGACTGAATTATTAATAAAAACATATGTTATATTCCCCATTAAAATAACTTTAAATGATTACAGCTTCACTGAAAATGTGGCATTTGGACTTTAAAATCTCGTAGTATCAACCATAACATGGAAGAGTATATGTGTTTTCAAAACATTTCAATATATAACGCATAATGGCTGAGAAGAAACATTTATTTGTAAATTACAACCTGAAGATGAGGTTAATTCAGAATAACTTGTTGCCTAGCTGAACGTGGGTAGCATTCACTTTGTAAGTTATGTGAATGGAAACCATGCAGTTGTGCAACATAGCTGATCCTTAATTACATTCAGAATTTTCCATGAGGTATACCTCATTAGGCAGATAACCGGTTTTGTGGATTTGACATTTTATTGGTCAGGTTATAACGCAGTTTTCTCAAAGAAAGTTTTTTTTATTAATCTAGAAAATATTTCTTCCTTGGCAGATATGATTTCCGCCAGTCTAGATGGAGCCTGCTCTAAAAACCCTCGGCATGGATCTGGATTCTTTCACATGCATCCTTTCTTGAAACATGCTGACTAGAGTTCCAGAATGTCTGCATTCTCCACAAACCCACAATATTCCTATGGGACTGTGATAAAGTTACTTACTTTATAGTATTAACGTAAGGAGTTATAGAGTAACAAATTTTTTATCTCTTTTGACATACATTTAGCAATGGCATACCAGCAACAGATAGAAAGCCTTGCAGCAATTTTATCACCCTCAAAAATGATTTATGGAGAAAAAAATTATTAAAGCCCACTTCAAGTTCAACTTGTGAAAACTCGGTGTCCAGACACAGATAAAGTGATTTCCAAATAAAATGACCATGTGAGGGATATTTTCTCACATTTTAATTCTTTGGGAAATGGGTAATTTCAGAATAAATAGGGAAAGAAAGGGAGTAATTCTTTAGGCAGACATGCTATCCTGTGAACTTGCCCTTGTGAAAAACTGCCCATGAGCATATTTAAGGGCTTATTGTTCTGTTTTCTGTGTATATAAGGTATGATCATACATCTGGGGAATGAGTTATGAAATGGAAAATGTCCCCTGGCCTGAGACTACCGACGTAGCTGTTCCGGTGTTGCTTTGGCATGGTGACAACATTCAAAAATTCTTCTTAGTGCAGCCAGAATTGAGAGTCTCAATTTCTCTCAAAAAAGTAAGGTAAAAACAGTCCTAATTTGCACATGCTCCTTGTCTGATTTTATAATCTTGACCAAGAAATCACAACAGCAACTTATGTGTTCAATTATAAGATAGTTTTGAAGCATCCTTTCTCATTTTTTAAATTTGCTTTCAAATGTTATTTAATATCCAGCTAAACAACAAGTAAAATATGTGTGAATATTTGTATCGCTGTCCAAAAGACATAGATGAGTAGCAATGAAATAAATATGATGACTCTTTCCTTGGCTCTAGGTTTGTTGGTTATGGACAGAAAAAGTTAAGAAGTGTGTGTGTGTGTGTGTGTGTGTGTGTGTGTTTTAATAATGCTCTGTCTCTATTATTTGGAGATGATTTATCCAGTTGTCAACCTATTTAATCTAATTTCCTAGTAGTTTGTAACTGGGTGGCATGAAGAGAAACATGAGGGGATTTCAGCATAAACCTATTAACTTTCTATTACTACTTAAGTTTATTGGAAAAGAAAAATGTGCATGTACTAAAATATTTATGAAAATGTGATTTTGTAATCTCTTAATACTGAACTATTTTTTCCTAAGGCTTAAAGATTGTAAAATGGTCATGAGATTCCTTTTTTTTTTTTTTATATTTAGACATGCTTTTTAAAAATTTGCTTGAACAGGACATCAGCAAGATGGTGGAATAAGAGGTCCCCTCCTCATATCCCATCATAGTAACAATAATTTGGCAGCCATTCATGGACAAAGGTGCTTCTGTGGGAACTTTGGGATCCAGGTAGGAAGTTTGGAAGCCATGGTGGAGCCCACAACAAAGGAAGGTCATTTAAGAAGGCTAGCCCATGTCCAGATGGCTGGCTTATGAACCATGGTTCTGGTTATAGAACAGCCATATCCCCTAGGAATTTGGCTACACTAGGTCTTGGTCCTGTCATCAGCACCATCCACTAAGGGACCTAGGAGAAGCCCTCCCTCCTCAAGCCTTGGGTAACAGGTCTGCCAACTTCAGTCCCATCTGTGTAACATGAAGCAACCCATGGGCCCACTCCACCGCTGGATACACATCAGAAAGTAATGTAAATAGCAACATGGATAACATAAAATATGGTGGGGGAGATTAAAAGTATAAAGTTTTTGTGTGCAATCAAATTTAAGTTGTTATCAGCTTAAAATAGCTTGTTAAAGTATAAAATGTCTTATGTAAGCCTCATGGTAATCACAATGAAAAACCTATGCTAGATATGCAAAAGATTAAAAAAAAAAAGAATTTGAGCAAAAATTTTTAAAAAATCAAATCAGAAAGGGAGGTAACAAGAGAAGAAAGGAACAAAGAAACTATGAAACAAAGTCAGAAAACAATAAAATGATAAGGGTAAGTCTTTACCTACCAATAATTATTTCAAATGTAAATGGATTAAATTCTTCAATGAAAAGACATATAGTTACTGAATTAGTAAAAAAAAAAAATTCAATCAACAATATGTTACCTGAAAGAAACTCACTTTACCTTTAAGGAAGCACACAGGTGAAAGGTGAAGGGATAGAAAAACCCTATTCTATGCAAGTGATAAACCACCAGAAGAGAACAGGGGTGACTATACTCATTTCAGACAAAACAGCCTTGTCAAAATCTGTCACAAAAGACAAAGAAGGTAACTATAGAATGACGGAGGTGTTGGTTCATCAAGAGTATATAATAATTGTAAATATACATGCATCCAATATCGAAGCACCTAAATATATATAGATGAAGCAAATATTAACAGGTCTAAGGTAGAGACAGCAATGCAATAATAGGACTTCAATATTCCACTATTAACAATGGATAAATCATTCAGACAGAAAATTAATAAGGACATACTGGACATCAGTCACACTTTAGAGCAATGGACCTAACAGACATACTGGATATTCCATCCATGGCAATCTTAAAATTTATATAAAACCATAAAAAACACTGCATAGCCAAAACAATCTTGAGCAAGAACAAAGCTGGAGGCATCACACAACCTGATTTCCAACTATATTACAAAGCAGTAGTAATCAAAATAGCATGGTATTGGTGTAAAAACAGACAACCAAGAGAACAAAATGCAGAGCCCAGAAATAAACCCATGCGTATATGGTCAACTATCAGTGACAAAGGTGCTAAGAATACACAGTGGGGTAAGGACAGTCTCTTCAATAAATGGTGCTTAAAACGGTGCATTGTATCCACATGCAAAAAGAATGAAATTAGGCCTTTATCTTATACCATACACAAAAATCAACTCAAAACGTACTAAAGACTTGAATGCAAAACCTGAAACCTCTATATTTTCTTAAAAGAAAATATAGAGAAAATTTCTAAACTTGGTCTTGGCAATTTTTTTTTTTTTTTTTTTGGTATGGCACCAAAAGGAGAGGCACCAAAACCAAAAATACACAAGTGAGACTACATCAAACCAAAAAGCTTCAGCACAGCAAAGAAAACAATCAATAAAATGAAAAGGCAACCTGTGGAATGGGAGTATTTGTAAACCACCTATCTGACAATAGATTAGTATCCAAAAATATATAACGACCTCATACAACTCAACAGCAAAATCCCCCAAAATTTTATTAAAACTTAGTCATATGGACACTGGGGAAGGTATGCACTATGGTGAGTGCTGTGAAGTGTGTAAACCTGGCGATTCACAGACCTGTACCCCTGAGGCTAATAATAAATTATATGTTAATTTAAAAATTAAAAAAAAAACTTAGTCAAAGGACTTGAACAGACATTTTTCCAAAGAAAGCATACACATAGCCAAAAAGTATATGAAAATATGCTTAATAACATCAGGGAAATGCAAATCAAAACCACAATGAGATGTCTGACCTCATGCCTGTTATAGGATGGTTCTTATCAAAACCACAAGAGATAGCTAGTGCTGGTGAGCCTATGAAGTAATTGGAACCCTGTGTACTGTTTGGGGGAATAAAAAATGGTATGCCGGCTATGGAAAATAATATAGAAGTTCCTCAAAATATAAAAAATATGACTATCATATCATCCAATAACCCCCTCTGGGCACATATTCAAAATAAATCAAGTAAGTTTCTCAAATAGATGGCTGTACTGTATTTTTGTTGCAGTATTATTCACAATAGACAAGATATGGAAACAATCTAAATGTCTATCAGCAGATGGATGGATAAAGAAAATACATTGTGTGTGTGAGTGTGTGTGTTGTGGGATAGTGTTCATTTATACAAAAAGAATGAAATCTTGCCATTTGCAACAACATGAATGAACCTGGAAGACATAATGCTAAGTGAAATAAGCTGGACATGGAAAGGTAAATGCTCATGATCTCACACATGGAATCTAAAAAAATCAAACTCAGAAACAGAGAGAAAAATGGTGGTTACTAGAGGTTGGGGTTGGAGGAAATGAGATGTTGGTGAAAGTGTATAAATGTTCTGTTTTAAGGTGAAGGAGATCTAGGGATCTAATTCACAGCGTACTGACTATAGTTAATAATACTGTATTTATTGTGTTCTTGAGATTTGTGAAGAGAGTAGATATGAAGTGTTTTCACCACATGCACATACACACACACACACACACACACACACACCATTGTTAACTATGAGGTGATGGATGTGTTAAGTAGCTTGGTTACAGAAGTCATTTCACAATGTATATATATCATCATGTTGGATACCTTAAATATTTATGTTTATATTTGTCAATTATACCTCTAGGAAGTTAAAATATTGCTTGAACAAAACATTAAATTTATCAGTTTGGTAAAAATGGCTCATTTTCCTCTTCTACTCTTTGCCTGGATATATATTTTTCTGAAGAAATGTAAATTTAGACAGAATTAAAAGACACAAATGAAACTATTAAAGATAATAGAAAAAGAGATGAAAATGTTTTATTTTGTAACTTTGCCCTGTATTATTTCTCATCAGGCATACTAAAATATTGTAATGCTTGAAAAATTACAGTAATAACTGGAGTCACAAAAATTAGGTACTTGGATAGGAAAATTTATATTTCTATAGCAGGTTCCAAACTTGGGAAACAACAAATGTTCAATTTCCTCAAACTGACTGCTAATTTGCAAGAAAGGAAGTATTTTATCCATTGTCATTCTTGTACTAAAATTTAATTCTGGTATGATTAACAGAATTGGGTAATGTATTATTTTCGGTGAGATAATTCTGCAAAATCTCTTAAGCTGCAGTTTTATTGATTTAGCTGACTTTATACAATGAAATACCTGAAGCTATGATTTGACAGAATATTTTATAATGTATGTATTTACTTATCCACTATAGAACTGGAATTTTCTTTGGTTGTAACTGCTCTTAATTTACTAGATTTCTAAGTTTGAAATACAGACACTGAATTTCATAAGTTAAACCTTAAGAAAATGAAGTTGTTTTCTCTTAGGCAGATTTTCAAGGTGGGCAAGTATGTAAAGATTCTTTCTCTGTAGCTGTTTTATTAACAATAAATATTTCCTCTTTGTTACAAGTAAAGGTAGATATTTTCTTTTTTTTTTTTTTAATTTATTTGACAGACAGATCACAAGTAGGCAGAGAGGAAGGCAGAGAGAGAAGAAGGCAGAGAGAGAGGAAGGCAGAGAGAGAGGAAGGGAAGCAGGCTCCCTGCTGAGCAGAGAACCCGATGTGGGGCTCGATCCCAGGACCCGGGATCATGACCTGAGCCGAAGACAGAGGCTTTAACCCACTGAGCCACCCAGGTGCCCCAAGGTAGATATTTTCTTAAAATAATATGTACTTAGATGCACTACATTTTTTTTAAAGACTTTATTTATTTATTTGACAGACAGAGACCACAAGTAGGCAGAGAGGGAGGAGGAAGAAGGCTCCCTGCTGAGCAGAGAGCCCGATGTGATGTGATGCGGGGCTCAATCCCAGAACTCTGGGATCATGACTTGAGCCGAAGGCAGAGGCTTTAACCCACTGAGCCACCCAGGCATCCCAGATGAACTATATTTGAAATAAAAAGAGATGTTCTGATATTTGCAGTGTGTTAAATTACAAAATCTCTCTCCTACTTCCCTCTTTCATTTGTTCTCTTTTTCTTAATTGTATTTACAATAACAATCATATGAGAGTTTTGAAAAATACAGGCAACAGAGCAATTTCATGATTAAAAATAAGAAAGAATAAGAAAGAAGGAATTCCAGATGCTTCTCAATACCTGGTAACAGAAAACCTTGAAGGATTTTATGTTTATAGAAAGTTATTACATATTATCCTGCAGGTGCCTTTCAGGAATGGGTGTTTTCATCAGAGAAATGGTTAAGACAGAGATATTAAGTCACTGAAGTCAACATCTATTTGCATTACTTTTGGGGTAAAATGGTGCTGATACCAATAATGACACCCATTTTTTAAAAATTGAGCAGTTCAATATTTTGATATGAACTTCAACAGTGATGAATAATTTGGGAGTTTTCTTCACTACAGAAAAATATTAAGTTCTAACTTCAAAAACATTTTTAACGTACTGGGTACTTCTGTGGTTCTTGAATTTTAGTTTCTTTTTGGCACACCAGGAATCACTCATTCATATCTGTGCCTACTTAGAAGATTTCTATACAATATTTTTCATAGTAAAGTATATTTTGCTTTTTTGGCTTTTTCTAGCAGATACTGAGAAACAGCATGTTGGTTTTTTACAAGTGTGTTCACTCTTCATGTATAAAGGCATGAATATCATTTTCTACCTTGCTCTTATAATTTGTGCTCCTTCCAAACACACCTCTGGATTTTACAATATTACTCCTTCTTTGTCCTATTCTGTCAACTCAAACTTTACAAACCAAGCCTTGTCTTCAGCTTCCAAATATTAGTCTAAGAAAAGAGATGGGGACATTATTTTAGGGACCTCACCTTCTATTAAAGCCAGAGTTGATTCTCATAAGGAATTCAAATGGTGGAAGATTTAAAATACTGATCAGTAACTTTCAACATTATTACTTAATTAAGAATATTTATCTTCCCTTGGCAAAGTGCAAGCAAAAACATATATAAAAACATATATACTCACTTGAGTATATATTTGCAATAAGAATGATGTCTTTCCTGAGGAAATTAAAGTGAAATATATAATGGGTCTGATAATATGTGTAAGCTAAATATTTTCCTTCAGAAAAGGAAGGCACAGATTTTTTTATATGAAATCTGCTCCCTCTCCTTTTTATTCCCCTCTCCTCATGTTTAGTCTTAGAAAATTGACAGAAGCTGGGAGTAACTGAAGTTTCTATGGAGTCAACATCTATCATCAGTTCTTTCTCTCCTCAAATCAATGAAAAGAACAAACCAAAAGAAGGTCATCACCTGCCTGCTTTCCTTTCCTTCCTTCCTCTTTCCCCTTTCCCTCCCTCCCCCCTTTCCTTATTTCCTTCTTTCCTTCCTTCCTCCTTTTTCCCCTTCCTTCCTTCCTCTCTCTCTCCCTTCCTTCCCTTATTCTTTCCTTTCTTTTCCTTCTTTCTTGCCCTCCTTTCTTCCTTCCTCCTTCCATTTTTTTTTAACAAGCCTTATGCCTCAGAGAAAACTCTTTAACCAGAAGATCATTAATGGGATTCTGTTTGATATGACTTCTGAAATCATAAATTGTTTTTAAAAGCCAACCCAGGAACATAGTTCTTTTAGAGGTAAATAGTCCCCAGTTTTCTAAGAGTTTAAGGCAATTATAGTTAAAATTTCCTCTTTGTTCTTCTCCAGGCAAATCTATGAGAAATCCAGCAAGAGAAATTGACTGATGATCTTTTTTAGGGTCTGTTCATCTTAATAGAGCCTACAGCAACACACAGCTTTAGTGTTCCTAATAGTCAACATTGCTTTATATCACCTGAAAGAGAAAAGCAGTAATTCAGGTGCAGAGGCTAAATTATAATCATAAAGTGATATATTTCTAATACACTAAAGTGGGCATTAAAGACTTATCATTTAAACTTCAAATACAGGTAATGGATAGAATTTTAAAAATATTTTTGAAAACACCCACTGAAAATTGAACTTATTTAAGGGGTCATTTAAATAAATATTAGCATTATAAATTATACACCCACACTTTCTATTCAGCAAAGATGTAAAGACTATAGAACAGAAAGCTTTGGAATATAAAAATACATTTCTGTACATAGGAAATAGTTTGAAAGTTTCATAAACACGGAAATTAAAACCCAAATGACTCAGAATAGAAGTGTAGGTCATTTATCAATTATACACGCAAACATTTTTTTTTTCTTAAGCAGAACTTCTAAATGAGCTTTTGTTTCCAATTTAAAACTAAATCTGTGTAGCATTCAATATTACAAAACCAAAAATGAGATAGTATTGTTTTCAACTTAGCCTAGGTGTTAAAAATGTCTTTAACATTTGTTAATCTAATTATCTACTTTGTCAAAATATGTAGTGGTCAGTATGCTTTTTTGTGTAGTTTTTTAGTTTTTAGTGATGTGCACTTCCTACCTCCCTCATTGTGTTTAGAATGAATGCACTGTTTGTGTATACAGCAAACGACCATCAGACCCTCTCTACTTAATGGAGTTTAGTCTAGAATTGCTTGCTGTAAACAAACATGAGAAAAAGGTCACTTGCTTTCCCCAGGAATGTGGTCTAGTGTCTGAAGTTTTGGTTTTATGAGCTTAGCATGTTCCTTCAAATGAATTTCAATTTCATAAAACAGGCTGTAGATGTTTTAGTGATTTTTTTAATGTGTGATAAGCTCATTGGAAATTAAGACAGCAATTTAATTTTGATTTATCAGAAATATATTTATTTTTTCAGTAGTATTGAGGAAAATGGAAAATACACATTGCTTCTTTTGTTGAAAAGTTGAATTCCAATCAATTATTTATATATGATAAGCTTACTATGGGCCAACCACTGTCCTAAGTGATGTAGGAACTTCTCAGTTGGAAGTAGGTTTTGTCACCAAGAAAGTGGCAGTTTGAAAGCCCAGTGATGGCTGGAGTCACAGAATAAGAAATTATTGATGTTTAACTGCTTCCTTCACGAAATGACCTTTAACTACAGGTTGTGGCCAGTGTCTGCTTGATGACTGACATGAACGTGAAAGGACGCTAGACACTGCACTGCTTTCCTGACACTATCCTGCAGGTCTTTTCATTTTTGTGGCTTTTCCTTATTACTTCCTATAGAGAAAAAACTAAAGCTTGAAAAAGCTAAATAAAAAACATTACTTTTTCTATTTGAAAACTATATATTTTGGAAATGTTCAGCTTAATTATATAGAAAGTTGATTCAGGTATAGCCACTTCTACTAGAAGTTGTTAAGATAGAAGACAGTTGAAAAAATAATTAGGAAAAGGCCTTATTTTTATCAATTAGCATAAAGTGTGGTATTTCAACTACCTCTTAACAAAGTCATACAAAACTTATTTTTTTTTACTCTATTTTCCTCTACATTTCCTCAAAACCGTATTTTTGATTTTCAGCCATCATCAGGAATACAGATTTGAAAGAAATAAGTTCCTGGCTTAAATATTCTGAGAGGAGTATAGTGAGTAGCAAAACGGACTCAGTAGAGAGCTATTATGAATGGCTGCATTTTACCTCAGGGAATTTCTAATAATTGTAGGATCTAATATTCTGGTGCCCCCTTTGAGGTCCAGGGTTAAGAGGGGATCACTGAATTTCTATGTCTTGAGCAATTGAATATGAAGTAGAGGTGATTTATGAGGTGAAGAGGAAGTAAACACATATGTTTTAAGGCTCAAGCAAAGTACTGGATATGTTATCTGGGGAAAGATAGTTAACCTTTTAGTTTTACCACTTGTTAAAAAAAAAGTATGAAAATACAAGTCTTATGTACTTCTTTGGGTTGGTATGAGCTTACATTAAAATGTTAGGAAAAGGTCTTTGAAAACTTTAAAGCTTACTACCAAAAAAGGCTCTAAAATTTTACCAATCATTATTATTATCAACATCATTTCATGCTTCTTTTGCCCCCAACTTTTATATTATTCTACCAAATATAATGTTTCAAATCTGAGCCTCCAATGTGAAAATGTAGAATGGGAGTTTGAAAAACCAAATCCATGCTCTCATTGAGTGCTCCTTTATAAATTGATTAGGTTGCACATTGTCCCTGGGAGTGTGTGGTGGTGGGGAAGCTGGCTGAGTGGCAGCGGCATCCCAAATCCACACTGTCCTAAGGACAAGGGAGCTGTGGTCACTGCAGCTCTCCCACTACTCAAAGCATTCACCAACTCTCTATAGAAGGCTGAACTAGCTGATCCATGAACTCATTTCAATGGCCAAATTCCATGCTAGTATATACCACAGTTAGAGATGAAATAGTGATGTTGAGTAAAGTATTTTGGAAAATATGTAAAAAAGTCAAGAGTGGAAGTTTTGAAAGTAAAAAATGAGTCAAGGGACTCATTCCTTTATGCTGAGATTTTTCCATTTACAAAATACTTTCTATTAAATTAAATTAATTAATGTGAAGGATACTTTAATACAACTGGGTATGTAGAAAGTCATATCAAGGGAGCTTTTTCTTTTTAACATATACAAGAAAAAAAAACTTATTTTAAAAGATTTTATTTATTTATTTATTTATTTGTCAGAGAGAAGGAGAGAGAGAGCACACAAGCAGGCAGAAAGAGAAGCAGGCTCCCTGCTGACCAAGGAGCCCGATGCAGGACTCGATCCCAGGACCCTGGGATCATGACCCGAGCCGAAGGCAGCAGCTTAATCCACTGAGCCACCCAGGTGTCCCAAAAAAAAAAAAACTTATTTTAAAAGGACATATATATTTTAAAATGTTACATTATATATATAATTATATATACACACACACACATATATTTTTATTGATACTTGGGAAAATATGATTGAGAATAATGATTGAGAGCTTAAATCCGGAAACAGAAAATTCTGAGTTAAATCTCAGCTCCTCTCAGTTCTATCACATAGGTGTAGGGATTTCTTCCCCACTTCCTTATCCTTAGTTTCTCATCTGTAAAAGAAGGATAGACTAGCACCTAACTAGTCGGATACTTACCAAGATTAAATAAGAATATATATAAAGAGTTTGGTAAAGAAACACAGACTATGTGAATAAAATATAGCTATTGGTATGACCAATGAGAATTTGACTGGTATTTAATATTAAATATATTTAAGGCGGGAGATTTGGAGTTTCTTTCCTAAGCATTCTAAAGCTAAATAGCATATTGATGAAAAATATGATCACCCCTTTTTTTATTGACTCTATACCAATCTTTCATATTTCTATACTTACTTGCACTAATTACTTTTCAAGAGTTTTCTCATCACATGTTTTTGGAAGAACTAAAGAAATACTGGATAATGTACTAAAGTAGAAAGTGAGCAACTGAATCAGAAGGGGAAAATAGGGGAGGGGGGTTGCGTGCTTTCCCCTCCAGGTCTGGTATTATTTTTATTTGTCTTAATAGTTGAAATGGAAATGTGATTTCCAAAATGTGGAGGTGTGATTAAGGAAAATGAAGACTGAAATAAATACTAATTTTAAACTGCAAACTGGTAAAGGGGCACTAAGCTCAAGTTATATCTGTAGGGAAGAAGGAATATAAACATGTTGGATCTTCCGCAAGGCCTGCTTTAGGGATCCTGTTCTCACAAGGTTTTATGTTAAAACACAGGAAAGCAAGATAAAGAATTCATTAGGCATCTCCCAATTCAAGGAGATACATTTGTAAATACACGATTAAATAAATTCCTAAATATTGGACTGGATAATGTACTGTTAGATGGAAGTGATGGAAGTTCTGTATTTTCTTCCAGAAATTAGAGAGGGGGGTGTCAAAAGAAGCTTTACTGAGAAAGTGACTTTGAGCTTTTCAGATGTTGATGTTACACAGTAGAAAAGAGATAAACACGTATGACTATATGTATATATATATATATATGTGAGCACAGCCTTTTGGGGAATATAGTGGTGCAATAATCAAGCCTGATATTTTCTATATATCCTCACAAATCAAAATTGCATTCACATACATTACATTGTTTAATCCTCAAATATCTTTATAAATTACTATATTTTTAATAGATAATGCAACTCAAACTGAAAGCAGTCCAGTGACTTAGCCAAGCAAATGCTTCTAACACAGCTGTTTTCTCTTATTATTCTGAAAAAAATTTTTAAAGCTATATGGTTTTAAGAGTAAAGTTGAGAGTAAGTTAATAGTAAATTTAGACACATTTATATGAAAAGAAAAATTATTCAAAGGAAATGAGGATTGGTTTATGGATCTTAACATAGTCTTGGTTTACGGATCTTAACATAGTCTTAGAAATGTGAAATATATATATATATTTTTTTCTTCTAAGCTCATTAAGTGAAGTCCTAAGTCTGAAAAAGTACACCAAAACATTTATTTAAGCTCAGTGTTGTTTTAAAATTTGTTGTAAGTGGCAGAGAGATTATTTATTCTTTTTTCTTACTTTTCACCCCATTTGGTTGACAGGATCTTCTCCAAAGAGAACTTCAGTGCAGAGCCAGGAGTAACTACATTCTAAAATACTGTCAGTGAGATAGAAATCCTACAACCCTATGGAAGAACCCTTCAGCTTCCCCTTCATTTCACATGCTGGGGAGAAGATATAATAGTAAGTAGGCAGGTGGAATCATGACTGTTATACTATATAAGAAAATTCAGAAGTTATCTCCAGTGCAGTTCTGCCATGAAAAACTATGTAAACCTGAATGCATTATTTTATCTCTCAGCAAAATTGTTCTCATCTACAGAATAAAATCATTAGAAAAAAAAAGAAAAAATAATAATAAAAATAAAAATCATGAAATACAGAAAGATAAAAAAAAAATCATTAGACCATGGATAGGTTCTAAGATCCCTATTACCTTTAATTTTACCTTTATAAAAGGCTGCAGAAAGGTTTTGACATGTATTTAGAGGTAATGGGGTGACTTCTAACTATAACTTCTGTAACACTAAAAGAAAATGTTAGAAGGAGGAAGAAGAAGAAAAATGTAACAGCAGAGGAACTGCAAAACATTTCCATTGTTAGCAATTTCCAAGGATGTGCAAAAAAGAAAGTAGTAAAAAGCACTTAGGGGTCTTTTATTATATTGAACTTTAAAGAAAAATTATTTTATATTTACATTTAAAGGCTGAGAAAAGCAGATAAAGAGACAGAATAAGAAAATTATTTTTTGGAGAGTTAAACTGTTTTATCAAATCTACTTAAAATTTGAAGAAAATATTTTAATTAGTAGAAATAAAATAAGACGATTAAAAAGTGATGTATGGATGTCCCAAAGGAGATTTTGGTAAACAGTGTCTTCATCTAGAGTTTCAGGGAAAAAAATTAAGTGAAATATGTCTCTAAGACCAATTTTTAGCAAATGTATAAATAATTGAAGCAGCACTAAAAAATTTATATTTATATTGATTATTTTGGTGATATTGCATATGTAAACATGGGACCTGAGTCATCCAACAGTCATAAAAAACATTTTTGTGGTGAAAAAAAAATGATGTGGCCAATTATTTAGACTTCAAAATGTCTACATGGATCTAGAAAACAGAATTTGAACCTGCTTAGGAGGATGAGGATGAGTGTTTAAGAGAGGAGAGAGGAAGAAAGAAGTCAGAAGAAACTTAAGGAATTGTATCACAGTGATCTTTATACTTGTTTGCTTTCTCTCCTGAGAAGGTAAACTCTGAGCCTGGTAGTTTTTATCCTGGGCATAGTTTTGCATTGCGCTTGGCACCATTTGGCCAAAAAATCTGCCAACATAATGAACTAAGGGTCTGTGGTGGCAGAAATTAAGCTAGTTGGTAGAGAAACAAAATATATTTTTTAAAAATGCAGTAAAAATTAGGTGTGAGAACAGAAGTGAGGTATTCAAGAGCTAGGGTTCTAATAACAATGGGGTGCTTTTTGTTTTTTAAATCCAAGATGGGTCACCTACTCAGTAATCAAGAACCACTATTTTCATTTTTCCAAGAGTATCCAAATTGTAAATGGACACAGTAATGTCTCTCTATAGGGCTGGTAGGAACTTGAAGTAATGTAAGTAATATAAAGGCTGCTATAGAGTAAATGCTCACAAAGTATTAAGTGTTTTTTTTTTTAAAGATTTTATTTATCTATTTGACAGAGAGAGTTCACAAGTAGACAGAGAGGCAGACAGAGAGAGAGAGGGAAGCAGGCTCCCTGCTGAGCAGAGAGCCTGATGCAGGACTTGATCCCAGGACCCTGAGATCATGACCTGAGCCGAAGGCAGCGGCTTAACCCACTGAGCCACCCAGGCACCCCAAGTGTTATTTTTATTAACTGTAATTTCTACAATAAATGTCATAAGAGTACAAAAAAATTCTGAAGTTTTCTCCCCAAATAAAGTATACTAAAAATACTAGGAAGTATTTTGTGTCACGAAAAAATGTCTTTGGGATTTCAAAAACGTGTCCATTTCCATTCTGAAAATTATGATATCTTAGAAATTGTACTATTCCAATATTGTAACAGGACTACTGTATCGATAGTGTCTGGCACATAATAAGTATTCAATAAAAAATCTGTTGAATATGGGAAGTTCCTTCACTGCCATCTTAAAACTCGGGCGTTTTCCTGAAAAGATTTCCCTCATTTTCCTTTTTCTTAACTAGTTCATATATTCTTTGAGAATATACTTCTTATATTCTTCATATAGTCTTTGAGAAGCAGGTTGTTTGAGGAGTCATTGGTGAGAAGAAAATCTACTAGAAAAACACAACATTCTATCTTTTGGTCCATCACTGCAAGTTTCTACAAGGCACATTTCACTTTACGATTATGATAATCCTTCTCTTAGGAATCTGAAGGACAGTTCAAGCTTGCGTGTGCATTTGTGCGTTTGCGTGTGAGTGTTGTAAGGAAGCAAATTCAGGAAGATTACGTAATTTGGAAGAAGAACAGATACTTTGATTTTTTTTTCTTTTCTAAGAACCAGGCTGTTGCCTTTTCTAATACCAGGTTGAGAAATCTTCCTGCAGCTGTATGGGATGTACCTCATATAATCACAGAGCACATAATGACAATGTGAAAATGTGCTTCCAGCAAGAACATCAGAGATGGAACACAAGACATGTTTAACAACAGGTAGAAATTGGTTCTTTGGGGCATTTATTACACCGAAAGTGTCTGAAAAGAAATTTATTTATTTGCCCGGTATCACACAATAAGTCTTTTTTTTTTTTTTTTTTGAGTCTCTGCTATCCTAAACTTTTTGAAGGGTCTAGTTTAATAGTTCTTAGTATAATGCCTCCAGACTCTTGAGGAATGAATGTTTCAAAAAAAGAATGTCGTCTAGAATAACTCTTAGTGGCAGAGAATATGTGTGTATGTGCACTTAATGCATTTAGTGCATAATGAAAAAACTATTCCAGATGAATTTGATTCTTACTCCCAAGAAATCATTACTCCCTCTCACTCACCACTAAATTCACGACTATGGCTTATGGTGATATTGCCAGTTGTTCATTCAACATCTAGCCAATTTCCCCTTTCCCCCGTATGTGAACTCCTACTAAACATGACATTTTCTAGTTTTTCTTCTTAAACAGGTGGCCAAATCACATTTTTAGTGAATGGAGTTTATCAAAGTTTGGTGCATATTTCTGAAAGAAATTGTGCTTTAAAAAAAAAAAATTGGTTCTACACTTCTTTCTTCTCTTGACTGGAATTCAACATGAGTTTGGAATGGAAGTAAATATCTTAAAGCCATGAGGGCCAATGTTGCTTGATAAAGAACAACTTTGGTGAGGCAGAAGGAGTCTGGGTTGTTGAAATTTTCTCAAGCAGCCAAATCCATGCTGGAATCCCCTAACTGGAGACTTCCTGTTATTTGAAGTAAATAAACTGGCTTCCGACTACCATGGAAGGTTTTCTACATTACGCAGATGAAGATGTATCTGTTACATAAGGCACTACTGTGTGTTTACAGATGTGGAGACTTAGTCCCAAAGTATTTCATCATTTGTATCAAGTGGTCTATATACTAATAACTACTATATTTGTATCTTCATCTTGAAACTATTAACTGAATTTCTGGCTGTCATATCCAAGTGTTTACTTGGTATGGTCATGTGATTGTCTAGGAGCATTATAAAGTTAACAAGCCCAACATGAAACCTCATAATTCCACTTGCGCAGTAGCAGAAGCTGTTCCTCTACTACAGTCCTGCAATTCTTGTTACTGACTAGCCATCTGTGCTGTTGTGTAGGCCAAAAATCTTGAGATCACTCTTCATTACCTTTACTCAGAATTCACATGTATCAACTTACCTGTTGACTCTCCTCTAGAATATATTCTGAAAAAATACGTATATATTCTACTGTAACCATTTTTCATGACTTTCATTGCCATCACCATGATTCAAACCACTAGTATCTCTTTTATGAATTATTTAAAATTTCCTTAAATTTTATTCCTATTTCCAGCCTATTCTTCCAAAGTTTGAAACAGGGATAGTACTACAGAGTAAATCAGTAAAGTCATTTCTCTGCTCACAATCATCTTATTCAAACTAAAAATCCAAGTACTTGCAATTACAAGATCTACAAGATGTCATCCTCTTATTATTCCTATCACATTATTTTCTAACATTCTCTACCTCTCTCACTCCATTCCAGAGAAATTTATTGGTGAGTGCCTCTAAAAGGTTTAAAAAAATGTGTTACTTCTACTCTTTTGGGTTTTCAAAGATGTCCTCATTTCAATTATTTCACTCTTTTGCAATCAAAGCTATAATTTAGTAGGTTGAAAATTTAACTAAGTACTATAATATATCAACCCATATGATGATAGATTTTCTTTTGTTTTCATCAATCCCAGCTCTGTACTACAAAGCTTGAGACTTTTTTTTTTTTTTTGAAGATTTTATTTATCCATTTGAGAGAATGAGAGAAAGCATGAGAGGGGAGAAGGTCAGAGGGAGAAGCAGACTCCCCCTGGGAGCCTGATGTGGGACTTGATCCTGGGACTCGGGATCATGCCCTGAGCTGAAGGCAGTCGCTTAAGCAACAGAGCACACAGGTGCCCTAGCTTGAGACTTTTTAATATACCCACAGAAATTCCCCATTTGTCTTCACCTTTAGGGACTGGTCTGCATCTGCTTCAAGTTACTCACCACTGTCTATAATCAGTAGCTACCTTATCTTGTGGTCTTCTGATCTCTAATATTCTTTATAAATTTCTATGGTAGCAGCAACCTATGGCTCCAGTAAATAATATATTAATTATTTCATCACTGCACTTAATGCTATCACTTTCCATTCTAGAAAATAAATAAAATATGCTTCTTTTCACCCATTCTTAAAGAGATAATTCCAAATACTGTATATTCCCTGAGGATCTATGGCTAATATTCCATTCTCCCATACTCATTTCTGATTCATTTAAGATTCTTTGGTTGTAAGTTTACAAAAGATAATCAGAAGTCTAAAAAACTCATTCAAAGGCCATAAATCAGGTTTACAAAAGAACTAAGCAAAGAGCATTATGGAGTATTCAGAATGGTTTCCTAGTAGGAACGATCTTGTTAAATCTTCATCATGGAAGGAGGGAAGGAAAGAAGGAAGGAAAAGAAAGAAAGAAATGTAAACATTACTTAGTGGGTCAGTTGCTCAAAATTCAAAGACCCAAAGGAGGGTATTCTGTTAGCTGAACCTTGTTAGGGATCAACCTCTGGTTCTGATCCTAGTGAAAGAACACATGTATCTGGCCCTCTGGCATCCATAATAGAGGGTTTTATCATCCCACCCAAATGGAGGACAGAATTACCAAAGGATATATGCCTGCTGCTTAGAGGGGGTGAAATAAAATATGGGTGATCAAAAGATAACAAAAAGCTACCATAGAGATCCTATTTAACACTGGTGTCATAAATAGCACATGGCTACTATTAAAATTACTATTTTAGTCTTGCTGGTTAAGAGTTTCCTCATCTTGGGGCACCTGGGTGGCTCAGTTGGCTAAGTGTCTGCCTTTGGCTCAGGTCATGATCCCAGGGTCGTGGGATCAAGCCCCATGTCAGGGTCTCTGCTTGGTAGGGAGCCTGCTTCTCCCTCTCCTTCTGCCTGCCACTCTGCCTGCTTGTGCTCTCTCTATCAAATAAATAAATAAAATCTTAAAAAAAAAAGTTTCCTCATCAATGTTATATTTATTTCTTAATACCTGAAATCTTCTCTATGGGCGAATAAGCAAATATCATTTTTTATAGGGACTAAAAGAAGACATGGCCAAAACAAAATGTGGTTTAAAAGAACTGCAGAAATTTAAGAAAATCTTTTTTCATAGCAAAGTATACAATGTGAGTAAAAGTGCCATCTTGAGAAGTGTCAGTATATTATAGTCTGTTATTATTTCCAATCAGGGAAAATAGTTAATGTAAAACAAATAGCTGTTAAAACTCTTATCATATATTAACTAATGGAACTATTGTTATGTATTTTTAGATTTATATATTCCATTCTTTCATAATTACTTTCACTTATGTCTGTTTTTTTCCTTAATCCACGTAATCTACTTAAGCCACAAAAAGTTAAAATAAATAAATGACCCTGCTTACTCTCTCCACTTTGAAAAGCCAAAAAAAAGCTCATAGAAAATTGGAAACATTAATTTTTATGCTAACAGGACCCATAATCATACCTAATTTTTGATATCTTTATTAAATTGAGCAATTTGGGGGAGAGATTTTGAAGGACAAAGTATTGACCCCTATAGCCAGACCCATTGAACTTTCCCTTAAAAACACTCTCTTACTAAAGGCAAAGAGCAGGAGTGAGGAATGATGTTATGTAAGCAAGCAACATATTTCTCCTATTGTCAAATTTTACCTATAGGAACAAGTAGAAAACACGGTCATTTCCAGAAAGTATTTGATAAAATTTTAATGTCTTAAACTAACATAATGGTCCTTCCTGTCCTCCTGTGGATCTTTAATCTTTTGAAGCCCACAGATCTTCTCTTATTTTTACCACTATAAAGATGTTGTTTATTTTTTATCCTAATTGCATTAAAAAACTAGGATTTCAAGCAATGGCCACGGTCACCAAACTGTGGAAAGAACCAAGATGCCCTTCAACGGATGAATGGATAAGGAAGATGTGGTCCATATACACTATGGAGTATTATGCCTCCATCAGAAAGGACGAATACTCAACTTTTGTAGCAACATGGACAGGACTGGAAGAGATTATGCTGAGTGAAATAAGTCAAACAGAGAGAGTCAAGTATCATATGGTTTCACTTATTTGTGGAGCATAACAAATAATATAGAGGACAAGGGTAGATGGAGAGGAGAAGGGAGTTGAGGGAAATTGGAAGGGGAGTTGAACCATGAGAGACTATGGACTCTGAAAAACAACCTGAGGGTTTTGAAGGGGCAGGGGGTGGGAGGTTGGGGGAACCAGGTGGTGGGTATTAGGGAGGGCACAGATTGCATGGAGCACTGGGTGTGGTGAAAAAACAATGAATACTGTTACGCTGAAAATAAATAAAAAATTTAATAAAAAAAAACAAACAAACTAGGATTTCAAAAATGAAGTAAAACCGATGATTCTTGTTTCATAAATATAATCATAGAATATTTAACTTATCTCTCTCTACAATATGAAGAACTGACACCAGTTTAGTCACTGACACACTCTAGTAAATATATTCTGTTGTTTTTTAAAAAGGCTAAATAAAGAGTTAAAAATATTTGAAAAGATGGGAAATTTGATTCTGATCATTATATTCTGTTTAGTAAGTTCAAAGAAGGGAGAACTTCAGTTAATACATGTAAAGTCTATCAAAGATGATCTGTTTCAGATGAGCAAAGGAAAGACATCAGTCATTTTAAAAAAGGGTAAGTCAGGTGGAGGCATACAGAGTGTCATAGAAATGACAGAGGTTTGGTTGTATGCAAATTAAATTCTTGAGGTTTACTTTCTTTATGAAAAAAATGGTGCAATTTGACTCATTGTGATTTTATGTGGAGATACATATATATACATATATATATGTATAATAAGTATATAAGATAATATACTGAAATATCTGTGATTAATACAGGAGACAAGTTCTCTAATCTTCCTTCTAATCTGTGTTGTTTTGCAAAAGCTGCAAAGTTAAGAGCTACAATTCTCAGTCACCCCTGGAATTCTGGATATGATGCATATTTGGTAAATTCATGCGTTTGCTCAGTATTTGATGGAAGTCAGAGGTCATCTTTCTGCTGCTGGGAAATTTTGGCCATCTGCACTCTCCTGGATATATTTGATTTTTCTGTGGCAGTATTAGCAGACATGCAGCATAACGTCACTGGCTTTCTGTATGTCTGACAAGAGACAGAGCTGCAGTTAGTGACAAAGGTCTGCAGGGGTATGGTATGGTCTGGAGCTGGAACAGCTGCTGATCATGGTGACTTCCAGCTTTTATGGGGTTCCTGACTGTGGCAGTGCCCTTGTGATCACTCCAGCTGCCAGCTGTAGGAATAGCTTCCCAATTCCCTGTCCAGTTCTCAAATGTAGAAAAGACAGTGGCTTTCTTTGTGGGTTAGTAGTCATTCATGAACATCCTACCGAGACTTTATTACTTATACCCTCAAATAAATTCCCTTTTTAAGTGGCTTATGGGGATAAATGTGCTCTGAAAAGGAACCTGGATCCACACAATGCTGAGCAGATACTGATGCACAGTTGATAATGAATGGCAACGTTAAACCTGTAAAAATATGACACGTGTATGCAAAAGAAGGTTCATTTAAAATTGTAAGTGCCCTGGGTTATGACATTGGGGAGGGTATGTGCTATGGTGAGTGCTGTGAATTGTGTAAGACTGATGAATCACACATGTACCCCTGAAGTAAATGATATGTTATATATTAATTTAAACAATTAAAAAAATTGTAAGTGCAACAAAATTCTTCAGGAAATTCTGAATGAACTTACTAAGTTTAAAAATCTCCAACTATTCTCTTTCCTTTTATCAAATCAAACATTATATACTAAAATATAATTGAACAGTGGATGCAGTATAAATTAATTCTGTCTGAATATAAAATTTGGTTCTAATTATTATACATTTGTATGTAGGTGTTCTTTTTAGCAAATCCAGATAAGGAAGTTATCTATGTGTATAGTCTATTGAAAGTTCTCTGAAGAATGGTTTGATAGGTTGAATGGTTGATATAAATATTTAAGTAACATGCTCTCAAACATATATAGAGTGAGATAAGTTGTATCAAACTAAAATGCAATATAGAAATATAACTTTAATAAAGAAGTTAAATCTGAGCAACTTACATATTGAAACCAACTATGCTCTTTTCCTCTAAAGAAGTTTACATTAACTTATGGCTACATGTGTGTAGTCTACATTTGATTGCTCCCCCGTTATTTGAAAGTCTCAAAACAACACTGAATGTGCTTAAAAACACGTGTTGCTCCTAATGTCCTTTGGGAAAACAACTATAGTAAGTCACCTTGTGGTCATCAAGAACCAAGTCAGCTTAAACAGCAATAACCAACATATGTATAATAAAGACAGGAAAACTGAAAGTTTTTGGCTTCTGCCTCCAGCAAAGTAACAGGAAATGAACAGTTCAGGACATATGGGCAGACTAAATATTCCACTCTAATCTTTGCCTAAATCAAGAATTATTGCACAGGATACACTTCATGCTGTTCATTTAAAGCAGCTATAATCACCAATATTGCAATGTGTTGTTTCTATAAGCAATGCTTTTGTATCAGGTTATTAAAGACAAATGGCTTCCATTGTTTTATGTATTTTCAGACTACCACTTAAGTTTCATATATGCCAAGATTCCTAAAAATGAGGCAGATATATGCTTTTTGGTTCATTACACTTATATGATGAAAATATAATTTAAAATCTTATAAGTTCCATCAAAGCCTGCATCCTGAATCACTGATGGAAAATTTTAAATTGGATAGGATCTTGCAGCTTATCATGCCCCTCCCCCTTCCCCTGAAAACATGAACAATTTCAAAATAGGGAGTTAATTAAGAGATCTAATGAAGATCAAACCTATTGTGGGTTCATCAGTGATTTTCTTAAGTAGGCCACAATTACGGGCATTTATCTAGAAATATATATTTTCTTTACTTCTCTATCTTTATCTCCACCTAGTCTCTTACATGTAAGTTCATAGGAGGTATTTTCGCATAGCAAAACTCTGCTACAGCAATGTACAGGGATTTTTTTTTTAATTTTAACTTCTATAGCCATAACTATTGAAGTTAAGGCTAAGTAGAGAGAAAATCTTATGCATCTGAAACCTGAATGGATTTCCCCACTGTCCTAATCAAGGGCTAGTGCTGGTCTTCCCTTTGTCCCCACTGGGACCACTAGTGTGACAAGAACTCTATCTTGTTTTGGATCTTCCACTCTGAACCAGAGCACGGGTAATCAAGGAAAAGACATGAGTAGTCTGTGCAAGGTAGTTAGAAAGGGCTCAGGAGAATGTTGGAGAAAAGGCAAGTTCTCTTTTTGCTAGACAATTTGGGTACAAAATGGGACACTCTGAATAGACAAGAAGGCAACTAATGGGGTTCTGAGTTCCTCAACACTGGATAGGAAAAGATGGTCTGCAGACCTTGGTCTGCTTCTGTCAGAATTCCCTGTTCTCGATGTGCAGAGATGGTGCTCAGCCGTTCCGAATACTGACTCCACTACTTCTCCAGGACTCATTAGGACCAGCCCTTTAATATGATGACCTCTGGACACATTCTAAGGACAGAATTTCCCTTCCTGTCCAGGTGACCTTTATCTCTTCTCTCCAAGGAGCAGATAGAAGTGATTTTGCTCCCCCAATTCTCTTTTTAATCTATTACCAAACTCCATCCTGGAGAAAAGCTAGAGCTTTGGAGGGAAGGGGGTTGGGGAGATGGGTGAGCCTGGTGGTGGGTATTAAAGAGGGAATGTATTACATGGAGCACTGGGTGTGGTGCATAAACAATGAATCTTGGAACACTGAAAAAATAAAATTAAATAAATAAATAAACAAAATGAAAAGCATATCTGTGGGAGGCACCTGGGTGGCTCAGTTGGTTGGGTGTCTACCTTCTGCTCAAGTCATGATTCTGAGGTTGAACCCCACATAGGGCTCCCTGCTCAGTGGGGAGCCTGCTTCTCCCTCTTCCTTTCCCTTTGTCACTCCCCCTGTTAATGCTTCCTCTCTCAAATAAATAAATACAATTTTAAACATAATAAAAGGCATATCTGTGAAATATAAAGGTATTTGTGTGCTTGCTTGTAGGGTTTTTTCATGCCTATGCTAATAATACTGATGTTTCTCCAGTATTGATGATGCTAAGTGACTATAAGATGCTGAATGATGATGAATCCAAAAAAAAAAAAAAACACACACACACAAAAACAAAACATGGTGATTAATATTTCAAGACACATTTCTCTGTCTATATAAGTAGAAAATTTCTTTTTGTTAGCCTAAAGCCACTGAGGATTACGAAACTCCCACTTCAGCCACAGAAGCATTAACTTTCATTTATAGACATTCTATAGCAGAATTTGGTGGAAGTCATCAGCAGGATGTTCATCTTGAAGAAGATGGCAACTTCACGTTTTCATGGATTTATGAACCAGCTCATAGAAATAGCCTAAGGTCCTGAAATGTTTTTAGGAAATGTTGACTTTAATCACTATGTTTAGAGTGATTCCTGACAAAGAGATTAAAACTTTTTCGTGACTGTTCTATCAATACAGACAGAAGCAGTGTTAAGCTTGACAAGAAATAGTGTGAGTAATTGAAACTGGTAAGAAGACAATGCATAAGTGATTAGTTTATGTGAAATATATAGACGAGTACCGAGGCATGCACATAACCATGGCTACTTGAACAACTCACCAATATTCTAGTGAGGCAAATATCAGGATCATGTTATGAGTGCCCACTTTTCTATCTTCCCATGTGTCAGTTATTAGAGGCTCTCCCAGCCACAGACCCATTTAATCTTTTTTACAGTATTCTGCCTCTGTAAGATCTCCTCCATATTTGAGATTACTGAACTACAACACAAATTAGTCAAGATCACCCAGCAAATGTAAAAACCCAAATCCTCCACACATTCTCCAGACTCCAAGTTTAATGCTGTTGGCATGACTTCACAACTGCCTCTGGGACTGCGAGTACCACGAGAACACGTGCTGCTGCTGCGTGCCGCCTGTCCCTGACAAGAGGCTCGCTTCGAGTAATAATCATAGACATGTACTGACCACTTACCACAAACTCCTGCAAGCACTTTGCATGCATTATTTTTATTTAATCCTTTGAGTAATCTAAAGAGACAGTCACCATTGTCTGCTAAGGAAACCGAAGCTAAAAATGGTTCAGTAACTTCCTAAGGTCACATACTTATGCCTATGGTACGTGAGACATGGGCAGTCTATCTCCGTACACTTACTGTGAAACACTAAGTTATAGACCAAAAGATAATGTCGAAAATGTCCACTGTCTTCCTTTCTAGCCTTTCAGGGAGCATTTGTATTACTATGTGCATTGTCATATGTGTTCTCTCCACAAACATTTTTTTTTTTTTTACCAAACTTATGAATGAAATAATTGTCAATTTCATTAGAAAAAGATTGGATTTAAGAATATATATTGCACTAATTTCACCTATAGTCTGTAAGTGTATGGACTCCAGATGTAATTATGCTAAATGCAGATAGTGTATTAGATTTGGTAGCTTTGCTTATGTAGGCATTTATTATTTTTCCATGTCTATATTTCCTTAATACTATAAGATATAATGATTAGGGGCGCCTGGGTAGCTCAGTGGGTTAAAGCGTCTGTCTTCAGCTCAGGTCATGATCCCAGGGTCCTGGGATCAAGCCCCACATTGGGCTCTCTGCTCAGTGGGGAGCCTACTTCTCCATCTCTCTCTCTGCTGCCTCTCTGCCTACTTGTGATCTGTCTGTCAAATAAATAAATAAAATCGTTTTTTAAAAAGATATAATGATTAATTATTGCAATGCAAACATACTCTGTTGCAAATTGGAAACCCGGGGAAGCATACTCTGAGTCAGAGATTATCCTGCAGTAAGTGTATGAGGGAGTACCCTTGGTACCAACACCTGTGGAAACAGAGTTGCTGAGGGAGAATTTGACTTTGACGCAGCGACAACAAAGATCTCAGTCTGCCTCAAGAGGGACACTGAAGCCATTTGGCTCTTCAGATGTGGCAGGCAGAGTGGACTTTCATACCCCTACACCAAGCAGTCATTAGATACAGGCTACCCACAAGAAGGAGGCATGGCTGTGGACCAGGCAGCAATCCGTAGGGAAGAAAATTTCCAAAAGGACTGAGGGCTGCGGGTCAGCAGTACTCACAAAGCTGAAGCAATAAGGCTAGGTTTCTCATTCTTTGAAATGGGAGCTACAAATAAGTAAAGGGTCAAATCTAGAACAAATTAATAAATGTGACAAGAAATAACTTCCTTAAAAAGAAAAAAGATAAAAGGGGGAGAGAAAGAGAGAAATGCCTTCCTTAAAACAGAATATCAACTAACAGATTTAGAAAGGATGCTATAATGAGAAAATCACCATGTGGCAGCCATCATATTAATAACTGATTCAAATAACAACCATCAAGGGACTCTAAAACTAAGGAATATGGTTTTGATAAGAATTACGTTATTCACGTAGCTTCAAATTAGATCCCCCCAAATACTTAAAAATTGCAAGGTGAAAAGAGTTCATTCATATTGGCTAAGACTGGCACCATTATTCAAGTGATCAGAGATAAAATAACTTTGATGGGCTACTTGATATTATGTACTACCTCACAGGAGTAAGAATATGGCAACACTTCTGTAATATTTCTACCAGAAAAAGCATCACCTGAAATTATACTTGAAGAAATATTAGACTAATCCAAATTGAGAGAAATTCTACAAAGTAATTGGCCTGTAATTTTGAAAATTGTTAAATTTATGAAGATCAAGGAAGGTCAGAACCATCCCAAATGAGGGATACTGAAGATAAATGAAAGTTAAAGGCAATAATTGAGAGTTGGATCCTTTTGCTATAAAATACATAATTGGACAGTTGGTAAAATTTCAGTGAGGCCTCCTGGTGAGGGAAGGATATATGAGAATTCTTTGTACTACTCTTTCACTTTATCAGTAAGTTTGAAATATGTCAAATAAAAAGTAAAAATTTAAGAAAGAAAAAAACAGACGTAGTCTTTTGAGTTCCTAGGGTAAAATAAATGACAATTACGAATCAAAGCAAAAATACTTTCGGCTTGCAAAATTCTTTGAAAATTTGTTGATTATTTGCAGTTTACCACATTAATGGAGTCAAGTCTTATTTATGCTTGATTCTAAAAGGAAATAATTTATAATTCATAAGAAGCGGATACGCACTCACTTTTAATTCCATTTTCAGATTCATTCTGTTCTGTTTCCCAATCCCATGGCATCTTGAGATATGAAATGTATATGAAGAAAGGTTTTGTTGCTAATTTGTTTGTGAGTACTATTTCCTTTGATATTTTATGACCTACTACATTGTTAATATAATCAGCACAGAGCTTTCAGTATTAGACGTTATTTAAAAATTTATATAAGTTGAAATAGCTTCCTATGAGCGTAGTACAGGAAATAGGAAGCATTATAAAGCAAATGGCTGAGGCAACAGAGAAATAAGGAATAAGAAGCAAAACAAGAGACCCACTATAGGGGCGCCTGGGTGGCTCAGTGGGTTAAAGCCTCTGCCTTCAGCTCAGGTCATGATCCCAGGGTCCTGGGATTGAACCCCGCATCGGGCTCTCCGCTCGGCGGGCTCTCCGCTCGGCAGGGAGCCTGCTTCTCCCTCTCTCTCTGCCTGCCTCTCTGCCTACTCATGATCTCTGTCTGTGAAATAAATAAATAAAATCTTTAAAAAAAATAAAAAAATAAAAAAAGAGAGAGCCACTATATATGTATATGAATATATTAAATATATATATTCATTCATAACCATTCAACCTATGGGAGAACATATCATTTAACAGAAAATGAAAGAAATTAGAGAATTTTGATTTTGCTAAGTATAATTTTATTAGTATATAACCTTCATATTGTTACCATTAGGCCTTGACAGCACTAGGCTATTGCAAAAACAAACCCATTCTTCAACTGTTAGTATAATTGGATAGAATCAAAACAATTTATTCGTAACCTTGACTTTTATAAAACACTCTTTGAAGAGATTCCTTAAGAGGCTCTGACTAAGCATGTTGCATGCATTATCATATTTAATCCTCAAACACTGTAGAGAATATATACATTATTACCTCTATGTTACTGAGGATTAGAGATAATAGTAGTTATGCAGTCTGACCAAGGCCACACAGTAGTACAGCAAATGATTGCACATGGGCAGAATTATTCCTGAACAGTTTCCTTAACCCCACATAGGGGAATAAATGTCTGTGTTGATTTGAAATTTAAAAAAATGATTTTACATATCTTGCCCACTTTTGCATGAATCTTTGTGTGTTTTCATCACTTTGGTTTTCATAGGCTTAATATTCTATATGTTATTGAACTTTATAAATATGCATCATATTCCTAGTACAGATATTAATTTCAAGAAATAAAAGGTGATGCAATTTGAATAAATTTATTGAGAGCATAGTAAATATGGAAATCTTCCACATTTAGATACAAAAACTTTTAATATATGTGCTATTGTATAATGTTATTTATAATGTATAATATTTTACATATCATTATATAATACATTATATATAAATATATGTTGTTTTATTGTATATAACAACATATATAGGTGTATATATACATACATATACAGATAGGTAGATGTTTCAATATAAGGAATTAGGTCTGTGTACATTTTACACATGTGTGCTTTTTTTTTCCCCACATGTGTGCTTTTTAAGATACCTACAACAGCAGATTTCCTACACAAATTTAGACTGCTGGAGCTAAAGGGCATACAGAAAGCAGAGACTAGATCATCACTTTACGACTTACCAAGTTTTGGTGGTAGGATTTTTTCCCCTCTCTAATAAATAATATAACTACATGTTTCTAGAGGGAATTTAACAGAGTTGGCTTGTTCTTTTCCTAAGTAAACAGAGAACCTCTCAGCCCTCCTTCGGATTCATAACCACCGTTCTATATGTGGTGTTCTGCAATTCAACAGCCATTTGCCAGAAAGAATGCAATTACATACAATTTCCCATTTGGATTCCGATCTATTGACATAAGGTAGAGGTACCGGGCAGGTAAATTCTAATTATAATTTCAGAGGGCTTAAGTCTTGTTTCAAATTTGGAACTAGAAGGAACTACACAAAAATCCTGTCATCCTCTTATAGTTAGGTCTGTTGATCCTTGAGTAACTATTATGGCCAAGCTTCATAAAGTAAAGTAGAGACTGAACAAAGCAGAGGAAAAAAAATTTCTTTTTGCATGTATCATCTTCACTGAACTCTCATTTCTCCATATCGTCCATAAACGGTGTTCATTTAATGTTTGAGTGTCCAGGATGAATTTGCCAGACACTGTGGAACCCTACTGCTTCGGCATCCACCTAAGCAGCTGACGTCACCTTTCGCAGTCTGTGGAAGATGTACTGCATTTTTGAAAGAGCTGTTCTTCAGGACCGAAAAGAGACTGAGGAATCAATTGTGAATGGACTTTGGGAAGCTTTGTTTGTTCAGTTCATAAACAGTTTGAAAAGTTCTGAATCTTGCCCGGAACACTTTGGCTTGGAGTAAGCTGTGTAAAATTTGTAAAAACAAGCTTAGTTTTCACATTGTCCCTCACTGTTGCAGTATGACAAATATTTTCCTTTTGATATTTAAAAATACTTGTTTGGCTGTGTCACACAGATATGCTGTGAAATATCTCTGTTTGCCTTTGATGATCAAAAAGTCATTCATACTATATAAAATATTTTCCTAATGAGTGCAAATTTTACCAAAGAACAAACTTGTTATGTTCATTTAAGAGCGCCTTTTTATTTTTTTAAAAGGACCTATTTTCTAGAACAGTTCTAGGTTTACAGAAAAATTGAGAAGATAATCTAGAGAATCCCCACTTAGCCAATGCCCAGTTTCCCATATTATTAAAAATGCATATTAACATGGTAAACTTGCCACAACTAGTAAACCAGGATTGATTCACTATTATTAATTAAAGTCCACAGTTATTCAGATTTCCTTAGTTTTTACCTAATGTCTATTTATGCTCCAGGACCCTGCCCAGGATATAACATTGCATTCAGTTTTCAGGTGTTCTTAGTCTTCTTTTGGTTGTTCTAGTTTGTCAGACTTCCCTTGTTTTTGATGACCATGAGAATTTTAAGGAGTACTAGTCAAGCATTTTGTAAAATGTCCCTCAAGGAGAACTGTCTGATGTTTCTCTCATTATTAGATTGCAGGTATGGATTTCAGGGATGGAAAATCACAAAGGTAATTACCATTTTCAATACATTCTACATGGATACACAGTACCAATATAATTTAACAAATTTTACTATTCACCTTGATCACTTGGCTGAGATAGTTTTTGTCAAGTTTCTCCACAATGTTATTCTTTCTTTTTCCCCATTTCTAAATTGAATTTTTTAGAAGTGAGTCTCTACAGTTTACCTTTAATGAGTGGGGATTTACTCCTTGAGGACAGAGTACTTCCATACTTTATTAGGATTTTCTGTTAGGTAGATCTGTCTCTTCTTTATCATTTGTTTACTTATTCAATAATTTACTTATATCTGTATGAACTCATGAATATTTATTTATCACATGGGGTTTCAGTCTAATACTATCTTATTTTCTTGCTCAAATTCTGTCAGCTTTGGCTATTGGAGGTTCTTCTGTTTGGCTCCAATGTCTCTATACCACATACCCATCAATGTAGGGGTAGGCTTTGCTACTGTTTTAGCACTGACTTTCTTCCTGTTATTACAAGAAGATCCAGGCTCATCTTAAATCTTTTCTGCCCCAGTCCTAGAATCAGTTGTTTATTTAGAGAGTCCTGGTGTTAGAAATCAAGATTTGGGGGCACCTGGGTGGCTCAGACGGTTCAGTATCTGACTCTTGGTTTCGGCTCAGGCCATGATCTCAGGGTCGTGAGATTGAGCCCCATGTAGGGCTCCATGCTCAGTGGGGAGATTCTCTCTCTCCTCCTGCCCCTCTCTCTGCTTGTGTTTTCTTTCTCTCAAATAAATAAATAAATCTTCAAAAAAAAAAAAAAACAGACTAAAGATCTAGTTACATTTGTTGCTACTGGATTAAAATAGCTTCGAGGCCCTTTTAGCTGACAGAGAAAAGAAATTTGTTTGTATACTAACCTGTATATACATGTATCTATAGATACTGCTATATGTAACTATCTCTACGCATATTGAGCTAAACATGAATTCACACTATGTCTCTAACCCTAAAACACTACCACGTGGATCATTTTACCTTTCTTTCTTTCTTTGATTTACCGTGAACTCACACTATAACATAAAGACAACACTACAATACACACTACAACACAAACACTATTTGCTGTTTACTTCATTGTTTAGTTCCAATATTTATATATAACAGTATCAGATGAGAAACAACTTTATCAACTAGAATACAGTGAGAATGTCTTGTTTGCCTCCAGTTATGGGCTTCACTCATTTTCTAAGTTACTTAGCTCATCATCTTTGTCCACACTCCCACTCATATTCAGTGATTTTGTTTCATGTATTTGTGATACACTTAGATTCTCTTATCAAAGTCTGGGTTCCTTCCTTGAATTTCCTCGACTTCCCCCCCCATTTTTTTTTTTTACTTATATACATTAAAGTTGACTTTTGTGCTGTTAAAATTATATAGGTTTTCCGGGATTGAGAAACTGAGGAGTGGAAATTCATCCTTTCACCTCCTTACATGTGGGTTTTCAATAATTGATTCAAGGTCGAGTTTAAGTTTTGGGCAGGCGGTGCATGTTGACTGATAACTTACAAAATAATGGGCTCTGATTGATGAGTAGCTACTCACATGAGTTCCTTCCATTTGACCTAATTTAACTGGTGAAATTTAAATTGAGTTTATGAGCTCATCTTCAAAACTTTCGCTAAAAGATTTTCAGCTGTTCTAAATGGGACTTACTAACAGGATGTATATAAGAAGATCACATCAGTGAATGGGAGATATTTAATCTCTTGTTTGCTTAATAAGTTGTAAAAATTGTAAAATTGGGAAAAAATTATATGGGTTTTGACATATGCATAATATCATATTTCCATAACAGGATCACACAGAATGGTGTTACTGCCATAAATAAACACACACAAAACAAACAAAAAAATCCCAAATACCATGTTCTAGTTCACCCTCTCCTCCCCCCTAGAACTTCTGACCTTTTAATCTTTTTTAGTTTTTTCTTTTCTGGAATGTCATATAGTTGGAATAAAACAATATGTAGCTTTCTCTGACTGGATTCATTCACTTATCACTATGCATTTAAGGGTTATTTTGCCTTTTCATAGCTTAATGGCTCATTTATTTTATCACTGAATATGACTCCATTATCTATTGTATCACAGACTGTTCATTCAGCTACTGAAGGACATACTGGTTGCTTGCAGTTTTTGGCAATTGTGAATAAAACTGCTACCCACATTTACATGCCATTACGTGTGTGTGTGTGTGTGTGTGTGTGTGTGTAAGTTGGATAAATACCTGGGTGTGTGATTGCTGAATCATGAGATAAGATGATGTTTATTTTTTAGGAAATGGACAAACTATGATCCTATTCTAATGCATAGGAGAAAAATGTCCAGTCTCTTACCATTATTTATGATTTGTAAATAGACGTACTTTGTCAAATTGAAGATACTCCCTATTCCTAGTTCGTTGAAATAAAAAAAAAAAAAGATCACTAATGAGTATTAGATTATGTCAAATGTATTATCTGCATCTATTGATATGATCATATGATGTTTCTTCTTTACTCTTTTGATGTAGAGGATTGTGTTAACTGCATTTCTCTGTTGAACCAGTCTTTCCTACTTAAGATGAACCCCATTTGGGTGCTTCTTATGTATTGTTGGATTCAATCAGCTAATACTTAGTTGAGGATTTTTGCATCTTTATAGAGATTAATCTTAGTTTTCCTTTCTTCTAATGATTTTATCTATTTTTTGCATTAGAGCAAGGACCTAAATTCTGACTCCTCCCAGTCAGAAGCTCCCTTCTCTGTAGGGAAAACAAGTCATCCACAGGAGAAGTAGAAGACAAATGACTTTTTTGCCGTTGGATAATTTTTATTGTTTTGATTAAGTCCTTATCTTTTTACTAACAATCAATCCAGCAATGCCATTAAGACAGGCATGATGAAATGTTGACAGTTTAACATGACTTTTTTTTTTATCAATCGGTTTATCAACTGATCATATTACACTTAGCTGTTGTTGTCATCATCATTATTATAGATATGCTTTATATGAAATGTTTCATGAAATATGAGGAAAGGTAAATTTGATTTAAGTGTGCTTCTTTCAACTTGTCTATGTTCTCTATGTTCTTTGTGTTCTATAAACCAATGATACACTTCTGAACACATAATTGTAGACAACAAGATCCCTCTACCAAAAATATAATTTCTCACTGTACCACACATGTTTTATCTTTCAGAATAATACAATCTTTAGTGGTACTTTGAAATTTTGCTTTTTTAAAAAATCAAATTTGCCACCAGTATGTTTAATATTCAATTTTTGAGCTCATAGCTTATTTTAATAATGAGTAGAGCACACTAGCTTATAATACACATTAAAAGTATTTTAAGGTTTTAAATAGGGCAACTTTCTCCCAGAAAATTTACTTTATGTTTGCTACCGGCACTGAAATGAAGAGAAAGATCAAGGAGCAACTCACACTATTATTTCTTGTCAATAACAGTAAAGATAATTTTCTACTTCTTTAAATGTACTTCTGACTCATAGTAATTTTAATTTTCCTTGGGGGAAAACTAAAAGGTTTTTCCATATCAATTACATTTTAACATTTTTTTTTTCAGAATTGTGATGTTTCTTTTCCTGTTCCTAGTTTTGAAAGTACGTTGGAAGTTACCATTTGTCAGTGAATGATCCTTTTAATTTGATCTCTATGCTTGTTTGTATAATTAACAAGAAACCTTTTTTACACTCTTAAAGTAAACTAATTTGTGCTTTTCCATCAATTCTCGCAACTGATTTATTTTTTAAATTGGATTTTACATATACTCAGAGTCCAGAAGGGGGAGAGTCAAAATAACAAAGACCGTTGCATTGAATGTTGCTGAATATTTGTATAGTTGGATTAGTTCAGAAAGAAGGGGTATTTTTAAATTACTTATATTTTGCTTAAAAACATAATATAGTCACTTGTAATTTTTGATGACTCTTGAGAAGTGGGTCAGATAGAGTATCTTTGGTACTGATTTTCTAATCTTGTACGCAATAAACTAATTACCCTGCAGGACTGAGGGCATTCAGTGCTGGGACCTTTCCCAGGCTCTGAGCTTCCCTCTTTCAATGTGTGCTGCCAGTCTATCAGCCATTAGCAGTGTCTCAAACAACAACCGCCAGCAACTGCAAACATCCGGCCTCTGGTGAAAGGTATAAAGGGCCAATTGATA
Organism: Martes martes; assembly: GCF_963455335.1. NCBI lineage: Eukaryota > Metazoa > Chordata > Mammalia > Carnivora > Mustelidae > Martes > Martes martes. Next base: position 26,895,400 of record NC_137890.1, on the reverse strand, counting down.
GGAAAAAACTTCAAAATGCCTAGAATTGCCAGAACAATGGCAATTTCATTCTTTAAGTTTAGAAAGATTTAATAGAGAGCATAAAGGGAGAAAAAAAATTAAATGTGGACCTTATATAATATTCTATTTCAGTTTGACATTGCACAGATCATTTTTAATGTGGCTTTTTTAAAATGCCAGGGCAAAAGCAACTTCATTCTTTGAGTTAAAAAAAAAAATAATGGCAAGCACAAGTATACAGAAAAAATTTTTTAAAAATGTTGTTGAATTTATTTATCATTCCCTTTTAGTTTGAAACAATTGCACAGATATTTTAATGTGACTTTTTCTAAACTCACAATTACTTCTTTATTCATGTGCCAATGAAAAAAATCTTGAAAAATTTGATGAGCTGATTAATAAATAACCAAGTGGGCTTTATAGAGAAGACTAGAGATTTTTCTGGTTTGTTTGATTTTTCCTGATTAGAGAGTAGCTAAACCTCCAAGTGGTGTTGCAGCCATCAGGTGACTTCATGGATAAATTTGTTTTCTACAACTGTGGGTTAATGTCCTTTTTAAAAATTACCTGCTTAGGTGGTGTTCTTCCACTGTTTCCTAATCAGTTACAAACTTCTACTGTCTCTTAATGAATTCTCTTCTATCACTTCTTATAGTAATCCTTAATTTAAAATAATGGAAAATAGTAATATTTTGATTATATTATTATCTTCGGTAACACATCAAATCATATAGTAGGACACATTACAATTCTTGAACAAACTATGAAAATGTTAGAAGGGAATAATCTTAATTTGCTAAAATGAATATAGTTTGAAAAATATACATTTTAAAATTAATACTCTTTCTATTAAGCAAAAGTATTTAATGAAAGTCTGTTTAATCAAAGTCTGACCTAACATTGGTATAGTAATGTATTTGATGCTCATGGATATACATGTGAAAATTGAAAAAAATACAATCATTGGAGTGTCTTGCTAACAATTAACTTCTAGTTATTTGAGGTGAAATGTTGGTTTAAATGGCTCACCTCTTTTTCAGACAGGTTCGGAGTTCAACCTTTTTGCTACATTATAGCAAAATAAGATAAGCAGGCCTCAAACCCCCAAAACCAAGCAGAAAAAGCCACAGGAATCCTATAATCATTACATTACTTCAGGTATACTTCTAACATTTAATCTGAGGCCATTGGACTGTTCTGAGATTTCATTTGTTTAATTTAATCAAGAAAGAGAATAAATTGATAATTACCAAGATGTTCTCAAATGTAGTAACTTTTTCAAAATAGTAATTCTAAAGGCAGATATGCAATAATTGCTGAACAGACAAGGTGAGTATAGACTAAATGATAATCTGTCCTTCTCAAATCAAGGTAGTTAGAAAATAGGAAAAAAAAAAAACCTGGAAGAAAGAAACATGGAAATAGAACAAAGGAAAATGGGGAACATGCTGTTCATGGAAGATACCTCTCAGCTCATTGTTCAAGACTTTGGAAATCTTGGGGGAGGGGTGTACTTTATGTAAGAATTCCATTGCAATAGGTGTTGGCTACAATTGAAATTTAGAGAAATATGACTGTATCTTTTTATTTTATCCAAAGAACATCTCAAATATTCTATAACCCAAATTATCTACAAGGAATGCCCTCTAAATTTTGTCCCATAGATCTTTCACAAATTAAACCAAGAGTTTCTCTTGCTAATTCTGCTTCCTTCTCTGTACAGCTCTACATGCCAATAATGTCTCCTAAATTTCATTAATGGAAATTTTCTATGTTCATTTTAAACAAGCAGTAGAAAATATGCTCATTTCAACAAATAAATCATCTCATATCTTGAATTTTAAAATTTGGTTGATATCTACATAAAGGGACAGCAAATTACGGCCCATGGGCCAAATCTGATCACCATCTGTTTTTTGTTTTGTTTTATGATGTGCAAGGTAGGGACGCCTGGGTGGCTCAGTTGGTTAAGCAGCTGCCTTCGGCTCAGGTCATGATCCCAGCATCCTGGGATCGAGTCCCACATCGGGCTCCTTGCTCGGCAGGGAGCCTGCTTTTCCCTCTGCCTCCGTCTGCCAGTACTCGCTCTCTCTCTCTCTCTCTGACAAATAAATAAATAAAATCTTTATGATGTGCAAGGTAGAAAATGTTTTCCACCGCTTTTAAATAAGTAAAAGACAAAAAAAAAAGGAAAGGTGAATATTTAGATGTAAATATGATAAAAACCTATGTTAAAACTACAAAATGCTGATAAAAGAAAATCAGAGAAGACCCAAACAAATGGACAGACATATTGCGTTTGTGGAGTGGAAGATTCAGCAGAGAAAAGATGACAGTGTTCCCCCAAATTGATATTTATATATAGGTTTAAAATAATTTTTATCAAAACCAGCAAGTTTGGGTTTTGTTTTGTTTTGTTTTTCTAACAAGATTATTCTAAAATAAATATGGAGATGCAAAGGAGTGGGAGTAGTTAAAACAATTAGAATATGTAGGAGAGAGTGAGAGAACTATTTTTACTAAATTTCAAGACATTAAATATCAAAGTAATTAAACATATGTAGTATTGGTGGAGGGACAGACATATAGATTGATGGAATAAAAGAGAGCATCTAGAAATACTCACACAAACACGTCCAACTGATTTCTGACAAAAGTTCAAAAGCAACTGAGTGGAGGAAAGACAGCCTTAGAAACAAATGCGCTGGAGCCACGGGACATCCATTCATTAAAAAAAACAAATAAACCTAAACCCAAACCAGACACATTATTTGGTTAAGTATTATATTCTTACAGGAAAGTTAATATAAACTTTAGTGAAGGATGCTTACCAAGTAAGATTTAAGCGTCCTTAGGTTGACACTGTATATTATCATTTTGATATTTTTGAAGAGGCGGGTCGTATAATTACCAAAAAGTTGTAGTATTACTAACTCTTCCCCAGATTTTTCCAGATGTGTGAAGAGCTTCAGATCTCTGCTGGATGCAAATGACTCCAGTTCACCTGATGAGTTCAGTCTCACTGGTAACTCATCAAGAAAAATGCAGGCCATTGCCAATGGCTGTTAATAGTGTGCTTTGCTTTTAAAAACATACTCTATGGAATTTCACAACATTGGAAATAGAATAAAGCAGGAAAATATTTATATTACTTTCATTGCTCACCTTTATTTTCTCTTTAACAGCTAAGAATAACAGCTCAAATTTCCAGATTTTGTTATTGTTTTTGTTTAGCCTGAATAAACTATAATAACTTCAACTATCCAAGGAAAACATATTTTAACTGTAATGGTATAAATTTATCATTTTTTAAGAATACGATATTCATTGCAAGTAATAAAAGGTTAAAATAATAGTAAAATGTTTGTCTAGTAATTACCTATTTATTGGAAAATTAAAAGTGATTACTAGTAATATGAGCCTTTTCAACATTTATTTATGTTTAATGGAGAGTCAAGTCAAATTTCTTTCTCTTGGTCCAGGTTTTAGTAATTTTATTATCTTGTAAAATAGTGATGAGGCTAAAATTTTAAACTAACGAAACTTATTTTATTTTATTTTATTTTCATGAATGTTTGGTTTCTTTGCTATCACCACTGAGATCGCTTTGTTGTTCTTTTCTGGCATCCCTGCTGAATGCTTATATATTTTCAGTGTCTCTTGTTTAATTTGGGAGCATTTATGGCTTTGAGTAGAAATATGACAGCATTCTGAAAGCCTTGCAATATATACGCAAATGTCAGATCACCTTCTATTATATATGTCTCTTTACTATATATACCACATATATTATACATGTTTATAAGTATAATACATACATACATATACATGTTTATATAATAATATATACATGTTTATATTATAATTATATACATGTATTTGTTTTCTACATAGACTTATTATACTCCTGATTTCCTCTTTTCTCCAAGATTTGAGTATATGTTAATGTTTATAACTGACAACTATTTGCAGATAATTTTATAATACTAGAGACATAAAATACGGTTACATTATGGATTTATCACATGTCTTTTGTGTGTCATATGTTTATTTTGTAGTGTTCTCTAGGCACTTGTAGAGGTAATATGCTCACTTGTTGCAAGGTAAAAAGTTTGATACACATTTATAAAAATATATAGTTCATGTTAATATTTAAATTAATATTTATTAATTATATGTAATAAGTATGTGTAATTATATAATTATAATAAATTTCTGTTGATTTTTATGATTGAGATTATGTATACTATATCAGATTGTTGTCTACTTGATCTATCAAAAGTAAAGAATGTACATTAATGTATCTATAAAGAATGTATATTAACCTACCTAGTACCATTGTGAATCCACAAACTTCTACTTTTTTTTTCAACTGTTTCTTCTGAGATAATTGCGGATTCACAATTTTAAGAAACAATACAGAGATCCTGTATGTCCTTTACCCAATTTCTCTCAATGGTAACATCTTGCAAGTCTATAGTACAATATCCCAGCCAGTATATTTAGATTGACATGGTCAATATACAGAACATTTCCATCAATTCAAGGATTCCCAAAGGCTGCCCTTTTGTGGTCACACCCACTTTCTCCCACCACTACATCCTCTTTAACGGCTGACAACCAATAACTTGTTTTCTTTTCTTTTTTAATATTTTATTTATTTATTCGACAGACAGAGATCACAAGTAGGCAGAGAAGCAGGCAGAGAGAGAGAGAGGAGGAAGCAGGCTCCCCGCTGAGCAGAGAGCCTGATGCGGGGCTCGATCCCAGGACCCTGGGATCATGACCTGAGCAGAAGGCAGAGGCTTTAACCCACTGAGCCACCCAGGCGCCCCAATAACTTGTTTTCTATTTCTATAACCGTTCAACCATTGTACAATCTGGCTATCCTCCACTCCTACATTTAATACAAAGAACAGCTTTACTATATCAGGTTCAAATCCATTAAAAACAGACTAGAGGGTGAGCAAGTCATGCTAGTTCTGAAATTACTATGAATCTGATACTAGACTTCTTTATCTGCACTTCGTTTTCTTGGTCTTTGACCAATTTGAATTCACTGGTTTGTTCGTTCATTCTTTCTCTCTCTTTTTCTTTCTTTCTTTCTTTTCCTTCCTTCTTTCTTTCTTTTTTTTTTTAATCCTCTCTTACATTTGTAATTAGCTTCTGAACAGAGGTACTTCTCCTTAGGACTCATTGTGTGTTTCAATAAGATTTATGCCTGAATTTCTCTCCCTTGTTTTGCATGACCCAGTCTCACTAGAGAAACATATCCTGACCCATCTGGTCCACTCCAATTAATCTTCCCTAAAAGGAAGCAAAAGTAAGGCTTTACTATGTTATTTGCCAGAAGCATGCCAAGAAAAGGTTATTGGACTGGGAGTCAGAAGTACCAACTTACTAAATTTTACCTATTTATTTAGCATAGGGCTTCTCTTAATCTTAATTTATATAATAAACATAGAAAAGTAGTAGCGTTGTATTCTTAACATTTTTAAGAGATTTATACTTTGGAAGATTTTAAGGTCTAAAAAGTCTTTAATAGGAATAAAAAAAAATAAGCTATAGTAATATGATGTTTAATAGGAACATTGACCTTGAAGTAGAACCTTTGGAATAACGTCATTTAAGTAGCTACATATTCCACCTACATGTAAAATGTAACTTGAAGAAGTGCTCAGTTAAGTCTTGTTGGGTGTCTTATGCTCAAATTACATAATCAATGTAATAAAAAAAAGATTAACTGGATGTTTTACTTATACAGTGCCAACCCAAATGAGTGGTGAAGTTTACCCAATATGATTAAATGTTTTTAAAATGTTACTCAACTTTGGTTTCCACTAACTTATTTAGTGCAAATCTCTATGTAGAGCGTGTAAGAGAAAGGATGATGTGTTATAAGGTTGTTGAACTAAAAAAGTTACATAATCAAGTTATAATTTATTGTCCCAGTATAATAAAATACAAAGATTTCACTGGATCTTTTTTTTTTGTCATGTGAATAAAAAGTTCTCCAACATCAAAATATATCTACCTTTCTCTTATACTGTGTTTTAAAACAGTTAATATTGAGAGTTAAATAGGGTATTTCTTGAGTTAAATTGTGAAATTGAATAAAACAGAGTTAAACTAGATATTTACAATGCAAAGGATATTTGTGAAACACTGAAAAAAAGTTGGGTACTGCAATTTTTTAATAGATTGCTCTTTTTGCTATTCATCACACATGATAAAAAGATCTTTACATTAGATCCTTTATTTTCCAAAAGAAATCGCTGTTTGAATTTCATTTGATGATCTTGGAACACAAAGGGTTATGGTTCTAGGGCACTAAAATATTTAGCCACCATCCAATGAAAGGTTAACAACTTTCTTTTCCTTCCAGAAATCCCTTAATATATAGAGAGAGCAAAGTACAGTTTTTTAAAAAAGGATTTAGGCCTAAACAGCCATACTTTCTGAGTATTTACTAAATATAAAGAAAGTAAGTTACATTTTCTTTTAAATGTACATTATTACTTTAGTCCAACCCATTAAGTTTTCTAAACTAGGGTTTGTGGTATTTGGCATTAATTCTTCTGTTCTTTTGATAAGTACCTAAACAGGATGTCATTGCAAATTAAATGAAAAATAGCTCTGGAAGTTTTCCCCCCTCAGGAATAAGCATTAAGATTGGCAGATGGCTTAAGTGGAAATACACAGGAATGCACTTTAGCCAACATTAGAAAAGTGTTCGAGCAGATATTACCGAGGTTTATTCATGAAGGCCCATCTCACTTCCTTCTGTACTGAAATGTTTTAATGGCCTCAAACTGAAGAGGCTGAATTCGTTTTGTCTAAGCTGTTACAAGACGGCCTCAATAAGGAGGGGAGCTTCACTGTAAATAAAATAAAAATAATTGCTGATTTCTTACCAGAGAAATTATATTCCTTGATATTAAAAAAAGAGAGACACCTCAACTCAAACATGTTTTCCAAATCTTGGACTACCCAAAGACTAAGTCATTCTTCACCCAACTTATATATATTCTCTAACCTACTTTTCTCCCCCCCCCCCCTCCACCTCCCTTTTAGGCTCATGAAGTTAATATGGCAGATATTATATTATTCTCTCACAATTAAGTGTTCATAATTTTTTAAAAAATTAAGTGCCCAGTAGTGATTTTGTACAACCATTGGAATTACTTCAAAACCATTAGTAATACTTTAATGTTTCAACTTAAAGATCTCAGGTATTGGAAATAATTGGAAAAAAAAATTCCATGAAAATGGGAACTGGGGAAATAATACTTGAAGGTAAAATGCTATTTTTATTTAATTAAATAGTTCATACATAGGAGGTATTCCTTTAGATTGTCATTATTTGTAAGAGTTGATATTTCTAAAAATATGACTACATATATTTAATAAATAAGGAAAGATCCTAGGAATAAATTCAAGCAGGGAAACATGTACAATTATCCAGCATAGCCCAGCGGTACCTTTTTTAGTGACATAAAATGAGCTTTCCTGATCTTGTCATAGGTACAAACTATGTCCTAAACATAATGAAATACATATAGAAAATATTCAAAAAATTGCCAAACTTTTTTTTAACTTATATTTTTAACTTTCTTCTTCAATCAGCTGGCTTATCAAAACAACTAGATATCAGCAAGTTAGCTATCCACGTTTTATTCCTCATCATGAGGAAGTTTGCATATTTAGTGTGAATGAAAGTCAAAGAATGGAGAATTAAAAATATATATTGATAATAGAGAGATGTAACTTGTAGTATTTGTCCTTTCTTGAACAACCCAAATTACACTACACAGTTTTCTTTTACTCTCTCTAACCTCCTCAATATAGCTACCCTGAAAATATGTCTATTCTATTCCTTACCGTTGCAACTACAACAGCAACAAAATAGAGTAGAATACAGCTAAAAACAGCTTCTTTCCTTAGCCCAAATTTGTGATTTCACTCTCTTTGCCCTGCCTTTTACCTTTTCTCTCCTGCTGGAACATCTGTTTCCAGAGGTGATATTCACCTTTCCAGCCCCAAGTGGGCAGAACATGGTGGGAAAGAAATGTGCAAAAGACAAGGGTGTCAGATACTTAGGTGCCTTTTTTTCCTTCTTGTTTAGGAAGAAACGGAGCTTGTGAGCAGAGGCAGGGTGGGAAGAACAGAGGAAGAGAGAGAGAAAAATCCCAAGCAGGCTCCACACCCAGTGGGGGCCCAAGCCAGCTTGATCTCTTGACCCTGAGATCAGGATAAAGGCCGAAATCGGGAGCCTGTGGCTTAACCCACTGAGCCACCCTAGGCTCCCCTTTCACTCTGCTTTTTAACATGTTTCTTTAAATGTTTATAATGCACCTTGTTAAATATTTTCATGGAATTTCATTATACCTTTTCAGTATATGTGCTTCTTTTCAGTAGCAAGCACAGTTTACTCTTTAGTACTAAATTATATCCTTTTACCTAACAGAAAACAAGTATGTTTTGCTCTCTATTTGTTGATATGTTCGCAGTGGTAAGGAATGGAGGTCTCAGGAGATTTCATTTTACTTTTGCTGGTCAGATATCATAAAGGCTAGGAGTATAAATGTTATGTAACTTTCTAACTGGGTGTAGGGCATGTTTAAGGAAAGTGAAATCAAATCCTTTGATGCTGTAACCAAAGGGGAAAATCATAGCTAAATGTCAACTTATTTATAATAGATGTCTCTGGAAGAAAATAAATGTATGAGTTATGCACAAGTCACTTTCATTTATCAGGCCTTATTCTACTTATGAATCACAATTGAACTGTTCAGCAGCTGGTTTATGACAAATGCCCAGTATGTGGGCATCACATATATACATGCAATTTCTTGGTTTCATATCTATGAAGCTATTTAAATATTTTTATTATACTTTTTGTCTTTAATGCTGCTTCTGTTAACAGTGATCTTTTTTTATTTTTTCATTCTTATGTGTTCATTAGTGCATGAATCTGTCCAACTGTGGCCTTAGGACCATGGCAAGATATACTAGAATCAGGGTTTTACATTTCCTTACCTTATTAAAAGGAAAGTGCCATAATTTTCTTTTAAAGGAAGGACCTGACTTGCTCTCTGTATGTACTATTTTTATAGTCTACTAGCCTTTAAACTATTAAAAAAAACCCAATAATTTAGTAATTTTGAAGCACAGGTTAGTTTAGGTAGTAGAGGATGTGCTTACCTTTGTCTTTAGATGCCTTTTTCTCAGCCAATTCACAGCTAAGAGAAGTGTCATCTCATTACTCCAACTATCGACTGAAGATCTATATAGGCCCAAGAAATGAACTACAGTACATGTCAGTCCTTCTCAATAAAATATAATACTGGTTTCTGTTATGAATTGCTTTCTTTTATGGTAGATCTGTTAACAGGAAAAAATACATGAATCAAATAGAATTATGTGTAGATTAAAAGAGAGAAGTTACCTAAAGTTGGGTGACCTAGATCATAGCCTTGAATCAGCTTCTAGCCAGGTTTGTAACCCTGTATCGTGTGACTTTGGACCAGAAACTTCACCTCTCTGGGTGTCCATTTTAGTATCTATAAAACAAGCAGCTTGAAGTAAATGATGGTAGAGAGCCCCCTCTGATTTAGGATGCCTTGGTCCAATGACCTCCCCTCTACAGGTCCCTGATGATGTGCTGCTATTATAAGCTGCTTCAAATATAAAATTGGTTTGTCTATCATATATGCTTATCTAATAGCTCATGAAAGGCCTTTTCATTATATAGCTCTTTCCAGTTTTATGAACTTGACTACTGTAATAATGTCCTGTTTTTAGTCATGCACCTCTAAACATCATTAGCTTGAGGTCTGAGTAAGCTGCATTTGATAATACAGTTGATGGGATTTTGGTATTTTACAGCATTCTTTGGTTACATATCTGTCCAGAATTTTACTACCCTAAGCACTGTGATCAGTTTGGAAATCTGTTCTATGGAAAGAATAAAAACATTTACTTCACATGTACTTCACAGATTGGAAAGAAATTCCATTAAAACATAATTGTTCTCTTTACTGGAAAAAAATTATGAACTATTAAATCTCTTCTTTAGATTAAGTCTTTCTTCATTACAAAGTGTATCTTTACCTCTGCTGTTACTACTTGGTTAAACTCTACCACCAAAAGAATTATTACTCACTCCTTCAGCTGGGGTTTACATGGTACCATCCTTACTGTCCCTTCAGCTTCAGCTTTTTTTTTTTTTTTGATCTTTATTTTTAAGGCATTCCAGGGTAAACAACAAATATTTGTTGTTAAGTTTAATCAGTTATGAACATTTTTCTTTTGATTAAATTTTAATATATATTTAATATATTTACTAATGTTTTGGTTTTAAGTTTGTCATACTATTCTTACTCTCTTATTTATTCTTACTTTTGTTCTCCTTCCTTGTATTTTGAATTAACAAAATGTTCTTTTATTATTTCCCTGGTTTTCTCTCTAAGCTTGTTATTTATACATTATTTAACAAATCTTTTCATGGCTACTTAATATTATACATGAATCCTTGACATACTGAAGTCTTATATATATCAGACTTATTAAAATTTAGCATATATTATAATATCAGCAACTTCCCATAAAATTAAAGGATCTTAGAGCACTTTCAATTCATTTTTCTCTTTTAAAAGACAGTCTTTTAAAAATATCTTTATTTTTTAATTTAAATTCAATTAATTAACATAGAATGTATTCGTTTCAGAGGTGGAGAGCAGTGATTCATCCATTGTATAAAACACCCAGTGCTCATTACATCACTTGCCTTCCTCAATGTCCATCACCCAGTTACCTCATCCTCCCCCACCCCCACCCCTCTAGCAACCCTCAGTTTGTTTCCTATGATTAAGAGTCTCTTATGGGGGATGCCTGGGTGGCTCAATTGGTTAAGTGTCTGCCTTTGGCTCAGTCTCCTAGGATCAAGTCCCACATCAGGCTCCCTGCTCAGTGGGGAGCCTGATTCTCCCTCCGCCCCTGCTCCTGCTCTCTCCCTCTGACAAATAAATAAATGCAATCTTAAAAAAAAGGAAGAGTCTCTTATGGTTTGTCTCCCTCTCTGATTTCATCTTGTGTTATTTTTCCCTCTCTTCCCTTATGATCCCCTGTTTTGTTTCTTAAATTCCACATATGAGTGACATCATATGATAATTGTGTTTATGATAACATTTTTTATTCTCAATTTGAAAAACTACAAGACACTGATTTTTTTCCCTTGTATTTATCCTGTCCTCTGCCCTTTACTTTTCTTTATTTCTATATTTCCTTGATGGATAGGTTTTCCTACTGCCTGAAGCATTTTCTTAAATGTGGTTCTGCTTGTGATACATTATCTCAATTAATGGACGCCTGAAAAATGTCATCATTTGCTTTCATTGATGAAGAATATAGTCATCGTTTACAAAACTCTAGGTTGGTAGTTACTTTCTTTAAATGCTCTAAGGCATCATTCTTTGTCTTTTATGTTTTACTGCTTCTGCTTAGAAGTCAGCAGTCAGTCTTAGACTTGTTCCTTTTAAAGTAGTATGTCCCTTCCACCACCTTGGCTACTTTTCAGATTTTTGTTTTCCTGTTTTTCTTTGGTCTACTTCACTTTTCCAATGTGACCTAATGTACAATTCTACTTGTATTTATTTTAAAGTTTTGTACTGCATCATTATTATATTCTTTGATATATTTACGGGAGCTACTCAATTATTAATTCTTCAAATACTGCTTCCTGCCTCATTTCTGGACTCCTGTTCTATTGGGACTCCAAATACATGTATATTTCACACTCTTTTCTGCATGTTCTTTCTTTTGTCCTTGTTTCCAGAGATACCTTTTATTTTTTCAATCTTCCAATTAATTCTCTTTTCATGTTTCTACTTTCTCGTTAAACCCATATACTGCATTTTTAACTTGTTAACTTCACTTCTAGAGTTTCAATGTAACTTTATAATAGTTTTCACTTTTCTACAAATATTCTCCTTCCTGTCATTGAACTTATTGAATTGTTAGTTAAAATCATTTTAAAGTTCCTTTCTGATCACTCTTACATCTGATCTTCAATGGGTCTGTTGATATTCTTTCCTCAGTTTCTGGTTCACTCCTATACTTTACTTGCCTGGATATTGTTGATTGAATAGAGACTTTTGGAATGAGACAGAGACTGAGAAGTTGAGTCCTGCAGTTCTGCATTTTGCTCTATCTTCTTCCATAACAAATTCACCTTCTGCTTATGGAAGATAGTTGAATGGCAATCTCTTGAATTAATCAGAGAATAACCTCATTCAAAGCAATGCTGGGCATCAGTTTTTTGAGAGTTAGTATATGTCTTACTTATATAAACGTACTCTTTTTCATGTTCAAATCAAAGCCCAGGGTGCTTATGAGTTCTCTCTTCTTTGGCCTTAAACTGTAATTCCCTTCATCAGCATAAAATGTTAGAAATCTTGGCTTTATTGAGTAAGTCTTTTAAAATGCATGCTCTCAGGTTGGCACATACTTGGGGAGGGGGAGAATCAGGGTCAAATATCAAGATTTCCTCTGTCAGCTGCCCTGCTCTCTGTTACCTTGATCCCTTAAGTCTTTATGCTTTAGAAGCTTTTTCATAAGCCCTGCCATCCCCCTCTCTACCCCCTCCTTTTTTTTACATTGTGTTCAGCTATTCTGTTTGCTTTTGCTGGTGGAATAGTTGCTTTGAAGTAAGCTAGCACAGCATTACCGGAAGCAAAAATTCCACAAAATGCTCTAGCACTGGGTCTGGGTACAGTGCTAATCACGAAGGGTAACTAATACAGGGACATTCTGGTCTAATGGAGCTAACAGTCTGAAATGGAAAGACAAAAAAAAAAAAAAAAAAAAAAAAGGAGGACTAGCATGTGGAAAACCCCTGAGAAATGAATGAGCTTGTTGTCTTTTATGAGGATAAATATTAGTGCAGCATGTGGATGATGAATGAGGTGAAGAGTAGAGGCTGAGGTCAGTAAGGAAAGCCTCTTATTTTCTAGTGGGAAGCCTTTGAAGGTTTTAAACAGAGAAATAATGAGCTGATATATATTACTGAATGATAACTCTGCTTAATGTATACAGAATAAGTGGTACGGAAGAGCAGAATGAACAAGGGAGGACGAAGGAGTCCTCCAGGCAAGAAAGGACTCTGGCTTCAATGACTTTGATAACAATAGAAAGATGTGTAAAGATTTAGAATATGTTTTGAAAAAAGCACCAATTAAAATTGTTAATGAGTTTAAAGCACAGAGGAGGGGGAAAAGAAAAGAATCAGGAATAACTCAATTGTGGTGGTGGTATTGTTGCTTGAACCATGGACTACATAGCGATATCATGGGGAGGAAGAACCATTAGAGATAGGAAAAAACTCAAGTGCTAACTTTTAATAATGATAAGTTTGAGTTGTCTTTAAGATAAACCATGTAAGATTGAAGATGCTGTTTGAAACTGGATATAGGAGAATGAAATCCAGTGTTTCAGTGTGGAATTCAGAATGGCATTCAATGTTTATAAATATTTAATGTTGGGAATTCAGTAACAATGAATATTTTTCAATCACAAAAAATTACAAATTAAGGAAGTGGGTTTTGGCTTATTACTTACCACACAATTTAAAATGCATAACTAAAGTAAATGTATTATATATTCTTCTATTAGTTTTAATCCTTACACATTCAATGTGAAAAAAATCAGACAAAAATATTATTTGGTTTGAAATAGATTATGAATATTTCTTAGTACATCAACCTGACCCTCCCCAATGTCCCGGCCTTATCTGCATCTATGCACCTTTATCTTTTTCCACCTAAGTTTCATTTCTAAATGCTTAGACGTTTGGCTTTTATCTTTTGAATTTTTCCAAAAATATTCTCTATAAAATCAATAGTAATTTCTTTATTGTCAAACTCAATGACCTCCTTCTGGTCATTACTTTATTCTACTTCTCTATAAGACTTTGTAATTTTTACCTTTTTCTTCTGGAGGCTTTTTCAATTTTGTTCTTTATAATAGCAATCTATCTTATGATGTCCTTAGTGTGTATCTTCTAAACCTTTGTCACTTATTCTTCTTTCCTTATAAATTACTTCAAAGAAAGACTTTATTAAAATCCCTCCCTGGGGCTGCTTCTCCTTTCCCTTGAGACACTCTCCTTGTGTAATGAGTTCTCCTTCAAATGCTTCATCTACCACTTACACTCAGAAACATCCAGAGTCATTTACCAATTCATACAAAAATATTTATTGATGCCTCAGGTATATGCAAGATGCACTGTATCATCCAGAAGAAAAATGAAACAAAAGAGTAGCAAATACATTGGAATTATAAGTCAAATAAATGGAACTGAAAAACACAGTGAAAATACTGTGTGAAAATTATTTATAGAGCACCAAATGTTATGAGAGGACAGGAAAGACATGATTATTCTGTCATGAAAAAGGAGAGACCAGAGAAAGGGAAAGTGGGTTCAGTGTTCAACAATGACTAAGAATTTACTTGGTCACAAATCAGGATGACACTGTAAGCAGAACAACTTGTACAAAATGATAAAGTTATGAAAGAACTTGGCATCTACAGAACTGGGAACAGTCCTCCATGAAGAAACGTTTTTACTGACTTAACCCTGTAAAAGAGCTAAGGGGCATCTTTACAGCACAGTCTTTAATACACTAATATGTATTCTCAATCTCTGAAATTTCTTGATGCTATCCACTAGTGTGAAAGATTCACTGATACTATTTCCTAACATTTTATAGAATTTCTCAAGCCAATTTAGCAGGGATGCTTTTCAGAGTGTCTCTCTTGGGTACTAGTTTTCTAGATGTCACTAGTTAGGAAACTGCAACTTGAATGTGTGTTCTACAGTGTTTAATTATTCACTTTCAAATATGACAAATACAGCTACCACACACGCCCTATCGTATTAATTCTCTGGTTGAAAAAACATGAAACATGACACATGAGATCTGTCCTAACTTCATGCTATGTTACCCTATGCTCCTCTAGCTACTCCCTTTCTCAGAAAAAGTAAGATAAAATATTTGTCTGCATTTCCTGTCTCTTCCTCTTCACTTACTATTCTTTTTGTAAAATTATGTTATCACATATATTGAAACAGTGTATAGATTAATATAACCCTTTAAACAAAACCCAATTAATCACATATTAATAACCTGCTGCAATTTTTTTAGTAAATCAGTAAAGTATGGAAATGAAGTCACCCCATCATCCCCAATTCCTAGAAAACCATTGATATCTCATTCCAGAATATATATTCTATGAAGTTATAGTGAATTTTTCTCAATAAATTTTATACGCTTACTTACACCAAAGTAATAAATGTGATATATGAAAACAAAACACAATAAAGAACTCATACATTAATGTTTAGGGTGATTTCAAAATGTACATCAATGGTATTATAGTTTATCTACTTGTTGTTTTTCCCTAATCAGTCTATGTAGATATAACTTGTGCTAATTAAGGCATATAAATTTCAGTAGTATGGTAAGAGTACTACTTCCTATGGTATCAATATGCTCTAACTCAGCTCTTAATTTCATTTTCCTTTTCTAATTAGTTCAGTGATTCTGCTGGAGACAAACTTGTATCTTTCTGCTTGTGCAAAGTTCTTAAGAGTTTGTCTAAGAAGTTAAAATTGCATTGACTATCAGTTTAGAAAGTACTGCCATCTACTATGATACTAAGTCTTCTTATCTCTAAGCATAATGCTAATACACATACTAGTAAACAAACAAAATCTGTAGTTGATCTATGGATCATGTAAAATTCACTGATTTTCTTCAAAGTACTGATCAAGGTTTACTATCATGCTCAGTTTTGTCAAGCACTAAGATAGTATGTTATATCACCAAATATCTCAATAACAATTATAATATAAGGTATTATTGTTCACCTTGGCCCAGAACTGGAAGAGTCCGTTCACATACCAAAGGGTCCATTTGCAAGCATTAATAAAAGATTAAAATAAAATAATAAATGCATGACACAAAGCAAACTGAAAGAATAAAATCTAAACTTACACATAAACTAATTAAATCCTACACACTGATAAAGAGAAAATTATACTTGCATCCAAAGACAATATTAAAATTAATTTTGTCATTTTGTTAGGCATGATAGGAAATGTGTCTTTCCCTCCAAAACATGAATTATAATTATCACTGGAATTCTACATTTTGCAAGTTTTTTGTTTTTTGTTTTTGTCAGCAGAAAACTTTGGAATGACTTTCTGTTTATAAGCAACTTCTGAACAATACTCTGTATTTTCCACTGATTAAAAAAACACTATTATTCATTCATTCATTCATTCAATCTTCTAGCATTTACGAAGTATGTGATATTAGCAAGACATAAAGTTGTATATCCGAATTACAAAAGTAAGAAAAAAAGATATATTCCTGATTTCAATTAACTCACAGTCTATTGAGCAATAAGATTTTCCTACACTAGAGAGAGAAACTGAAATTACAGAATTAATGAAAGTAAGCAAGTAAGCCAACAAAAAAGAATGAATGGCCAACTCTAAGAGGTTATGAGAATAAGTACAAAGTACCGAAAAGTGAGAGAAAAGCAGAAACTGAAGAACTGTAAAATATGAGGTCATTCATAATTTCAGGTAACTAAAAACAGATTAAGCAACCTGATGCAAAGAGGCTTTTGTTAATAAACAAATCTTTTTTCTGCTATAATCATGATTTACTCCACATCTACTATGTGACATGCTCTTCTTGATGCTTTACTGATACAGAAATTGAGATTCAGAGCCATTGGTAAATTTGCCTCAGTCAACAGAATTCCTAAATGGCTAGTCAGTCTGGCTTTGATATCTATATTTTTTCCCCTCATCCTACGTTGTCATGTAACGAAGATTGACAGTGTTGGCTCAATGATTAAGACATTATTGGTTTTAACCTTTGTAGTATTAATAATCTTCATTTTTCAGAGGTTCAGAAAGATGATGTAGTTTGGAAATATTACTGGTAAAACATTCATCCTTACCCAAAGAGTGCTGCTTATTCTCTGGAGATTAGAAACACAAGAAGGAGTTAATGTTCAGTCCCATATTCTTAAAATCCCCTTATTGAGCTGCTTCCCTCATTCCTATTCACTATGCCCCACCCCTCTTACTTAACGCCTCTTTCTACAGTATACAAGACCTTTCTATACTCCATTGTTTAAAGCTTAAGAGCAATATTTCAATGTTCAAAGTTCTTGTTTCCAAATGATAATGTACAGTCAGAATATACTTACATATTTTATTTTGTGATTTAGTTTTAAGAATACATACCACACAGATAGTTGAGACTATTTTAGAAGGCATGCACAAAAGTGCTTTTTACATTTTTATTAAAAGGCTCTTGAAGAAAGAAAATCACACTTTGAGTTGAATGTTTGATTACTTACGCCAAAACTAAAAGCCTTTGTCCTTAGTTTGAATACCAGTTACTAAGCACATTGCCAAGATCAAGTAGATTCTCAATAAATGTGTGTTGACTAAACAAACTAATGAATTAATGACTAAGTGAATAGATACGGCATTTGATGTAGGATTTGCCCAAATCTTCAATCCCAAAGAATAAGCAAGGTAGAAAAAGTCAACACTTCTTAATAAGCTGTAAGGCAGGAGATCTGTTATAACTTATTTAACTCCCTCAAAGGCACACAGATGTTCTTCTCCCATCGGGAGAAAAGAAGAGGAAGATGAAATTGAAGAGATAATAGTATGTCTTGTCAGCAGTTCTTAACTGCTAAACAGATCCGTTCTTAGCAAAGAGGGCCAAGAGATCGTGCAACCTAACAATCGTGTCTTCCTTCACACAGGAAGTAGAAAGCTGACTTTTTTTTTTAATCAATACTCTGCTATTTGCAATCTACTTACAGATGGATTATGTCAGTAAAAATGTATATTACCTAATTAATTAATTAGTAATATAAAAAAGAAAGGGAGAGAGAAAATTCAATTGTTATACAAACCTTGAGAGAACTAGATAATTGATTAAAATGGTATTTCTTTATATTTCTTCTCTAAGTAAAATCTGGAAAGTTATGAAAATTTGGAAAATATAGGCAGCTGTAATTCTTATGAGAAAATGGTGCAGAAATGCGATAGAGTTTTGCAAAACTTTCTACCTTTTCCCATCCTTCGTCCCCCATCTATTTCTTACTTTCTCTTTGTATCTTTCTGGCTTTCTCTTTTTCTTTTTTACTTTCTCTTTTTCTATTCTCTCTTTTTCCCCCTCTGTTTCTAATGCTGTCTTTTCTTTAATATTTATAATAGATATATTTTAAACACCAATTAAATTCTTCTCAAGGTCATGGCCGGTAGCATCTGGTATTCTTGATGAAAGTGGGAAGAGTAAAAAATCTGTATATAGAGAGGAAGAGCAGGAAGTCCCTGGGCTCTGTGAAGCAGCAGATGCTTCTTCCATCTGGCTGTGATCAGGATTCCTAGGGGACAGAGGACAGGAAAGAGACCATGGCGCAAAGTCCTCGATGCTCTAAGATCTGTCACTTTAGTGCTAAGCTTTCCTACACCTCGATGATGAGCGGAGTTTCCATTTACAATTAGATAAAAAACAAACTGTGTTGTGTGTTGTTTTCAGAAGCAGAAGTTGGGTGGCAGTTTCAATTGCTGGGAAAGAAGATAAAGGCACTTTGCACTCTGCTGTTGCACCTGATTTTGCTGACATTTTAAAATAAATGGTATTAAAACAAGGCTTATTTCAGACTTGTCAGGGACATTAATCTTGGAGTTTCTATTTGTTCAGTATTTTTTAAGATGTAATATCATATTTTAGATATTCACGATACATTTCATTTTGCATATTGGTGACTAATAAAGCACTTTAAAAACTTACTATTCTCCATTTTAGATAAGAGATTTATGTGAAATAAGTATTTCTTTGGATTTACATACAGGAAGTCCTTGGTCTGTTGTATTCACCGGACGCAAAGAACGGAGCTGTCTAAAATGACACCAGCAGTTGGATTAGCAAATACAAGTGGATCAGAATGAGATAAATTTCCCAGGCTTTAACAAAATCAGCACTGATTGGAATTGGGTGGCTTATTCTAAAACTATATTTAAAAATATTGTGTTTATATTTAAAAATGTATTTAAAATATGGAGCACCTGGGTGGCTCAGTGGGTTAAAATCTCTGCCTTCGGCTTAGGTCATGACCTCAGGGTCCTGTGATCGAGTCCCACATCAGGCTCTATATTTATATTTATATTTAAAAATATATTATGTCTCCCCATCCATCATGTAACTAAACTATACATATCTTTCTATGTGTGGGATTTGTGTGTGTCTATGGTGTGTGTGTTCTGAGCTCCTAAAAGCTAGAGGCTTGAAACTGTCACAAATTAATAGATATGTGTGTGTATGTTTTGTGCACGTGCATTTGCCTTGAAAATTAGGTCAAACCAAGGTTTCCAGTAATCATGTATAAAACAGAATTTAATGTTTTAACATCTGTCATTTGCATATACTTCATTTTCAGTGCATTCCCATTACATGGTAGGAGATTAACAGATGATCAAAAAGAGACTTTCCATAGAACTAAAGAGAATATGGCTATTTGTATTTGGAAACAACTGGGGACTCTTTCAGTCTGGGACAGTAAAGCCAGAAGGGAGCCATTGCTGCTGGTAGAGAGGGACAAACCTCAGAGTTTGGCATTCAGTTGGCACATGACTTAACAGTGTCAACAGTGAGAAAGAGTCTGTGTGTAAACATGCAATATGTCTGTTTTAACAATCACCTGAAATGAAACTAGTGATACTTACTCATTTAAAGGACAGTAGATAAGGGGCGCCTCGGTGGCTCAGTGGGTTAAAGCCTCTGCCTTCAGCTCAGGACATGATCCCAGGGTCCTGGGATCAAGCCCCGCATCGGGCTGCCCGCATTGGGCTGCCTGATCAAGCCTGGCATCGGGCTCTCTGCTCAGCGGGGAGCCTGCTTCCTCCTCTCTCTCTGCCCGCCTCTCTGCCTACTTGTGATCTCTGTCAAATAAATAAATAAAACCTTTAACAACAACAACAACAAAAACAGTAGATAAGAAAGGTCATTATTGGTGGATAGCAAAAAAAAAAAAAAAAAAGAGAGAGAGAGAGAGAGAAAAGAAGAAAAAGAAAAAAAGAAAAGAAAAAGGAAGAAAAAAAAAAAAAACAACCAGACAAACTTTGCATCTTAGTGACTATATAAACAAAGATAGCCAAGAACAGAAGTCTTTGTGGTGATCTGTCTCAGATTCTGGCAGAAAAAAAAATATAGGGAATCTAGATCAAACTTTTATACTTCAAGGTTTGATGTAGACACCCACCCATAGGCCCCTACATTTTTATCAAACTGGTGATATTCACTATTATAAAGGCAAACAGACTCATTTTTTAGCCCAGTTGGGATTTCTGCACGACCCTCAGTTATTATATAATTGCTTAAGACTGTTCTCTGTCTGGGAAGTGTTTATGAGCAACACTACCTGGAAGGAAATGGTAACTTTATATCTTTAAGTTAATAAAAATGTCCATTAGTAAATAATATTTTGCATATTTGTATAAGAGGACCCATCACAGATCATCTCATTAGGATCTTATCCTCTCTAGCGATGACCGAGTTCTGACTGCCTTAAAATATAACTTGGTCTTTTTGGCCCCTATTATGTCTGGTAGGACCAAAAACCAAACCAAATGGAAGGAAGTATCAGAAAATAAAACCTCTAAATTACATAAATTAGAGGTACATTTTTTATACTGATTTTCTTGACAAGTATCAAAAAGCTGTTTTTATGTTGCCCTTTATTACATCTATTTTTGACTTTTGGATCTTCAGGGTTTTTTTCCAGTTTTTCTCTTGCATTTCCCTTTTTTGCACCCAAAGAAAGCTCATGATATTGAGCCTTTCTTTTTTATTCTCATATTTCTTTTAAATCCTTCAGTGGATTTGAATATTTTAAAGAAAATTATGTCTAAATTATTAAATAGTACTCATTTGTATGATTTAGGTTAATATAGAAAAGAAAGGCTATTTTTAAAAATTTGAGCTATTGGTAAATTAGACAATTTTTAGTATTTTGAAATCTTCAGTGATAAACTTTTTGTCAGCTCAATTGTGAAAATTTTATAAAATGACTAAGAAGAGAATCCAGAAAAAATTAATGTTCAGAGAGACTATGTTAGTGTGTTGATAATGTTGAACTTTGCCTGAGTTCTTGTTACTGGATAACAGCAAAGATAAGAAATCCCCTACCTTTATCCTTTTGTGTTTCAAAATGTTTAACTTTGAAGGACCTCTTTGGTGTCCGATACTCTGAGACAAGACTCACCCCACTCTTCTTCAAAGACTCAGGTAAGATCCCTCTCCATTTTCGCTCACGAGGTCTTGGGTTTCATAAAACTAGATCTCATGAGTGAAGATGGAGAGGGATCTTGTCTGAGTCACTGAAGAAGAGTGGATGAGTCTTGTCTCACTTACTGGTGGAGCATAAGTAATAACATGGACGACACTCGGAGATGGAGAGGAGAAGACGGTTGGGGGGAAATTGGAGGAGGAAACAAACCATGACAGACTGTGCACTCTGAGAAACAAACTAAGAGTTTTGGAGGGGAGGCAGTACGGGGTTGGGTGAGCTTGGTGGTGGGTATTAAGGAGGGCACGTATTGCATGGAGCACTGGGTGTGGTGCATAAATAATGAATTTTGGAACACCGGAAAAAAATAAATTAAATTAAAAAAAAAAAAACCTAGATTTTCAACCTCTTCCTTGAGATATGCCTTATTCATGAAAAAAAATCTCTCTTTTGCAATAACCAAAGTAAAATTATCCCCTTAATTGTCTGGTATACTTTGTCCTTCATATTTTTGAATTTATATTATTGCCATTGGAAGGGATCTATGAAAAAGAGTAAACACCATTTAAGATTCTGCATTTCTCAACCAGAATTTTGGATATGGAATATATTTTTAAAAAGTAGTGGATATTGTAAATATTCTCAAAGGAACTATATATACTACATACGTGTACACAACATTAAGGACAGAGGAGATGTGGCATTTGTTCACTTTGATTGGCACAGACTTCATTCAGACAATGATACATGAGGTCACAGCTCAATTGTACTCAGAAATGAGTTATGTGATTCACCAGTTACATGAATTACTAGTAGCATAACCCTGAGGAAACTACTTTACTCAACTAAGACTTTGTTTCCATATATCCCTATATCCTACCTCATGGGGTTACTGTGAAGATTCAAATAAACAATGAAAGAATGGTACTTAAATCCTATGATAGGATTGCCTGTTTTTATATGATATATTATTTTATTAAAACTCTGAAATCCCTTATTTCAAGTCTCATCTGAAGATATTTGGATATGGAGGTACCAGAAAGGCTTCATTATAGTACTGCTACATCCCCAAGAATATTTGCTAGAAACTATTGTCTCTTTCAGGTTAGGGTGAGTGACTATACTACACAACACTGCAAATTATAAGTACTTCTCTTTGTCATTTGCAGTATGAATTATTCTCTTTGAGTTCAGAAGTGAATGGATACTGACTAGACATGCACTAGCAATTCCTTTAAAAAATATTCAATAAAGTGTTGTGAACAATATTTAAATGAGTCATTCAGTTTGGAATTAAGTTTCATGCATTTATAAAACTGAACTATGTGTGAACATTTTCAAATTGTATGCACTTATATTAAGCTATAAACTCCATAGTTAACTGTTGACATAACTTATAACCACCGCATACCCTTTTTCCAGGATAACCCATCCTTTAAGATGTGCTTAGAAAGAAAGGAATATTCTGCCTCATTCTTCTTCAAGATCACCAACAGACACATGAAAAAGTGTTCATCATCATTAGCCATCAGGGAAATTAAAATCAAAACTACATTAAGATACCACTTTACCACTTTACGCCAGTTAGAATGGCAAAAATCGACAAGGCAAGAAACAACAAATGTTGGAGAAGTTGTGGAGAAAGGGGAACCCTCTTACATTCTTGGTGGGAATGCAAATTGGTGCAGCCACTTTGGAAAACAATGTGGAGGTTCCTCAAAAAATTAAAAATAGAGCTACCCTATGACCCAGCAATTACACTACTGGGTATTTACCCCAAAGATACAGATGTAGTGAAAAGAAGGGCCATATGCACCCCAATCTTCATAGCAGCAATGTCCAAAATAACCAAAATGTGGAAAGAGCCAAGACGCCCTTCAACAGATGAATGGATAGAGAATATGTGGTCCATATACACAATGGAATATTACTCAGCCATCAGAAAGGATGAATACCCAAACTTTGCATCAACTGGAATGGGACTGGAGGAGATTATGCTAAGTGAAATAGAGAAGTCAAACAGAGAAAGTCAATTATCATATGGTTTCACTTATTTGTGGAACATAAGGAATAGCATGGACGACATTAGGAGAAGGGAAAATGAAGGGGGGGGGATTGGAGTGGGAGATGAACCATGAGAGACTATGGACTCCAGGAAACAAATGGAGAGTTTTAGAAGGGAGGAGGGTGGGATGATGGGTTAGCCTGGTGATGGGTATTAAGGAAGGCATGGATTGCATGGATCACCGGGTGTTATATGCAAACAATGAATCATGGAACACTATATCAAAAATTAATGATGTATTGTATAGTGACTAACATAACACAATAAAAAAAAGTAAAGAAAATAGAACTGATATTAAAAAAAAAAAAGAAAGAAAGAAAGAATAAGAGGAACAGTACCTGGCCCCCCTGGATAAGAGCAGAATTAATTCAGCCAAATTAAATAAGGCAGTGGATCTTTAAAATAAGACTCATCATGGAGGGTGACTCTCTCTAGTTTTTATGATTTCAAATCAGACCATTAGCAGGAGAAAATAAAATGTAAAATGTGGTATTAAATACACACGTGGAAAACTTTTATATACTTATACATATCATTCTATTTTTCTCTTCTTTTTAAAGTTATACATAACTTCTTGGGGTGCCTGGGTGGCTCAGTGGGTTGAGCCCCTGCCTTCGGCTCAAGTCGTGATCTCAGGGTCCTGGGATCAAGCCCCACATTGGGCTCTCTGCTCAGCGGGGAGCCTGCTTCTCCTTCTCTCTCTCTGCCTGCCTCTTTGCTTACTTGTGATCTCTCTCTCTGTCAAATAAATAAAATCTTAAAAATAAATAAATAAATAGTTATGTGGAACTTCTAAGCTCTATTACAATAATAATACCTAATGTGTATTTCACAGTCTCTGTAAATCCATCTGCTTATAGAGATTTTATTTCTTTTAATATTCTCATTATCATTTTACCCTTCAAAAGCCTGTCTAAAGTTGTTCCTGAAAAAAAATATTTATAGGAAAGAATACATTTTAGAGAAAGGTAATGTAAGTTATAATTTTTGATATGGTTATTTTAATATCATACTTATCACTCATGGTAAATATTCCCATTTCTTTTCTTTTTCCTGTTTGCCAAGTTACCCTCAGCAAAGAACACTTAGACTGAAAATAGTTTATGGGAAAAATATCAAACTAATGATGAAACATTAAAAAAATGTTTTATATAATTATTATATTTATCTTGTTAACATTTTTGGAAAATAAATTCCCTGAAAGTGAGAACATTTATTTTACTTTATTTTCTTAGTAATCCCTAAAATACCATGCTGAGCACCAAAAAATTTTTCTGATAGTAATATGAACCAAAAAGTAACTAAATCACATTTTAATATGTAACTCTAAACCAATGGGGGGAAAAAAAGGACTTCTTCATAAACCTTACATAAAATGTGTTCAGATAGCAAAATGTATGAAAATATGATGGCTTATGAATGTCCATCAGTTATCAAACAAAGCTGTAGGTATTTATTTTAAAAAGATCATATAATACACAAATCAATATGAATTAGATTCCATTACTAATTGGAATGCTTTATGGATGATATTTATTTACAGTTATGATTGGATTCAAACATTCATTCATTAAATCAATCTATCATTCCTCTGGCAGCTTATCAAATTATATTAAGCTGTTAATAAGTACCAGGCACTTGTAAATGTTAAAATATCACCTAGATGAATGTTTCTAAAAGTAATAAAGACAGCAGTAAGAGGAGCTGCCTAAGGCTGTCAGAAGACAGAGAAGGAGAAGGGAAAACAGTGATGGAAGAAAATTTCACATCTGCTAACAAATTACCCTTGTAACAATTTTTATGGTTTCTATAAATGATATTTGTTATATAATTTCTTACGGTTTTTCCATAATGGCTTTCAGTTAAAATAATAAATAAATAAGAATATATATTTTAAAATATTATTAATGAATTTGGCTTTAACTTGAGTTTTTAGAAGAATTGTAGAAAAAAGCAATCAACTTTTCCTCTCTGAGGATTAATGTCTTGTTGGACAAGGAGAAACTGAAAATCTGCATCGTGATTTTCTACGCTGCATTTAATAGCAAGTTCCTTGAATGTCACAGGCTGAGTGACCACTAGAGGGCATTCAAAACATGTACTCTGGTGATAGCTTTCCGTTTTCTATCATCAAAATGGTTATCTTAAGTCATAACCATAAGAAAACAAGAAAAAGCATTTCTTACTCACTGAAATTGATTCTAAATGTGACTCACTATCAAACCGCTAAAGTTTACTTGGAAGAAACATAGGAGGTAAATACTTTTGTGAGGTAAATAAAAATAAAATCCTCATTTTTAAAAAAAGTTTGATTTGGAGCCTTTATACAAATAGGGGTCTCTAACTAGGTAAATTATCACAGGCGTGATGCCAATAGTGACATAATGAGATGAGCTCATGTGATGAATGATCATACGATTTAAAATCAGAATGATAATGATAGTTACCACTTACCTGTACCCCATATTGTCCTACACACTTGATATAAAAATTACTTCATTTAATTCGCACACATACACACACACACACATAAAAGGTTCTATACTAACTCAATATTGTCAGGAGGGATTCTTTAGAGGAAGAAGGAACTGAAGGCCTTGAAAATAATCACGAGTCAGTGTCTCCCACTGTGTTTTTATGGAAAGTTGACCTCACAATTTCATGTGAGCTATGATAAAAAACCACTATTTAATAGAAGACTTATTTCTATCTGAAGTGTTTTTTTTAAATCTTAGATAACCTTTAATCAAATAGTGACATATACAGTAGTTAAATTTGTCTTCTCTTTTACTTTCTTTACCTAATTTATTATTTTTCTAATTTGTTTATAGAAGCTAAGTAAAAACTTTAAATTTTCAAATTAAATATTCCAGAACTGATTAGGGTTAGACTAGAACTCAATGGGAAATGTTTATTTTAATTTCCAAAGCATAATTTTATTTCAAGTAAATCTTCTATATTAGAGATGTTAATTCATGAAAAATTTATGATAAATATGAATCTCTATTATATTGTCCATAAAGGAATATGAACAGCGGTATCTCTCACGGTCTCTATTTGTGTTATGAGACCTCAAGACAAAGCTGTCAATAGAAAACAGTATTATCCCCTTTTGTTTGTGAGAAAACTAAGACACAGAGAGTTGAACTTATTTGTATTTCTTAAAAATACCAAGTATTGCTATGGATTTAATGTTTATTGCCCCCCAACACACCTATTATGTTGAATCCTGATCCCAAATGTGGTAGTATTTTAGAGGTAGGGTCTTTAAAAGGTAATTAGGCCATGAGGGTAACTCTCATGATGGGATTAGAGCTCCTTTAAGAACAGACAGGAGACAGCTTGCCCTGTCTCACTCTCTTTCAGTCCTGTGAAGGTAAGTGAGAAGAGCCATCTGCAAAAAAAAGGAGGAAGGCTCTCACCGGAACCCAATCAGACTGGCACCATCATCTCACATTTCTGGTCTCTAGAACTGTGAGAAATAAATTTCTGTTCTTTAAGTCATCCTGTCTATGGTATTTTTGTTACAGAAGCTTGAGTAGACTAAGAAAAGCATATAGTACCAAAATACTTATAAATGTTATCCTGGGTGGCCTTTGGCTCAGGTCATGGTCCCGGGGTCCTGGGATCGAGCCCGCATCAGGCTCCCTGCTCAGTGAGCCTGCTTCTCCCTCTCCCTCTGCCTGCTGCTCTCCCTGCTGTGCTCGCTTGCTCTCTCTCTGTCTCTCTCTCTCTGTGTCAAATAAATAAGTAAATAAATAAATAATCTTTAAAATGTTATCCTGTCCTTTTACTTACATATTTAATAGTTAAGTGTATCCATGGGGTGCCTGGGTGGCTCAGTGGTTAAGCAAATGCCTTCAGCTCAGGTCATGATCCAGGTCCGGGGATGGAGTCCCGCTTCAGGTTCCCTGCTCAGTGGGGAGTCTGCTTCTACCTTCCCTTCTGCCTGCTGCTCTGCCTATTTGTGCTCTCTTTCAATCTCTCTGTCAATTAAATAAATAAATCATAAAAAAAAATTTACATGTATCCTGTCCTTACATTTAATCATATAAAATATTATTTCCTTTGGCTAGAGGCGTAGAACTCCACTGTTATTACTTATTAATAAATAATATCACTGCCTTGAACTCAACTGCTGCCTGATAAATACTTAATTGATATTCCTCACTAACACTTCCATTCATGGTTTACATAAAGTACAAATATAAATACATCCATCTTCAGATTGTTTGTGAAATAGTAACAAATTTATATGATAATAACATACATAGCTTTTCCAAAGACATCTCAGAATTCAGAAGTAACCAAAAATGAAAATATAACCTGATTCAGAAACTCTAAACTTTAATGACTGTATAAATTAGAAAATAATTTACTAGTGGTATAAAAAGAGGGAGTTTTCAAAAACAGAGAAAGTTGGCCTGAGCCATTCAATAAAAATTATATTGGACAGATTCCTTCAATTTACAAAAAGTAAAAACTACAAGGTAGAACATTAGGAGTAAAATGATCTGATGTATGTACAAGGACATGGAGAGGGAGAAAAATAGACATGCAGAAAAGGATTATGACAAGCACAACAGTAGGGATAATTCAGATTTTTTGCTGATGTGTAATTCTATGGCATATATGGCAGATTTTTTTTGTTATTATGCATAATAAAAATTGAGTTAGAAACAAAAAACGCCCTTTAATTATTTTTTATTGCAATGACAAATTGTACCATTATGTAACTTCTTGTCCTTGTAAAACAAGAAACTGTCACTGGGAGTCAACATGGAAAGTTCACTGAGCAGATCAAAGACAGGGAACACTTCTGGAAGTAATAAATAATTATTAAAAGTGTTAAAGAGAAGAGTATCGGTGCATTAAGTAAGATGTGTATGGAAAACTGGAAATAGTCAAGAGTGGCACACAATTGTAAACATCCACCTTCTAAAGAAAGGACAAATGAATGATTGATCAAATTACCAGATCTATTTCTCATGTATGCTTTGATCATCTACAGAGAGAGAGAGAGAGAGGGAGAGAGAGAGAGACAGAGGAGAAAAAAAGGGGGATGGAATTAGAATTGGCACTAACATGTGGTAGAGTAAGTTGAACTGAATTGAATTGAGCTGCTCTGAATTGAACTGCATTGAATAAAATTGAATTGGGGATTTGTACTGATTGTGAATAGCTCGCTGTGTGAGAGAGTGGCGGAGTGATTAGCCAGGAGCTTTATACCAAAGCCAAGTGTGTGAGATTGCTGCAGAGCAAGTGGAAAAATAAAATGAGGGTTTGCTTCTAACAGGAATTGGATATTAAGACAGTAAAGTATAATCATTAGAAGAGAAGAATAAAAAGCTATTCAGAGAAAAGAAAAGAAAGTTGCTACAAATAGATGCCAGAAATAAGAGAAAATGAGGACAAAAAGAAACATAGGAAAGAGAAATACTGGAATAGAAGTCTATTGAAAGACATATATTAGTGATTATTTGGTTTACTATTTTCTAATTCTTGGATATTACCAGATTTACATCCAAATTGAGCTCTTGTTTCTTCTTCTAAGAGTTGACTACAATGTGCCAATCCTTACCCCCAAATCAGATGAGCCACTAAAGAAAGAATTATCCATTGATGGCTCTTGAGCAATGACAGAGAATCTTTGAATAAGTGCATTGAGGTTGACAATGTCCTGTGTCAGTTCTTCATAGCTGCACATCCATTATCTTTCCAAACACAGCAGAGTGAGAATGGTAGTCGGTGGCATTTAACTGTTCCATGGGTGTCAACCAAGAGCAAAGCATAGATAGTCCTATAGGTCTATTATGAACAAGAATATTGTTAAATGGAGTCTTCGTTCTAAAACCATCAAATAAAACAAACTATATTCTTCAAGTAAGCCCTACTAGTCCACAAATAACTCTTAGAAATGGGTAATTATCTGTTCTGGCTTTTAAAAATACTGTATTTTGTGACAATCAGCTCCGTCTGCCTCTTGGTCCTGGGTAACTTGCAAACATGAAACACTGAGTTCTGCAACTCTACTGCAGTTGGCTGCACCAGCCTGAGGGAGCTGATGACATGCATTTTGTCCCAAGTCTGCTTGTATGGACTTCAGATTTCTGGCTTGAAACCACCAATGTCCTCAGAAGTCATTGATGGCCCCAAACAGAAGTTCTCTCTAAGGCCAGTACCCAATCCTTAAACATTTATCAGTACACCCACTTCCAAATGAGCTTAAGGGCAAAGAAAACCTGTAAAACAAGAGATATCCACAAAAAGAATGTGTCTGTGCCTCCATCTTTTACTCTTTGTTTACTAGAGTGTGTTGGCAATGGACGTTGTTAATGGCATTAGAGAGATACAGATTTAAGTGCCAACTCCTCATTTAATAGCTATGTGACCTTTGCCACATTAAATACTTTCTCTAAGCCACTGTGTCCATACTTCCTCACTCTCAATGGACTGTAGAGAGATATATAGGAAATAATATATGTAAAATGTTGAACTCTATCATTGGCATATAGTAATTAATAGTGCCTAGCTGTAGGTACACTCATTAACTAGCTTTGCTCACTATCTACTTAATTCTTTGTTTCTCTCCCTCAAACTCCATCATAGTATCTACCAGACCTTGGTTGGATGCTTGATGCTATTAGCTTTAGACCTCAGCTAGACTAACTTCTTCCAGCTAGATCATGAACTCTTCCTGGTAGATTATCCACCATTCATTTGATGTATCTGCCACCTCCATGCATTTTGATCAGATCCTGTCTATATATCTTAGTCTATAAAATGAGCACAGTGTAGGGGCACCTGTGTGGCTCAGCCAGCTAAGTGTTGGCCTTCAGCTCAGGTCATGATCCCAGGGTCCTGGGATTGAGCCCTGCTTAGGGAACCCAGCCCAGTGGGGAGCATGCTTCTTCCTCTCCCTCTGCCACTCCCCCTGCCTGTGCTCTTTGGCGCACATGCTCTCTCTCTGTCAAATAAATAAATAAAATCTTAAAAAAAAATAAAATGAGCAGTTTAAATGTGGCGTATTTATAATTAATTTTCACTTACAAATCATGTATTAAAAACATGCATGTATTATAATTACATTGACATGAAATGTCACAGAGATAATTAACATTTAAAAATAATTTTGTTAAAATACACATGCTTATTTATTTATTAGTCATTCTGTTTAGCAGGAGCTTATTTCAGGTATTTAAAAGAATATTTAGATTCTTTAAGCAATTTTTAATAGTACTTTTACTTTTTTAAAGACTAAAATGTGCTTATAATTAAAACATGAACGTAAGTCACCTATTTCTAAGGTAAGACAATTGAGAAAAGGAAAATTTTTTTAATGGCAAATCATTTGACAAAGAGGAAAGTTCCATGAGCTGCAAGTCAAATCCTTCTTTGTCACAACTCAAGAGTGACATAAACTTATTTTCAAACTAGGAGATTTATTATCTCTAAGTTGAGAAGTAGGAGTTACAATGATTTCTTCCATTTCTCCTGCTCTAGCATTTTCTAAATCTCATTATCTTTTATATTTCTCCCCACACACAAAAAAACAACTTTCTATTGTCAACCTACTAGCAAAAACTAATATTAATGTAACCTAAGTATACTGTAAATACTATGGTTCCTAAAACAGGAAAAACAGTAATATATCAGAAAGATACACATCCCATATAATATATTTTTAATTGAAGAATTCTAAGAGATGGCAGCAAAGATATTTTGATTCACTTTTAAATAGATAAAACAATGTTTTATGGGAACCCCACTACACCCATTTGTTTATGAATTGTCTCTGGCCACTTCTGCCCTGCAGTGGCAGAGTTGAATAGTTGTGAGAGAGACCATATGGCCTGCAAAGCCTAAAATACTAGACTATCCGGTCTTTTACAGAAAAAGTCTGGGGACTCCTATCCTTTCTATTGTGAAATGAAATGCACCACCAGCAGGTTTTATCCCAATGGGTAATGAGATTATTTTAAGATAAAAGTACAAATGTTTTCTGCAGAAAAATGCCATATTGAAGACTAGGTCACCACGCTATTTGACAAGATATATATGCAATAGATGTGAAGCTTTAACCTTGGTATTGTTCTGTTTTCTGCCCTTTTCCGAGTAAATACTCCAACTGCAAATTCAGTCAACACCTTAGACTTCTTCAAGTACTTTGTAGATTTCTTCTCCCTGGTGCTTTGTTATCATTTAATAGATTAAGAGCCTTCGAGACTTCTCAGTTTAAAATAATAGATTATCCACTCATCTCTGCTAATTTTTCTTTTATTTGGTATTACCCCTTACTTTCTACTTCAAGGGAGATAGGTCAAAGTTAATTTATTAAAAATAAATCTAATCCATGGGGCGCCTGGGTGGCTCAGTGGGTTAAAGCCTCTGCCTTCCGCTCAGGTCATGATCTCAGGGTCCTGGGATCCAGCCCCTCCAGCCCCGCATCAGGCTCTCCGCTCAGCAGGGAGCCTGCTTCCCCCCCCCCCCACCCCCCGCCTGCCTCTCTGCCTACTTGTGATCTCTGTCCGTCAAATAAATAAATATTTAAAAATAAATAAATAAATCTAATCAGAGACTGTTCAAAAACAAAAGATTTAAACCTTGCTTGGGTTCGAATTCTGTTACTAACAGTAAAGCATAAAGTGGTGCATATGTGTTTCTGTGATACGGTACCTCTGCACAATTTTTGGGGGGGAGGATGCGGTAGACATGACTTGATGAGGAAAGTGGAGAAATACCAAAGGGGGAATCTCCCTAGTGCACAGCAAGCCCTGAGAAAGGTGAACATTATTATTTCAGAGAAGCCAGAGTAGTGTTTTCCCTATAGGGGAAAAATAGCCCATAATGAGGTAAAATATTTTCATGATACTTTTATTGCTATCATTTGCAAAAGGAAAATGATCTTGTAAGGAACACAGAATGCATTAAGAACAATGTAGTGAGACTTGACAATACTATTTTTTTAATCTTCAAAAGTATAAGTTGCCTTAAATTGATCAAAGCATATTATGGTTTTGGTTTATATGCCATTTTAATATTTTCTGTCCTAGTCTTTAATTTTCTCAATTCTTGTTTTCTTTCCTTTTTTTTTTAAGATTTTATTTATTTATTTGACAGAGAGAGAGAGAGATCACAAATAGGCAGAGAGAGGCAGACAGAGAGAGAGGGGGAAGCAGGTTCCCTGCTGAGCATAGAGCCCTGATGCTCAGCTTGATCTCAGGGCTCTGAGTGGAAGGCTTAACCAACAGAGCCACCAAGGTCCCTCGATTCTTGTTTTCTCAGCTTCAGTATTGGTCCATGGAAAACCTAAACCTAAGTCTTATGATGCATTACCCATTTAGTGCATTTATCTTGAAAGTCCTTCAAGTTCACTGATTTATACGTATTCAGGATTTTTTTTAAAATAATTTTTACCCAATTATTCATGAGCTAATTTTTTATCCCTATGATCTAGTAGATCATTCTAAGGACTGATTTATTTTCCTCAAAAACAAAAAAGAAAATAAGAAGTGTTTCCTTCCACCACTATTACTACTGTATTTAAAACACCCTCTAATTCCAGAACTGTTGCAATGCCAGCAATTTAAGTTTATTTAACACTAGGAGTGCTAGGAGTTCAGTATTTCTTGTAATCTAAAAGAAACTGGGCTACAGAATGAGTTTGCGTTGAGTTATACAATTCTTTTACAGTTAAATCAAGTTAGAACACATACAATAGAAAGGATGACGATGCCTGCAAACCTATACAGTGAATCAGCCTTGGGAAGCATAGGAAAAATCATTCACATAGCAGCAAAGCATATTTTCTGGTATGAGGTAATTATTCTTTCAGGGAGGAAACATGTCAGCATACAACATATTGTCATAGGATTTGTTGAGTTCCACCTAGAGTGATTGCCTAAGTTTTTCTTGTGTAATTGCTTAGAAGCTTTATTTCAGTTCTTTGAAATCCTCCCTGCAGCCAAAAATTATGGCAACTCTTGTTTCATCTGAAGTCATACCAAAAGAAATATTATGTTAATAATTCTGGCCATAAACACTTAGGTGATATTTGATTAGAATAGAAATTCAGTGTGCTTCTCAGACTTTACAGGAAGTATCATACTTAAAGGCAACAAGACTTTGTCTGTGATTCTAAGAGAGAACAGATGATTTTATGTGACATATTAAATTGTTCTAATAGAAAAAACCGTATTATTCATTCTGATATGGAAGTGTGTTATCTGGGGAAAACAGGTTGATGTTCTTCCAGGATGCCCACTTTCTTGGTGAATTTTCAGTGTCCATGGCTCAACTCTCAACCTCAGAAGTCTCTACAGTTTGACTTTCATTTATGAGTTTATTCCTTTAATGATTAATAATTGAGGGCCTACTACATACCAGGAACCATTTTAGTTACTAGGCAAAGAGCAGTAAAGGAAAAAGTCCTAAGTCCTTCAACTCATGGAGCTTACTTATATTCTGTTGGTGAAATTCACAACATTTTCTATCAGGGATCACTCTTCTTAGCACTTTGTTGAATTCATTTATTTATCACTATGACTTATGGAAACAATAGTACTCTTTTTCTCTATTTTAAAAAGTTAGTTACAGAGATACTAGGCAATCTGTTCAAGCTCAAACTAGTAAATGACCATGATAAGGACTCCAGAAGTCAGTTCCATGGTCTATCCTTTAGGACACTGTATTATGTCGTTGATTTTGGCAGCATATTAATAATACAAGAATGATTTCAAATGTCATCGACAGAAATCCATTAGCCGAGGTCATATTAACTTACTAAGGCTGTGACAAATATATTAGTTCATAAAACCTGTGCAAAAATTCAATATTGTAACATGAAAATTCTTTAATTCTGGAATATGTCTATTCCTTCAATTACTCATGTATCCCCCAAGAAGCTTCATGAGTCACTGCTCAATATATCAATGAGGAGCCTGTCGGGTCAGTAAACAGAAATGACCAGGTACTGTGACAGAGTTTCATATGAAAAATTGTTAACGAGGAATAGACTTGTTCACCAGGTTATTCAAGAAGTAAAAAGAGAATACGAACATGTCAGATAGGGAACAACCTCAGGAGGGCGCTGAGCTAGGATGCAGAATCCAAGGACAAGAACTTAGAAGTTCTAAAACTCAAAGATTCAGAGGAGGGTTCCTATGGAGCTGAAAATCAAGTTTCTAGGAAGTGGCTGTTACTGTGCAAATGTCAGAGTCCCTGAACTCCTGGGCCTGGGCTCCAGAAGAGGGAGGCAGCTGGCTGATGCTGATATCCTCAGATAGAAGCACTCTGAAACTAAGAGCTAGTATTTCCAACCAATGTAGTTTAAAGTTGCAGGGGAAGGAAACAAGATTTCTACAAAAGAATAGATAGCTTTAATAGTGAGAGGAGCCTCACTCACTTCCACCTCCTGAATTCCAGACCAATGCATTCCCATGTATTCTGGCTTATGGGAAAGACATCTCCATAAATTGGTTGCTGATGCAGAACACACATTGCATCCCATAAGACAGAACCAAATCCTTTCGGGATGCTGTCTTGTAAATGACACCGTAACTGATCCTTGTATTCAAGAATCCATATCTAGAATTGTTCTATTCCAGTGAGGACAAATCTTTGCCCCTTCCCTGGTGAAGGAATCCACTATTAACAACTTGTTCCCAGTCCTAGCTAGTCCCCACAGTAAATGGCAACGTATTAGTAGGTCAACATTGGTCTCTGCTGATGGTAGGTACGGCTTTTAGCAGTAGTAGTATCCAGACCCTGCTTGGTGAGAGGAAGTTCATATAATTGAAATCATGCATAGCCATCAACTTTGCAACAGTGGCCACTTTGTATTTGGGATTACTGAGCAATTATTCAGTGGCTGGGGAAAGAGGCTGACTGACATGTCATATTATCCACTTGGTTTCTGAGAACTTCTTTTTAGTGGTTCCATTAACATGACACACAGTTATCCTCCCATTCTGTGCCCATTCTGGGAGGTCCAACCACAGACATGTCTTCACCAGATGCTCTTATAACCAATCTTCAAAGGTGGTGTTTTTTTTTTTTTTAATGTCTTATTTACTCATCCAAATTGATAGCAACAGCTCAAGAATGGATGTGTATTTGATTCCAGGCTACCCCAATGGGGCACAGCAGTGGTACCACCATCTACTTCTGCTCAGCAACACTCTATAACATAGAACTCTTTGAAAACCAGGACTTTTATCCCTGTTAGCTAACCATCACGAATAACTGTATTTCAGGGATGCCTGGGTGGCTCAGTTGGTTAAGCTGCTGCCTTCAGCTCAGGTCATGATCCCAGGATCCTGGGATCGAGTCCCGCATCGGGTTCCTTGCTCGGCAGGGAGCCTGCTTCTCTCGCTGCCTCTGCCTGCCTCTCTGCCTGCTTGTGTGTACTCTCTCTCTCTCTCTGACAAATAAATAAAATCTTAAAAAAAAAAAAGAACTGTATTTCAGTCTGATACACAACAGTGCATCAATAAAACATTAATTTTCATGATAGAAAATACACATAGAATAAAACTGGTATCCAAACACCAGTGTAATTCTTCTCTAGAACCTCCAAAAGAAACGCAACTCTGTCAACCTCTTGATTTGAGCTAGAAGATTCATTTCAGATTACTGAATACCTGAACTATAAGATATACAAACTTGTGCCATTTTAAGAAGCCAAACTTAGGGCAATTTGTTACAGAGGCAAGAGAAAGCTGACATGGCAGTTTTTCCACTAATGTCCTCTTCCTTTTTCAGGTTACACTTCAGAACCCCACACTGAATTTTTATGTCATGTCTACTTGACATCCTCCAGAGACTGAAAATTCCTCAGTCTTGGCGTATTTTAGGATTTTGACACTTTCGAGGCATACTGTTCAAGTAATTTGTAGAGTTTCCCTCAATTTGTAAAATATTTTCTCATAAATAGACTGAGGCTATCCACTTGGGGAATAAATACCAAAAAACTTAAGTCTTTTTTTCTTCACATCATATGAGGGTACAGATAATATCAACATGACATATTGCTAGTAGTGTTCACCTTGGTCACTCAGTTAAGGTGGTGTTTGCAGCTTTCTTCACTGTAAATTTACTTTTACTCTTTTTCCATATTTTCTACATTTTTCCACAGGAGTCATTTGTGGACATACATTAAAACAATTAGAGTTTTTGATAAATATTTAGGGGAGATGCCTTGATGTTATGCAAATATCATATTTTTCCTTCAAGTTCACCTGCTAATTTTAGCATTGATTAAAGGATTTTGCTTGCAGCAATTATTACCATGGTATTCTAATGGTGATTTTCTATCTTCTTCCTTTCTTCTACATGTATTATTTGGAAGTCTTCTGTGAGGAAAATTGTCCATTCTCCCCCCCACTTTAAAGGAAATTATTCAACCATTTATTTATATTAGTATAGACTCCTGGATTTTCACTGTATTGCAATAAATACTATCACTATTTTCTTTGTTGTTAAAATCACTACAGCTTTGATTATTGAAGCTTGTTCAGGATAATTCTTTCTCATTTTGACATGAGTCTCATGACCCCTACTTTTTTTTTAAACTTTTTTTAAAATCATTTTTTTAAGGATTTTATTTGTTTATTTTGGGGGGGGGCACCAGCAGGGGGAGGGTAGAAGGAGAAGCAGACTCCTTGATGAGCTGGGAGCCCAATGCAGGATTTGATCCCAGAACCCTGGGATCATGACATGAGCTGAAGGTAGACCGAGCCACCCAACAGCCTATTTTTCCAAACTTTATTTACTTTCAATAAAACTACAGTATACTCAAGTTTCACAGTTTATTTTTCCTGCCCAAATCCAAGAATCAGCTATTTCTTCAAAGGCCCCTGGCTACTCTTATTGAATAACTGGCATTTAGAAACTAAGGTATGGCCCTGTATATGCTCATACAACAACTGGATTTTATTTTATTTTAAAATAAAACATTTATATTTATCTTTACAAGTATTTATTGTGAAACATAAGAAAAATAGAGAACATTACAGATAATAATAAAAATTATGATATATCCCATCATCCTATGATAATCACTATTAATTTCTTTTTTTAAAAGATTTTATTTATTTATTTGATAGGCAGAGATCACAAGTAGGCAGAGAGGCAGGCAGAGAGAGAGGAGGAAGCAGGCTCTGTGCCCAGTAGACAGCCTGATGTGGGGCTCAATCCCAGAACCCTGGGATCATGACCTGAGCCAAAGGCAGAGGCTTTAACCCACTGAGCCACTCAGGTGCCCCATCACTATTAATTTCTTCATGCACTTTTCCGGTTGTATATATGCACATGCAATAACCCAAATTAAAGAATAATACAAGCATATACTCTTAATTTAGATGAAAAGGAAATTAAGAGATATGGAATAAATAAAACTTCCTATACTCTATCTCTTCAACAGCAAAACAGAATAATTTTGCAATAAAAGCAAACAAAAACAAGAGGGTAACAATAGGAAAAAAGAAACAGTTATTAATGATATTGGTGATACACAAATGCATAATTAAACGTTAAGTACAATTTGGTTTATGTGTTCCATAACTGGTGGAACAAAGTCTGAATCAAGTAGACTCTATATTGTCTAGGTCAAGAACACTTTTTTTTCTTCACCTATTTATACATTATTTATTGTCAGTATTTTATACTTGATACAAAATACAGTATTTTGTTTTTCCAAAATAATTTATTGGAGTACACTAAAACAAACAATAACCATCCTTAACCAAATAAATTTGAATATAATTTCCCATATAAATCTGAAAATGAACTAAACAAAAACAACTTTCACTTTTAATTCAATCATATGAAGCCATGCTATCTCAATGATTTCTAAGTGTATCTCGGCAGTTTCTTACAGTTTCTGGGGAAAAAAATCATCATGAATGATTAATATTATATAGGTAAATATAGAAAAAAAATCAACCTAAGTGTGTTAATTTTCTACTTCTGCCCAGCAAATTACAAGCCTAGCAACTTAAAACAGCACGCATGCACTACCTCTCAGTTCCTATAGGTCAGGAGTTCTGACATGTCTTAGCTGTGTCCCCACCAAGGTAACCAAAGTGTCTGCCAGGGCTCAGTACTCATCTGAAAGTAAGTAAGAATTTACTTGCAATAGGTCCACATCCAAATTCACTCTGGTTGTTAATAAAATTCATTTCCTTGAAACAGAGAGCTTTTTTCTGAGTCTTGGTTGGAGGTCTTCCAGATCATACAGGCACCGTAGTTTCTGGCCACAAGACCCTCTTCATGGACCACCTCACAACATGGAGACTTGCGTCTTCCAAGTCAACATGGGATAAACATAGCAAGTCAGCTAGCAAGACTCAGTCTTATAGAATGTACTATAATCATGAGAGAAATACTGAATTACCTTTCACATTTTCTTGGTTTGGAAGCAAGTCAAAGGTCCTTCCAACACTTAATGGAGGTTATACAAGTGTGTGAACACCAAGAGGTGGGGGATCAGAGAGGGGTACGTCCAAATCTGTTTTCCACAGTCTGATACTTTGTCCCCTATGATTCATGTCCCTCCCATGTGCAAAATGCACTTTACCTTATACGAAAGGTTCCCAAGAGAGTTGTGTTATTAGGACATCAGCTCAGAAAATATAGCATCAGCAATGCCTAAAATCTCATCGTATAACTAAGATCCAAGTGCTGATAATTATCTCATCTGTAATCCTTTAAGTACCTCCTAGGACATTGTTTCATCTGTCCATGGATTTGTGTAACTAAAGACACAAGTTATCTGCCACTACAAACCCAATATATAATAGGGGGAGAGGCAAAGGCTGACAGCTATAGAATCATCCTTCAAAAAATGAAATGGAGGGTGAAAAGAAGTTACTGATCCATAGCAGTTATGAAATCTAGCCAAGCAAATGTTGGGAGTTCCTTGATTAGATTTAAGGCCTGGGAATAACTTCAGTAAAAAGGAAACTCTCTTTCTCCTCATGATTTATTTTGTGTATAATGGAATTTGATTGCACTTTCTGGGCTCTTGATTCTGAATTCTGGGCTCTTGGTTCCACCCTCTGAGTAATCTTTACTTTTTCCAGCTCTGGTTCCTTTTTTGTTGTTTGTTTGAATTCTTCAGTCAATTAATTACCATCCTCCCATGTTTTATTATAGGGAGAAAAAACAAACAAAACAGATGGCACCTTCAACATTTTTCTTGGAAATCTCTTTAGACATAATACCAAGTTCACCACTTTTGCCCATCTTGGTTTCTCTCTCCCCTTTTCTTTGTCCTGGAATGATTCAAAGTGTCACTTTGCTTATCAAATATTAATGTATAAATCTCTTATTGATTCAGATGCTCTAAAAATAGCCACATGCCATTATCACAGACTATAAAATTTCTATCCTTCTTTCTTCCCATCTGAAAATTATGTAAAGAATGTTCCTGAGTGGTTAGGAAAGCCTGAGTACCAAGATCTCTACTATTACACTTATCTCAAGTCTGAACTTGCAAAAAAAAAAAATTCTCAGTGTAGAATAACATGTCCACTCAGTGACTTCTAGCAAAATACAAGAATTCTCATCTAAAACTAGTCACAAATGACTGAAAAATATTCATTACAAAGATGGCTTTAAGAAAAACAGTGTTTTCTTTCAAACTTTCCAAATGTGTGTTGTTTATTCTGTGGAGTGTGTGTGTGTGTGTGTGTGTGTGTGTGTGTGTGTGTATGTATCTGTGTGTATGTGTTGCACACACTTGCATTCAACAGGGAGCAGACACAATGAGTCGGTGCTCAGACCTTCATGAAGACTGAGGACCTCCATAATCTTTTGCCTTTTGGCAAGTCAGAGTCCAGGATTTGGCAAATATTCTCTAAGAATTTTTATAGTTTTTTTGTCACCAAAAGGCACAGAATTCCCTCCATAGTGAGGAAGAGGTGATGCCTGAGGACACTGAGCTTTGCATATAACACGTAGTCTCTGTAAGCCAGTTTGCAATTCTGTCTCCTTGTAGATATATGGCATATCTCCCTCCCATCTCAATTTTGCACAACTGTTCTGGGAGTTCATCAAATCTGTGACAGTATACTGCTCTAGGTTACACCTGAGTCCTCCTCTATCCCAACCGAAAACCATTTGGGGAGTCTGGACTTAAGTTTTGACCTAAGTATCATAGACTAGATAGTACATGAAAGTGAATAAGCTAATTTCCTCAGATTTCTAGTTGTACTAGATTACAACTGAGGGGATACCAACATGCTTTAGTAATCAGGAAATGCTGTCAAGTTTACCAAGGATTCAAAATATATTCAGTTGCTCTCATCCTTTGCAAATACTACACTCCAATCCAACCCCCATACCTACAAATAAACCCACAGAACCTCAAAAAAAATTCTGATCCTTTCTCATCTATACTGAATGAAGTCAAATCTTCATTGCTTTCCAAAATGTGTAAATATCATTTGTTTTGAATACAATAGCACTACTCTTGTACTACAGTATCTTTGTTATATATAAAATGAGAATAAAAATAGTAGTGACTATTTCAAAAGACTGAACATGTTCACAATGAAATTATGTAATGAAAAATGCTTACATGAGTGCTTGACATAATTAAGGCTAAATAAATTTTGGCAATTATTACTACTATCTGGGTCTTCAGTGAATCCTCAATGCTTACCGTTTCCTCCAGGCCAGTCTCACTGCATTCCTGCTTAAAACAGTGAGTTAATCTAGCAGTAGTACACTATTCATTTGAGAACACAGAGAATAGGAAAACACATTTAAGACAAATAACCCCTAAATCTAAACACAGGGATTTTAGTCTGGCTCATTCTTATACACACTCTACGCAGTGTCAAACATAGACTTATTTTTACTCCCCATCACAGCACCAGGGGAACATCTGGCTCTGAGTAGGACAGTTTGTGTCTGTGACACTGACATTTCTGGCATATTATAATTAATTTCAGCTACGAATGAACTAAATATTATTTAAAACAATATGCTGTGACTTGGGGATCATCAAAAGTAAAATGAGTTAAATATGGAATCAATTCCACAAAGTTAAAAATAAAAAGGATATTATTTTTACATGGCAGCAGTTTATATTTCTACTGCACAATTCAGAAGCAGAAAGTATGTTTTAACAGAAGGAAAGGGTGCCCTCTAGTGTTTTAATTAAAGATGAACAATTAGATAAACAACTTTCTCATTTGAATTTATATATATACACATATATATATTAGGTTCTCAACTCTTTCTATATATATATACACTATACATATATACACATATTAGGTTCTCAATGGAAAATAATATTATATGGAATATAAATCAAAATAAAGTAAGCAGGGGTATTAGTTTAAGATGTTAGGAAAATACATGGTGTTTCCGATTCAATTTTTTTGACATTAAGCACTGAAAGGATTGGATGAAACATTAGATTCAGTTATGCTGATTTACTCTTCTGTTACCTAATAAAACACAGCTCCTCTGCCTCTAAGGTCTGCCCCAAGCTTGGAATTGCTACACGTTTACGAATATTACAAATGTCAATGTAAAAAATTACACAGACACATTTTTATCATGAAAATGTTGACTGCACACCATTACATTTCCCTTAAATGGATTGTTTCCATAAAGTGATAATGTCAGGCTTATTAGATCAAAACTTAATGTAAATTGCTTTTTTAAAAAAATGTATGGAATAATGTTCCACTAAACATGGTCAGAATTTCTATACCTCATTTTTATTAGAAATGAAGATTAAGATACTGTATTGTCAATTTTCCCCCTAATTTGAATATATTTTTCCATAGTTTACTCAAGAGAGATTTACTGACACAGGAGAGTTACTGTGAAACTGTCTCCTCCATTTCCCTCTCAGCACTGGGTCTAAGGTGCCTGCATACATTAGAAGATGAGCCATAAAACAGATTATTTGCCATGTGATTTTTTAGCCCTACATGATCCTCTGCTATGGGTTGCACATGTGTCCCTGAAAATTCATAAGTTGAACTCTTATTCCCTGGGTACCTCAGAATGTGACTGTATTTGGAGAGAAGACCTTCAAAGAAGTACTTAAAGATAAATGAGATCTTTGGGGTGAGCCCATTTCAATATGATGGTTGTCATTACAAGAAGAGGACATGCAGAGGGAAGGCCATGTGAGGTCACAGGAGGAGGCCATGCACAAGCGAAAGAGAGAGGCTCCAGAAGAAACCAACTTTGCCAACACCTTGATCTCAGACTTCCTGGCCCCAGAAGCCAGGGGAAAATGTAACTATTATTTAAGCCACTAATCCTTGCTACTTTGTTATGGCAGCCCTAGGAAAATAATACATCCTGATTCCTATTTTCTCCACTAGGTAGAAATTTGAAATTTATTTTTTTCAGAAAACATTACTTTCAAGTAATTTTTGTGCTCCAGTAAAGGAAACTTAGAAATAAAGGGTGATAAATAATCTAAACTTGCCCACAATCGATGCTAAAAACACATCAGCAACGCTTTTTATCAGCTGGGCCTACGGCTGTGCTTTATCTCCACCAGGATAGTGTTCCCACTGTCTCCTCTTTTCTCCTCCTTTGGCCCAGGCCAGCCACATGGTTCCCTCCCTCTCAACAAAGGAGTGGATCCATCCTGCAGCAGAGGACAGAGAGCACAGAAGTCTCCACCTCCAGCTGTTGTAAACTGCACCGCATGCAGTTCCTTCAATAGAGCTCAGGGCGCAGAAATTATAACTCACCTCTCACGTGAACTTATATTTGTAATCATGGTTCTAGGGGAACGAGCCAAAACGAAACCGGATAAGAATGCATTCTCACACCAGTCATTTAACGTTTTAAAAATAACTGTGATTACGTTGAAAATAATTTGGAAAATCACTCAGCTTTGATTGTAAAAAGCAAAAATGTCTCCAAC
The DNA here is from genome assembly GCF_963455335.1 of Martes martes. NCBI lineage: Eukaryota > Metazoa > Chordata > Mammalia > Carnivora > Mustelidae > Martes > Martes martes. The sequence goes on along the minus strand of NC_137890.1, from coordinate 26,852,039 downwards.
AGATTGAGATATCTAATCTACTTTCCAACGTTAGTATTTTAAAACACATTCTGTTAGACTATATAGAAAATAAAAGGACATTATAGCCACGCATTTATTCTTCTATTCATTTGTCATCTTTCTAAAAAAGAATTATTGAGCACCTATTGTTGATCTTCTACTGGAATACAAAGATGGATAAGGCACTCTTGATTGATTGGTCTTAGAGAGAAGCAAAGGAAGTAGTGCCTGGTTATGTAACTCACGAAAAATGTGGTTGTGTGTGTGTGTGTGTGTGTGTGTGTGTGTACATGCATGCCTATTTCCTAGGGTTGCTGTGACCATCATATAAATTATCATGTGTAAAACTAACAATACAAATTAAGTGCTTAATAAACTGAGAAAGTGGCATGACCTGTATAAGTCCCAGTTTCTGCATCCATAAAATGAGACAGAAATATATGTACTCCACAGAACTGTCAGGATTTAATAAGATAATGAATGTAAAGCAAGATTTCATTCTTTTTCATGGCTGAGTGATATTCCTGCGTGTGTGTGTGTGTGTGTGTGTGTGTGTGTGTGTGTATCACATCTTCTTTATCCATTCATCTGTCATTAGACATCTTGGCTGTTGTGGACATGGCTGTTATAAACATTGGGGAGCAGATGCCCCTTTGGAGCCCTACATTTGCATCTCTGGGGTAAAGTTCTAGCACTACAATTGCTGGGTCATAGGGTAGTTCTATTTTCAACATTTGAGGAACCTCCATACTGGTCTCCAGAGTGACTGCTCCAGCTTGCATTCCCACCAACAGTGTAAGAGGGTTCCCCTTTCTTCACATCCTCCCAACACCTGTCGCTTCCTGACTGGTTAATTTTAGCCAATGAAATGCTATATTTAACCGGAAAATTTATTTCTCTTTCTTGAGGTCATCAGTTTAAATGCTCAGTTGGCAGGCTCATCATCCTTTTATGAATAAAATGACTATACAAATGCAGGAATACTTTACTCAATGACATTCTGTAGTAAGAACTGTCAAGTATATTACTGAAAGACACAGATTATGATCACTACTAAACTTATACTTGAACTACAAAAATCTCAAGCAACTTTTCAAATAACAACTGATAAATCCATGCTAGGTCATTGGGGCACAACTATGTCTGAAGTATATTACATCAGCTGTCACTATTACAGACTTCTTCTTTTTCTGTATATATATATATATGAAGATTAGGTTAAAAAGAAAAGTCAGAAAAATTGGAAACCAAAACACAAACTGCTAATCACGAAATTATTTTTACCTTTTTTTTTTTTTAAAGTTTTTATTTATTCATTTGACAGAGAGAACCACAGTGTGAGAGGGAACACAAGCAGAGGAAGTGGGAGAGGGAGAAACGGGCTCCCCGCTGAGCAGGGAGCCCCATGAGGGGCTCGATTCTAGGCCCCTGGGATCGCGACCTGAGCTCAAGGCAGACACTTAATAACTGAGCCACCCACGTGCCCCGAAATTGCTTTTACTTTAAAAGTCTCCCCAAATAAGATAAATATCCTTACAAAATGTAGAACAGATTCATTTCACATTAGCATATATGCCTGGATTAAAGGGATTGCTTATTTCAAAATTAGGTATCTTCTGGCTAGCGCTGTAGTCTGCGTGTTGGTAAATGAGAGTAAATGACATTTTTATTTGTCACATCTAATGGTTAAAAAAACTGGGAATATTTTTGGAATCATTATGCTTTACATTCTTCATGCAAAGCTTTTAAGGTTAACATTTATTCCACAGTTCATCCCTGTAGAATTGGTAATGGGACATCCAAGAAACTACAGCTTTTATACTTCTAATTGTTAGCATCATACTTCCTCACTATTTGTTTGTATTTTGAACACTACTCTCCATGAACGGAAAAGATGTGTGTTTTTCATAAATGTCTACATATTTAATCTGGGAACAGAGTTTTAGACGGACAGAAGGAATGTCACGGCAATTAGAGCTTCTGGCGTGCAAATACTATTGCTGTTCCTCTAACCCCTTTTATTTAACATCTGCAAGCCTTCTGAGACTGATTTTATCTTCCAGTTCCCATTAAAACACAAACAAACAAAAATAGCACTCATTATGACTTGTCTTGACTATATCAACCCCATTTCTAGAAAAAGATGACTCTAGAAAATGATGACTCCTGCTCCCTGGAGTTTTATTTGTCTCATAAAAGTACTAATCTGCTTCCTAACTCAAGTCATATGTTGAAAAATTTTTTAAATGTAGTGCTTTTTTTTAATCTAATGAGAACAATTTTCAATGCACCCAAGCTTTACCATTAAAGAATTTACCAGTCTATTGAAAAAAGACATGCATACACTATCACTGTATCAAGTCAAGGAGAAGTAGGAATTAGTATGCAAATCCCACTGAAAACGGTATTCTGATTCATTACTGTGTAGACTAAAACAGGCACTATAGAGCGCATTAGGTCAGGAGGTGGGAAATGATGGCACAGGAACCAAATTAAGGCCTCTTGTTTTTGTAAATAGTTAACTGAAACACTGCCAACTTCATTTCCATATTGTCTGTGGCTGTTTTTGCACAACAGTAGAGAGGAAGGAACAGTTGCAAAAGAGACCGTGATTTTTAAAGTCTGAAATACTTAACCTGCTGAAACTTTACAGAGAAAAAGAAATTGCTGACCTCTCTGCTCTAGAGTTCCACGGTAATAGACCTCACGGAAAGCTTGAACACTGTTTCTGGGAAACATATTCCTAAGGAATGTTTACTTCAGGGAGAATCTGAAAGATCTCTGAAATCATGAAGGAAACTTCTTTTTTTTTTTTGGGTTTCCTGGTCTTCATCTCACAGCTTTATAGCTAGAAAATCTTATCAAGGAAACAAGCTGTTACATGATGAATTATAGATTCAGATGTAAATCTGCCAGTTATGAAGTGTATTCGGGTTGGTTATATAACTTCTCTAAACTTCAATTCTATTATCCAATGGAAGAAAAATATTATCTAACTCATAAGGTAGTTTTGAGTATTAAATAAGCAAATGCATACAAAGTATTTAGCACAGGTTCCGGCAAAGGGTAAAAACTTCCTAAATAGTAAATAATTTGCTATACTGGGGGCTAATTCTGTGGTCTCTGAAAGGGGAAGAAGAATGTTAGTTCACAGTCATTAGTAGTGTTTGTGTACTAACACAACAGACATTGTTTTTCATATGCCAGGTACCTTGCAAGGTACTACAAAGATATTTATTAAATACATTCCCTCTCAAGATACCTCATTATGGGGCACCTGGTTGTCTCAGTCGGTTGGGCATCTGCCTTCATGATCCTGGGTCATGATCCCAGGGTCCTGGGATTGAGCCCCACAGTGAGTTCCCTGCTCAGCGGGGATTCTGCTTCTCCCGCTGCCCCTCCCTCTGCTCATGCTCTCTCTCTCTCTCATAACAAAATAAAATCTTTAAAAAAAAAAAAAGATACCTCATTAAAGTTATTTATTTCTCTCTCTATTCCCCTCTCTCTGTTTCAATTTGGAGATGACCTTGTTAGGCAAGGGCTCATTCTGATTATTTATGTCTGATGCATTTAACAATATTAAATAAAACAAAATTTTCCCTGGTACTGACTAGAGAGACGCCTGGGTGGCTTCATTGGTTATGCGTCTGCCTTCAGCTAGGGACATGATCCCAGCACCCCGGGAGCGAGTCCCACATCGGGCTCCTTGTTCTTTCTCACTCTCTCTCTCAAATAAATAAAACTTCAAAAGAAATTTTTTAAAAAATCCCTAGAGGGGGCGCCTGGGTGGCTCAGTAGGTTAAAGCCTCTGCTTTCAGCTTGGGTCATGATCTCGGGGTCCTGGGATCGAGCCCCACATCGGGCTCTCTGCTCAGCAGGGAGCCTGCTTCCGCCTCTCTCTGCCTGCTTCTCTGCCTACTTGTGATCTCCGTCTGTCAAATAAATAAATAAAATCTTTTAAAAAAATCCCTAGAGATCCATGTAGAGATTTAAAAGTTATATACCCTTAATGACTCACCACATAAAATTAGTCTATTTGATTACAGTGGAGGAAAGTGTAATCTTGCAGGTTTCTCACTTTCCTCTCTTTGCCTGTGTCAACTGACTCCTTTCTTTCCAGAGCAGAAGTTCTTCAATGAAATTATCAGGCATATCAATCTGGTCGATTTACTTTTTTTCTTTTATCTGATCTAATCATAAATATTTGTTTAAAATTAAAATGTCCAGATTTGGAAGAGCAGCAGCAGATATTTTTGAGTGTTTAAATGGTAGTATATACCTTCTTTAAAAAATAATGAGACTAAAAAATTTCCTTCTCTTTTATGATAAACTTAATAATATTATGAAAATAAAAATATATCACTTAATAGGTCACTGGAAACCACATTATGGATACACTGGACTCCATCTAGTAACATCACTTTAGAGTTTTAATATACCAGCTACATTAAAATTTAAACATTGTAAGCTAAGGTTTAAGTTAGAGTATATATTTCCAACAATATTTAAAAAGTCAAGGTGCAAAGAGATGAAAATGTTCTTAATAGAGATAAGAATATATACGTCTAAGAATTTTTTTTTTTTTTAGATTTTATTTATTTATTTGACAGACAGAGATCACAAGTAGGCAGAGAGGCAGGCAGAGAGAGAGAGAGAGAGAGGAGGAAGCAGGTTCCCTGCTGAGTAGGGAGTCTGATGTGGGGCTCAATCTCAGAACCCTGAGATCATGACCTGAGCTAAAGGCAGAGGCTTAACCCACTGAGCCACCCAGGTGCCCCAAGAATTTTTTTTTTTTAATGCTGCTTAATCATACTGGTATGGTACAACAATTACACCTGACTATTGCAGTTTCTTACAATATTGTTATAAAATTATTTTAAAAGTTGGGAAATGGTAATTCATAGTAACTTAGTATTTGTTAGTATTTGTAAAATAAGTACATTTTGTAGAAGAAGTAAATATTTTAAATTATTGAAAACCATTATTCATGCCCTCCCAAAACCTAATAACTGTATCCATGAAGCTTTTACCCAAAGGACATATAGTTCTTTTGAGTGAAGTGATGCCAAAATTTAAGTCCATGACTTCTCCACAAAAGACTACTGACGATGACTCTGCATATTGGTAACTATAACCAGGATCCTACATATATCTCCCATCAGAACAAACCTTGATTTAACTCATTCATGCCGATATTTGTCTACACATTATCTATGAGGTTCTCATTACCTAGGATATTTTACTTCATTTCCAAATAATGCGAAGCACACTAGATGCACGAATGCCCTTCTTTAACTGACCTCTATACCATCAGTACTGTCATTCTCCGTCTTTTTCCTCACTTATTTTTCTTATGCTTCAAACAGGCTAAACTAACTCTGCTTTCCCTAACAGCCCATGTTCCGTAGCATACGCATGTATTTACAAACAGAACTCATCCCCATCTGTTTTGTTTGCTACTGATACTTCAAGACAGTGACGTATCTCCTTGGGGAGGTTTCACCCACCACCATTTTTTCTTCATCTGCTTCTTTAAAAAAGTACAAGTTAAGGACCTCATACAGAATTAGTGTAATATGGGTTCCATATATAAACACACCCACTCTATCTGATTCCCACCCCATACTCTGTCCTCTGTACCTTTAGCATTCCATGAAACACTATGAAATTCTATGTTTCCCCATAATCATCACCAGACTTTTAATTCCCAGAAGGCAAATTGTCTAATTTGCTTGCTCAACCATTTAGAAGAAAAATAATGACAAAACTTAAGGAAGGGAAAATGCTACATAGGTAAACAGCAAAAAAAGATACTATAAGAAACCTATCTTTAACAACTTTATTGAATTAAAATTCTATGCAATAAAATTACCCCCCCCCCTTTTTTTTAATTTGAAAGAGAGTGAGAGAGAGGGCAGGAGCAGTGGGGAGGAGCAAAGGAAGAAGGAGCAGCAGACTCCCCGCTAAGCAGGGAGTCACACACGGGCTGATCCCAGAACCCTGAGATCATGACTGAGCTGAAGGCAGACACTTAACTGACACAGGTGCACTTAAAATCACCCTTTTTAAGTATACAGTTTGGTGAGTTTTGACAAATGTGGGTATTCCTATCATCACCACAACAATCAAGATTTCAAATATTTCTATCATCTCAAAAATTCCCTTATGTCTCTCCGTAGTCAATCCCTGATCTCTCTCTTGACTTCAGACAAACACTAAAATGTTGAATGTCACTGTAGTTGTTTTTTTCTAGAATTTCACATCAAGGAGAATATATAATATATAGCCTATTGTGTTTGAAAACTTTTACTCAGTGTAATGTTCTTTTTTTTTTTTTTAAGATTTTATTTATTTATTTGACAGAGAGAGACACAGATAAGAGAAGGAACAGAAGTAGGGGGAGTGGGAGAAGCAGGCTCTCTGCAGAGCAGGGAGCCCGATGCAGGGCTCAATCCCAGGACCCTGGGATCATGACCTGAGCTGAAGGCAAACACTTAATGACTGAGCCACCCAGGCGCCCCACGTAGTGTAATGTTCTTGAGGTTCACTCATTTTGTTGGATTAGTAATTTGTTTCTCTTAACTGCTGACTAGTATTCTATTGTATGTATATCAAAGCTTGTCTGTCCACTCACCAGTTAATGGATATTTAGGTTGTTTCCGTTATTTGGCAGTTATAAATAATGATGCTATAAACAGAGTACACCAGTCTTTGCACAGACATGTGTTTTCATTTCACCTGAGCGGACACATAGAAGAGGAATTACTGCTTCTGTGATAAGTATATATTTCGCTTTTCAAGAAACTCTCAAAAAAAATTTTTCCCCCAAAGTGGCTGTACTGTTTTACATTCCTAGTAACAATACATAAGAGTTCTAGTTCCTATTTATCAATGTCAATACTTAGTATTGTGGACACGTAGATTTCACGGTTTTAATTTCCATTTTCCTGAAGATTAATGATGTCTGACCTCTTTTAATGTGCTTATTGGTTATTCATACATCTCCATTTGTGAAGTGTACCTCTGCTGTTTTAAAATTAGACTGTCTTACTATTCATTGGTGATGGTCCTTTATATATTGTGGAAATGTGTTCCTTTTCAGATATGTTTTGCCGATATTTTATCCTGTGGCTTCCTTGTCATTTTATTAGTAATGACTTTAGAAGGACAAAAGATCTTAATTTTGATGAATTGCAACTTAGTATTTCCTTAAATGAAATATACTTGCCTAGCCTAATGACACAAAGATTTCCTCGTAAATTCTTCTACAGATTTATAATTGTAGCATTTCTGATTAAGACTATGATCCATTTCAAACTAGCTTTCATGATGCATGAGGCTGAGTCTAGTTTCATTTACTCTCTTAAAGATATACAGTTGTTCCAGAACCATTTGCTGAATACTATCCTTTCCCCATTGAATTATCTTGGCATCTTTGCAAAAAACAGTTGACCATAAAATGTGTGTGTGTGTGTGTGCGCGCGTGTATACACATACATATATACATAAATATTTACTTTCCGTCATGATCCTCTAATTTGTATTTGTGCCTTATGTCAGTACCACACTGTTTTGATTATTCTAGTTTTATAGTAAGTCGCAAAGCCAGGTAATAAAGGTCTCAAACTCTTTTCTTAAAAGAAAAAAAATATATATATATATATTTAGGCTATTCTAGGCCTCTTAAACTTTCTGTGTTACAACCTAACACTGTCTAAAAATAATTTTTAAATGGTCTAAATTAGAGAATAGCTATCGGTCATTCCTACTTTCATATAAAAACTGGGCCCCCAGCAACGTGTCACAGCAGTATCGAGTTCATGGATTCTTGTCTGTTTATTTCCCAAATTCCAGCTTCGACATAGAAGAAAAAGCTTGGCATTTAACCCAGGGGAAAGCTAATAGCATAACTTTCATTAGCTTACACGTTTATTTCTAATTCTCCCTGGAAATTTATCTTGAAAAGGAATATAGTACTGCGTCTGAAACCAGAGAAGTGAACTATGGCTTCTTGGGAACGACCACAGTGCCCACAGCTCGGGACACTGATTCCACAGCTGCTGAGTAATTCCTGTCCCTGAGTGCCCTGCTTGTTTACCTTCCTGGGCATCTTTATAGATACGCTGTTTACCAGACAAAATTAGAACAAATGCCTTAATAATTGTTCGATTTGTGAAATTTCATGTAAAAACATTTTATACATTATACATTAATTACTTTATATATACATATACATTAATTACTTTAGAGATATAATCCTACAAATGCCACACTGGAAATAATGAAGCTATATTATTGCTAAATTCAATACAAATGGCAACTATACTTAGGAATATTAATTTTTAAATAAGAGCCATGTTTGGTACATCTGTGTGTAGTTGACAAAGACCTGCTTTTTTGTGGTTTAATAAATGCAGTGATAGTATTAAGATTTCTTCATGAAGCTCTACATGCTTATAGTTTATGTAAAAGTAGCTGATAATTATTTTAGTGTTTAATTTTTTATTAATAAAATTATGTTCCTTGTAGAACTAAAAATATAAAAACAATAGGAAATTAATATAACCCCAAATCCCAAACATAGGAGCATGTTGCTTAATAAATAAAGTATTTTAAAAATGTGATATGAATGATTTGCTAGTTTTCCATATATATATGTAATACAAATGAATGAAAATATTTTTGGAGGTTTAAATAGCTTTCAAAATCTTGACTGTTACAATCAATTATTCCTCATAAATGTTTCTTTGCAACACTTATTGCTATTTTAAGGTGAAATTCTGATACAAGGATTGCCAGGTCAAAGGGTATAAACATTTTTAAAGGCTTTTATATGTATTTCCTAATTAACTTCCAGAAGGTTTCACCAGTTTACTCTTCCCTCAGGCAATATGGTATTACCTCGTTTCCAAGGTGGGTGGTCTTATTGTTCTTTAGTCTTTGGGACTGAAAGTGTGTTTAGCTTTCTGTGTTGTTCCTGTCAATGTCCACACTAAATTTAGAGTACAGCATATTTCTGAACATACAAAGGTTTGGGAAACATTTCCTTTTGAGGAATATATCTATCTATCTATCTATCTATCTATCTATCTATCTATCTTCCCCCCCTTGGAAACAGCCCAAAGTCAATCTTAGCTAACTCGTGAATGAATTAATTGACCAAAACTATTTTGCTAAGTAACACGGGAAGACAACTGATTTTTAAATGTGACTTATAAATGGAATTTAAAATAAATTCCCGAAGCAGAATTGTATAGCTGCCCAGCTATGCTTGGAAGGAGGGGTTATATATAGCATGAGTTAGCTAAAAAGTTAGGCTTATAATTTTATGATTTTGTAATTTTTTTTGACATATTTGAGTTTGTATCTATAACTCTTTCATCTGTTCTATTTAATCTCTTTTTAATCCCTTCTTTTCGATTTTTTTCATTTAATATTTTTCTCCTATTAGTTTAGAATAATGCACAATATTTCCAGCTTGGATGGTTATATCAGCAATTACAATATTCATATTTAAGTCAGGATGAGGCTGAAGAGCAAGCCGGTCTGACACTGGGGCTACATGACCCAGCACATGTACTGATACTAGAGGTATCTCTGGTTGATAGTGTGCCATATGGAATCTCTGGAAGACTGCAAAAGGAGCGTTTCAGAGAAGACCCTTGGGATTTGGAATAAGGCCATTCATTCCTTTACTGGAGGAAAATTCTGTTTGCAAAGCAGCTCCTGTCATGCCGCTGACTCCTAACAGTTCTGTATGATGGGACACTGTAATAATCAAGGACTTATCAACATGAGCTTTCCTCACAAAATGATTGTTGTTAGATTGGTTATGTCACAAGTTCTAGCAGGTCCAGTAGCACTATAAAATAAAAATGGTACATGCAAAATTAGGTCCAAGAGTGCATAAAACCATGAGTAAATTATGAATAGGTAGCTCTTTTCCTCAACTCATGACCAGGGGCTTAAGCGGTATTCCCAACAATGAACTGACAGTAGAGGGAAGGTCTCGTTCGGGTCAGGGTCAGAGATGAGTTAGCTTGGTATATTAGAGGTAGCCAGAAATGGAATCTCGCTCCCTTATATCTCCACTCACGTAGTTCCAAAGAAGTGCAACAAAAGGAAATCTTCCATGTAGAAATATGTTTGAAATAGTTCATTTTTCCTTGCATTCTTTGGGATATAGAGAGAACTTCAAATGTATTCTTATAATTCCTATAGCCTCCAGATTTGATGACTCTCTAAAATTATTCACAGAACTAAGGAAAACAATATACTTACAATTACAATTTTAGAGCAACATGATATAAATCAGAACAAGTCAAAGGAAAAGATGCATAGGGCAAGGTCTGGGAAAGTCCCAAAGCTTGTGTTGTCTCCTGCACATGTTACTGACATTGCACACTGATGCGGGACAATATGCAGAGGGCTGCCAGTCCAGGAAACTTTGGTGTCCAGAGCTTTTATTGGATTCACTCACCTACTGCTCATGTGGTTGACCTTTAGCCTCTTATCCCTTAATGTGGTGAGCTTTGTCATAGGTAATTTTGTGGTCTCCAATTTATATGAAAATCTTACCTAATAGAGTTTTAACCTAAATCCAGAAATTTGTCCTCACTTTTTTAAGCCAATACCCCTTAGACAAAAAGTGGCTACAGGACTCAACTTACTATTTGGAGATTCCAGACTTCACCAGTTCCCTGGCCTGATAATTCTTTAATTCCAGTAATCCCTTTCTTCCTACTCATCAATTTCTTTATAAAGATTTTTTTTAATTATCACACATTTTTGTTCATTTGTAAAAGAATATTGATCTTGCTACTCAGTCCACTGTATTCCTGGAAATACTTTGAATATCACTTCATCAATGACCAGTTAGAACTATCCAGAAGTCTGTATATAAGTAGAGAGGGTCCTAGAATCATGCCAAGAGGACCAAAATTGTCAAGTTTTTAATCTTCAAAAGACATCTCATTGAAAGACAAATTAGTCAGGTATGAGAATTGACTAAGAAATTTGGTGCCTTAAGGGAAGATTAAATAGTTTGTCAAGCTATTGGAAATCAGCAGAACTACAAAAGAAAAGATGGTGGACCACAGGGCAGTTGAGAAAATTATTCTACAGGTTACTTATACAAGGCTCAGTGTACTCAGAGGAGCTGACCTATGTCAGACATTTCCAATAATTTATATGTAAATTATTCACAAAGCATGCAATTTTTTAAAAGCTGATAGTGAGTGTACAAGATTTTCTCCACTGTTAGCCATTAAAGTATGTCTGTATTCATTCATTCTTTCATCTGCCTACTAGTAACTGAAATGTTTCTCATAAAGCAGTCAGACCCTAAGTCCCTAACTGTCCCCCAGGGAAATAATATTTATCCAAGTATATACCCAGCTACTGACTTGATGTGATTTACGGTTTTAGGGGACTGTGAGAAGTACAAACTTTGTATCTTTATCCATCTTTGTGTCCCTGCTTATAGAATACAGCTCGTCCTCAATGGATGCTTATTTTACTTAATAAATTACCAAATCTCTTCCTCAAAAATGTTTCCCAATTTAATTGTCTTGAAATGTCCAACATAGCTCTTCTTTGCAAACATGGCTTGCAATTCAAATGCACATTTATTATTTTGAAGGAATACCATATTGAGTCATGCCTCTTAAAGAAAAAAAATCCTATACCTTAAAATAAGCTTTCCAATCATTTTATGAGTATATAAGAAACAGAATGCCAGTGATTTCCTCACAGAGAAAGTATAGATTATGGGGGACAGTGACTTCTGAAACTACCTGAAATTAGGTTAAATTTCACAGAATAAGAGCACAGGTGGAAGACTGTCCTCTTTTGAGGTAACCATCATATGTTTGAGAATTCTTAGGCCATCCTTACTTTTGAGAACTTGGCTTCAAACTTGGGGGATCCTATAACCCCCAGGTTTGATGACTCTCTAAAATTACTCACAGAACTAAGGAAAACAATATACTTACAATTACAATTTTATAGCAACATGATACAAATCAGAACAAGTCAAAGGAAAAGATGCATAGGGCAAGGTCTGGGAAGGTCCCAAAGCTTTTGTTGTCTCCTGCACATGTTACTGACATTGCACACTGATGTGGGACAATATGCAGAGGGCTGCCAGTCCAGAAAACTTTGGTGTCCAGAGCTTTTATTGGATTCACTCACCTACTGCTCATGTGGTTGACCTTTAGCCTCTTATCCCTTAATGTGGTGAGCTTTGTCATAGGTAATTAAATTAATAATGATTACGATAATGATAATTTGTAACTTCTTTAGCAATTAGCTATACTTTAAAAAATGCATAAATGTATGTTACTGAAATGCAAGCATTATTAAAAAAATTGTATAGATAAATCTAACAAAAAATTTTTAAAAATATTTATTTTTTGGATGTGATATTTAAGCAGTCTCACCCCCCCAAAATAAAGTCTCACCCTAACAGATTATTTTTAATCCAAAAAAAAAGAAATGGGGGCTATCAAAATATTTTATTTTCATTTATCATTTTCCTATAAAAATTAATTTATATGTTTTAAAATTTATTGTGATTTGTAAAATCTAGAATTCTTTCTTCCTATAAATATTTTATACTTTCCTATAAAGACTAATTCCATAAGAATGGATCATCTTGCTATGTTTAAGGGAGATTTTATTATATGCTTTGTCTACCCTTGGTTACATCACTTAAATGAGAGAGTATTAGTAAAGGACTTGAGACATTTTTTTAAGGGTGAAGTTACGAAGGTTCAACAAGGGTGCTAAGTAAAATGCAGCTAGAGTTGAAATAAAGCAAAGAACTTCAATAAAGACATGATGTATATAATATGGTACTTCACCATTTAAAAGGAAGGAATGGTCCTTATTAGCCCAAGAGGTAATTCTGTACAGCTATTACTGGTTACATTTAAAACTCTGAAATATTTTGAAGAAAGGTAACATTTTTAGACAATGATAATATAAGAATTCTCACTCTAATAAAGCATACCATTAAAAAACACAATCACTTGTTATTTCATTTTTAGAAAGATAAGATATACCTCTGAGATACTTCCAAGACATGTTTGCCAAAGTCATGCTATGTCATTTTGTGAAACACATGGATAAGTATTTACTGAAAAGGGAAACTCCAATTAAATCATGATTTCTAATGTTCAAGCACTGTTGTCACTAACCAAAAGAAAATAAGATCATGTTATACTTGATAAACTAGCATAATAACATATGACTTTCCAAGTACTTCCTTGTGCTATGTTTTTATAAAAACGCATCAAATTTGGCAATTTATTATAATTAATTTTTTGTTGCTTATTATGGAAAAAGCATTTTATTAGGTATTTTTCTTGTTGAGATTGATCAGTGTTAGAAAAATTGGATAGGGAAAAATTGATAATTCATGTTGCTCTTCTCTGAGTCTTTCAGTTTAGTTGGGGGTAATTAGTAACTAATTATAAATCTTTTAGAAGATCACTATGGCTCTAAAAGGATAGGATAGGATGGATGAAGTGTGAACAAGGAGGCCCAAAAGGAGGCACTGATTTGGTTCAGGAAGCAGAAGATAGTGATTTGGACAAGGAGGGGAGTGTAGAACAGAAACAAGTGGATGGATTAAATATTTTTTTTTTCTGTTTGAGCTGACAGAACTTATTAATGAACTCAACTGGTACGGGAAGTGGAGGTAAATATAAAAATTTGGAGTAATTACTATTTTTTTGGCCTACTATTTAGTTAAGTGTTATATAATTATTGGGATGACAAAATTGGGGAAATAGGTTTGCTAAGGAGGAAACCAAACGTTTTACCTTGGATATGTGAAGTTTTGAATACAGAATGGTTATTTAAGTTGCTATGTCAAGAAAGTCCTAGACACATCTGCTGCTTACATTATGAATCAAACCTGGCTGCAGAAATGTGTGAGTTGTCAGTGTGCAGAAGTGATGGAAAGCTCAGTTGTTCTCATATGAGGAAGGAATGCAGATAGAGAGGCTGTGAGGATTAAGAATGAACTTTAGGGCCCTAGAATTCATAAATGAGTGGAAAAAAACAGCAAAGGAGACTAAGAAGAGGACAATACATCAGAGAGAAGCATGGAGGACAGGGTATCAGAAAAGAAACAGAATGAGTTTAAAAAGTAAGAAGTCATCATCTGATTAGAAAATGCCTGAGATGTGAAAAAAGAAGTGGTTGACTACATCCAGATTACCAACAAATACTCTCAGCTCAACATTCAAAATACAGCCAGGTCTGACTACTTCTTATTGGCCTTTGCACCTATTACCAGCCCCCCTTTCCACACCACCATCACCTCCACTCTGATAGACTGTGAAAGCTTCTGTGATGGTTAATTTCATGTGTAAATTTAGCTAGGCTAGTTTCCAGTTGTCTGGTCAAACTCCAGTCAAGATGTTTTCTGAGGGTGTTTTTAGATATGATTAACACTTAAAATGAGTAGTAGACTTTGAATAAAGCAGATTACCGTCCATAATGTGAATGGGCCTCTCCAATTAGCTGGAGGCCTTAAGAGGGAACACTGAGGTTTTCTGAAGAAGAAACAATTCTACTTAAAACCTGCAACATAGAGACCCTGCCTGAGCTTGCCCTAGAGATTTCAGACTTCCCAGGTCCAGAAAGAGTGTGAGCTGATTCGCTCTGAAATCTTTCTCTTTCCAAACACACACACACACACACACACACACACATTCTGCTTCTGTAGAGAACCCTAATACACTTCTCAAGTGGTTTCCCCATTTTCAGACAAGCTTTTGTAGAGACTGTCTTCCACATAGCACAGTAACACTTTTAAAGCTTAAGTTTGATTGTATCACTTTTCAGCTTTCTATGGCTTTCAGCAGCTTCCTTTTTTAGTCAAATTAAAATCCCAAACTGGGGGGCCTGGGTGGCTCAGTGGGTTGAGAGTCCGACTCTTGGTTTCAGTTCAGGTCTTGATCTCATGGGTCATGGGATTAAGCCCCCTCACTCCTCCTGTGTCAGGCTTGTAGCTCAGAACAGAGTCTGCTTGGAAGATTCTCTCCCTCTGCCCCTCCCCCCACTCACATGTACGCTCCCTCTCTCTTTCTCTCTCTAAAGTAAATAAATAAATTTGAAAAGGAAAATCCAAAGCCATTGCCGTGTCCTAAAATGCCATATGCACATAACACCTGACTTCTCCGTAACATCTCTGACTGCTTTCCTACCATTCCACTTGTGGATAAATCTACTTCAGTCACACTCCCCTATTATGTACGCATATTTTCATCTCAGAGCCTTTTTACTTTTTGTTTGTTTTATATGGGATGTTTGTCCTCCAGCAGCCCCATAACTGACTCTCTGGTTTCTCAAGGCCTTCGGGTCTTTTCTTAATGGCTCATTCTCAATGACAAGGAATCTCATTTTCCCAATAATATGTTCCCCGACCATCCTGTATAAAATAACACCGATCCATATTTACTCTCTATATACATTACCTTTCTTTCTTTCTTTTCATTTTAATAATTATAGCCACCTAACCTCCACAGACATTTATTTATATTCTATTGTCCATCTATTGCCACTAAGTTATAAGTGACTAAATACTGAAAGAGGAGGCAGTTAATATAAATTGACTGTAAGAGTGAATAAACAGACGTTTATTGGTTTTTGTTTCCTGGTGTAGCTAGAGGAGTTCATCTGAGAGTCAGAGTAGGCTAATAAATTAAATTAATGGAAAGAGAGGTGACATTAAATATTATTAAGTGTGGTAAGTATAAGCATCACACACACACACACACACACACATACACTCATGATGTTCATACCCTAATTCCCAGAATATGTGAATATGCTACCTAATATAACAAAAGGGATTTTGCAGATGGGACTAAGGCTAAAGAATTTAAAATAGAGAGATTATCCTGTATTATCCAGGTAAGTCAAGTGTAATTACATGAGTTCTTGAAAGCAGAGAACCACTTCCAAGCGTAGTAAGAAAGATGTAATGACCGAGAAAGTGTCAGAGAAATTCAATGTTGCTAGCTTTGAAAATGGGGGAAGGGGACCAAGGCCAATGAATGTGGGTGGCCTCCAAAATCTGGAATTCTGACCTACAGAGATGTAAATGATACATTATTCTTGTTTTATGGCACTAAACTTGTGGTAATTTGATACAGCAGCAAGAAAAATCAAATACACAATATAAGAAGAGTAGATATGGGAAGGATCCTAGTGATCCTAGTATATATGAATTAATTTGTTCTTTGACTCATTCAACTCATTCAACAAATTCTGATCAAGAATTTTCTATGTACAAGATGCTTACCTGGCACAGAAGTTAAAGTGTTGATTGAGGCAGACATCCTTCTTTGCTCTCCTAGAAGTTAAAATTCAGTAAGAAAACCATTAACCAAATCACTTCAAAAATATAGGACTACAAACTTTTAATAAATTCAATGAAGGGAAAGTAAAGGTAGCTTTGGGAATATATCCCACAACAACTAAAAAGCAAAAAATATACATGTAAGGAAAGGTAAAAACATAAAGACTATGCTAACCCAGAGAAATAGTATAGTCAAAAGCTGTGCCTCAGGAAGAACAGAGTCAACAAAAGGGAAATAATTTTCCCTTTTGGTATATATAATTTGGTATACATAATTTGGTATATATAATTCCCCCTGGTATATACTGAGGGATGGAGGGGAAGGATAGAAGATGAAACTAGAGTTTGGAGTCTATTATCTATATTATTATATTTGAGTAGTAAAGTTTTTCTCTTATCACATTCTGCTTTTCAAATTTCATATAACTTGTAACATCATCACACAAATGGAAAAATTGAAATTTTGCCACTGTAGTAAAAACTGTTTCCAGATATCAAAACTGTTCAGAACTCTTAAAAGAAGAAAAAAATGGACTGATTTCACATTACATTTTTTTAAAAGATTTTATTTATTTGATAGAGATAGACACAGCGAGAGAGGGAACACAAGCAGGGAGAGTGGGAGAGGGAGAAACAGGCTTCCCGCCGAACAGGGAGCCCAATGCAGGGCTCAATCCCAGGACCCTGGGATCATGTCCTAAGCCAAAGGCAGATGCTTAATGACTGAGCCACCCAGGCGCCCCTCACATTACATTATTTATAATAATATTTAAATATGAGCATATAAAACAGTGTATCAATTTTTTCATGCTTAAAGTTCTTACTAAACCTATAAAATCTAAATTACTGCACAAATTAAAGGCAACAAAACACAAAAGCAATGCACTTCAAGGTATCACTTTATTTTAATATAAAAGGTAATGTTGTTTAGGAAATACTAAGTTCCCCCTCAATTCCGAAACTTAACAAATGTATGTCCTAGAATCTTTTGAATTTGGGATACTTATCCTTCCTAAAAATAAGTCTGTCAATAGGTCCAGTTTTCACTCTTCTTCTTTATTGGAATTCCATTGAAAGCTTTCTTAGAATATATTTCTAGATTAACATCTAGTATTATTACATGAAATGGTTTATATCAATGTATTTTAACTATAATTCTAGACCATCTGTATTACAATCACCTGAAAAATACTCTGGAATAATACCATTCCCAAATGCACATAAATCATAATTTCCAATAAACATTTTAAAAGTAACAATTAGCAGTGCATTTAAAATAGAAACAGGTGTTTTTCACACTTTTTGTGAGAAGGGGCAAAATCACTTGCTGCTTTTAATGCTGCTAATTAAAATTTCCTTTTCTGTAACTATTGCAGAATTTAACTGATAGGTTGTGTAGCCCATGGATTTGTTTACTTAGAAGTTTAGCTGGCTGACGAACAAGTCCATGCCTTCCCACTTCCCTTCCTTTCCATCAAAAATAGAAATTCCTAACCTTGACTGAAGAAATTTTAACCAGTATTTTATAATTTCCAAGACATTGATGACAATAGCCTTGGACTGTTACATGTTCTTCTTTAGACAAAATTAGAGTTTAAAAATTTTTCAAGGAATATACATTTTCAAAAACAATATTTGAAAATAACATCACTCATATAAAGAATAGTTTATGACTAATGAGTAACATCAAATACTAGACTCAACATACACTATTACAACACATTTTATGAATCTTAAAAAATCAAACATGCTTAGATATCAGTGTGTGTCCTAACTTAAATTATTCTCCAAAATGAGACCAGGAGACACGGGGTTCTCTGTGGCAAATTATCTGTAAGTGACCCCAGGAAACCAACTGGAGAAAGTAGAGAAAGAGGAACAAAAAAGGAGAGAAAGGCGATCTAAAGATGTATTATTGAGTGGGCATTTTGTGAGCAAGAGAAGCTTGATCTCCCTGGGGACACCTGAGGGAACTGAGTAGAATGCACCTCAGACTGCCCACCCTGAAACACTGTCATCCTCTAACGGTCATGGGTTGCCCCTACAAGACTTAACTCTGCCATATTTCCAGGTTTGCTCTGGCCCCATGTCAGAGGACATGAAAGAACAGCAGAAAAAAAGCCTCAAGACAGAAAACATGGTTCCATGTGGACCTGAAGAGAGCTGCTGTCAGGCTATAACCAGTGGGGAGCTGGTTTCCCCAGCAATCTCTGGTACATAAAAGTTAACCAAGAGAGTCTGAGATGGGGCACAAAAACATATAGCAGGATCTCTCACTTGTACCATTCACATCTACCTGTATCCTCCCTGAAGCAGAGTCTTCAACAAAACTTTCAAAGTAGTAATCAGTTACAATCTCTTCAAAAATATTTAGTATAAGAGGGTTAGCAGAACTAGCTATAATACCCTCTAACAACTTATTGTAAGGTCAAAATTAATAGTCATCATCCCTGTTTTTCATTGACCATTCCAGACTTCCTTCATTCTAAGCCAGCATTTCCACATCTTCAGATTGTCAGTTTCATACTCTTGGGGTTAAATCCCTTAGTTTCTTTACTTTTGCAAAGACTGTGGTTACTGCTGGTGCCTATTTATTCTTATAATTAGAATGGAGGTGCCAAAATTACTCCAGGGAATCTACTCTTGTGCTTCCAAACATGTTCTCTTCTGGTGCTAATGTGCAGTCACAACTATAGCTCATCGTAGCAATTAGGATCAGTCACCTCTGCCAATGTAACTTATTTTTCTGTCTGCTGGTTCACTGGCATAGGAAAGTCAAAATAACTAGGTAGTAATTGTAGCTTCTGGTTCAGTGGGATCTTTAATGCTTCCCAAGGGAAGTATTGGTCTACTAATCTTAAGAATGGGGCTTCCAATACAGCAAAAACTTAAGATGTGAAAACTCCCTAAGTGGATCATTGTAAGTGATAGATAAGGAAAGAAAAACAAACAAACAAACAAACTTAGTGCTACATCTTGATAACTAGACCTACATATTGTAGTTATTGAGGACACAGCCCTATGACTCAGCAATTGATTCAGTGCATATACTATAGTCTGGAGGACAAGTCTCTGACCTCCAGGGTATTGTCTATGAACTGATTCTTAGGTTGAGCTTTGCAACAGGCTATACCACACTCTTCCAGCTGATAGAGAAAGATCACTTTACTTGGTATTCATATACCCACGAAAACTCTTTTTTCATAGGTAGGTTCTTTGGTCTGAGAAGCATCTCTAAGATTTCACATTGATAAATCAGACATTCTGCAAGTCTTTAGACAGCGAAGATGACAGATGCACTTCAGGCAATGCAGCTAGTGAGGATAAGCCTACACTGACAAATGTCCATTCAGATGAGGTCAGATTATTGATTCTTCCAACATGACAGGGATTCAATGTAAATAACCTAACACCAAGTGACTTCTTGAATGGAGCCATACTGAGGGCTCAGCATCTGTCTCTGTTGAAGGCTTCCTTGGAGATTCAGCAATGGCATTAGCTTGATCAGGCTTAGTGAGAATAATCTTGTACTATTGGGGCAAGACATTTGTTCCATTCCCTCCACCAAAATCTTTCCTTTCAGGGCTTCTCAAGGCTAAAAGGAGGGCCTGGCTGACATCTAGAGAATGAGTCATGCCCCCTGTGCTGTTGATATTGTATGGCAGGCATTAACATGAAATTCAAACATTTACATATATAGTGACCACTTTTTGTGAGCCCATCCACCACTTCAGGGCCATGCCTCAGTTGGGATGTAGTGTGGGCATCCATCCATTTTCTGCCACTCAAACATTTGACATTAACTCATCTATAAGCTTTTTTTGAATGCTTTCTTGATAAGATGTAGGAAGAACCCAGGAGGTGAATGAAGGTCATTCAAGGGCAAAAATGTTGATAATATTTTAACATTGTTAAAAAAAGAAAAAAATCAGCTTACCATTACCACCTTTGCCATTTTTATAAATTACAGAATATTTTACTCCAGAAAATTACCTTTAATTAGTTTTTGTGATTTCTTGGAAAATTACATCATTTTTTTCATCAGAAGAATAGGTACCCAGAGATACTCTGAGATGAATGTTATTGCTTGAGCCACATGCCTCATATCCCAAATTGTGTAAAACATGTTAACACATATTTGATGTGCTGGAAAAGTAGGAAAGTTCCTCTAGAATAGGTGGTACTATAGGTTATCAATTGGTATTTTAATATTTCTGTTGAGATAAAGTCATTCAGTGGCCAGTAAAAAGTTTGACTTTAAACAGAATCGTTTTAGCTAAGACTATCAAATCACCTCATTTTCAACAATTTTGTTTCCAGATATAAAAGTACTGAAGTTTAGGCTGTGTAAAATGGAGTACTTCAGTTAATGATACATTCTTGAAAGCCTACATTACATCTATGTATGGTGATTATGAAACTTACTGAACACAAGTCCATGGAATATCCATAGGAATTTCCATGAATATCTGTTGATTATGGAGAAGAGTAAATCATTATACTCAATCTTTGTGCATTCAAAATTCAAAGCCTGTGGTTATTGTTTAATGCTTTCTGAAGTAGTAAAAATTATTCACTTTCCTGAGTGACAGATTTTTCCTGTCTTTTAGATCATTTAGATGATTTGCCAAGTTTATACTCAACTATAAATTAAAGGATTATGTAATTATCAAAATGATCTCAGGAAACAGAGGTAATTGAAAGTGCTTGTCTATTTTGATGGCTTTCCTATTTTCCCTAATGTCTTATCATGGGGCCTTTTACTCTTTGAAATTATTGTATCTATATCCCTTAGAAGGGGACAATAAATTATTTGTATAAACTTATTTCTACCAATGGGGATACACTTAATGTGACCTTTCATTCTATTGGAATTCTACTACTCTTAGCAAGTATATAGCTTCTTCAGAATAATGGTTTTCATCCTAAGGAGTACCCAAATGTAAGGGCTCTTGTAGCAAAAAAGCAACTAGATGTATTTCTCTCATAAACATTTTGAAATACTCTGGGGAGGACCCAGAGAGGAACAGCATGTATCTATATTCTTGGGAATCAGTGACAGAGTGAATCACTTTTCGATGAGAATGACATAGAATTCGTAATAACTTTAATGGTGGGGGGTCTGTGTCCACTTAAGTGGCAAAGTATCAAATTTACTATAGATTTTCCAGGAAATATTTTCCTAAAATAATTATAATTATGTGGAAAAGTAAAATTTTCTGAAGTGCTGAAGATAAGAGCCCTAAAGATACCTAGTCAGTGCAAGAATTACATACTGTTTGTAAATAAATGGAATATAAAATAGATGACCTAGACTCATAGAAAATTCCCTCTTGTATTTCTTTTGTAATAAAATACAAAGAAAAAACTTTGGGGAAATAGGCATGCTTATCAACATTTTTAGCATCTGTGAGTATTTTCAGTCAGTGTTTAAGAACACATAGAAGAAATAAAGTTATTATTCAGTTATCAAATATTTATGACCACGTAGCATATACTGTGTTTGGGACTAATCACTGGGTATACAGCAGTGAACAAAAGCAAACAAACAAAAACAAAACAATGACTCTCTTTTTATGGTATTTATATTATTGTCAGAAACTTTACTAAAGTCAAGAAGGTTCTTTTTGATTGACTGGGGAGCTTCTTAGTTTTTCTGTAGTTCTTGTTGTTGCTGGACTTGTATTCAGAACTAAACTAAACGATGAAATATAACTAACTAGGTAAATACATTTTTATATTTTCTCTGGATTCCAGATTCTGAAATCAGGTAAAGAGGCTCCCCTGCTAGGTAGACAAAAGTGCGTAACTCTCACTTTCATTCATCCATGGCAGAGAAAGATCTGGTAGAGAGATAGCCTGCGTAACACAAGGTGGACCTCATACACATGGAATGAAATTTGTTGTTCTTATATTTCACCAAATGAAATTTCTGGAAAATGTCTGGAATTCATAGAAATAAAACAAATTAGGCAACTGAGAAGGCAAATACAAAGACTGTAAGGCTTCTGTACCTAGATGAATATGTATTCCGAAACTTTAATACTGGCTGTCTCAGGAAAATTCTTTTATTGGCCTAAAGACATTCCAACTCTCAGAAAGAAGGTTTCTTTATCATTGGAAGTAAGTGACACTAAAAGTTTCCCAATATTGTTTGTAACCTTAAACAGTGTTCATCTCAAATTATATCCAAAAAAGAGCAATGTCTTCCATTTCACATTATATAATGTCACTCAAAATAGCCTCTGCTGGTTGAGAAAAACTTCTAAATTATCTAAGAATTACTTAACTAAAACTCAGTAATAACTTAAGGGATAAATTTAAAATTCTACTAATAGGCATTGGAGATGACGAGTAAATGGAAGGATATCACAAGTACTTGAGCGAGACAATTTAATATTATAATAGATCAATTCTCTAAAAATTAAGCCATAAATTAATGCAGTCTTAGCAAACCAATTCAGCTGAACAGTTTGAAAACTGGAAACATTTAACTCTAAGGTGTACATGAACAAAGAAGGGTCCACAATAACTAAAATAATCTTTTGAAGAATACAAAGGGTACTCTTATATTTGAAGATATGATACAGAGTTCTTTTTTTTTTAATGATACAGAGACATTAGGAGAAGACACTGTGATTTTGATGACAGAGAGACACACACAAACACACACAGTCTAATGGAACAAAATTGAGTTAGGGGGCGCCTGGGTGGCTCAGTGGGTTAAGCCTCTGCCTTTGGCTCAGGTCATGATCCCAGGGTCCTGGGATCGAGCCCTGCATTAGGCTCTCTGCTCAGCAGGGAGCCTGCTTCCCCCTCTTTCTCTGCCTGCCTCTCTGCCTACCTGTGATCTCTCTCTCTCTGTCAAATAAATAAATAAAAAATCTTTAAAACAAAATTGAGTTAGAAAAACACACACACACATAACATAATATTAAAATGTAATACATAAATCTAAGAGAAAATATGTATTTTTCAGTAGGAATTTTGGGAAACTGAATCATCTAAGCAGAAAACAAAACTGGATTCCTAAATAAAATGATATCCAGAAGTTGGACTCTACATTAAAATAAACCTGATGTTATTGGAAGAAAATCGAGGAGGATAACCTTGTGATAGAAGCATTGGGAAGAATTCCTTTTATAAAAAAATATCAGTGTGTTAAGCATCCAACTCTTGATTTCAGCTCAGGTCATGATCTCAGGGTTGTGAGATCAAGCCCACCTCAGGCTTCACATTCAGCATGGAGTCTACTTGAGATTCTCTCTCTCTCCCTCTCCTTCTGCCCCTCCCCCTGATCATGCTTTCTCTCTCTAGATAAATAAATAAATAAATAAAATCTAAAAAAAATTAAAACTAAATAAAACAAAATCTTCAGGAACACAGAAAACTAGAAAATGCAAAGTCTTGGCTAGAATGAACAGGAAATAGCTTAGGTTTTTAGACTAAAATACTCCAGAATTACCTGTAATCCCATTAGGCATTATTTAGTCAAAATAAGAATATCTATACCCAATGACACAGGAATTCCAATTCTGGGGAAACATCCTAGGAAAATATTCACATAGTTCCATCTGAGAATGCATAAAGATGTCTTTTTCAATATTGCTTTTAGTTGTTCGGGAGGTTGGAGGTAACTGGAGATCTAGCACTTTTTAGAAGCAAAATATTAGATGTGCTTATGGCAACAAGAATGAATCATATGAATATAGTACTTAGAGAAAACACAAGAAAGAGAGAATGAGATAAATATTATGTAATATTTTTGTTCCATAAAAACTAGAAACAGCATGAATGCTAATGAAGAATAGTTAAATAAAATGATTGCATTTGTTATATTGAATATTATGCAAAACAACCTATGTCATTAGATCTGGATGAATTTGCATGGTAAGTTGTTAAGTGAGAAAAGTAACATGGAAAGAAAATCCATAGTATTTTAGTATGTTTTTAATTTATTTATCTTTTTAAAGATTTATTTATTTATTTGACAAAGAGAGAGACAATGAGAGAGGGAACACAGCGGGGGGAGTGGGAGAGGGAGAAACAGGCTCCCCACTGAGCAGAGCACCTGATGTGGGGCTGAATCCCAGGACCCTGGGATCCTGACCCAAGCTGAAGGCAGATGCTTAAAGACTGAGCCACCCAGGTGCCCCTATAGTGTGTTTTTTAAAAGAAGCAATTAAATAACAACAACCAACAGAACACCAAATTCCAAAGTGCATACAAGTATGCATACACGTATGTATGTATGTATGAGCAAGGAATAATACTCACCAAAATACTAATCCTGTTCACCTGCAGTGGGTAGGCGAGGGAATGAGAGATGATGTAAGGGAAGGGGAAAAAAAGATGTTAGCAAATAGACAATTAGGCATATTTAAGGAATAATATAAAATACTGTATCTGAGCATTATGTATATTTGTAAATATGTCAATATTTATTAGTCAAAGATATGGCCTAGAAAATAATGTAAACAAATTAAAACAAATTATATTTTGGGACATGTCAATGAGTAATTTCTTCTTGGCCTTCTGTTATTTCAAAATCATGTCTGTAATAATCATCAGTATTTTAAGGAAATCTAAAAGCGAATAAAAATCTGGTATGCCTGGGTGGCTCAGTAAGTTGAGCATCTACCTTAATCTCAGGTCATGATCTTGGGGTCCTGGGATAGAACCCCACTGAGCAGGGAGCCTGATTGTCTCTCTCCCTCTGCCTTTCCCTCCCCTCTCCCCCACTCACACTCTCTTTCTTTCTCTCTTTCTCTCAAATAAATAAATAAGTTCTTTTTATAAAGAGAAGTAAAATTCCTAAATCAGAAGTGGAAAGAGATTTAACAATACACTAGAAACTTCTAGGAATTTCTATACTGGATATGAAGAAATGAATTGGCAAGGTTATCAACATAATTAAAGAAGATAATTAAAGAAGATAAAGAAGATGCATTGGTTTGGTTTGGTCTGGTTTTCAAACAGAGACCTTCTGGAAGGAAATAAATGAGATTATCAAAGACAGCACTAGGAAGCCTCTGATGTTGGATTAGCAGAAGATAGGATCAAAGTGAAGAAATGGGATTGTTGGTAGGGACAAGTTAAGCTCTTAGAAAATAGCGAAGGTGCTACTTCTGAGATGCACTGGCCACAGACCTCGTCCCCAGCCATCACTCGACATGGAATGCAGCCAGATTAAGGCACTGTCATAGTGGGCTTTGTAAAAGGACAATTTTGTCCCTAAGCCATGCACCAACTAGTTTTGATGTAGTACCAAAACACAGAGATAAACAAAACAAAACCTTGAGCAGTGATGTCTCATTTTCTGCTCCACTGTGTTCTTCATGGCAATTCATCCCAGTAGAATTCTAACTTGACATGAGCCCTACTAAGCTCCCAGTTTGAAAGCCACTGAAGATGCTGCCAGGCTATCAAGTGTGGTGATAAGAGGGGAGGAGATGTTCCCAATGTATGACTTAGAATCTATAGTGACCAGAGCTGATACAAGAAGAGCTACTGTAAGCATGGACCCTATGCCTAGTTAGCAACTTCCTGAAACTGGATCAGCCAACTATCAAAATGAAATCAGGTAAACATAAGCTTCTCCCTTTGCCTGTAATAGAAGTATCTCAAGAGTGGTC
The DNA here is from genome assembly GCF_963455335.1 of Martes martes. Lineage (NCBI taxonomy): Eukaryota > Metazoa > Chordata > Mammalia > Carnivora > Mustelidae > Martes > Martes martes. Next base: position 26,826,029 of record NC_137890.1, on the reverse strand, counting down.
TCTGAGGTCCCTTGCAGAATACACTGGAATTCCCAACAAGAAATTGAATTCGTCAAGGAGAGAATACAGAAAAACCAAGAGACACACTAAATGATACAAAGGCTGGAAAAAAGAATTATTTTAAGATTCTGAAAAAAAATGCTTTCATATGTAAGAGATTTTTTTGTCCCGTTATTGCGTATGGTACAAAACTGGAGTTCAGAGAATTTGCTTTCACATGAGAAACAAATATCACACCGAAATGAAATAATACCAAGGAGGCATCGATTTACCGAGGCCAATAAATTATCCTAAATTTAGAAGAAATACATGAATTTTCACGAAGAACAATGGCAAGAGGAACAAATTAGAAAATGGAACTAGTTATGATATATGTGTATTAGGAAACCTGGAAAGAATAGGAGATAAGAAGAATAAGCAGCAAAATAATAGAAGAAACTTTATTCCAGATAAAAGAAGACATGCATCTTTATAAAATGTCAGGCAAAATGAACTGAAAACGTGTGTGTGTGTATGTGTGTGTGTGTGTGTGTGTGTGTGTATGAAATTTTATATTACCTAATAGAGAAGTTCAAAATATAACCAATTTCTTTACAGACGGTATTACTCTAATTTATACTCGAAAACCAGTTTGAACAGACCTAAAATGTGATTCATATTTTTTCTGAAATTTAAAAATAATGCATTCTTAAAATCAAGTTACACAAATACATTAATATAAATGTGGACACTCAAGGTTTCCGGAAAACTTGGTGGGGTTAGAGATAAATAAGGTGAAAAGTATCACCCGCACACATTTCCTAATAAAGGCAATACAATAATTGTGTGACTTGATGGGGCTGATATGATGATACTTTAACACAAAAAGGAAATGGTCCTATCAGAGTGGCTATGGCCAAATACTCTTTTTCATCTAAGGATGAGCAAGGTTTGTGAATCATTAGTTACAGATCAAAGACAGAAAAAAATCCTAGCTGCTATAATATATATTTGATTTCCTAAACTAAATCCTAGCCTTTAATCAGTAGGCAAATTACCAAAACCTGTTGAAGCAACAGAAGAATACTGATTCACTCCATTTTGGAAATTTTTAGCTAAACGTAGAAATAAAGTTGTAACAGAGGCCACAGTTCATCTGGAAAATAGCCTAGCTCTGTGAAAGGAACTATAACTGTCGCAGCCATGCCATATAGCCATGTTTTAATATTATTAACTCAGGTTACTGGGGAATTTCTGAATTCTTAATTTTTTTTTGAGAAATCAATTTATTCAGCAAAGGAGTTGAAACAAAATGAATTTTTCTCAGTGTTTGCCTAACAACTACAAGATTACGTATTACAACTTTAACTACAAAATGGTATAATTTCTAAACCTTGGAAAATCAATTTCTTCTTTAAATTAATAAGAAAAGATAAAACTATCTCATATTAGAGAACAAACACATATTATAAATATTCCTTTTATTCAATATTTCATATTTTTGAACTTTGATTAAATATCTTTAAACGTATTATGACCTTTCTGGGCTTAGTGAAGCTCAAGTCTTTAAAATTGTATAATTTGGGGGGTGTCTGGGTGGCTCAGTGGGTTAAACCCTCTGCCTTTGGCTCCGGTCACGATCCCAGGGTCCTGGGATCAAGCCCCGCATCGAGCTCTCTGCTTAGCAGAGAGCCTGCTTCCTCCTCTCTCTCTCTCTGCCTGCCTCTCTGCCTACTTGTGATCTCTGTCAAATTAAAAAAAACAAACAAACAAAACTTTAAATAAATAAATAGATAAAATAAAATTGTATGATTTTTACTCTAATGCAGAGAATACAGTCATACAATTTTTAAAAAAACATGGAATTTCCCAAATTTCCCATAAAATTTAGAGTAGTTCTATTGGCATAATTATATAAAAATTTACAAATATTGTATGGACCAATTATTTCAAAAGGTTTAAAAATGCAATATTGGGCGCCTGGGTGGCTCAGTGGGTTAAGCCGCTGCCTTCGGCTCAGGTCATGATCTCAGGGTCCTGGGATCGAGTCCCACATCGGGCTCTCTGCTCAGCGGGGAGCCTGTTTCCCCCTCTCTCTCTGCCTGCCTCTCTGCCTACTTGTGATCTCTCTCTGTCAAATAAATAAATAAAATCTTTAAAAAAAAAAAAAAAATGCAATATTGAAACAAAAGAAAAAGATAATGGAAATAGCTTAATTTTGTGAATAATTTTAAAAGGCATTAAATATATTATGTGACATGTTACAGTGAGAGCTACCTTTACTTGGATTTAGGAAGGAAAATTCAAGCCCATGTGCTAATTTGTATTATTTGTGGCTTGTGTATTACCAATAATATTCTTAATGAACATGCACATAAAAATTTTTGAGTGGAAATAAATTCATTTCCTTGAGATCAATTATATTTCTGTTCTGTTTCTTTTCTCAATTGCTTTTTTTGTCTTTGTTTTTCAATCGGAATAAATTAAATACACCTATCTTAAAGTTCAATGATTTTTTTCCTCTGCTATATTCAGTCTGCTGATAATCCCACTGAGACATTTCTTTCTCACTCGCGCTCTCTCTCTATATATATATGAAACATTTAAATATATATATATAACATATTTGCATTTTCATTTGTCTAATCATATAGATTCTATCTCTGTGCTGATATTCCATATCTGTTAATGCATATTCTACACCTTTTCCACTGATCCTTTTAATATTAAAATTTATTTAAAAATATTTTTCCTGGGGGGCACCTGGGTGGCTCAGTGGGTTAAAAATATTTTTCCTGGGACGCCTGGGTGGCTCAGTTGGTTGAGCGACTGCCTTCGGCTCAGGTCATGATCTTAGAGTCCTGGGATCAAGTTCCGCATCAGGCTCCCTGCTCAGCAGGGAGTTTGCTTCTCCCTCTGATCCTCCCACTTCTCATGCTCTCTGTCTCTCAAATAAATAAATAAAATCTTTAAAAATATATTTTTCCTAATAATTCCAACATCTAGACCCACTTTGTATCTTGTTCTGTTGATGGCCTTATTTTTTGAATATGGGTGATTTACTCTTTTGGGTGGGGGTGTGAATTTTTTTTTTTTTTTTTTTTGCATGCTGGCCATTTAACTTGTATGAACAATAGAGATTGAATTACAAAATCTTTATGTCTAGTAATGGGCATGCTTCCTCTTTCAGTTTGTTAAATGGTATGCCAAAGAACTTAGGTGCTACACTGAAGAGGATTCCACAGGCCAAATATGATACAATTTGATTCTTAAATGAGATAATAAATGAGACTGATTTAAATTTATAATTTAATAATAAGAAGAATAAGAATATCTTATTGGTCAACTCCAGAAGATGATAGAGAAGCAAATAATTATCTTTAAAATGAATATAAAGAAAATAAATAAAATTTTTGCCCCTTAAAATGAGCCATATAACAAACCATGAGACACTGTGGATTCTGAGAAACAAACTGAGTTTGGGAGGGGTGGGGGTTGGGGTGAGCCTGGTGGTGGGTATTAAGGGGGGCACGTATTGCATGGAGCACTGGGTGTGGTGCATAAACAATGAATCCTGGAACACTGAAAAAATAAAATTAAATTTAAAATAAAATAAAATAAAATGAGTTATAGTACAATGAAAACAAATAGTAATTGAAGCACGTTTTTGTCTTTTTCACTATTGTCAATTTGCTATGCACTATGCACCAATTGATCTAAGCATGGAAGAACGGTAACTGATAAAAACACACAGAGAGACAAATGACCTCTTGATATAAAATGAAACAAAACAAAATATACCACTACCTAAGGTCTTACCAAAGGGACTGAACATGACATTAATGAAACTGTGGATCCCAGTGCCAATCTGCAAGAAACATGGGTGACAGGGAACATACTGAACTGTACGTACGTAAGCAATCAGCAAAATGCAGACTGTGGGAAACCCTAAATTACAAAATCCTTCAAGCTTTTCAACAGCTTAGTTATAAGGAAATGAAAAGGATAGAAGGGAGACTTGTAGGTTAAACAAGACTTAAAGTCACACTAATTAAAACCAAATGGACAGGAAGAACTAAACTGAGGGCTGGAATGCAAAGTTATGAAGATATGAGAGGAAATGGTTAATGTGAGGGTTAGGAGAATGGCTACACTTGACAGGAAAGACCCAGTTTTGAGAACTGAATCTGAATCTACGAGGGACTTGTCGAGTTCTGGCTTAATTATTTTTCTTGACTTTCGTGGTATTTGCCTTATCAAAACTTATAATGCATGAAGCTATATAGATTTGGTTTTATATAGATTTTTGCATCTGCATTTTATTTTACATTTTAAAAGTCTTTAAAAGTTAGACCATATTAAACATTTAGTCTTGATAATTCTGAAGGGGACTATGAAACTTACTGAGATAATAATACAGAATAAAAGCATGTTTTTCTTTATGTGAGAAGAATCACAGAATATTAATATATTCCTTTTTGAAGACAGTTTCTAAGAGTTCTTTGTTGATGACTTTGTTGATGACTACTACCTAATTACTTTGAAAAAGGACACGTTTTATTTTATTTTATTTTATTTTATTTTATTTTATTTTATTTTAGGATGATCATTGTCTTAGATGTTTAGATTCCACCCGAAGCAAGTTTTTTTCTTCCTCTTTTTTTAACCACAAAATGAACGAATAGGCCAATTCTACAAACTACATGTTTCACACTTGCTTTGAGGTAAATCGACTTTCATTGGATTAGCTTCTGTTCACAAGGTGACCAATACAAAAATGTCAATTTGTACAGAGACCTTTTTAAAAGACAACAGGAGTTTACTATAGCTACCGACTGTTTTCTTGTTCTTTGACATAAATTCATTCAATATAGTGGAGAGTGACTTTTCCATGTACCTTCCTTTATTTTCTTGCCTGAAATCACACACTGTATACAATAGTTCAATTGGAATGCACTTTGTTGAACACAGACAAGCAACAACAATGACAACAAAAGTTAGGGATACATTAAAATCTATATATCATTGTATTGTCAAAATACATATATTTTTATTAAGTAACCAGCATACTGACTGCTAGAGCAGAAAAATACTTTAAACATTATACCTTCTAATTTCATTCAGAATAAACAATAATAGATTAGAAATGTTTGAAAGGAATTAAGCTTTCCATGGAAGAGACCTGAGAATGCACTGTGCCCTTTTCTCTTGCTGTGTATGCAAAAAAGTGACTAGAGTGCAGGCTGGGTTCTAATATATGTATGGCTCCTAATATAAAGGTCAGTCACTTAGAAAGGAGACATCAGCTGTTAGACACTGTATTACAAGATGCAGAGTCATAGCTAAAGAATTTCATGAGAGAGAAAGAGAGAAAATGATTCATAGGTGCAATTTATTTGAAAATTGCTTATTGTTTCTATAACAAAAAATAAACAAAGATCAATATGTACATGTTTTGACAAATCCTGTGTGATCTCACTTCCACGTAGAATCTAAAATCAGACTAAAAAAATAAATAACCAGTTGACTGGTGTCTGTCAAAGGTGGAGAAAAATGGGAGAAGATAGTCAAAGAATACAAAAACTTCCAGTTATAAGATAACTAAGTTCTGGGCTCTTAGGTACAGCATAGTAACTTTGGTTAACAATACTGTATTATATACTTGAAATGTGCTGAGAAAGTAGATTTAAAAAAATTCTCACCACACACACCAAAATGACCACTATGTGAGGTGATAGCTATGTTAACTAACTTTATTGGGGTAAGCATTTTACAATATATGTGACCATCAAATCATGTATATCTTAAACTTACACAATATTATGTGTCAACTGTATCTCAATAAAACTGAAAAATGCACATTTTACTTCTTTGCTGCCATGTGTGCCTGTGTCCATTTATTTATCTGTATGTTTTTTTTTACCATTATTGCTTGTTATCTATGATAACAAGCTCAGTGGGAAATGTCACTGTCTGTGGAGCTTTTACACTATTTATTTACCGTGTTATCATTATTTTACATTCTATGCATAAAGAATTCATTCTAGTTTTATTTCCTCCTATTTAGGTGTCAGACTCTCTATTTTCCTCTAGATGGCAGAGTAGTACTCTAAATGTTAAAGATACCCTTTGTGATAAGCATTTAAAACATTTACATCTATTTGCTGGCCGTTTGAAAATATATTTTCTCCCTTCTACAGTTAAAACAAAATAGGGTATATTTATGTGGTATATTTTTAAATTGGTGACTACAACACATTAAAAAGCAAAAAAATACAATACTAAAAAAATTATTTAAACTATTACATACCTGATAGTGCTTGTAGTAATGTATCTGGCATGAATGCATTTACTGAAAGACTAGACACCATCCAAAGGTCTTTTAATATTCTGTATCTTATTTCTAGCATATATTCCCTGCCATTCAGTTTTACAGCCTTTATTACTTGCATCAGAGTCCCTGAGGAGAGGACTCTAAGAAACCCCTCCGTAGTGGTCACTCTTATTTGCTCTGAGAATTTTCCATCAGGCTTTCAGGAAAATAGTGTCTAAGAGCTGTGAGTCCAGGATGGAGTTTCTGTAGGCACTGTGGGTAAGGGCTCCCAAATGTCCAGAATTTTCTTTCTCTGAGTTTCTCTAGCACTGAAGTGAAGCAGCATGCTACCTGTATAGATCTCCTCTGCAGACACACCGGGCAGATGTGACTCTGCATTCAGAGACAGAGAAACTGAGGGGGCCTTTTGTCGTATCCCCATTTCTAGTCTGATAGCTTTAGGAATATCATTTAGCATCTGTAGCCTCCAAACAGCCGTATTTTACATTTTGCTATCCCCATACACGGGGGAAAGAATTCTCCAATTCTTCAATGAAAATATAATTTGATATGAAAACCAACCCTTCCTCCTTTTTTGTAGCAATAGAAAGGTACATTACAAGACTACTTTTTCTACTCATTCCAATATATTGCTTGTAGTAAAGTGGATAGGCCTTATTGAAAGCAGCATGAAGACATTATTTTACAAAATATACCATACAGTGAGTTCATTTACCTGGTCAAATTTTAATTAAAAAAAGTATTTTGAAGATATAATTTCATTAAATAAGAATGTTTTTGTTTCAAATAATCAGATATATAGGATTTAGTGTTAGTTTTTTTAAGAAAAAAACTCGACTCATCTTTATATATGTAAGCATGGAAGTGATATACGTATCTTATTTTTAGTTATGTATTTCATTTCCAATTATTTTTGCAAATCACATAAAATACCGTACAATCTCTATTTTGGGCTATGTTTTTCAAAGGTAGTCAATATGCATTAACTATTTATCAAGAATTCCATATATGCCATCAGTCCTTAGAGTTCTTAAGGATCCTGAAAAGAATATATGCCTATTTTATTTTCCTAAATATGAAAACTGAACCTCAGAGAAATGAAATAACCTGCTCAAGACAATAGGTAAATAAAGTAACTGGAATGTGCCTCCCATAACTTCAGCATGAAAATTTAGTTAGCTTCTATTCTTCGTTATGACCATGATCTAACGTTCTGACATTTGGTATATCTCCTTCAGGCTGCAGTATTTTTAGTAATTGAAATATCTTCCAAACTATCTAGATCTGATGAAATCAGTAGACCTTCCAAATTAAGCAGCTCTAAGGTTTTCCCATATTCACTAAGTTTCTTAGGACTGCTGCTTCTCTATTCACTTGTCTTATTAGTTGCTTATTGACTGAAAAAAAGAGAATGTTTTCTAGTCTTTGAGAGAGAATCTAAAAGCTCCTTTGGATATTGTGAATTTTACATCTCTGGAGGAAATGTCGGGAAAATTGAAATTTTCATGGTTCGTGAATACCTTGACCTTTCCGTTAGCTTTTCTAACTGGCTAAATTGTTCCTAATTTGTATTCTAACCCCACTTATGATGGCATTTATGACTTCCCTCTGAAGTCTTCACATATCACTTAACTTTATTGTATTAGAAATGCATGTAAACGCTTGTGCATTACATTCATTTAACTTGCTATAAACCTTCTTCAATAGGCTTCAAAAAAGCAGGATTCCTCCTGACTTGTAGCTTTTATAAAGTCTATATTACCAACGATTCTTAGTAAGTTTTCAAAAACTGAATTGTTCCCAAAGTTATTTTAATTTAAATTCATTCAAACAGTAGAAATTTTGCTTTATAGATTGTTTAAGTTTCATATAAATTGCTATTCATTTTTTAAATCTCAGTTACCAAATTAGTGAAATAAAGGAGCTGAATTACTTGATTTGTAAAGATTCTTCCAGCTTTAAAAATCTATGCATTTCATAAATCAATGATTCTTGTGTACTTCATAATTAAGCTAGACAAATACTCAGTAAAAGTCCTTTTAAGTATCTGTTTATGCATCTATGTTTCTATCTGATTTCTCTGGAAGTTTAAATATTGATTAATTCATACATACACTGATATTTACAATTACAATGAATTTACTCATTTCTTAATACAACATAATAGCTTCAATATTCTTATTGTACTTACAAAGCATTAATTATCTACACTTAGACGCAATATAATACTCTATTCTGCTCTTTGTTGACTGATTTTGGAGTTTCCAAAGAAGAATTAGGCTTATTCTTACCTTAGAAAATATTTTTTACATTAACACTTATACGAAGATAAACTTGGAAAGGTGTACTGTTGCTAATTTCCTCTACTTTCTCCTGAAGCCCTGTAATTGATTTTCATTTTCTCTCTTACATGAAAAGCAACATTTGGGGATCAGCTCCTTCATCTGAAAAAAATCACCTCCCTTTTCAATGCCCTGGACACTGATCATGCTATTATTTCCAAAGAAGAGAATCTATAAATTGTCAGAAAACTCCCTATGGCCTACCGGCCTGCCTACCTTGGTGCCAAAAATCTCTTCCAGTATCCAGAGTGGTGTTCAGAGGTGCACCAACAGTGAGTCAAGGCCCAAGAATTAGAAGAAATCAGTGAAGGACAATCGGGTTTATCCTCATCTTACAAATAGCATGAACACCACCAAAATAAGGGATACACAGATTAATTTTATTGCTATATTCACAGATAAGAGAGAAAAAGAAAGAAGAAAAATAAATGCAAGAGAAGAGCAAAAATTAAAATTAAACACAAATATTCATTACTTATGTAATGTTTTGTGATGACAGAATTGGTAACTTAAGTTTTCAACAGTTGGGGCTTGGTTAAAAAAAAACAACACAAAAAAAACAGTTGGGGCTTGGTTAAATAGTAACTTTGTATGATAAAATATATTTTTGACTTAAAATGGTTATGATATGTTGCTAAATTAAAAATTAGAGTATAAATACTAAAGTGTGCATCCTTTGAGCACGCACATGTCACAATTCACATATAATGTTTATGACGTATAACATATGTATATATGTAAACACAACCATACGCATATATTAAATGTAATATATGTGTAGATGCATGCACACATACACAGATGTGTAAGTACTCACACAGATATACACACGCATTGAAAAAGACAGAGAGAAAGCAATAAAAGAAAATCTTTTTTTTTTTTTAAGATTTTATGTATTTATTTTACAGAGAGTGAGATCACAAGTAGGCAGTGAAGCAGGCGGGACTGGGTTGGAGGGGGAAGCAGGCCTCCCTGCTGAGCAGAGAGCCTGATGCAGAGCTTGATCCCAGGACCCTGAGATCATGACCTGAGCTGAAGGCAGAGGCTTAACCCACTGAGCCACCCGGGCATCCCAATAAAAGAAAATCTTAATGAAGTTTATATCTGGGAAACAATATGATAGATGATCTAAAATTTGTTTAAGATTTATGGTATTTTAAATTTATACAATAAAAATAAAATTCTTTTATTACCAGATACATGTATTTTAAAACACATAGTAAAATAAAATTTAGTATTATTTTATAAATCCATAATGTAGATTTATGAAAGTATATTTTTAGGAGAGAAGATATGTTTGCAAAAAATACCATGGATATGTTATTCTTTGAATATTTTCAAAGTTTAGTTCATATGCTGCCTTTTTAAAAATAGGGTATTTTGATAGACAGCTAGATAGATATATCGATGCACACACACAGAGCGCATTTATCATAGAATGTAAATAATCTTTAAATCTGGCTATTGTGAAAAACAGTTTGTTAAAATCTGTGAGCAAATCATATCTTTAAAAAAAAAAAGTAAATGTTTTAATAGAGCTCAATGAAAAATAGGAAACAGATCAAGAAAGCACATAATTCTCCAAAGAAATCTTTAGAAAACTAACCAAACACTGAAAAATGCCCAGATGAATTTGTGCAATTTTTATAGTTCTGAGTAATGAATGTGGAATGCACTATGTATAGAATGTACTACTAATTTTTAAATAATCTGAACTGAAAATTCTCTACTTTGTATTTCTAACAACTAGTGGTATGGTTTATTGTCTGGCAAAGAACAGAAAATGCTACTCTGTGCTGGAAGTTTTTTATTTACAATGCACCTCATGTCTAGTTCAATTCAACTAGTCCATTTTTTATTGAGTATAGTCTATGTTTAGCATTGTAGTAAGACACACACATAGAAAACAGCCTGAAGTATTAGCTTTGGTGCTAGAATATATAATAGAGGGAGTTCTACGGGGATCAGAGAAGGCCAGGACTGCTGTGATCTGGAATGGTTGGGAAAGAATTGTGATATCCAGGAATGATTCTACTTTAGTCAATAGCATGTGATTAGGACAGTGCTTAGAATCTAATAGCTGCTGAGTGCATAATTACATGACTAAGAAGTGAGATGTGACCAAGGTCTTTCGTAAAGAAAACTTTACCTCTGAAAATGTTTACATTCTAAAATACATGTTAATCATTATAAATACAGATAGATACTATTTAGAGTCTCTTTTCAGTAGTTTTATCTATTAAAAAATATTTAAAACCCATCATTCAGGAGAGAAAAAAAAAGTTGAGATTAATTTATTACATATATATATATTTTTTGCCAGAGTTCTTTAGTTTTTCAATAGAGTGAATTACTTACGATCAGAGAAAGATTGAGAGATGTATGTCTTGCAGTTTCTAATTTTTTTAGCTTGTAAGCAGGCCACTTTACAGTAATCTATTTAAAGTATGAGATCAATATAAAACAATTGAGCCCACCAAAATTTATGTTCCAAAATTTAAGGTCATGAATCTTGCAGGGTCCAATGGAAAATACGAACAAGCTTTTGAAGTAAATCAGTGAAATACACTTTCAGTCTATAATATGGGACAAACGTTCTACAAAGTGCTTTACAACAGCATCTTGTTTATTTCTCATAATTATACTGGATATTAATTTTCTTCATTTCAATGACAAGGAAATTAAGACTTAAAGACAGACATTTTCCCCAATTTTACAGAGGTGAAAGTGGCAGGTTGCCTAAATCCAAAGCACATTCTTTTAGAAATGTCACAATAACTTCCTGAAACACATCAAAATTAATAAAACATAACCAACACAAATAATGGGTAGTATAAAGCATTCACTTCTAACACAAGCATCCTTCTTATAAAACTTCAAGCATCCTAGATTTTTACCCAATCTAAATCCCCCATTAAATATTCAATAACCTTAAGTTCTTCTAAATCAGAAAGAGATTTAACTCTAGACAAAAATGAGAAAAGATTTTAGCATGTTTCCTACAATTTCTATGAATATAATGAATACATAAGAAATACTACTTTCTATGTACTCCAGTCTTGGGGTTATCATTTGACACTTGAGTCAAAAACTAAAATGCCTATGTTTGACGGTGTTTTATTGCAGTGCACTAGAAGTTAAGACTCATAGATAAAAACTTAAATGTTTCTAACTTTAAGGGAATGTTGTCTAAAATGTCAGGTCATAAAAAAAAATATCCAACTGCTTGCTAAAATACAAATTTCCTGGGCTTCGCCTTGACATACTAATCATTAAGTCTGTTACCGAGCTCAGAACTCTAAAATATTAAAAGAAATCCAGGATACTCTTACTTAGACATCCAAGTCTAAGGGGGAAAAAATGAATGAATTCAATAAAGATTCAAGCTTGAAGGAATAAATTTGAAGCAGAGGGAGAAATACAATAATAAAGGTTATAAAGACTATGAAAACTGACAAATTCTTAGTGTATATTTAAGCTTATAATTAAAACTTCAAAAAAAGAAAGCAGAAGTAAACATTTATAAATATAATTTCTTTTTATTTCTCAGCTTTACTGAGGTATAACGGAAAATTGTAATATATTTAAAATGTGCAACATGACAATTTGTATGCATATACATTGTATGAGGATTACCACCATTCCATTAACACAACCATCACCTCATATATCTACCTTTTGTGTGTGTGTGTGTGTATGTGAAAGCAAAAAGTTCTACTATCTTAAAAAATTTCAGTTATACAATGTAGTATTATCACTACAATCACCATATTAAACATTAAACCCTCAGACCTATTTATCTTATAACCGAAAGTCTGTACCATCTATTAATGCTCTCTATACCCCTCTGCCTTGGTAAAACCCCTGGCAACCACTTTTCTACTCTGTTTCTGTGAGGTTTTTTTTTTTTTTTTTCTTTTAATCTCTTTCTTTCTTTTCTTTTTTTCCTTCTAACATTCCACATGTAAATATGTGTCTCTCTCTATCTGGTTTATTTTAAATAATGCCCTCCAGATTCATCCTTGTTGTCATAAATGCTTTCTTAAGGCAAGATAATATTCTACTGTAGATATTTTTTATCACATTTTCTTTATTCATTTATCCATTGATGGACACTTAGATTGTGAATATGTTGGCTATTGTGAATAATGCTGCAATAAATATGGGAATACAATATCTCTTTGAGTTTCAGCTTCCTATGGATATATATCCCAGAAGTGGGGTTTCTGGATCATATGGTAGTTCTAGTTTTAATTTTTTGAGAAATTTCTATAATTTTTTTCATAGTGGCTATACCAGCTTGCATTCTCACCAACGGTGTTTAAGAGTTCTGTCTTCTCCATAACCTTGCCAGCATTTGTTATCTCTTGCATTTTTGGTAAGACCTTCTATTAGGTGTGAGGTGATATCTTGTGGTTTTGATTTGCATTTCCCTGATGATTTAAGTAATGTTGAGTACTTTTCTATGTACCTGTTGGTGATTTATACGTCCTCTTTGAAAAAAATGACAACTCATGTCCTATGCACATTTGTTAATCAAGTTACTTATTAAAAAAAAAAATACTGAGTTGTAGGAGTTCCTTGAATATGTTGGTTATTAACCTCTTATCATATAGGTGTTTTGAAATTTTTCCTCTATTCCGTAAGTTTCCAGTTTGTTGACAGTTTCCTCAGGTGGGAACCTTAAAGAATGAGGGGTTAGATGGCAGTCCAAACCCTTGACTCCTCAGAAAGAAACTGGGAGTTGGGGTTTCCCTCCTGATTGTATGGCTCTGTGCTAGGGTTAGGGTTTATGGTGAGATTGCGTCTTGCCTTTCTCATACAATCTGATGTGGTATTTTCTCTGTGGCCCCATGTGTAGAAGTCCCCCTTCCAGTCTCTGGACTTCTTTCATAGAAAGCTTTTCTGTGTGTGAGTATACTTTTCCCATGTCCAGGGAGAAGGGAAATTCAGGAGCCTCCAATGTCATCATCTTAGCCTTCATCTCTGTCATAAATATATTTTTTTAAATCTCAGTAATGAAAACCTCTAAAATACCTCTCAAATGATAGTTGATTTATCTAGCACTAGAGTCAGTAGACTAGATCAATGTTGATTTTTATTTTTATTTTTATTTTTTTAAAGATTTATTTATTTATTTATTTATTTGACAGACAGAGATCACAAGCAGGCAGAGAGGCAGGCAGAGAAAGAGGAAGGGAAGCAGGCTCCCTGCTGAGCCGAGAGCCCGATGCGGGGCTCGATGCCAGGACCCTGGGATCATGACCTGAGCTGAAGGCAGAGGCTTTAACCCACTGAGCCACCCAGGTGCCCCGATTTTTATTTTTCATATAGGTTTGGTGTTTCAACTTCAATCATTTTTTTCTAGCATTTTTCGAGAAATTTGATTTCACTCTACTTATGAGACAATCAGCTATCCTCTCGTTGTTTCATGCTTGCTGGCAAAAGGTATGAGGCTCCTGGGACAAAGACAAAGCACTTTATTAACACTGGCAAAGCAAGTAGCAGGCACAGTGTATATAGCCACCCCCCTGTATCCCCAGTCCTACAAAGGCAACATAACTTGGGCCCAAATAGAAGCCTGCGTATCCAGTGGTTTATGTTGTAGGAGAGAAACACTAAACTTCAGGACTCTGCTGTTTTATAAAAAGTCTGCTTTTTGTTCTAGAGGTAACTTGACTGATGGAAATAAAACACCGACAGAAGTCCCAGAGAATGAACTGTCAGGGGTTTGCCATCTTGACATACCAACAAAACATGTAGGAGTGTGAGAGTCCCATGGAGGACTTATGTCTTCCAAAAGTGTTTACCAGGTTCTATAACAATGCTATGTATACATCTGTGTCTTTAGTCTCACACCTTAAAGCTGGTATAATAACCTAACATACATCACACGGACACATTTCCACATCCCTGCTCTTTCCACCACCTTATTATTTTAATGACTAGGTTGAGAAACTGAGACAGTTGTTCAAACTCAGGCATGCTTAGGGATCATATTCAAACAGGCATATCTGATTTCCAACCCAAACTGCTTTCTAGCATCTTATTCTGTTTTCCAATACAACATATTATTTATTTTTGGTAATAAAGACATAAAATCAATCGGCGATATTCTCCGGGTTTCAAGTGTTACTAATCAAAGTTTAGAAGGAAGAGAGCTTCACTGATGGGATAAATAGTCACTGATGGGAATAAAATAGCCACCAACAACTAAAGTGAAAAAAGTGGCATAATGGAGAATGAAGAGTTAGAATCTAAAAGTTAATACAGGGAAATTTCATTTGTGATAGAATATAAGAATACAGAAAATAGAATTGGGAAAATGCAAAAAATAAGAAATCATATTACATGCATAAAACATTTTGATTAATTTTACACGTCTCCTTTTGTATAGGGTATCATGTTTGCCCTTTCTGAGTTGCAAGAGACAACATCTTTCCAAGCGCAGGGCCAGAAATGGGAAGGCATTGTGACTCCTACTCATCATGCACACCAGCATATCATTTTTGTAGCCAGTTTACAAAGACCTGCTGGCAAAGTGTTGGCATGCTACTGTGTTAGAGAAAAATATCAACAGAGGTTGATATTACTAGTAGCTGTGAATTTCCTAATATTTTATCATACGTTTTCTTTATTTGATACGTTTTCCTCCCCAGACTCTTATAGGTAGACATCATGTAAAGTATGACCATTCACGTTTCTCCTGGGAATGGATATGATACAAAGACCAACTATAATTATCCACATGCAAACTTCTTATTACATCTACGATGATATATTTGGCATTCCGTGATTTATGTGTCAAGTTGGAGGGTGCTTTTGGATGAGATTAACATTTAAACAAGTGAACTCTGAATAAAGCAGATTGCTCTCCATTATGTGAGTGGGCCTTATTCAATCAGGTGAAGTTCTGAACAGAACAAAAATATCTTCTGCCCAGAACAAAAGGGAATTCTCTCACAGAATGTCTTCAAACTTCAACTCTGAACATTTACTTTCCTGAGTCTCTAGCTGGCTGGCCCATACTGCAGATTTTGGACTTGCCACCATCCATAATCTCTCTCTATATATTTATACAGGCATAGATATATAGATATAAAAACATAGATATAAATCTCAGATTGGTTCTGTTTCTCTGGAGAACTCTGTCTAATCCACTTCTCCTTTCCAGACTTCTGTAAGTTTTAGTGAGGAACCATAACTATCTTGCATTGTCAGAGTTCTCACTAATGAGGTTAGAATGAAGATAAACCAGACTGTGTCCATTCTGCTCCAAAGAATATGACTTTTTTATGGTAAAAATTTATTATTAAAACTCTACATTCTTCCATGTAGAGATTATGAATTATAAACACTTGGATTTGGTCCTGGCTAGGAAAACTGTAGATAAAGCTAGAAACTTCATCCTATAATAAACATTTTTAGTGACTAAATATAATCAGATAAAAGAATTTGGACAAAAAGGCAGTAGGAAAAGAAAATTGTTTTTTCCATCTGTAAAATGGACCTCATAATATATAATTCACAGAGCTGTTGAGTGTATTAATTTACATAAGGAATAGAAATGCACATTGAAACTTCATATAAATATTCAAATAGGGCATATGACTTTTATTTTGAATTTTATTATTTTGAATTTTTGAATTTTCTATTATCTGTCTTATTTTATTCTAGAAGTTAAGCAGTGAACAAAACAAAATCCCCAGACTAGTTTGCATATATTTACAATGATTTTTTAAAAATAATATGTAAATGTATATAATAAACATATATACAAATACGTGTGTGTGTGTGTGTGTGTGTGTGTGCACGTGTGTATATAAATAATTTGCTTTGCATATTATCTGGCGCCAAAGAGCTGCTCAATAAAAGTTCCTTTTATTTGTATGTAGGGGAGAAAGCAGAATATAAAACCAGCCACATGTATGAAAGATAAATTAATTTTTACAAATTTCCATAAATAATGAAAGATTCTGGTTTAGTTTAATTATATCCTACATTCCAGTCGTAGGGAAACAGCGTATAGTCACCCTCTTTAAAGTATGGATAAAATAAAATAGTCACACATCTTCATCACCAATTTTGATTTTTCTTTAAAAGTTAGGTTTGGGTAACTGCAGAATTAAATTCAAAATTTTTATTTATAGGCTATTAGTTTTGGCATGTAGTATCACCAGTGCTGGGCTGGTAAATGCTCAACAGCTGTGCTCTGAAGCTGATTAAAGCTGTTTGCCAATTTCTATGGTGTAAATACTCAAACCATGGCCAATTTCAAGTAATAAATGTGACATTGTTGAATGTGGAGTTGTGAAGAGATGCATAAAATTGGCTCATGAGAGGCTACATGATCTGGCTCCAGAATACTACTCACTTCTTCTGTCTCAAGGACAGCATAAGAATACACACAGACAAAATCACACAAATTTATGTTAAAGTAAGCTGAATCTATTCTTTGCAGTGGATGTATTGTAAGGTATGAGTTCCTTTTGAGAACTTACCGTTTATCATTATTCTAATCAATTCTCAAACCCCCTATATTCCACATATAAAAATTACTTTTCTCTTGTACCAAGAATAGGCATAATCTCAGAACTAGAATGTAAGGGATATTAGAAAAAAAATACAAATGAGAGATAAGGCCACAGACAAGTATATTTGTCTTTGCAGAATGGAGTTTGAAAATGTTAAGTCTGAAACAACATGTGTGAACAGATCTGAGCCTGGATATCTTTGGAAAAAATGTCTAAATCCTGTCATTTTTCATTTAATATAAAACACTGCTATGGAAAAAATATATATACATGTATATCTCCAAATCAGTAATTTTTCCTAAGAACTACCATCAGTCATATGTGCTTTTTTCAGGAAATAATTAGATTATTTTATGAAAAGTGGGTAGGAAAGTCATATTTCTGCTACAGGCAGTATTTGCCAATCCCCATATATTATACATGATTATATTGAACTTGGGAGATTTTAAGACAACAGATTATAATTAAGATTTGTAGTTTCAAAGGAGTGAAGAAAAAAATCACTAATTTGCTAGTTTTATTGGAAGTTCACTTTATAATTCCAAGTTTATTTAAATCTGAATATCTTCATGCCCTTGAATCAAATTCAGAGGCAAGAAATCTTGCAATCTACAGAGTAGAATCTCTCTGGATACAATCCCAGAGGACACAGTGTATTCTAATTACCTCTTTTCTGTTGAAATTTAATTTTACTCTGCCTTAGATGACAGCTATAAATGAAAGAACAATTACATTTTTTAAAAGAAGTCATAGAGGCTGACATTTGATTTAGAGTCATTGAAAATTAATAAAACTCACTTTGTGATAATATGCCTCCTTTGAAAACTGGAAATTGACCAATAGCAGGTCCCCAGGGTAATTTGGAGATTCAATTTTATTGACACTCCAGGGGAAACGTTAATAAGCATACAGACATTATAATTGTTAGCTCATAGTATTTTATAACTACAATTTTAATAGAAATAATATAAAGGAAGGCAATATTACATAAAATAACCTTATGGCCTCTCTATTTCCATTTTTTTTTCTCAATGTTTGAATTGTCACAGGATGTCTGGGAATTTGGTATTTTCAAAGACCTGAGGTAGAACTATGTATCATTAACTTTCGCAGTCAAGTTAAGGAAAATGTTTTGTGGGAACCGAAGCTGTTCTAAGAATGGACAGAAAGAGATTTTGGTGTCTGAAGCTGTACATAAATCAGTCCTTACACCAATAAGCTCTCTATATATGTAGAATCAGTCTCTGACTCCTGGACTTCTATCTTTACTTTAACAACTCTTCCATTTCCTTTGATCAATTAAATTTGGTTCAATAAAACTTTATTGAGCACAATTTTTGTGCTAGGATGCTTAGTAGACAACATATTTGAACGAGAATAATACAGATGTACATACAGTGGTAAATTTCCTTACACTTAGTAATAATATGAAAGATGCAGAGTAAAGAGACAACACAGAAGGTGGGATGATTAAGTGTACGTGTGTGTGTGGAACTGTATGTGTGCACACGTGTTCAGATTCAGAGGAAAAAACTCCACATAAGACTTTGAGTGGGAAAGTAATTGCACCAGACAATCTTTGGTAAGGAGGGGTGGAGGACAGGGCAAACATTATTCTATAAAATAACTCATAGAGCCCTTTGCCTTTTTATATGTTTCAGGCTTCCCTTTTCTGCAAGATTACCTTGATGTTATTTTACATCTGTTAATTGGGGGTTTGGTGGCTAAAATCATTCCATCTGCATAATCTCATCCAAAGTTTTGGGAGGTGCTTGGGCGGCTCTGTCAGTTAAGCATTCGACTCTTGACTTTGGCTCAGTCATGATCTCAGGGTTGTGAGATTGAGTCGCAAGCTAGGCTATGCACTGGGCATGGAGTCTGCTTAAGATTCTCTCTCTTCCTTTCCCAAGTTTTGAGGATCTCAGGCCCAAATACAAAAACAAATTCATAAATAAAATCTGGCAATCCTCCTCCCCTCAAAACAAAATAAGTAACAACATTTTTTTTTCAGACATATCTGTGCAGTTATTTTTTTAAAGAAAGAATGAGGAGTTTGAGAGATCAAGTCATATGCTGTGTAAGAGTAGTAGTAGAGATTATAAGTGGACATTTTATTGGTAGGGCATTCATATTTTCTCCATGAATTAAACATCAAATTATGTGGTGAGAGTTTAGAATGCTCTCATTAGTGACAAATAACCCTACAAAGAATAATAATAGCTAACATTTATCATGAGCTTACCATGTGCTAGGCATTGTTCCAAGCTATTCACATACATTGACTTATTGAAGTCTCATGGCAGCCCTTTGGATATGTATTACAACTATTTTATTTCCCTATTTGTAGAGAAGAAAATAAAACACAGAGAGAGGGTAAGCAATTTGCCCCAGGCTCTACAGGCTCCCAAACCCAAACTCACAAGTTTACCACTCAGCTATTACATGTTTCATGATCATCTCCACAAGTGTCCTTGCCTTTTCTGTTGCAATTCTGAGAATGAAAAATTGACTTCAGGAACACAGATAATGGCTCCACTTCCACACATTTACAAAAATAAAAAGTTAGTTGACCTTTAAATTGTAATCCATACCGCATTTTTGGCAAATAGAAATTAAAGCACAACCAGTACAGACGTGTTTCCTTTCTTAACACTTGTATAACCAGGCTTTGCCTGCCATGGAGAAGGTGCTTAGTAAATATTCGCTGAATAAATGAATGAAACGTAGGTCATTCTAATCAGACATTGATTCGTTCATTCACTGGTTATTTTTTTTGCAGTGTTTTTGCTGCAGTCAGCTATGTATTGTACTATACACCAAGGATGTAAAAACTAATGTACTGAGTGACACTTGAGGAATTCAAAATCAAATGCAAGGAGAGACAGATGTTATAAAAAGGGGATAAATAATAAAATGGAATTTAAATATGTTCTTACCAATACTTCTCAGAGAAGTATGCATCTTCTGTACAAAAATATTGAGGGTTTTGAGCCAATCTTTCAATGTTACAAAGTGTTTTAAATAAGCAAGGGTATTGGGAGAAAAGGTATACTCCCAGTCAATGGTGGAATTTTGCTAAGACCAAGACTGCATAAAGCAACTGAGTTTTACAGAGAATTATGAATAGTTGAGTCATCTGACTGAATCCTAAACAGCATACCAGAAGTATGAAAAGTTAAAGCAACTGCCATAGGTAATAATTTAAATGCAACATTTTGGATTGATAGTGACATAATCTGGAAAATTTTGTAGTATTGCATTCCCAATTGCTGAACTGTTTATTTTGAAATAAAGTACAATTTCCCATAAAGGTAAATTAAATTATGAGAATCATTAAAAGCAAAATTGAACAACCTGACCTGCTCAGAAGAAATGTGAATGCACAGGCAGTCCCAGGAAATTTCAAATGTGGCATAAAGGAAAGATCCCTTTGCATGTAAGAATACCGACTAAACCTTTTGATCTGGCCTCTGACAGGTAAATAATAAAACACTAGATAACAAACAGGGTGATATTTCTGCAAGAAATAGGTTTTTTTCCCCCCCCTCAGATCATCTTGTATAAAACCTCCACCCAATATGTATTAATGATACCTTATAAATAAAATATACCAGGAGAGAAATGAAAGCACAGCTCCTTGTAGAACAAGTTTGCCTCATCTCTCCTAGCTAGTTAGCTTTTTTCCTCACCATTCATCTTCTTCTGTTATTCTAAAGAGAATAATAAAATGCTGTTCTCTAATTAGGGAAGGATTTGAAAATTTGTTTTGAAATGTGTGAACTGCTGACATTTCCCATTTATATTTAAAGACTATGGTGGCAATTACTAGGGCTTTGAGTGAGCTCAAAGGTGAATAAATACACCAGAACAAAGCCAGGCAAGTTTTAAAAGTCACAGCCCCCATTTCTTGGTAATAGATCAATTTATATTTTTTCATAAAAACATTTTCTGTAAGTCTGTCACCCTAGTTATTATGGTAGTTTAATTCTGTAAAAGCCTGTGGGAACTCCTTCAGGCTGTTCACTAGGAGAGAATGACACAGATGCACTTATACAGTAGGAAGGAGGGGGTTTGTAGTCAAGAAAAACGTGGGGTTATTTTCAATCTGTCAGGGCATTTGAGAGTGGACAGAGGTTGGCCGAGAAGGGCAGGTTCACCATTTGAACTAGAATTTACTTTAATTCAAGTCAAATCAGGGGTCACGTTTCTCAAGCTTAGGTAGGACAAAAGAGTAAAATCAACCTCATGGAGATACTAGTCTTGTGTTGTGGAAGGTATACTCCTCAGTTCCAGGGGTCCCTAGGAGCTGTTTGGCATACGAGACAATTAGGATGACATGAAAACAGATGTTAGAATACATCTGCCAACCCCAGAAGTAGCTGGCATCAGGAGAAGCTCAAAGCTATTGTAAGTTGTTACCTCTTGGGCTAGAAGCAACTGTTTACGACTAAAAGGTACTCCAGAAATCACAAACAGGAATTTCCCCTGATACTTGCTGCTGAAATTATGCATCTTTGGGGGCTGAAGACAGACAGGGTGAGGATGTGGAGCACGTGCTCTTTGAACTAAAGTTCCTGGGTATCTCATTCAGGTGTGGGGGGCAAACTCAGCTTGATTTTTCATTCACTGTGTAGTGGGAACATGCACACCAATATAAAAGTGTAATAAATTTAAGGCTCAGGAGGAGAGGGAAGCCTTGCTCTTGAGGGATGTTAGCCCTGCTTATGGCCCTTTTAAAACTATATCTTAAAGCCGAGAGACTTTTTGTCACTCACACTATTGAGTCAGATGCTCTGACCTTGGCATCATTCCCAAGAGGAAGAGAAAATGATTTGCCTCTGGGAACGTTGGTGAGACACAAGGTGAGAGGACAAGATGGATCCTTAAGCCCGCTGGAGCCTGGGTGCAGAAACTAAAGCCCAAAGAACAAAATTGTGGTGATTCTTATTATGAGGTTATTGATGTTAGCTAACGAGTAATTTCTGTCTGGCTTATCTTTTCAGAAGTTTAGAGGAAAAACACATTCAGAATCTTGAGATACATCTTATCTGATCTAATAATGCACTTATTCCAATAACCAATATTAGCAATAGTTTCAAATTTATTCTCAGAATAAAATTTTTAGGAAATTGAACTAATTCCTAAAATGTTAAGATCAAGTTGTTCATTAAATTTTGTTACAGAGTCTAGTTAAACAAATGCTGTTTTGTTTTATTACTGAATTGCCAAAAGAATTAGCTTTTCAGATTCAATGACAGTATACGGACTACGCTTAAAGGCATTTTTTTAAATTTTAAAAATTTTAAATGAAATTTCCTAGAGTTGATCAACACATGCCAACAGAATTATTCCCCAAACTGAACAGGTTTTTCAACAGATTCATTTCTTTTTACACATTCTCCTCATCCATGTTCCAAGTTCTCATGGGCAATTTTTTTTACAATCATTGTTGATTTGCCTTTGTGAAACCATACTAAAAAGACAAATAGGGAAATATTACCATCGTGCATCTACCTAAACAGGGCTGTAGTATTTTGTCATTGTTGTTAAGACAATACTAGGAAACTCCCAAAATACAATTTAATATTATAATATTTAACAGGACAAAAGAGGACCCATCTACAGAAATCTGCGTAAGAATAGTTGATGATATATGCCAAAATTAGGAAGAGCTGATGTATGGCTTCAGAACACCATCACACCATCTTGCCCATTGTCTGAAAATCCTTTTGATATCACTGCAGTTAGACCATGTTCTATATGATTTCATTTTTTTCTTCAGCTTGTTGATATTTATTTTATGACTAAGAATACAGTACACCTTGGTATATATACCATGGAAGCTTGTAAAGAATGGTTAGTGGTGTTATTGATTTATACTATGTGCTTCCTGATTTTTCTTTAGTTATTCTATTTTAAATCCCATCTATCCCACAGTCCTGTGATTTAGGAAAAAAATAGATCTACTCTTTGAAACTCAATTTCTTCATCTCTAAAATGGGTTATAGAATATCTACTTTCCACGACTCTTCAGAAAAAACAAATTATTATAAAATATTTGGCATATGACAGACACTTCAGAAAATCATAGCCTTTACTGTTTTGGTCACTGTTCTCTGGTAGAGAAGGCAACTGACTATCTTGCCTGCAAATGGAGTCAGTCTGTATCAACTTCTCCCACCTGATGTTTGTACACAATTAAGTGTAACCTTGTCCATTTCTTTTAGGAGTTATTTCAAATTCTATAAATGATAATACTGTCTTGGGCAATCTCAGTTTTGTATAGAAACAGAAAATATAAAATATATCCACAAGCAAGAACCACTCATAATCAAATTGGAACAAATAGTGTGGTAAGAAAACCATAAAAAAGTAAACTAATTTTTAAGAGTGAAATATTCTGCAAGAAAAATGAGGAGCAATTACTTTCAGCCTTGATTCAAATAAAAATGGTATCCCACAGAAGCTGGTATTCCAGTTGTCTCTTGAATAGTTGATAAAATTATGAAAAGAAGATACAGGGCTAAAGGTATTGCAAATGAAGAAAGAGTAAAGTATGTAAAGAAAAACATCATTTATTTTGGCTGCAAAATATGGTAAAATAAAAAGGTAAAATGACTTAAGTTTGAAGAAGTAGTAAAGCACAGTAATTTTGTCATTTAAAATACTGTGCTAAGAAATCTGGTCCAAATTGCAAAGGAAAAAAAGTTCATAGAAAGCTTGACAGCAGGTGACTTACATTGTTAGGACTGTAATGTACTTGCTTGAAAAATCATGAAAAATGAGAATTAACACTACAAATGTGCATATTTAAAAGAAAAAGATATAAAAATAAAATAATTTATGGAGAAATTACTCCAACCTAATGGTATATAAAATTGATTGTGTCTTCTTAAAATGTTCTTATTTAGTAATTGTACTTTGAAATCACTAATTAGCTTACCCACTTATACCGTATAAGGTAATCTAATACCATTTTCTTAATTGCACACTTCAACAAAATGAAAAATTAAGCAAGTCACCTGAAATCATGACTGTTTTGCAGATATAGAAATGCAAATGAGAATGATTATTTTCACTTTGTGTTTGAATTTCTAAACTCTTCTGCCTAACATAACACAATATATTTTAAGATATTTTATTCTAATGTGACTTTACTTAATGTAGCTAATATTGGCATGAGTATGAGCATGGTAGAAAAAAAAAACAATCTATGACAGGCCTTCAGGTGCTTCGTGTATGTATAGAAAACTATTTCTGCTTTTTTACATAGTGTAGTAATAGAAGAAAGAAGATAAGATTTAGGAAAATAAGACTAGAGGTAGCAGTTTTGAATCCTGGCAACTTTTAACTCTATTTGGCTTTGGGGAAAGCAAATACTCTCTTTGACCTCATTTTCTTACATTTAAAGTGGTAGAAATTAATAACTGCTCTCAAGGTAACTGGATATCAGTAAAGAATGAGTTACAGAGCATACAGTAATATGTATTCATATGCTATATGTATTCATATAGTTATCGCTAGTTAATTCTCTAGATTATTTTTGCAAACATTTTCACTATAAATGAATTTCTTCTGTACTACATTCTTTTTTTTTTTTTAAGATTTTATTTATTTATTTGAAAGACAGAGATCACAAGTAGGCGGAGAGGGAGGCAGAGAGAGAGAAGAGGAAGCAGGCTCCCCAGCGAGTAGACAGCCCGTTGTGGGGCTCGATCCCAGGACCCCGGGATCATGACCTGAGCCGAAGGCAGAGGCTTTAACCCACTGAGCCACCCAGGCACCCCTGTACTACATTCTTAATACAAGTTCTATTTAGGAAAATATATTTTTGTCGTGCCTGCTCCTCAGAAGCCTTGTCTAATTGTTGCTTTTGTTACCTTCTAATTTATAATTTTGATGTTTCTCATACTTCATTTGACCATCTTTTTTCTAAAAAAATATAACCCATTTTTTCTTTTTCTTTTTTTTTAACTTAAATGAGGATCTTTTAAAAACTGGCCAACTTGCTCTGACCAATAAATTGATGATCCTCACCAGCCATTTAAATTATTCTTATTGGAAAACAATGCATATGCTCAGGTGTAAACAGCTTCTCTAAGTTTAAGCCAGGAATCAGATTCTCTATAGGGCATTTAAAAATCCAAACTAGTAACCCCTCTTCATCACATGTTGGGAACTATGTAAGAGGAACACTTAGGCAAGACCTCAGTTCTGAAATTAATTTCTCAATTCACCACTCCCATCTGCTATAATCCTTTTTTAATCCTCTTTGCTTTTCTTATGGCTATTTTGATTTTCTATTCTTTCTTTATCCTTGATTCTTGGCTGCATTTTCCCAGCAATGAAACTAGCTCAGGTCTACAATGATCTGGATTTCCTTTCCTGCTATTCTTTTCTTCTTGTCTGCAGCAGACCATTTTGGACCACTGTGGTCAGAGAACATTCATGTCCCAGCAATGCAACTTACACAAAACACTGGTAATGGGCTTATTTTAGCCACATGACCAGTAACTATACAAATACAAAACTATGGTCTCATATACTTTCCTTTTGGTCCATGCATTCAATGTCATGATGATGCTCTCTTGTTTGCTATAATACACAATTTTTCTTACTTGTTCTTTGGAGACTTAACCTACCCTACGTTTAGAAATTAGGTTCTTTTTCTTTGCAATATACTGGAATATCTCTGATATGCCTGCTTAAGTTTGAAGTAATGTAAAATGTACTTGCATCGAAGTCCAATTTTATTATATGGAAGTGGTAAATCTGTTTTACCAGGTTACTGCTTCAACATGATGTGGGTTTGATGTTTTATACTTGAGAAACAATGAAGCTCTATGTTTTTGCCTAATATAATAATTCTAAAGAGGCATTGGAGAAAATCTAAATTGCATAATAAATTTAGTACTCTTCATTATATTTATTCATTTATCATGATTATCATTTATTACTCTTTCACTGATTGCTGTGCTTTGAAAATCTCAGTAGGATCTTTGAGGGATCTGAGTTATAGTTTAAATAATAACGATACCTTACATTTATACTGCTTTCCAGTCCATAAAACATTTTCAGATACATTATCTCATTTTATTTGATGCTCAGAACAACACTGCCAGAAGAAAGGGCCAATGTATCTATGTTAAATAGAAGAAAATTGAAACTCACAGATAATAATTTCACCAAACTTACTCAGTTAAATATCATATGACCCTATTTACTTCATAATATAGGGCAGCTACGGTGAAGCTTCATTTTGATCTCAGTGCCCGATAAAAGAGACATAAGAACATCAGGACTACCAGCATGGTTTTATGCCTCATATTTCTCAGCATCTGTCAAACCTTCTGGGGCATCAGGGTGGCTCAGATGGTAAAGCATATGCCTTCAGCTCAGGTTGTGATATCCGGGTTCTGGGATTGAGCCCCATACAGGACTCCCAGCTCAGCAGAACGTCTGCTTCTTCCTCTCCCTCAGCCTCTCCCACTGCTTGTGCTCTCTGTCTCTTTCTCTCTCAAATGAATGGATAAAATATTTTATAAATAAATAAATAAATAAATAAACCCTTCTAATTCTTCAAGACCTAAAACAAATTCTTTCTCTCCTATGATCACCCTTATTATTTCAGTTTGAATAAATTATCTCTCCATTGTCTTATTTCCAACCTTTAACTTTTTTTAAAAAGATTTTATTTATTTATTTATTTGAGCGAGAGAGCCTGAGAAAGCACCAGCAGGGGTAAGGGGAAGGGCTGGGGAAGGACAGAGGGAGAGGAAGAAGCAGGCTCCCTGCTGAGATGGGAGCCCTATGTGGGACTTGATCTCAGGACCCCAGGATCATGACCTGACCTTAAGGCAGATGCTTAATCGGCTGAGACATCCAGGAGCCCCAAGTTATAGTACCATTTTAAACTAACCTGTATTAGTTATTCCATAGCCTACTTCTTTATTTCTCAATCTCATTCTTTTTTTTTTAAGTTTTTATTTAAATTCCAGTTAGTTAATGTACAGTATAGTATTAGTTTCATGTGTATAATATAGTGATTCAACACTTTCATACATCACCAGGTGCTCATCACAACAAGCCCCCTCCTTAATCCCCATCACCTATTTCACCCATCCCCCCGCCCGCCTCCCCTCTGGTAACCGTCAGTTTGTTCTCTACAGTTAAGAGTCCTTTCCTTGGTTTGCCTCCCCCTCTTTTTCCCCCTTTGCTCAATTGCTTTGTTTCTTAAATGCTACATGAGTGAAATCATATGGTATTTGTCTGACTCTGACTGACTGATTTCACTTGGCATAATATTCTTTAGCTCCATCTATGTCCTTGCAAATGGCAAGATTTCATTCTTCTTTGTATTTATTTACCACTTCTTCTTTATCCATTCATAAGTTGATGGACATATGGGCTCTTTCCATAATTTGATTATTGGTGATGGTGCTGATATAAACATTGGGGTGCATGTGCCCCCCTTGAATTAGCATTTTTGTATCCTTTGAAAAATACCTAGTAGTGCAATTTATGGGTTGTAGGATAGTTCTAATTTTAACTTTTCAAGGAACCTCCATATTGTTTTCCACAGTGGCTGCACCAGTTTGCATTGCCACCAACCATAGAGTTAAAAGTTCCCTTTACTTCATATCCTCACCACCACCTATAGTTTCTTGTGTCATTAATTTTAGCCATTTGACTGGTGTGAGATGACATCTGATTGTAGTTCTGATTTGTTATTTCCCTGATGATGACTGATGTCAAACATCTTTTCATGTGTCTGCAATGGGCAGAAGGGAGGGGAGAAGAAAAAGATGCAAGGGATAGAGGATATCTTGCTGAACTGACACTTATCAACTGGGCTTGTGTTATCATAGATTCCAAACGTAAATATTTTCCTTATAAAGTATTTTAATGGGTTTCTCAGATATATTTTCTAGGACTCAGTCTTCTGGGTCAATTTACCCCTCCATGGTGCCCTTGCCCATACCTGTCCAAATGGAAACATATCTTTGCTCCACTTTTGGTGTAAATATAAGAGCAGCTAAAATATCCCTCTTGCTCTATTCAGCCACCTCAACCACACTTAGCTTCAGATTCTTAATCACAGACTTTACCAACAAATATTGGTTACCAGTGCTGGAATCAAGAGCACTGGGGGTGATTGTGTGATGGCAATGGTCCCAGCAGCAGTGTCCTGGGAACACGTCACTGACTTAGAAACTTGACTCTAATTCCCACCCTTGGTTCTAGACCAAGACTAGTTTTATGAGCTACTGAATATCTTTCCATAAAAATACTTTTTACTTTAAACTGAGAGTTACTGGTTTTGTTTTCCTTTCTTTCCCATCAAGAAATACAATAAAAATTATTCATGAATACAACAGGAACACTATATAAATTTCTAATTGCTCTTCATCATTTCTTTTACTTCTCTTACTATTGCAAGGTTACTCGATGACACGTTTGCTGAGCCACCACCATGACTTTATTATTTCTTATCATGAAGATAAGAAAACATAAGAAACTAATTATGGTACAATTCAGTTGCTCCAATTCAGTGCCCATTTTTTTCTTTCAATTACCACTGTTTATGCAAAGAGCGTTGGCCTGTATCTTAATTTTTAAACATAGCAAGAAGTTAAAATAAGCAGTGTAATGTTGAACTAAACATTTAGAAATTGAAACCATGTAGAAATTAAGACAGTAAGACACTGTTGTTTAATATACATAGAATTTATGACTTCATACTCTAACTACATGCCACATAGAAAATGGTCACATGCCATTGTCACAAAAATTGAAATAACTGTATTGCCGGTGTAAGAGAAAAAACTTGTAAGAGAAAAAAATACTCAGTTTCACAACTGACCTTTATGGCATGTTCATAGCTTAGAAACAAATGACCTAATTTTACTAAATTCTAATCCCATGATAGTCATCCTTGCCTAGACAAGTTTGAAAGTGCTATAGCTTATATAATGTCAAGGCATTTGTAGTTTAATCTCATCACAGATAACAAGTTATAATGGACCAAATTATAATGAAAAGGATTTTAAATCTCTACAGAAGAAATTCTAAATGCCAAAAATGTGTTTTAACCACAAAAAGAACTTCTAAAATTCTCCTTTGTATTATATATACTACACACATTAGAATGTCCCCAAATTTCTCCTTCCTTTACAATCTCCTTTAAATTTTCCATCTATATCAGCTTGGGCTGAATTTTAAATTTTCAATCTATTCACCTAAGACTTCTGAATCTCTTCATTTGTTTCCATGCCTATAAATATCCCCTACTTAAATAAATCCATCAAGTGAGCCTTAGAGACTCTCAATTCACGTCTTCAAACATTAAGTTGATTTTGCACATCAAATACAGAAGGCAAAAAATAATTCTCCTTAATCAGCACAGGAATGAAGAAATGGTGAAAATCCTGCAGTAATACTGGTCTCGCCATATTAGGGACAATACATACTAACATGAGATAAGGATGTGTATTGTTTTGCCAATAATATAGGGTTTGAACAATGTAGAGTAATGTATGTGTACGTCTGTGTGTGGTTGTGTGTGGTTGTGAGTGTGCGTGTGTATGTATGTGTGAGAGGCAGAGTTTGCCCTCTGCTCCTGTAATGCCTAAGATTTATTACAGTGGAGTGGGCAGTACAGCAGTGTTAACCATACACACTATGCACAGCAGATCTCTACAACTTACTCATCTTGCATCACTGAAACTTCATATTGTTACACAACTTTCCATTTCCCCACCCTCCAGGCCCTCCCTGGCAACCACTATGCTACTCTCTGCCTCTATAAGTTTGACTCTGTTAGATACCTCATGTAAGTGGGATCATGCAATATCTGTCCTTCTATAACTGGCTTATTTCACTTAGCATAAGGCCCTACTGGTTCATTCCTGTGGTCAAATATGACGGGCTTTCCTTCCTTTTTTTTAAGGCTTTTGTTATTAAAGTAACTAGAGTATTGAAAAGAACACAAATTTTAACACAAAATAATTAAAACATCCTGATATGAGTATATATGGTCCTAAGAATTAAATCCTCACTGAGAAGATTAAATAAAAGTTTATTTTAAAACGTGAAGAATTTACCAACTTGAAGAGGTTTCCACAGAGCTGAAGAAAAGATAGACCTGGAAGAACAGAGAGAAAGATACAGAAATGGACATAAGGAAAGGAGTCAATAAACTGGGAGAACAGAATTAAAGGGCTTGAGATACACGTCTGATAGAATACCCCAAAGAAGGCGACAGAATGAAGTAATATTTGTGAGGATAAGGACTGTGAGTTTTCAGGAATGAAAGTCCTAAGGATCCCAGATTTTAAAAACAATCAACCAAAGTCAAAGAACATAAAATATATACATTGATTCACCTGGAAGCAAACAATTAAAGGCAGGGAGGGTATAGTAAGTGTTAATAAAATGAAAAGATAAGAAAGCCCATTATTATAAATGCAGACTTGCCATGTGTAAACCAGATATTCTAGAAGAAAATGAAATTAAAGCTTTGGGTGAAAATAATAACTGAGAATATTAACTTTTGGGGAATAACAGTATTATTTGAATTACATTTACAAAGTCTTACTTGTTTGCTATCAAAATTGAGTGTTCATGGCGAAATGATGTGAATGCTTGTAGTGTCTTTCAAATACTTCAACAAAATGCTTATGTGAAGAACAAATTTTTTAAAAATGCTGTATAGCACCTGGAGGCCACTAACTGGCAACAGTTACCTGGGGGCTCATGTTACTCTTCTTTTGCTTTAGTACATGCTTGAAATTTTCTATAAAGTCGATCAAACTAAAATTCCATACATATTAATTATAAATTCATTACAACAAGGTTCATTTGTGGATCTTTAATAACAAGACTGGACTAAAATAATAACAAGGGGGCTATGGAGGATGGGGACAAATAGATTAGTTTTTGAGAGATAATATCATCGGACTATGATGAATCATGCATGTCTATTAAAATCCTAAAGGTTTAGCTATATAAATAATAGAAAGATAAATTTCAAAACAGTAGGAGACATCCAAAGGTAATGAAAAAACCTTGATACATTATATAGGAGAAAGGAGGAAAAGAGAAAAGAAAATCATATTATATAGAAAACACAAAATAAGATGAGAGAAATGAATTCACTTATATCTGCTGATGAAATAGTAGAAATATTAAATAACCTCTGCAACACTGAGATTTTAATGCATATTTTTAAAAAAATTATGTAATATAATCTAAAACTGATATACAGAAAACCTGACCATATACAGAAAAATTGTGCATAAGGGTATAGATTGTGTATCAGAAAAACACTAACAAAAAACTTGCTGATGTAATATTCATAAAAAATAGATTGTAAAGACAAAGGCCAGTAAAATGATTTTTTTCTTAATGATGAAAATGTCTAGATGTCTTAATGTCTAGAAAGAAATTATAGTGTCAAATTTTTCTGCACCCAAAAATATATACACTGACAAAATGCTCCAAAGAAGTGTACAAGTAAAGTACTTAAAATTTATTGGCTCAGAATCTTATAGGTCAAAAATGAAACCAAGTATTTGAGATATCAAGATTTTACACAATAAACTTACTACTTAATAAACATTCATAGAATACTGCACAAAAGAAAGAGAGAATGCATCTTTTTAAAGTACATGTGAGATATATATATGTGTATATATATGGAGAGGGAGAATGTATATATTTCTATTATATATATATATATATATATATATATATACACAGAAAGAGAGAGAGAGACACCAAGTATTGTGTGTGTGCATGTGTGTATAGACCACAGACCATGTATTAAACCACAAAGGGAATATCAATAAATGCAAAATTATCAATAACTTGGTGTCCTTGCTCTCTGAACAAAATGCAATACAATCTGTAACAACTGTATGTCCAAGGCCCCTGAAATGACATCGTAAGGAGCAGAGATAAAAATTCCCCATCCTCTCCCTCCACTCTTTGCCACTAAATTATCTAGATGATTTTGGAGAGTCATTTAACTTCCTTGTGGTTTATTCTTCTCTGCAAAATAAAAATGTTGCCAAATAAATGAAACATTAAGCCTCGAAAATATGTGGGACTTTATGTCTTAACTCAAAGAAAAATCCTATCAGACTGGTGGATATATGTGGGACTTTATGTCTTAACTCAAAGAAAAATCCTATCAGACTGGTGGATATTTATACAACAAAGATGGGTCAAGAAGTAGTCGGCAAATAATGCAAGCTTTAATCACAGCTTTCATGGAAAGTCTTACTTTTATTGTAGTCAAATACAGAACAGGAAATAATGCATCTTGAAAATCACTGTGTTCTCCGTTCTTACAATTGCTTTAATAATTTATAGAGATAGCATGTAAGGTGACAGGAAATTGATACTCAGACAAATACGTCTCCCCAAACTACTGTCAAATGAACTGCCCTCTGGATGTGTCCTGAATGGCATGGCAGCTGACGCAGTCCCTAAAGAAATCAGTGAGATTTAGCAATTTGACAAAATGACTCTGCAGAGCACGCAACCTTTACAAATTACTCTTTGTTTGAATACTAAAGTGAATAATATCATTTTCAAAGAGCATATGGGGATAATGCTGTATATCTTCTACTCCCTCTGGATCAAAGTGTATCTATTTTATCCATTATTGTGGAGTAAATTCTAATTTACTCAGTTCTTAGAGAAATGCTCCAATAAAAAAGAAAAGTGCTGCTCAGCAACTTTTGGTTCACAAAATGTTATTCTTGCTGCAACTTTTTAAAAAAGCAGTTGTTATTAAGCTCACAACAAAACTCGTCCAAGAAACAAATAGAGGAAAATTTCCAACTGGGTTTTTGATTACTCACAAACAGCAAACATTTTCAGTCATTATGGAATTATTTAATTATAGAAATATCTATACTCAAAAAAGTTCTTTTTCTTTTCTTTCTTTTATTTTCATTGTCATTATTCTTCCTCTCCATTCTAATTTTCTTCTGCTCCCTTTTTTCCCTTTCTAACTATAACATCTAAATGTCACACAGTGGTACATGATACAAATTTACAAACCTAAGCTACAAGTTTTCATGGTAGATGGTGGGGAAAAGAGGGTTAAATAAAAGTGGGATACGTTTGCTTTTAATCACACAGTGATGCCTTTGAGGGGAGCATATATAAATATTTTGTGTCTTGATTTCTTCATTGTAAAGTTTCTATTAAACTTGTTTTGCCACCTTTAGACCAGCTATGATTACTAAGCAAGTTGTGAAAGCATCTAGAAAATTCCAAATTGCTATTCAAATACAGTGTCAGATTTTTAAAAAATAGTGTTTAAAATGTTCAGATGGGAGAAAAGGAAAACAAACACTCTACTTTTATGGTCATTCCTGTTCTTAATATGCAGCATGAGATCATGTATAGTCCATGAATCTGAATTCAAAGACCTAATAAACTTTTTGCTGCATATCTAGATGCAGAGTCATTAAAAAATAACAATTTGTTAAATAGCTCTTCATCTGATAAGTAATGCCATGGTAATCAGTTCTTGGATCAGGAAGGTATTTTAAAAGGAGTATTTATTTTAATAATTGCTAATTATAAAGATTCAAAAATTATTGCATGGAAAAACCATACTTCGGTGTGAACAATCAAATTATGTTCAACTTCATGATGGAAGAGCCTAATAGACTAAAACTAATTATCTCTAATCAAATGACTAGAAGTTTCCTAATAATCAGCATGCCAACTCAGAGTCTAAATATATCTAGATACCAAACAACCCTAATGATTAAACTTTTAGCTTTGTAAACTTTAGCTGAAATAGATTACTCTAAGTATAGTTTTTTTTTTTCTATTTTCATATTAAATGGTGCTTTCTCTTACAAGTATATTTAGACAGAAATTAAAGTGCTAAGACAGGGCGGGTTTTTTGTTTCTTTTTGTTTTGTTTTGTTTTTGGAGAAGCAGGCTCCCCGCCAAGCAGAGAGCCAGATGTGGGACTCGATCCCAGGACGCTGGAGTCTTGACCTGAGCTGAAGGCAGTCGCTTAACCAACTGAGCCACCCAGGCGTCCCGACAGGGCGGGTTTTGTATGATTCACTTATCCTGAGCTCCTGCAACCCAAAGGTTAGCAAAAATAAGAAAGAAGCAAACACTTGGTTTTTAAACTAATGCCATTTAAACTTTCTGCCAGTTTTAGCCTAAACTTATGTGAATCTATACTTGAACTGCTCCTTGGACCAGAGCTTTCCCTCTGGTTAGCAATAACTTGTCAAGAGTGCAACACCTCTGTTTTTAGCAGTCTGCTTGAGCTCCTGACATTTCTTTGTGTCTTGCGCACATTTTGCAGGGGAAGAAAATTTCTACCGATATTCAGGACATTTTAATGACATGATCATAATCTTCTTCTGATAATTATGATGCAACATACTGGCTTTATTTTTTTAATGACAAAACCAAATTCTTCTGTCTCTAGTCAAGCAACTCTTCTTCCTCCTACCAACTCCCCCCAAAAAAACAGGAAAACAGAAGCAAGAAACAAAAAACAAACAAAACAAAAAAACACAAACTTGTCCAGACATCTACATCCTAAAGCAAGGCCCTTTCATTATATGATTTTCACAAGTCCTCTCCTTATTCATCATAGCAAAACACAAATGACCTTTCAGCATCCTGCAGAATGTACACATAGAACCTGACATACTCTGTGACCCTACTTTCATTGTCTCTTTTCTGACCATAACCTAGTAGGCTTTACTGTATCTATAGGTATGCTGGTCAATGTTCAAAAAAATGACCCTTACATGTCACATTTGTAGATTTCTATGGTTTCAACATCCCCACCACAGATGAATTCAAGTTGCCAACATAAAGTAGAACATTTCTGAAAATTTAATATTGCACTCTTGAGAATTTGTAATTTGTAATGACAAATTTGCTTTCTCATTTTACCAAAAAGTAGGATATCTAGGACATAAAAATACTGGTTTTAGGTTAGTTCGAACCTTGTTCAGAATCCTGCCTCCAGCACTGTGAGAATTTGGGAAAGATTTTTAACCACTTTATACATCAGAACCCTCATTTTATTATGGGGATATAACAAAAATCCATCAGGTTGCTCTGAAGAAAGTCAATAATTCAGCTAAAATCTTTTCCACAATGCTTGGCACATCAAAAAACCTACAAATATTAACTGCTATCATTAGTACTGAAATATGTAACTTGGGTAATATGCTTAGAAACATGCTTTCATGACTATGTAATTATTATAATCATTATGCCACCCCTCTATGATTCCATCTAAGCTGTATATCTAGGAAACATCAGAAGCTGCATTACTCTGTTCTTGTTTCACCCATACACATACAGCACCTTACTATTACCCTAGCAGAATAGATTTTTTTAAAATTATTATATTTTGATTATAACACCATGAAATAAGACTGAATTCAAATCTGATCTCATGACATTTCTTTAACTTTCTTGACTATTATCCTGATTCATAAACTAGATGGCTCCACTGAAACTTCTATATTATGGCCCCAGGTTAATTTTAACGGATACTGAGCATCACTCTGATTCTTCAGTGTGACACTCATGGATTTTCACAATAGGACCACACAAATGACATTCATGCCACTTTCGGGGGTCTTTTTATGCTATTTATACTCAATTCCTCTTCACTCCGCTCTTGAACAAGGCCTTCATTAACCTACTGAGTAGCGGAGCTCAGATGGGATATCTGACTTGAATGACTCAAGTGCAGTTCCTCTGAACTTCATACATGGCATCTTTCACCTGGATAACCTTCTCCTTCTCCATATTCGCCCAGATTTGCAAACTTGACTTGCTATCTCCTGTTCCTTCCTCAAGTGTCAGTTCAGAATCAGTTAAAGTTTCTTTGATCCTTTCTCATTGGGGTTTGTCTTGTCATACCTTGCACTTGCCTAGACAGCACACCTATCTCACATAACACTATTTTCTTATTAAATCTTTTGCTTTCCCCAGGAGTCTCCTAGGCCTTTGTGATGGAAAACATGTTTGTATTATTCTCTTTTATACTTTCAGCAAATAGTGTGCCAACAGTATAGATTGTAAGCATCTACTTATTGAATAATTAAGTGACTAAATACCCTCTTACATGTGCTAATAGTTTCTGTTAGAAGGTCATTTATTTTTCAAGTTTAGATGCAAACTATACCTATATACAGATTATAATACTGAAAGAAGAAAGAAAATCACCACATTGTCATCTTATATCACGCAAGAGAGACTAGTGCAAACTGGGACTGCAGCGCCTACCGCACATAACTCATTAATTTGGAATAGTATGTCACTTCTTTCATTATAAGATTGCCAAGTTACAAGATATGTGGGATGAAATATCAGCAAACAAAAGTCCTTCACTGGGGGGGTTATAACATTGGGGAAAAGATAGTCACAGAGTGAGCAAGAGTTTTATGAGTCTGTCAATTGACTGATTGGCAGGTCTCTGTAAAATGAGCCTTGCGGGATTTGATACTTGAATTTTAATTAAACCAAAATTATTCATTGTTCAGTTCTGAATCCCTAAAGAGAAATTGAAAATCTTGCAGAGGGACTCCCAACAGTAATTACATGTTCTGCTGAAATTTAATTGACTTGCATTACCCAGATAGACCCGACGAATGGAGAGCTATTCATGGCAAAGATTTTTTACAGGAATTAGATTAAAGGCAAAAAATCTACAAAAAAATAAAACAATGGCAAAGATTCTGCATTGGATGCTTTAGTACAAGAGAAGAAAAAGAAGGGCCACCTAAATATGTTTAACAGTAACTGGAATATTTTGTTTGGCATTCTTCTTTTTCTTCTACTAAGCAATGTGACTTTCAACCTAAAAACACCTTGAAAAATATGTTAATCTGGACTAATATTTTATGTAAAGTACTATATTAACCTTCAAAATAAGATCTAAAATATCTCTTTCCTTACAAAGTAACAATGGCTTTCAGTTGAATTTCTCTACCAATATTCATGTATTTATGGATTTATCAACCTTAATATTATTCTCCATGTAGAAAGATGACACTGTTGATTAACTATCTATTGAAATGTTGCTTTAAGTGTTTTCTTCTCATGGTGGTAATTAACTGAACACATTAATTCCCTCTCTTGCTTAAGCTTCTCCTGGACCTCTTACTACTCAGGCCATGTATAAAGTGAAACTTATTAGTCCTACAGGCACAGAATCTACCCAAGAGTAAAGAATGGAAGATGGTAGAATTATGGGCAATCCTACTTTACTAACTCCACTACTCAGTCCTTCAATAAAGCATCATATCTTCTCTTGTAAATTTTCATACTCCCCATGCCCCTATTCCTATCCATGTCCTGAGAGAGGCCCTTATGTGAGATACAAAAGTGCAAAAGCAGACAAAGTCACATTCCTTGGAGGCCGTTACAGGCAGGTGTGTGCAAGGACAGCAGGCAAGAGGTTCTCAACAGCTTTCAGGTGAGCTTCTGGAACCCCTTGCGTTGCTGGGGCGGGGGCTGAGATTGTCATTGCTGGCTTCAGCAATGACTCCTTCACCTCAGAGTTTTTTCTTCTAGAGAATGCATGTATTTCTAATACATTTGAGGTGGATACAATGCCTCCATTTTTTCTTATTAAATTCTAATAAAATACAAATTTCTAACATTTATTTAATAAGGCAAGTAAAACCTGAATAGATTATAGCCATGTGGTAAGCTGAAAAGGTTATCTATGAATGATCCTAAAACAACAGTACATGTCCTGATTTCAATTTTGCAACGAGACCCTTCAAAGTACAGGCAACTCCCATACATTTGATTAGAAGCAGGTCTATAAAACAATGAGAAGTTATTCATTTCCTTATAAATATTGCAAAATGATTTATAAAAAGAAAAATAACACAAAGTTTTGGTGAAGCATGTGGGGTCCTGTTCCTGACAAAAAACATGTGTGATTTTTCAGGCCCAATCACAGAGACGATTATAAAGGCTCTACTTGGCATGCCCCCCTCTTCCCCCCTGCCCCCAATACCATACTGGGCGTCCAGCTGGTGCACTGCAGTCTACGAAGGGAGGTATAGTGAAGACTCAGGCCATCTGGTTGGCCATGTTCTTATATATATCGGAATTTCTAGCCCTGGTGTCTCCCACTGGAGGTCTCTTTATGGAGATGAAGAGGTACATCTGGAGAGACCTCCTTAATCAGGAGTGACATTTGAAGACATTTATCTCCACTCTGACTCAGTGGTCAAGGCTTTTCCTCTCCTAATCTTTACTCATCTCTCTTGAGAAGGCTTCTGAGTCCATAAAACTGAAGGAGTGAGATTACCCATGGTAATCACCAACAGTGAGATTACCCATGGTTGTGCAGAATCACCTAACCCATATCCAGTATAGTGCCATGCCATTTCATAGGATAGGTAGCTGCTATGGGCTAAGAGTTGAAAGTGACCTAAATTAACAATTTACAGTCCAAGCTTTCTCCTGGAAGTTAAAATTCTTCAGTAAACTCCAGGGTTCTAAAATAGTTGTTTCAGACAGATTCTGCCATATAGTTGTTGTCTACGTGGAGAGAAGGATTCCTGGTACTTCCTGCTCAGACACCTTCTGTCTCCTTCTCATTATTGAAGTGTCTACTCAAACAATTTTTTCCCAGTTTTTTAAAGTGGGTTTTTTTTTCTATTTATTCTTCTCAATTACTGTCTTTTCCTAGATGTGTGAACGGCAAATCATATTTTCCATTCACTTGTCTCTTCATTTTTATAAAAATGTCTTTAGAAAATGTGTTTAATGTTGACAAAATCCAGTTTGTCATCTTTTATTTTATACTTGGTTACTTTGTGTCCTATCTAAGTCTTTGCTTAACCAAAGGTCAAAAAGAATTCCCTCTATATTTTACCCTAGACATTGCATTGCCTGAACTATACTGTTCCTGATATTGTTAATACCATCCAGCTGATTTGATTAGCATTTTTGTGGCATTTCTTTTTCTATATCCTATGGTCTGAATGTGTCCCCCTGAAATTTATATTTTGAAACCTAATCTCCAAGGTGATAGTATTTGGAGACAGAGCCTTTGAGAGGGTATTAAGTCATAAGGGCTCTACCCTCATGGGATTAGAGCTCTTTCAAAAGAAAACCAAAACTGCTCCTTGGCCCCTTCCAGATACAACAAAAAGGCTAGGAAATGCTGGTAGTTTGATCTCACACTTTCTAGCTTCCAGAACTGTGAGAAATAAATTTCGGTTGTTTATATGCCACACAGTCCAAGGTGTTTTGTTATACAGCCTAAATGGACTAAGACACCATCCTTCTTATTTTAACCTGTATCCGTTTTCATAATTAAAGTATGTTTTCTTTTTTTCAACATATAGTCAAATCGTTCTTTCTAGTATATTTATCAAAAGTTGCTAAGTAATTTTAATATATAAATTTATATAAATGCAAATAAACATGATAATTTACTGTGACTGAGCCTTGATATTACTTTATCTTATTTCTCCTTACATTCCTTTTTTTTAATCTATATTTCTTTTTTCCTTCCACTACTCTATTTAATATATTAAATTGATTATTATTTATTGAATTATACAATCAAAATGGTAAGCAGCCTCTACTACCTGCATATTTTATCAGACCACTTTTATTTTGCACTCTTAAAGATATTACATTGTATAAGTTTTAAGAACTCACACCATGAAGATCCAGATCTTGGGTAATTTACTCCACCTGTCTGTGCCTTAGCTTCCTCAACTGTGCAACAGGGATAATAATAGTACCTATTTTCATAGAATTGCTTGAAGATTAATTAAGTAAATATCTGTAGGGTGATTGAACGTGCTTGTCACACAGAACTGCTGTAGAAGTTTTTGTCGAGATTATTATTAATTATATATTAATTTCATCATTTATGTACAATGAGAGAGCAAAACTTGAAAATCTAACTTAAACTATTTATGATTTTTGTTGCTGTTGCTTTAAATTCAAAAGGCATGTAATTTCTTGCATTTGGTACAACTACTATGCTGATTTAGTAATATAAATTCTGTTTAAGCAACAAAGTTCACTTACTGTTCAGACTTGCTGTGATAAACTGTAAAACATTAAAGCACATGTATATTGAGATATCTTTATAAAACACTGAAACATATATCATCTTTAAATGAAAATTCCCATTTATCCATAATAGTACAAAGTAACATGAATTACATTTCTCCTATTATCTGAAAGATTAAGATCACATATAATTCTTAAATTTATTTCTTCTATTTGTGTATATATTACAATGGTGTTCAATATACATTATTGGTATTAATCATATTATATGCCATATAAGTCTCAGTACCTACATTACTCTGAAAGCAGAATGATTTTGATTCTGATGAGAGACTAAAAACAGAACTGGCAAATTTATGTTAGCTTTTCATGTTCACATACTATCAACTGTGAATCCAAATCTATGTTTCCAAATATTAGTAATATCCTCAATTATAACTACTTGCTGTTATAATGAATTTGACCAATGAACCATTTTCTCAGGTGTCTATAACTCATACTTCCCAATATTTAACAGTATTAATAAAATTAGTTCAATTTGAGAAAATTTTATATGAAGTAAAAGAATTAAGAGAATTGAAATTTAATTTTCCCAGAAAGTAAAAAGAAAAAGAAAAGTGGATGTATTACTGGAATTTTGAATAAAAAGCGATTAAACATAATACTATGCTTTACTGAGTGTATACTATAACAGATTCAGTTATAGTATACGGGGAGACTATAGTCCCTGGTCTCAAAGTGAACATAGGTTTGAAAGTAGAAAATCAAAATGTAAATAAATACATGTCATCCTGAAAGCTTGATACTTACAATAAAATGATGACCCAGGTTCAAGTTGAGGAACAGGTGAATAGAAGGGAAATTTCGCCAGAGGCCGGAGTGTAGTTTCTCGTCTTCTTTTTTTGTATAATTATATGCAGACCATTTTACCCTTCATGTCATTACATATTAGCACTAAAGCAATGTCATAAAAATATTCCTAATAAATATGTGCTGGAGGAAAGAGTTCTACAGAAGTATTCTGGGAATGTAGTAATTCCTGACTATCGACGAACTACACTACACTTCCCAGATGGTCTCAGAGTTAGTCCACGGGGTCAGGTGAAAAGCTCTGGTCAATAAGAAGAACTGTGAGAGATGCTCCAGTGTAACTCCGGGCTTCCTCTGTTCTTTCTGTAACCATCTCAGAGAGCACAGATTGAAACTGCTGCATCAAAAGATGGAAGAAATCAGCCGAATCTTTAATCACCATATGCTGAGAAGAGCTACCGTGCAAAATCTCAGAACTTTCACTGTCTTTAGGTAAGTGAGAAACTAAGTTTTGATGTGCTAAGCCACCACGATTCTTTGACAGGGATGGCAGAGTTCACATCCCTTTCTCTAAAGCTTCCTTGCTTGTCCTGTTGACAGGTATAATGCAATTCATTTGCCATATTTAT
Organism: Martes martes; assembly: GCF_963455335.1. Taxonomy (NCBI): domain Eukaryota; kingdom Metazoa; phylum Chordata; class Mammalia; order Carnivora; family Mustelidae; genus Martes; species Martes martes. The sequence goes on along the minus strand of NC_137890.1, from coordinate 26,784,331 downwards.
GAACGATTATAAATCCTTTCCTTAGTGTGTAATAACTAAGGGCTTTGTGAGACTCAGTGAAGGCTGATGTGACTATCAAAGGAACATTACCCAGCCTTTAAAAGTTTAGTACTGTAAAGAATATAAAACGCAGCCTTGCTAATGGTTTGCTCCTTCTGTAGCAGCAAACAAAATAGATCATGTCTCCCTTTTTGATGCTATCTTATTTACTCATTTACTTACCAGGGACTTGTTTCAGACATTCCAAAATTATTATCTTCCAGAACAGTCTGAAGATGTTTCTCTTGTTCTTATGAATTTTAATTAAACTTACATGTGTCCCATTTTATCGTTCCTAAAACACACCTTTCCCACATTTGAACATCTGTGAAATTGAGGTGCATGTAACAATCAGGATGTGATCCATAAAACTCTTTTAATCCATAAAATATTGGTGTGTCTTAAAGTTTACATTCTATTAAATATAAAATACTGCAATACCTTTTATGCTGCAGGACCACTAATTCTTAATTTTCTTTTTTTAAGTCATTGTAAATTAACTATTCTAAAATATTTAGGGAAAAACAACCAGTTTAACCGTGGATCAGAGAGTAAATAATTTAATTCTCAAAGGGGTCCCTACATAATTATTGAAAGGCACTGCCAAATGGAGGTCACAAGATCCAGAGATAATGCCAAGTTTCATACTAACTAATTAAGAAAGTCCAATCATAATTCCAGCTTCTTTAACATCATTTATATGGCCACATGCCCCTCCTTACAAAAGTTTCAGTGTTATTTCTGTGGGCTGCTTTCCTATTTGATTCACTCATACGTAAATCATCTAGATTACTCTGTATTCTGTGTACCTGTGTGTCTATGAATTTAGTATCTCTCTTTGAAGCGTAATTTTTATATTTTATATAGTGGATAACCACATAGGCCTATTAGACTTCCCATTTCAAACATTAAATTAGCAAAACTAGTTCTACCAAAATGAAATATAGCAAAAGTAGTGAGCACCATTATATAAAAATGAAATAAAATAAATAGACATTGGAAACAAATCACACTACAGTTAAAGACAAGACCAAAAACATCCGTTTGTTCTCACCCCAAAGCTGAGCGTGTCAGACTAAACTAAACTAGACTAATGGCTGTTGCCAGCAGTTCATTAGAAGCAGGATTCTGAGCTAATCTGCTCTACTTTGACAGTGTAGGAAATTTTAGGTGGCAAGTATGTTTACTGAAAATAAATGCACTGATCTTAATTCTACATTAAATCATTGTCTTGTAGACATATTTCAGATGTAGGCTGTTCATGCGACTCTTTGAATTTCACAAATGTATGTCGACTAAAGGGATGAATTCTTATATTTTTCAACGAGGTATGTATCTCAGGAAGGTATCAGTAAATTTAATACTTTAATTCTTATTTTACTATCATTACAATTTAAAATACTAACTATAGTAAACCTTATGACTTATTTTAATTTCCCACATCTGTTTTCCTCTTGTTATATACAGAAAAAGAAACTTGATAGCGATTATCCTCTCATAAATTGTCCGGCTACTGGGAAACACAGACTCTAATAGAAGGGGAACACTGTACTGAAATTCAGGAGATCTGGGTTCTGGTGCTGGCTCTTTCCTATAGGTAGGAGTAGATGTTGACCAAATAGCATATTCATTTTACAAATGAGAAGACTGTTTCAGAACCATATAGCACTCATAGGCCATACGTATTTTTAATCATAAGATGGCTTATGCTTTGGTGCGCTTCAAATATTAATGAATTTCTGTCCTAACAACTCTACGTGAGATAGAAAGGAATTAAGTGGGTTAGACTTGTGGAAAAATATGTCAGCTGGTACCTGGAAGTGCCCTGAACTACATCAGGAGGCCCTTTGTAGAAATAATCTTCGTTTATCACATACATAGGGTACAGAAAATTCAGAAGGCTTGTTTTCCATAATACTGAAGAAATATACCCAAACTCCTCCCTGTCCTTTACCTACATCAGATCCCAGGATCCGGGATGATCCTAGTTTTCCTTTGCAAAACTAGTAACATGTATGTATACTTGAGAGAAATAGGATGAGAAATCCAGCTTGCTTTCCCATGACGTGGTCTTTAAATTGAATGATTAGATCTCAAAGACTGAAGTCACCATTTATTTTTCTAATATTTCCATACAACTTCATTAGATAACAATAAAAGACACTCTAAACTTACTTCTTCTGTGATAGGTCACTTCATGTATGGGACCTGTCGTGATTAGACACTAGCCTACCTCTCCAGCTCATCCTTTGCTAGTCAGCCTTGTGCACTCTCATCTAGCTATACTCAACTGGTAAATTCCTTAAACATGCCCTGATGTTAGTTGCATCTGAGTTTATGCAAATGTACTTTCCTCCTCCTGGAAAGTTCTTCTTGGTTATTACCAGATAAATCCTTTCACATGTCTGGTTCCTTCAAGTTTTTCCTGACCCTCCCTATGATGCTCACATAGCACCCAGTACTCTCCTCCTCTCTTATTACCTTCTTGTGAAATTATCTGTTGGCTTCTCATTTTTTCTCCTCAAAAACCACGTGTTTTCTTATCTACACATCTACGTTGCAGATACTGAGAATAGTGCGGTCAAGTCAGTTCTTTGTGTAGAGTAAGACTCGGATAAATATTATTATTAAATAACTGTATAAATGAATATTGTTTATGTCCTGGAAGGTACCACTAATTCCTAATGTCTCTCATAGAATGACACAGTGTTTTGACAGAATGTATCTAGGCTCTAAGAGGCCAGATTCTATTCATTTATATATATATATATCTGTATATAGATAAATATATGTATAATGCATTATAGATCTATATATGCATTATAGATATATATATATATACATTATATATCTATAGATAAAGTGGATTTTCTAATAGATTCTAATAGATAAAGTGGATTTTAAAAAGTGCAGGCAAACTGTCGTACTATCAGTGAAATGAATAATACTCTGAAAGATAATAATTAAGGGGAGAAAGGAGTTAGAGAAGGCTTTTCTGGGGATTGTGGCATTTAATTTGAGAAATAAAGAACGAAAAGTAAATATGAAAAGAGTCAATGGAAGGAAATAGAACACATATAAAGGCTCCAAGATGATGTAGAGAACCAAACACCATACTCTCCAAACTAGAATATTGCAGAATGCTTTAAATTGCTCTTAAAAAACAAACAAACAAAAACACACACACACAAAAACCACGTCTTATTATTTCAAAAATAGAGATTAAATGAGTAAAAATTTATTGCAGAGTGGAGACATATATTCTAGAACCTAACATTTCCGTTTCAGAATTATAATTTGGCTATTTAAATAAGAATTGAAATTATAGTTTCTAAAGCTAAAATAATCACTTTTCACAAATTAAAAAGCAAAAAGCTTATCAGACAACACAAGTCCTGCATTTATGATACATATTTTCTTAGATAAGAAGATTATATTTGCTTCTGTTGGGCAAAACATAGCTTTCTAAATTAAAGGATTTTGGAAGAGTCTTTGTTTTACTGTCATAAAATGCAATTTGTAGATTTCACTGTTAGGGGATAAATGTAATTCTATGAAATACATAGAGAATGATGAGAATTTTCAAAAAACCATGAAGTTGACTTTTTAGATTTTTCCTTATGTGTAGTTGTTACACACTAAGAAGATGGTAAGAGAAGGCTTGAGAAGAGGAATACAGGCCAGGTTTAAAACAAACCCATGACATTGACAAATGATTGCAATAAATAGCTTTTTCCACAATAAAAATACAGACAGGTATTATTTGATAGCATAGACTTTGTTGAAAATTAGTGGCAGACCATGGTTTTGATGTGAGGTAAGGAAACAATGAGTAGGAGTAAGAATGGTGTTTATAGCTGATGATTTCAGAAAATTTCTGATCACATAAGACGGTATAGGGACCCTCAGCAGGAAGATTAGAGAACACTTATTACTCACGCAGTTTATGAATCTGCTGGGCATTTTTTGATATGGGAAGCAAGTATGTTAGGAGGGTAATGTATTTTGTTAAATTTCTTTTCAATAGGCATCTTTAAAAAGGTTCACATGCCCTGCTGAAAAGGGGCATCATAAAATTTGTTATAAAACCTGACATCAACACTTAAAATAAAATGAAGAATAAATGCAAAGTTGCTGCAATTTTCTTGTCACTTGTTCTTTATACATCTCTACAATTGATTGATTTGTTTCTATTTTCCTGATGTTTTATATTCTTACTCAGCACTGAGACTCAGATCATTGTAAACTTTACTGAAACTGGCTGCTAAGGCCGAAGTTATTAACATTACAGAGATTGACAGTCTGACTGATAGCCTAATAGTAATAATTGTTATTTAACTTTTATTTGCTACCTAGACTGTGAGAGCACTAGGTAGTTTTATAATTCCTGTTTCCATGGGAAACCAGGCTAAGCGCAATGATAAGACTGTTATTTATGTGTAGTCCATTAAATTACAGTCTTTTTCATTTTATATTTTTACACATGATTGGTGTCCTCATTGATAGAGTATAATGCTATGCTTCATTATCTGCATTAAATTTTCATAAATATCCATTTTGAGTACAAAATAAGATAATGCAAGTGGTTTTAGAGAGCTGTCAGGATTATTTTCAGGACCTTTTTTATCATTTCAGAGAAAATAATATTAAAATGCGACTGTATAAAAAGCTACCCTGCTTATCTTTAGAAATAAATAAATCTTTAGAATAAAACTTAAACAAATGATGATGTATTTTATTGTTTGTGATTTCATATATATATTTCTCTACAAATGTGTGTATGTGCATAAAGTATGTGTACTCATATTTGGGAGGGATGTATATACATATATACACACACATATTTATATATATATAAATGTATGTATATATTTATATATATTTACAAAAGAGAGAGAGAGAATGCAAGAATTCTCATAACATGTGAACAGGACTGGATGATATGTGAAAATAATTTGATAAAAAGAGAGCTAAAAATCCCAAAGGCAAAATCTATAATATCCCAAGGAAAAAGAAACTTTACACATAAAACACACACACACACACACATGCACAAACATTTCATCTCATTTGTCACACTATACTGTCCCAGACTCCCAGAACATCTTCAAAAGTCAAAAGTAATGATGTAATGAAGTTACACAGAATATATTCAGAGTAGATGGAACAGTGAGTACGTGAATTGAACTGAATTGACTATAAGCAATAACAATGTGAACTTCCTTCTTAAAGCAGATTACAATATTAGAACAAACAATAATCAATAAATCACTACATTTAAATATGAATTGTGGAATAAACTAATATTGCCTGAGAAAAACACATTGAGAGTTTTAGAGAAGCATCAATAAGTCAAATTTTTTAGAAGGATTAAATCTTTTAAAATGAATTCTTACAAATAGCTCTTTCTATGTTACTATGTCAACATGTCAATGGTGAATAGATATAATGAACAGTTATATTTTAATTTTTTTGGCTTTTCCCATACCTAGTATGTTTTGAGGTGACTTTCTTTTGTTTTGTCTTGTTTTGTTTAGTGAAATGAACTTACTCTGAAGTTTTATATTCTTAACGGTAGCATAATTTATGGTAGCTGTCTCTCAGTTTGGAAGTCAAGGACAGTTTTGTACTTCTTTGTACTTGTATAACTAGATTTCGGACAATGGAATTGAATTTACCCAAGCTAGCAATCTCTAACAGAACTCTGGATCTTTAGCCAAAAATGTAAGGACTGACATGAGGTTGGACATTAACCACTGCAGCTTTAGGGCAACTAAAGTAGTAGTCTCTGCCAAGTAGACTGTCCTTACTTTGAGACAGATGCAATATTTATGCATTCTTTTTCTTGCCCTCAAAAGCTTCTTTGCTTCCTGTTTTTTCCCAGATTGATTACCTGAAGTCCATCTATGCAAACATCTCAATAAAAATTGAAAGATTCTTGCTTAATTAAATGTGGTTACCATTTGGAATCATCCATTCATTCAGCTATTCCTCAACTATTTGTTGAATATGTTGGGTCGGTGGGTTCCGGGAATGCAGGAGGAACAATAGAAATGACCCCCGGGGCCCGCCATCTTCCAGCCTCTCCCCCCCACCCTTTCCTTAACCCTTGACTCTCCCGCCAAAAGGATGTATGCTCAGGTCACGTCTCCATAGGTAACCCGATACCTATGCAGGAAACAGAAGTATCAGTACCCCCCACCCACCCCATACCCTCCCATCACCAAATACTCTACCATATATGGATGTGAGCCCATGCCCTGCCTTGGCCCGATAAAAGACCTCAGCCACCTCCTTCCCAGTGAGACTTCCCCCACTCCCCTTTTCGGAGTCCAGGAACCTCGCCCAAGGGTGCCCACCTCCTCCCAGCGAGACTTTCCTGGCTCCCCTTCTCCTGAGCCCTGAAACTTCGCCAGAGAGTGCCTTTAATAAATCTTGCCTTGTGCCTACCTCACCTGGTGTCATGTTTATCTCGCCTATAAAACCTTACAGAATATGTGTGCATATTGTGTGTATTCAAGATGTATCAATGAATAAATAAAATATCCTCACCTTCGTAGAGTTTACAATCTGATATATTTTAGACATATATTGGTGAAACAATTTGGGAAAGCAGTTTGATGATATGCAACAATAGCTTTAAGTAATGTGTTTTTAACAATTTCCTGAGACTCTATCTTGAGATAATTGGTATAAAAAGTATATGCAAATTTTTTCACATTTAGTTTAAACATAATGAAGAATTAGAGAAATTCTAATTCTAATTCTAGAGAATCAAAAGATTACAGTAGGGGTATCATACAGTAGATTATGGTGAACCCATGTAAAATATATTCTGAAACACTAAAAATAAGGCTTGTAAAACATATCTATGGAAATTTGGATGAGAGTTTTTATAAGGTATATTACATGAGAAAGCAAAATTTAAAAATTGTATTAAGACTATTATGTAAAATATGCTGAGAAAAAGACAACAATACATAACAATTAAAACGTATTTATCCTTTAGATGATTCCTTTTTTCACATTTTTCTCTACTTTGCTCATTTTACACAATGAGAAACTTTACATATATATACATATATGTATAAAATTTGTCTTGATTGTTGTTTCTGTATCATTTTGTTTGGATGTTCAAATGTCAGGGTATCAAGAATTAAGAGAATTTTGAAAGAAATTTGTTTCACTTTTTTTTTAAGATGTAGAGTAATGGATCGATCTCTTTTTGGATTGTATATATATATGTATATATATGTATATACACACATGAACATACACACATACACACATGCACATAGACATAGACCAAACTAAGCTACTATTAATAATAGAAACTATAATCTAGTGGCTTAATAGTAGTATGAAAGAAAATCTATTTCTCTTTCATGGTGCAGTGTGAATGAATGCAGTATCCCAAACATGGAGTCTAAACCCAGTACTTAAGTTCTTGATCACTGAATGGCTATTGACGCTCACAAATCACTGATCATCTACAACAGAATGATAGCCCCTCTAGGCTGGGTTTTTTTAGCTTGCTGTGGTAAAGCAAATAGCCCTCCACTGGAACTCTTTAACATCTTGAAGTAAGTGAGGGAGAGATGAGGCTTGGTAGCAAGAGATAGGTAGGGGTCCTGGGAATCAGGCTCATAAAATTCAAAAATGCAGGAGATGAAAGGAAACCAGAGATAAGGGAACATACCAGACCACCCTGTCCTAGGTATCAGATGTGAGGTCTTGTTATAACAGCTACTTGTGACCAACAAAGAATTACTGGACCTTAAAAAGGAGGTAAGCCATTGAAGGTATTAGCATTAGTCCTAGCTCAATGGGGATATCGATAGAAATGTTAAAAAGATTTAAGTTCCCTCATTAGCTTTCTATAAAAGACCACCCTAAAAGCCCTCAGTGGCAACCCTGTGGGACCCCTCTCACTCTAGAAAGCTCTTTCTGTATCTTCACCTAAACTTCTATCACTTACTCTCCTTTGTCTGCGAGATTCATTCTTAGCCTCCATGAGACATGACTGCAGTCTGGATAAAGCGGGAGAGCTAGGTTCCTTTGTCACTGAGTCGAAGAATGAATCTCCGAAGAATGAATCTCCGGGACAAAGGTGAGTACAGAGATAGAAGTTCATTAAGTGAACAAAACCTCTCAAGAGTGAGAGGGTTCTGGACAAGGTTGCAGATGAGGGACTTTAGGGTTGGTCTTTTATAGAAAGCTAACTAGGGACCTTAACATTTCTATTGTTATCACCATTGACCAAGGACTAGTGATAACACCTTCTGTGGCTTACTTCCTTTTTAGGGTCTCCTTATTCCTTGTTGGTCACAGGTGATTATCATAAAGACACCTACCCCCACAAGCCTAGGGCAGGGTGGTCCTCACCCAAGCCTAGGGTAGGGTGGTTCCATTTGTCCCTTATCTCTGGTTTCCCCACACCTCCACATTTTGGGGATTTCTGTGAGCCTGATCACAGAGCCCCCTTTGCATCTCTCCCTACCTAGCCCTGCCTGTCCCTTACTTGTGGGGGCGCACAGATGAGATAGGGCCTCGGTCTGGTCCAGATCATCTCTCGGCACTTACTGCTTCTGATGTTCAAGCAGTAAAGGATCTCGGTTCTTTTCGGAGATCAACTGGGCAGAGCCTTTGGCAGCAGTTGCCTTTTTAAAGTGGCCAGACATAGAGGGGTCAGGTCTGAAGAGTTTGAGTTTGCTGCCAAAGTCCTCCCCTTTTTAAAGGGATTTAATCAGTTTTGGGTCTCTGATGACGTCCTATGTCCTATGGTTCAGCTCCTTATCAGTTCTGGGGTTTCCGCTAACACTGGTCCCACCATGTCTCCTAGCTGCAGTACCTTAAACTGCTTCCATCATTGCTTGTCAAGGTTCCTGCTTGACATGAGAGACTCCATTTTGCTCTCTACATGATTATTTTGAGCTAGAGGCACTCGAAAAATAGCAAATGCAGGGAGTGGCTTTCTCTGAACTCCCCTTATCTGCCCAAAGATAGATCCTCCAACAGGAATTCAATAATCATAAATCCCCTGCCCTGGAGTTTCATCACGGGAAAAGGAAACCGACCAGGACAGGACAGGACAGAAGACAAAGTCTGCACCACAACCTGACAAATTTTGTCACAAACTTTCATACCTCCCATCTATTCTTCTGTAGGTCCATTTCGTTTTTCCCAAAACTCATTTACTCTCCCCTGAGAAGTCTATTTCCCCCATGCCTTTCCCTATTAAGTAGTATTTAAATCTGTATTATAAGCCATATCAGGGAGTGACTCATTTTTTCTTTGGGAATCTCCCATGTATGCACAATGATACCTATTAATAAACTACTGTTTGTTTTTCTTTTGTTAATCTGTCTTTTATTACAGGACAACTCAGAAGAGTAGAGGGAAACATTATTTTTCCTCCCCTCCTCCTCATGAAGGAGCAGAGGGCAAGCTGAAGACAAAGCACAAGCTGACACCCACAACCCCCTCCTCCCCTGCCCCCCAGGTGTGATATGTGCGACATTCCTCAGACATTCCTGCTTCCCTTAAAACTAAGGGAAGGAAAAACAAATGGTTAATTTATAGAGATTATAGCCCTGCAAGACATGAGTCTTCCTCGGTTTACAAATATCTCAGAGATTTATAAAGAAGAAGCATTCTTATTAATAACCTAACTTCCAGAAGGAAATGTAGATCAAATTAAATAACTTTATAACCTGCAGCCCACAGACAAATACTTGAGGCAAGCTGAGTATATGTTCCTCCAGGAAGCTCCCAACAGTCTTAATGTTAATACCTTACCAGAGGGGAAAACAACCTTGACAATGCAAGTCCTCCAGTGTCTTGTAGGTCCTCTTTAACATATGAAAGTTCTTTTGAAAACCTCCCTTTTCATTACTTCACCCAACTCCAAGTATCTAACCAATTGCTCCTCCTGACCCCAGTGAGGCTCTTTCTGCCCATGAGTCCTGTCCCCGTGCCCTAATAAAACACAATTTTTCACCAAAGATGTCTCAAGATTTCTTTCTTGGCCAGCGGCCCCAGACCCCACCCCATCAAACCTCACCTATATTCCAAAACTACATCACTGCAACTGTTATAAGGCAAGGACAATATCAGATTAGGAAAATCCTGACAGCCATGTACCCTTAAACTTTGAATTAGAACCAAGTAGATGCTAGATGACTCTTGTTCCTTGACATAGCAAAATTACTGAAGAGCTAGACATTTTGGATCCCTTTATTCCATATTGGGGATATCTTTACACTACTTTTAGAAGGAAAAAATCTTAAATATTATTAAAATACTTAAACTATGAGGTACTTCATGCATGTTCCTATATTTATAAATATGCTTTATATAACACAAAAGATAAAATATATCTGTATTGGTGTATTTATACAATTATTTTTTAAGAATAGTACAATAAAAAGTCCATAATGTATGTGTGTATATTAATTTTATGCTTTGTATTCTTTCTCTTCTAAGTATTGAATTTTTAAAGCAATTTAAGGGTTCTGACAAATTTATGCCCACGACTTTGGGGAAAAAAAAAAAAAAGATGATATAGGAAATGCCTTGCCATATTATCTCAAAGAGTGGACTTTTTTTTTTTTTTTTCTGATTGTTGTTTTTATAATACCAAAGCAATGAGCTCCTGGAGAAGAAGAGAGTGTTTTTTTATGAAAACCTTAAATTATTGATCGGCAAGATAAACTCAACTGCTCAAAAGACCTTAAGGCAAAACTTGAGGAGAAAACAAACCAAAAAAGTACCAAGATAAAACAGCTTTATAAAATACAATGGAGTATAAAATACAGTATTAATGTAGAAGAAAGAAAAATGATGGAGACACAGGATAGCTCACAAAAGGAAGTACAGGAATTAGGTAAGATACTTTTAGTATATATAAAAAATTTTAAAATAGAGAGTAATGTGCAATATTGCAATGAATTTATATAATTTATACAACATATATACAAACTATTTCCAACAATACATGGATGGGTTTAATGAATATACTGTGACTTAGATAGATGAGCACTAAAATTACTCTCATTAAAAGAGGCTACTTTTGGGCACCTGGGTGGCTCAGTCAGTTAAGCATCTGCCTTTGGCTCAGGTCATGATCCCAGGGGTCCTGGGATCAGGTTCACATGGGCTCCCTGCTCAGCAAGAAGTCTGCTTCTCCCTCTCTTCCTACCCCTACTCATGCTTGCTCCTCTCAATCTCTCTCTAAATAAATGAAAAATCTTTTTAAAAAATAGGTGTTAATTACTTTTATCTTAATTTTAAATTATTTTGTAAATAAATGGAGTAATGCTATTTGGCAAGGATACATACAATTCTATGGAAATCTATGTACTACTAATACAAACATTCTTAGTAAATCAACTGGTCAGATAGTATTAAGATTATTTTCTAACACTATTTTAAAAATGTGTGCCAGGAAAACATATATCTATAATTAAATATTCAGCTAAATGGATATATTATTATAAAATTGCATCAAAACAATTGTTTAAATTTACTTCCAAACTTACTAGAAGTTAAATGGTACTAAAATGGAGGAAGACAATACTTCCTCTTTCTCTGGGGGTCAGAAATGACCAGTATTGTTTGCAAATGTATGAGCTTTGGAGGTTACCATGACTGCAAAGGGTGAATGGCAAGTAATGCCCACAGGTCACAAATGTAACTGTTCTAGGTCCCAAGAAAGTTCTGCACAGTGAAGATGAATCACCAAACCAAAATGCCAATAATGACCTTATTGATAACAAGTAAAATTAGCAAACAGAACTGCTGATTCTGTAGTCAATTGGGATCAATGTGAAAATGTTGACAAAATCATATATTTTTAAAGTCAGGAATATGTGATTATAAATAATAATAATAAACATAAATCATAAAAATAAAAAACAAAAATATATAATACACTAGATTTTAGAAAAAAACATACATTTCAAAAAGTCAGAGAAATACAAGGAATGGAACTCTTTTAGAGGATCTACTGAGTCACAAGATCACAACAGATGGAAGGTTAAAAATGTTTGTTGGTGAAAACACTAGTAATTCATCAGTATTCCTCAAAAAGGAAGACTGTACTTGTATTTTCTCTTCATTGTTATGCCTATTCATACGTTATTCATTTCAGGGCAAATTACACTTTGTTCTATTTTTCTTTATCTCTCTAGTTCTAACTTAAATGCACTTTTCCCATTAAAAATCACCTTTGATATTTCAAGTGCATTTAGCTCATTTGTCCTAAAATACCTAATAATTTTCATCTATTATCCATTCTACTAAATAAATGTTTCTTCATTCAATGAATGGTTTGCTTGTTTGTTTTTTGCCTAAAATGTTCTAGGTTTTTTGCTAGGCACTCAGCATATGGCAGACATGGCAATCATATGGTCCATATTTTTGCCACATAAAACATCTACCATGCTGTCATGGGGCTTACCCTTTGCTTGGGAAAGGAGACCCTAAACCTATAACTAAAGTCAACATTTAGTGAGAATTACAAGAGAGGGCTTACTTACAAGAATTTACAAAGAACTCACCAAAATCAACACCCTCAAAATAAATAAATGTGATTAAGAAATGAGAAGACATGAACAGACATTTCTCCAAAGAAGAAATACAAAGGGCTAACAGACACATGAAAAAATGCTCAATGTCACTCATCACCAAGGAACTAGAAATCAAAAACACAAGATACCACCTCACATCTGTCAGAATGGCTAAAATTAACAACAGAGGAACAACAGATGTTGGAAAGGATGCAGAGAAAGGGGCACCCTCTTACACTGTTGGTAGGAATGCAAACTAGTGCAGCCACTATGGAAAACAGTATGGAGGTTCCTCAAAAAGTTAAAAATAGAATGACCTAATGAGCTGGCCATTGCACTACTGGTATTTATCCAAAGGTTACAACAATGCTGTTTCAAAGGGGCACCTGCGCCCAAAGGTTTATAGCAGTATTATCAACAACAGCCAAATTATGGAAAGAGCACAAATGCCCATGAACTGATGAATTGGTCAGAAAGAGGTGGTATATACACACAATGGAATATTACTAATGAAATCTTGCCATTTGCAATGACATGGATGGAACTAGAATATACTATGCTAAGCGGAGTAAGTCAGTCAGAGAGAGACAAATATCATATGATTTCACTCACGTGTGGAATTTAAGAAACAAAACAGATGAACATAGGGGAAGGGAAGGAAAAATAAAATAAGACAGAAACAGAGAGGGAGGCAAACCATAAGAGACTCTTAACTAGAGAGAACAAAAGGAGTTGCTGGAGAGGAGGTGGGTGGGGGGAAGGGTAAATGCGTGACGGGCATTGGCGCTACGGAAGGCACTTGTTGGGATGAGCACTGGGTGTTATATGTAAGTGATGAATCACTAAATTCTACTCCCGAAACCAATAGCATACCATATGTTAACTAACTTGAATTTAAATTAAAAAAAAAAAAAAAGAGAGAGGACCTTGGAAATCTAAAGAAATTCCACTTTATCTATGCAAGGAAGCAAAGAGAATAAGCTGACATTGAAGTGAAAAGTAAAGGATGATGTAGTGATGCAGTGTTAGACAACCAAAGAACAAGGGTGAGTGTGCATGGCTGGGCTGGTCAGCAGAGTGAGGAGGCCCAGAGAGAAGAACATCATGCACTCTAAAAACCTACAGAAGCCCCAGTGGTTGGGGTAGAGCAGAGTACGAGATGAAGACTAGAAAGTATTGAGACTGGAGCTGAGCTGAGATGAGGACATGGAAGTCCTCTTAACGACCCAAGGAAACTGAATTTTATCTAAGGCCAATGGGAAGACATTGAAGGATTTTATGAAGAAGAATATCATATTCATATCCATATTTTATAAATATCATTTTCTTATGAATGAATTTTTTTTTGTGGCTTACTCATGAGATTTTGTAGAGTCTTCAACTATCCTGAATGATTCTCTAGAGGAAGAAGAGCATCTTGCCTATCTTTCTATGCCCAACTCAGACACGTGAGTTCCTGACATTTGGTACATTTGCCAGATTGTCTAGCTCCAGATACTTTCATCACCCAAAAAGAAAGACAATAATTGAACAATTATTGAACATTGAATAAATACTCCTCAAGAGGTAGACAAGTGGAAGGAGGGTGATCAGAAATTTCTAATATTATAAAATACAAATTTATTTTCAGGTAAGTGGATCAGATTTTTTTTTTTATCAATAAGCTAGAATGTTTCTATTGAAGCAATCTAAAATCCTTCGAGCTATGAAAGGAAGTAGATTAAGGCTTTAGATAATAGCTGTGTTCAAACATTTAACCAGGTGCTCGTCATCTGTTTATGCTTCAGCTATGCAAATCCAGTGGGTAGAAAAAGAAATAATGATTAGAAATTTCAAAAAGAGATAAATAAGCAGAATATGAGAATTAACAAAACAACTTCTAAAATTTTGATCTTTTTAATAATAGGAAATGAACCTTTCAATCAGAATTATACAAGACATGTTAAACGTGGTGGAAACTTGAGCAAGATGAACTGATTTTCATTTTCATTGTTAAGCTATTGTTACAGAGTTAATTTACCTATTAAAATAGAAAACTCTAGAGTTAAACATTAAAAACAAAGTCACTAAGACCAAAACTATTGTAGCATATTCCAAATTACCTTCATCTCAATTTTTTGAACCTGCTACATTCATCTGTAACTCAGTTTGTTTGTGTCCTGCCAGGAAACATAAACAACATCAAATAGAGGGAATTCGATACCATAGGTTGATTAAATAGATGATGATGTTGGAAAGCTGAAATAGCAAAAGGGGAAATGGTAGAATAATCCAAAGACTAGTAACTGCAAAAAGCAGTTACCATTCTGATAGCTGAGGAAATAATAAAGGGAGAGATGATTTTACTAGAACAAAAGGGCTCAGCTTTTGCTAATTTATATTATGGCAGCCTGCAGAATATGAGTGGGTATACATTCTAAGGATGTATTTTGAAAGAATAAAGACTGTATCATTGGTGGGGCCAGAACTGTTGATATGGCTACACTTCTCAGAGCTTCTGGATTTAATACATTGAATCTGCTTTAATAATTTGTTTGCTTTGTTGACTGAAATCTGGGCCTAATGGTTGCCAACACTCAGTGAGGCTGAAATATCAGTAATTGCCTAACATAATATAAAGGGAAAAAATCCAAAAGCTTTAGGAAATAGGAATATAGAACTACATGCATCCTGTGCCATCTGCTCTCTGATTATATAGCAAGAGAGGGCTGAGAGGACATTCTTCTCTAAGGCACTGGTAATACATGACTGAATGGAAAGGGAGGGCAGTATCGCTGAAATGCACATCGGTATTCCTGTCTATACAGGTGAGGAAGATGGCAGAAAATTCTTCATTGAGATGGGCTTTCTTTTTACAGTAAGGATGAGGGATCCCAGAATGGTAGATGCTTGACAAAACACTTAGACATTAAAGGATGGGCACACACATTCAAAAATGTGCATTAGAAACAAAGAAATAATAATGTTTTGAACCTCATAGATCTTCAGCAGATTCCAATTAATTGCAGGATTCAGAGATTTCAATAGATTGGCAATCTGTTAAAGTATCACTTGATCTATGTGACACAAATTCTGGATAAGGTGGAAACTACTTGAATCATCACAATGGATAGTCGTAGCCTCTCACTCAGTTTTTAGTTTATTTGAAAGGGATGTCAGGGTTTCTTCCGATATATAAATTATAAATCTTCCTTTAAGCTTTCTCCAAAGGGTCTTGCAATCTTTTCTATGTTGTTAATGTATATACCACGGAAAAGGAAGATATGGTAGATTTCTAGACATTGATTCTGATTTTGGCACTAGTACCTATAAATTAAAAATGGCATTATGGCCCATTGATTACACTGGGGGTTATGGAAGTCTGTTCAAAAAGGTAGTTTTGACCCCAGTTCATCTCATACTGTGTTTAGTGGGTCTGCATAAATATCTTAGTTATGTGGACAGTTTCTAATAATATAGTTATATTTAGAAACGGAAAGAATACCCAAATTTGGTTCTCATACTAATGGGGTAAATTATTATGGCAGGGGGAAAAAAAAAAAAAAAAACCCACTACATGAAGCCTCTGAAAATGTCTCTGGAGAAAGCAATGTCACATCCCGGTGCGAATTCCAAAGATTAGTGCTGTGGTCAAAGACTTCAGAAATGCAGGGCTAAGAGTTCCTATCACAACTTTATTTAAACTGCTCTTTTGAAAAACAACAACAACAATAAAACAACAAATAAATAGCTCTTTTGCCCATGCTGTAGGTGAATGGATCTTGAGGAATGATTGTGGAGTAGTGTAAACTTTAAATAGGGAGTGACATCAATAGTAGCTGCTTTTCCAGCTGAGGCAAGTTTTAGAAACAAGTCAATATAGCCTCTGGAATATACATGTGGTTATTGATCGAGCCTATATTTTTCTGATAAGGAATGCTATGGGTTGAATTGTGACCCCAATTTCATGTGTTGAACCCCCCCCAGTACCTCAGGATGCGACTTTATTTGGAAGTAGGGTTGTTGTGCATTTTGAGTAGAATGTGAGTAGAGTGTGCCCCTAATCTAAGGCGAGTGAGATTTTTATGAAAAGGGGACATTTTGGCAAATGCAAGCATACAGGAAGAACAACATATGGGAATTGGAGTTATGTGGCCACAAGCCAAATAAGAATCAGAAACTCAGAGAGAGCCTTGAGCGGATGCTTCCCTAGCGCCTTCAGAAGAGGCACAGCCCTGAGGACAAGTGATCTCAAGTTCGAGCCTCCGTAATTGTGAGATGATAATTTTCTGTTGTTTAAGTTGCCAAATTTGTGGTCCTTTGTTATAGCAAACCTAGGAATTTAACACAAAATATCTTCCTCTTTCTCTCTCTCCATATATATACATATTTACGTGTATATATATACACATATATATGTATAATAATATTTGTGTGTGTGTGTGTGAAGGGCCATAAAGTAAATATTTTAGGATTTTATAGGATATTTGGTCTGTAACAAAACCCCTCAATTTTATTATTATAGCACAAAAGCAGCCACAGACAATACATAAATAAGTAAGTATGGCAGTGTTCCAATAAAACTTAAGGGGAAAAAAAAAAGTAGCCGAGTTGTGGATTTAGTCTGATGGCTCTAATTTGCAGCCTTGTTCTAGACCACCATGCAAGAGCTAGAGAAACATTTGTTCTCACCGGTAGAGGCAAGTATCTGCATTGACTTGCCTCAGGGCTATGTCAACCCTCTACTATATTCTAGTGTCCCTAGATCTTAGGCACCTTGTTATCCCACAGATGGTACTGGTTCACTACATTTCTGACATCATGGTCACTGAATCTAATGAGCAGAGGTAGTAACTACCTAGATCTCTTAGTATGCTAAAGAGGAAAGGATAAAGCCTATTTCCTCATCCTCACTCTTATAATGATGGATGTGTTAGTTAACCTGATGTGGGGAGTTCTTTCACAATGTATATATATATCAAATCATTACATTGCATACTTTAAATATCTTACAGTTTTATCAGTAAATCTAAAAAAAAATCCCACATCACAAATTTAAATAAGAAATTTAAGTAAGAAAATTCTAAAGAGGGAATCAGTTGTACCATATAGCAAAGCTGGAAGACAAAAATGCAGATTTTTATATAAAATTTATTTTTGAATAAACTTTTTTAAAAATCTGTATTTATTTATTTTAGAGAGGGAAGCGGGGAGAGGGGGAGAGAAACTTAAGCAGACTCTGTACTGAGCATGGAGCCCAACGTAGGGCTCGATTTCACAACCCGGAGATCATGACCTGGGCAGAAACCAAAAGTCAGACGCTTAACTGACTGCACAATCATGAGCCCTAATAACACAGATATTACTTTTTTTCATTTTTTTAAATTTTTTAAAAAGATTTTTTTTATTTATTTGACACAGAAAGAGAAAGCACAAGTAGGTGGAGTGGCAGAGGGAGAAACAGGCTCCCCACTGATCAGGGAGCCCATGCAGGACTCGATCCCAGGACTCTGGGATCACCACCTGAGCCAAAGGCAGATGCTGAACCAACTGAACCACCCAGGTGTCCTGAACACAGATATTATTAACGGAAGAAGCAGTTATTACTTCTAGGCTGATAGAACAACAAAAAAAGGGGGTTAGGGACCATACTATAGAAACTGACCACAGGAACTGATCATCATGCTACAGGAACTGATCATCACAGCTGAGGAACACATCACATAGCCAGCGCTCAGATCTCCAAGAAAATCACAGCACTACTGGTTCTTAGACCAAAGCTCTCATACAACAACAATAAAAGGATATGGTTGGCAGGTGTTAGAACCTCTGAGAGTCATAACCATGACTGTTGCTAACAATGATAAAAGAAATGGAACTTGTGCTCTATAGCTAATATGATGCTTAAACTAGAGATAGGAAGTTTCTTCTCTTCCCATAAATTTTAATACCCAAGTGTCTCCATTGTCAGAATCATAAAAGAAGGCATCAGGCAATGTGCAAATTCAATGAGAGAATCACAGAGCAGAGTCTAAAAGAGAGGCCTTAGGGTTCACCAAAAAAGGATAAGCATGCTAAACATAATTGTTCTTTCAAATATTTTAACTCTAGATTGTGATGTATATGGGAGCTTATATGGCATGTCTAAAGAAAATATACCTCTAGATTATTTTTTTGAGTATGCATAAATCCCATGGGAAAGAATAAAACTGTGAAGAACAAATACTAAATTTATTTTGTAGCTGGACAAAACATAAGAAAACAGAAGATATGCATTGTGACTTTTAGCTGTAAGTTTGCTTGGTGGACCAGCAAGAAAACATATTGACAGTGCAAAGGCATGGGAACGGTTTCTAATTTATCAGTTTGGAACAGGCACAGGAAAGAGATTTTCCATTAAATATGTCATTATTTTTGAGAAAATACAAAAATAAGTTTTGTAGAGTAACAATTAACTATGTTATCTGACATCAAAGTATAACTAAAACAACCTAATTGATATTCAGTGAGGAAATAAGAATTTATCTATGTTGAGGGAAACTATCCACAAATTTATAGGTTCTACAGAATTATATAGAACTATAGTTCAGGATAACTACAAAATAACATCCTACAACTTTATTGTAAATTATAAGTAACACTAACAACAACAAAAAAACAGAATGGATAACATGCTGTTCAAAAGGCCATTTTAGGGGCACCTGGGTGGCTCAGTGGGCTAAAGCCTCTGCCTTCGGCTCAGGTCATGATCCCAGGGTCCTGGGATCGAGCCCCACATCGGGCTCTCTGCTCAGCAAGGAGCCTGCTTTCTCCTCTCTCTGCCTGTCTCTCTGCCTACTTGTGATCTCTGTCAAATAAATAAATAAAATCTTAAAAAAAAAAAAAGGCCATTTTAGAATGGTGTGTAGAAATAAAAGAAAAAAGCTTATTATCAACAAAAATTATATATATAATACACAAACATATATACATATCCTATACCATCAAATTATATATAGGTACTCATATTAACATAATTCACATAACTGAGAATTACTCTATTAGTAAAACAGCCAAAAGAAATAAATACATGTGAAGGCAGTATTTTGTCAAAAATGCTACTTGCCTAACTCTTTTTATCATAGGTACCAGAATCTTGATTTTAAACATGAAGTATGTTTTGTCGATTCATGCATCTATATTTGATATTTGGGGCCTAGGTTCTTCAACACAGGATACCCCCCAAGATTATATTGATGAGAACTGAATTCTTGGTGAAGCATGATAACTATATACATTTTATCATATACCTAACTAAATGACAAGTATGTACATTATGACATATGTATAGTTAGAGAAACAATTTTTAGTTTCTTACTGATAAGTACCTTGAAATTTTCTGGGCCAGTTGGAACTAGCAATCAATGTTACATTTATCCCAGGCTACTTCTCCTTTTGTGTATCATGCAAGTTCTTTGGATTCTTTCCAATGTGCCCAAAGTTTTTATTCCACCATATCCTCTTTATTGTTATAGCACCTTCTGTTCTTTCGGCTCTTATTACTTCTTCTAAAGAAATGCTATATGCTTTCTTTGGCACTTGCTCAGTGTTTGACTTTAATAGTGTTTTATCAGCACCTTTAGTTTCCTATATGACAGCCAGCAAAATGCTGGTTCTTGGTTTCATTTGCGATGACTGCACCTTGCGTCCCTGCTATATAACCCTGCTGACCCCTTGGTGCTGTGCCCTCTGTTATCTCTCAAGTTGGAGTTGGGGAACATCTCAGAATCTTTCTTTTTGGAAGTCACATTTGATTAAAATAAGAACTGAACCCCAATTTCATAGAGGACACAGAGCGATTAAATAAATAGGAACATCAAAGAAGAGACAATGGACAACATCCAAGGACACTGGGAAAACATGAAGAATATACTTATATAGATGTGAAAAATCTTACCTATAAAATAAATCCTTTATTCAATAAGGATAAAAGTATGCAAATAGAATTCTTCAGAATAAATTAAGTTCTTTACAAACAGCTATTTTGAATGCAAAACATTCATTCAGAATGGGAAATTTTGGCTCATTTGCCAAAATGAATCAATATGTAGAGGTCACAGTTTTGTGATCTATGGTCAGGATCTGCCCTGCTGATATATTTTGTCTGTCAAAAATAGTATTAAAATATGACTAACATTTAAAATAATTCACACCCCAATCCAGATTTCCACTATATCATTTAGAATATATTTGGCTTCAACTGATGGAATGATTGAATAATAGTTTACCTGAATATGTTCATTTCTTTCTCTCTCTCTCTCTCTCACACACACACACACACACCACACACACACACATACACACACACACAGAAATCCAGAATTAAGAGATCATTGATGTTGATTCAGTCACTCAGATTCAATATCAAGTCTAACTGGACCATGATGGGTGCTGCAGGTCTGGATACCCCCTCCTATTTAAGAAAGGAAGGGGGATAAAGAGAAGATGCTAGCTATGCTGGCATTCTTTTTCAGGAAAGCAAAACTTTGCCACAGTCCCAGAAGCCAATACAGTGGGTTAACTCCCACTGTTCACCGTTGATTTATATGGCCATCTCTAGATGAAAGGACCCAGGAAATAATGACTAGAGTTGAGCGCTTGCTGTCCCCCCCAAAATCAAAATTTGAATTGCAAGGAAAAAAAAGAAGAGTAGATTTAGGGTAGGTGGCATAAAATGTCAAACATGCCCATTTACTCCTGAAAGATAAGAAGAATTGGAAACACTGGCTCCTTTCCTCCAATGGCATCAACTGACTCTAGCCGGAAGCATATTCTCTGTACCAGATGTCTCATTAATTTTATTGCTTCTGAGGCTCCTTTAGGATTTGTGATTATGGCCCCAGTACTGCAGGAGTAACCAGGGACTTGGCTATTTATTCTACAGCACATAAAATATAATGGTCATATTTAATGAATATGTGTAATTGTTCTTTGGGTGAACATTTTCTTCATTGTTTTCAGTCCCCCTTTACACTTTATTTAGTTCCCCTATAGATTTCCTTTAGTCTTTTCTTTATATTACTTTCTTATACTTTTACCTTCTTTCTCTATTTCTTCTCTCCCCCAATTTTTGCCTTTTGCTTCTGACCAGATCCACTTTGTGCCACATTTCCTTTTCTCTCACCCTCTGTATTATCTTTTCATTTACCTGAATCTTAGTCTATTTTCTTCCCTTTTCTCACACATTCTGTGCTACTAACATATGGTTTTATTTTCACTACTAACTTCCAGAGCATTCTCTTTGTTTACATGCTATATTTCATGGTTTTCCTGTTTGATTTTACAGCTTGTCGTTTGTTTCCTTGTTTTTATAGCTGATTATTTTTCTCTACCATTTCAAGGTCAGAGGCTTTGTTTGGGTTTCTCGTAATTTTCTTTATTCGATTGCTGTTTTTATCTCTAGTCAAAATTGACATAAACTTTATGTGTGAAGTGAGAATTTCAAATACTTAAATGCGTTCTTTTACTAATAGGAGAATAACCAAATCGCCTGTAACTGTGTAAATATTCAATATAAGTAAACTGAAGTTGAACACATCCTTAATGAAAAATGTGATCTCAACACTGTATTTTTCATATACAGCTAATATCAAATGTAGACTCCTCATAGAAAAAGTCTTGAGAAGGTAAGCTGAGGACGATCAAGGCAAGATAAAGACACTGAGAAAAGACGTAGATGGATGGTAGAATGATTAATGCTATATCTACACAGTACAGGTGTTTGGTACTTGAGCAACTGGTCAGAAAACAAATTGAACATTTATTCTTCCTGACAAAGGGATTAAGAAATGTTGTTGATTATACCTTTATAAATGAAGCTTTGAGTAAACTGCTGTCTTGATTGATTTCTTTGGTATTTGCTAACACTGCAACTGCATATTCTGTTGGGAATTCTTTTATTTGTGTTTGTTTTCTGAAGATCTGAATTAACTCAAAGTTAATGGGATTAATAAAGACATTATGAAACAGCTGTGATAGTTTTATTAATAACTACACTGGAGGCTAACTAAACACAAAATATTTTAGAGACAATGATGGTGTTTGCATAAAACTTTCTCAATATTAAAATGCCAGAGCTTAAAACAACATTTCACTAGAACTTGATGGGTAAAAAGAATCTTAGAGTGGGATCTAATTCTTCATCTCCCACAATGCAATTCTATTGTTTATTTGAAAGCAAAGAGCTAGGTTTATTCATTTAGATTTATTCAAAATAGATTTCATCATGCGATAGGCATTTCTTGAGTGTCTTCTACATACTAGGCGTGATAGGGATACAAAGTTGCATAAAACAGAGACAGTTAATACACTGAAAGATCTGGCAATGGAGTATTAGAAGCAGTGGTGCAGATTATGGAGGGAGCAAACGGGATGCTCTCAGAGAATTACATGAATGGTGGGAGCTTTTTTGGGACACATTGATCATAGAAAACCACTGTGAAAAGGTACTACTTAGGATGAAATCTGAAAAGTGACAAGGGGTCAGTGGCATAAGGAACAGAAATAAGAATGTTACCAAAGAGTTCGAAGTATGGCAAATTATCTTGGGAAGAAAGAACTTGGCTTTTGCATTAACCTAAAAGAATTACCCATACAGTGGGATCAAAATGAGTCTGAGGGACTGTGGTAAGTCAGGCAGGGGCTAGATCAGTTCAAGGGTTGGAATTTTATTCTAAGTGTAGTAGGAAGAGGACCAACAATGTGTATTTCAGACCTACAGTTTATAGTGATAGATGTATTTGTTTTGAACTTTTAAAACAAAATCATTCATTATTAAAACTTTCAAATACATTTTTAAAAAAGTTTAATAATCTCTTATACATCTGCCACACATATTGAACTATTAATGTTGTTGCTATAAAAATTTGTTCTTAGCCATTTGATTGAACACTCAATAGACTATCACATATCACTTTTATGTACCTTTTTATTGGAAAGAAGTATATGTGTCTTTAGCTTAATAAATACTTCTTGAGAGGCTATAATGAATGGTATATTCATTTTTTGGTAAATGTAACTATATGATAAGGAGGACTTTTTCTATTGCATCAACAATAATGTATGATCCATGGTAAAAATACAATGACTTTAAATATCTCAGATTCCAAAAATAAAAATAAAATAAAAGAAAGAAAAGAAAAAAGAAAAGGAAAAACTGAAAATAATCTGGGAAGACATCTTTTCCAGGATTTTAAAAGTCCTCCAAGACAGTGAGTTTATATCTGCTTCTCCAGGCTTCATATATCATAGCTTGAGGCAAGAGAAGCAATCATGGCTCATAAGCCATCAGTAGTACGTTTGAGTATTTCTCCCCATATATAACGAGCAAATCAAATAAAGGGTAGGGATAGGGAGAGCTTCAAGTAAACATTTTAGAGATTGAGAAACCTGCTGAGGAGTGCCTGGTTGGCTCAATCAGTTAAGCAGCTGCCTTTAGCTCAGGTCATGATCTCAAGGTCCTCGGATGGAGCCGGGCATTGGGCTCTCTACTCAGCAGGGAGCCTGCTTCTCCTTCTCCCTCTGCCTGCCCCTCTGCCTACTTGTGCTCTCTTTCTGTCAAATAAATAAATAAATAAATAAAATCTTTAAAAAAAAGATAGAAAGAAAGAAAAAGAAAAGAAAGGAAAAGAAACCTCCTGGGTGAGAATTACAGCAACAAGAGGGTTTGGGGTGACCAGTTGGTTGAGCTGATGTTGGTTGTTAGAATTGCAGCCAGGGTTGGGGTGCTTGGGTGGCTCAGTGGGTTAAAGCCTCTGCCTTTGGCTCAGGTCATGATCCCAGGGTCCTGGAATCGAGCCCCGCATCGGGCTCTCTGCTCAGCAGGGAGTCTGCTTCCCTTCTTCTCTCTCTGCCTGCCTCTCTGCCTACCTGTGATCTCTGTCTGTCAAATAAATAAATAAAATCTTAAAAAAAAAAAAAAAAAAGAATTGCAGCCAGGGTAGATCTCTTTCCACCTTTGTACTACCAGAACCAGTATATAGATGGCGCCTGCAGCAGCCAGTTGATATAGGGAAACAGTCAACCCAAGAGTAAGCTCTGACGCCAAAGGAGAATACTTTTTCTCCTCTTCCCCACCTAACAGGTTTAAAGAGAAAAGAGTTGGAGTTAAACTGAATAACAGAGACTATTCCAATGTATAAAACTAGTCAGAAAGTTGTGGAATCTTCTGCCAAGTTATTTATATCCGTCAGGTCCTAAGAGAAAAATGATGACACACTCATTTGGTATAATTTCTGGAGAATTTAATAAGAAAATTAACAAGAGCATGGACAGGTTGTTTAAAAAAAAAAAAAAGGCACCAGGAGAGTAGAGTAGTCTGGATTAATAACAGCAAAATGGTTACTAACTCAAACGTGAAGGGTAGAGGAAAGGCATGGCTACTAGAACTCACAGGAGAATCTTATGGAGACGCCACTTTAAGAGCAATGTGACCTTCAGTCAAAGGTGAGCTGGAAAACAAGTACATGGACCTTACTCTCATTCTCCTACCTCTGCTCTCCTACTTAGCTTCCCAATATCCAGCCAGACTGGAAGCCAGAGGTCAAGAGATATCACTATGAAGTCTATATAAGTCAATTCCTTGAGAAGAGATCAGTAAGGCAAAGGTGGAGAATGGATGGAGAGAAAGGAAGAACATACCTGGTGAACAGTTAAAGAAAGGGAACTGAATGTTCAGCAGAGCATGGGTGAAGTAAGTGATTACAGGGGAAAAAAAATCTTGTCTCTAACTCACCCAGTTCAAACTAATACCTAGCTTTACCGGAATCATGGCCTCTGAAACCTTATTACCTGGAGTTTAAAATAATTAGTTTCCAGAATGTCTTTCTTATTTTAGATCCGATTTATAAGAGGAACAATTAGATATTGTTAGGTTAAGAATAAATGATATAATCTAGCCAAATAAAGAAAAAATCTAAACTATTTGTAAGACACACATTGCAATAGAATTTTTAGAAAAGTAGTAAACAACATGTAAGAATAGTAGAAACAGAATTGCCTTTGTCATCAAAGACAATTGGGTTTGATTCTTGGCTCTGTAATTTAATAGCTTGGCATCATCAAAGACACTTGTCCTTTTGGAGCCTCAATTTCTCCATTCATTAAATATTATTATTCATCTACAGGTTTTCTGTGCAGACTCAATGAGACATAACAATGAGTATATTATCATTTTGACCGACCTATAGTTCAGTTTTTAATATTCATATAAAGAACGCAAATAAATAAGTTAAATAATTTTTAGAAAGATAGAAAATAAAGTGGTATATGGAGGTAATACTGAACACATCATAATTGAGTACTTTGATTTGTCTTGTGTCTTTAAAAAAGTTGACCTTTCTGATTCTGGTCTGAAAGGATAAATGAATCATTATCTTCAGATACACACAGATATTTCAAGAAGGGATTTAATGTTCTAGAAATTATGATTTAACAAAACTATCTGTGACCAATTAAGGACATCATTTTCTAAGATCTCTGCACATGCTGTCCTTTAGAAGGAATAAGCTGATTAAAAATATATATATTTCCTGAATGACAAAGTGAAAATTTGAGGCACTGGCAAGGGTGGCTCCAAACAAGATGTATTTTCAGGGATTGGCAATGAGTTTCCTGAAGTAAAATTACCTAGGAAAGATAAGGACAAAGCACTGGTGGCAATTCTTGAAGTAAGCACAGCTAAGTATCCTTGAAGAAGTATCATGTTGTACTCATTCATATATGCCCTACCCTTAAAGCACGCAAAAAGAACTGTAGTTCCCTGAATCCGCCATGTTCTTTCCGACTTCCATCTTTTCAACTTCTTCCCTACGTTTAGAATGTCATACTTTTTCTGTCAGCTCTCCATCTGCTTGGATTAGTACCTGTTTTTCAGTCATGATATAGTCCATGACTTGGCTTAGATAAGCCTCCATCTGAATAAAACATGGCCAGTCCTTATCAGCACATTGCCCTGTGTGTCTACCTTTTATAACTCTTACCACACTACGATATTATTATTAGATTGCCAATTAGACAGGGAAAGAGAGATGAAGAGTAAGTTATGCCTGTTTAACGATCAGATTTTAGTCATTTGCTTGTCACATAATATGTTTTTCCTAAATAAATGCCTAGATTGCTTAAAAAAAAAAAAGGATGAACATTAGAAGCTTGATAGTACCCTGTCATTAATGAAGAAATCAATAGATTCCAGTAAATCATAGATGGCTTGACATGACCTCCTAAAAATGTGACTAAAGTTATTTCGAGCTGCTTAGTAGAGCCCATATTTTCTTTACTCTGTGTTCTTTTCTATATGGTATAATACACTTTAATTATCTTTTTAAAAATACAGATTATACTTAATTTTTGAACGAATCCAGAAGCATTTCATCCTTTTGACTGTAGAAGAGAAATATTAACTCATTTAGCAAGCTTTATGGTTTAGTCATCCCTGTATGGCCTACACCACATCTAGAATATCTTAAAAATATATGTTTAGACATTAATGAGTGAGTTGATGCTGACTCAGATTACTTCTCTTCTGTGTAAGTTATTAGACACTTATTATACCGGTATAATACTAGGACAGACTTGAGATTCTAATGTTATTTGGGAAAAAACAAGAAAGTTTGTACTTTAAATTATTGATTGAATTATTTATATAACTACAAGATACAAATAGAAGAGATTTGTTCACATAAAAATGATAAAGTGTGTGTTTAGGTTTTTTATTTAGTTATGTATTATTGTAATTATTACCTTTTAAGATGTATAAAATGGAACTCTATTGCTTATATTCGGGATACACATTTTAGCAGTATATAGAACATAGGTACTATTTGTTTATTATGGTTCATAAAGTGATGCCTTCCCCACCAATAAAAGAAATTATTTATATGAAAAAGATTTGGGGTATTTCATAAATCACTCTATAATAATAGTTTCAGTGGTTATACAATGAGGGATGGTATAAGAATAGAGATGAAACTTGGTAACTCTCACCCTGTCTGCATTTAAATGTTATTGCTGATGCATAAAAATAACACATTACAAAATGAGGAGAAAATAGAAGGAAACATCCATAAACCACTACTATAAAAAGAAAACAGAAAATGAGAATCCAAACTATTTCATTAATGAAAATCCTCCCAACTGTGAAGCAAAAGAAAAAACACCCTTATTCAAATTATATACCATTAAACAAAAATTCAGTTATGTAACATCTCCTCAGATCACAATTAAAATGGATAGATATGGGGAAAAAAAAGAAGGAAAAAAAAAAAAAGAAAGGATACTTAGGAATGTTAAAGAGTTTATGCAGTGAAGCAGTCATTGAATTTACTCAGAAGAAGAATTTTACTTGCTTGAAGAATTTTTATATTCATGCTAGCCAAAGAAAGCCTGAGACACTGAGGCTGACATTAACATTTAAGCCATGGTGCTTTACCAACTCTTGTTTCCTTCAGCACCCAGTGAATGATAACAATTTAATTTTTAAAATATTTCCTCATGATTTTTTTTAAATCAACTTTGCTCATATATCAGAATAAAATTACCATTTCCTTAAGATTAGAAAAAAAAGGTATGATGAGAAAGAGTTATTAAAAATGCTACTTTCTTGGGGCACCTGGGTGGCTCAGTGGGTTACGCCTCTACCTTCAGCTCAGGTCATGATCCCAGGGTCCTGGGATGGAGCCCACATTGGGATCTCTGCTGAGCAGAGAGCCTGCTTCCCCTGCTCTCTCCCTGCCTTCTGCTCTGCCTACTTGTGATCTCTCTCTCTCTCTGTCAAATAAAGAAAATCTTTTAAAAAGAAAATGCTACTCTCTTTAGGAGACTTAAAGGACAGATAGAAACAAATATCCTGATATCACATCATTTAAGACACACATGGATTAATTTATAAATATAATATTTAAGTCTTTCCCAGAGACATGATAGAGCATTCCCAAAATATTTTTTTCTTACACAAACATTACAAATCACTGACAAGAACTGGTTATAAGAGTTTCTTCTACTTTACTAATATCCTATAATGAGCTTTTGACTTCAAATATGAAAAAGCACCATGAAAACACACTATATTTTATCACATACATGCTCAATCACATTTATGTCAATATATCAAGAGTTTGGATAGATTTTCCAATAATCAAAATTCTAGAGTATAAGTGGATGTGATAATCCTTTAGATCGGGGTATCTGGGTGGCTCAGTTGGTGAAACAGTTGCCTTCAGCTCAGGTCATGATCCCAGGGTCCTGGGGTCAAGTCTCCCTGCTCAGTGGGGAGCTTGTTTCTCCTTCTCCCTCTCCCTCTGATCCCCTGCTCCTGATCGCTCTCTCTCTCTCTCAAGTAAATAAATAAAAAATCTTTTAAAAAATCCTTTACTTGAAAAAATTTTTTTAAAAATTAAAAAATAAATAAAAAAATAAAAAATCCTTTAGATCAACAGCTTACCTTGAGAAAGTGCTGGGTCTGATACTCTTCCTTGGGGACTGGACTTGCTGATAAGACAGGGTAAATTCAGGGTAACAGCTGTTCCTGGCAAGAAAGTAAAAGAGTATCAAGACTCAGAACACCACAGGGGCACCTGGGTCGCTCAGGGGTTAAGTGTTCTACTCCTGATTTCAGCTCAGTTCATGATCTCAGGGTTGTGGGATCCAGGCCCAATTTGGGAACCATGCTCACCTGGGAATCTGCTTGAAGTTCTTTCTCCCTCTTCCTCTGCACCCTCCTCCTGCCTGCCCCCCACCGTTCCCTGGTCCCCTGCACCCCCGCCCCGCTGGCATGCACACACTCTCTCTCTCTCAAATAAATAATCTTTTTGTTTTTTTAAGATTTTATTTATTTATTTGACAGACAGAGATCACAAGTAGGCAGAGAGGCAGACAGAGAGAGGTGGGGGGAAGCAGGCTTCTTGCTGAGCAAAGAGTCCGATGCGGTGCTCGATCCTAGGACCCTGGGATCGTGACCTGAGCTGAAGACAGAGGCTCTAACCCACTGAGCCACCCAGGCACCCCTCAAATAAATAATCTTAAAAAAACAAACAAACCAAAAAGACCCCGCTGAACACCAGAGATAAAACTCAAAATATTATAACTCACAATATTATAACTCACAAAACAGTCTCATGATATGACTGACTTCCAAATGAACAATTTTGGAGACAATCATCTTTGGAGAATGATTAAAGAAATGGTGTCACCAAATTGGAGGCAAAGTGAGGTAAAAGGAAGAATAAAATAAACTAGAGAATAAGATAGTACTGGTTTTTACTTATTTTTCAAGATAAATCAAACAAGAAACAAGCTTAAAATATAATGATTAGGTAATATAATTTTCACTGTAAGAATATTAAAATATTATTTTAAATATTAATATTAAATATAATAAATATTAAAGTATAATATTAAAAATATTCTGGAACTTTTGTCCATCACTACAGAGGGCTGGGTACATTCTTTGAGGCATTTACTAAAGACTGCATGACATGTCCTCAAGTGGCTGGGGGGAGTCAGAATTCCACCAACTTCCTACCTTCTGAAGAAAATAAAATGAAAATGTTCAAATGTTTTTTTTAATCTGTGTGGGCATAGTTCATGAGTTTTCTTACAGATTCCAATATTCTACACAGCTATAACAATGCTTTCTATTTTGAATGATTCTCTTTCTTTTAACAAGATGCTGTCAACTCTGAATATCTGTATTCTATTATTAGTTTATACCTTTAATACTGTTTCCAATTCCCTTAATTCTTTTTCAAATAAATGAGGTCTATATTAGAAGAACTGATGTGTTGATTTTGTAGTATTTTGTACTATCTGCACTTTGTTAATTCATTCACTTTTTAAACTTAGCTTAGTGGTTGTTTAAGAAAAGTAAAAGCCAAATGTCATCCTATAAACAGGCAAAATCATTCTTGACTTGAAAAGCAGTCCAAAGCTTTCGGCACGCACTCTGTAATTAATTCAGCTTATTCAATGTTTAAATAAACATGACACTTAATCTTGTCTAATTTATAAGCATAAAAACAAATTTTATGCATGTTTAAACTTCTTAACAATAATATTTGTTCCTTTTCTAATTTTAGAAAACGTGATTAATATAGGATTTAAGAAAACAAAAATAATGTTTAATACATATTTTATCAGCATGGTTCTCTCAAGATTAGGATTTGGGCAAATTTATTAATCTGTGAGCCATTATTAAAAATGCATCCTTATTTCTGAAGAATAAGTTCATCAAAAAGGGAACACGTGAATGTCAGATTTCTTTGTTTCACTTGATCAAGGTTTTCTAATGATTTATTTGCATAAGAAGTATTCAACGTTTATATATTTCTGCTTATGTGTTGGACTGAAACAGACATTTAAAAACTACAAAAATCTTAGATTATGCTTGTCCAATTATGGTACAGTGACAAAACGTTACCTTTGTGACCAAGATTATAATTAGTCTGTTTATTCCTAAATTACTACAATATTTAAAAATTGCCATTATTCAGTTTAATATTTTTCATCTCCTGAAAACTCATGAATTTCCTGTCTTATAAAATTACTACTTTAAAAGTTTGAATTGCTTTTTTTAAAAAGATTTTATTTATTTATTTGACAGAGAGACAGTGAGAGAGGGAACGCAAGCAGAGGGAGGGGCAGAGGGAGAGGAAGAAGCAGGCTCCCCGCTGAGCTGGGTGCCCTAGGTAGGACTGGATCCCAGGATCCTGGGATCATGAGCTGAGACAAAGGCAGATGCTTAACTGACTGAGCCACCCAGGCACCCCAAATTGCTTTTTACATTGTAATTGTATGGTTTAACAGTTTATCTTTTCTTTTGAATTTGTCTATATTATAATGACCTGAAAAACATTTAAAAAGTAATAAAGTCAAATACATATATTTTTGGTAGAGTACCATGCATTTTACAACAAAATAAATGTATCTAACTATTTTTGGTTTCAAACGTTACCTAAAATTTTACCATCCTATATTTACCAACAAATAGCAAAACTAAGACAACTAAAACCCAGGCCTGCCTGGGCTAATAATTATTCTATCATAGACAGATATAATTAGGGCACAGAGATATATAAAAATATATAAAATATGTATATGTATACAAACATAAAGATATCTACACATGTACACAAAACACATGTATATACATATTATACATACACACATAAATACACATACATATTTAAGTAAATGCATATATATAGTCATAGTCATCCAAAGGAATATGAGGAAATTAAAAATTTAAACAAAGTAAAAGACAAAGTAATATAGAAACAATATGCAAAAATGGGATAATGGATAAAAGCTTTCAAGAACTTCTGTTTACTTGAATAGACCACAAAATTCAGTTAAATATATTTAGTTTCACTATTTGTAGAGTTAGGGAAACATGTTAATATTTTGTCTTATTTTTTTCCTGGAGTCATCCTCTGTAATAACAATTCAGCAGGTGTTCTTATCTCGATTATTGTTATTATTACAGGTTATAATAAATGATCATCTTGATAAATGATTATTATATGAGCCTCAAGAAAACTTCTGAGTATGCATCTCAAGTTATAAAGGGAATATAGGTAGCAGGTTTAACAGAGCCTTTTTCTGTTATTTTGTTACTTTATCTCTTGCACCTAGCACTGGTCCTGGCTTAGGCTGAGGGTAGGAGAACGAGTAAATCACTAAACTTACCAGACTGGAGAGTAGAAGCTCTGCTTTGAGGACCTGGCTCATGGTATAAGTAGGAGATTTTTTGAAATATAAAATGAAATAATAAATATTTTCATAAAATGTATTTTATGAAATGAGTGAGTTGGAGAGGTTTCTCATTGGCTGAAAGCAGTGCACTGTCATTAGGGCAGGGAGATAACTTTTTTCTTTTTCTTGAAAGCGGGAAATAATATTCCTACTTGGAAAATGTCCTGCCTTTTCAAGGTAAGAATTACCTTTATAGCTGGTGAGGCAGACTGCAAGGAGTGGACTGTGTGTGAGAGCGCCCTCTTCAGGCCTTTCCGACTCCATTTTAAATGAGGTTTCCTTTATTCATTTTCACAGGGGTTATAATTATAAAAGCTCAGGAATGCACACGTATATGTTGTGGGTAGTTTGGCATGTATATGAATGCAATATTAATTTGACATACATCTGTGAAGTATTGACTACATTCCAGAAACTGCTCATATCACTAAGGATATGTTAGTGAAAAATCAGATAAAACTTGCTTCATATTCTTTACACTCTACTGAAGTGTTTCCTGTTTATAAACTAAATTTCCTATTGCAAAAATAAAATGAACTAATTTAGGATCACCTGGGTGGCTCAGTTGGTTAAGCATCTGTCTTCGGCTCATGTCATGATCTCTGGGCCCTAGGACTGGGCCCTGGATGGGCCAGTGTGGGGCTCCCTGCTTGGTGGGCAGTCTGCTTCTCCCTCTCCCTCTGTCCCTTGCCCCCCACCCCACCCCACTCATGCTCTCTCTCTCTCAAATAAATAAAATCTTGAAAAAAATGAATGAATTTAAAATAATTTCAACTTTGTCTTCATAGATACAGAAAACAAGACAGTATTCCTTAATAGATTCTATGTGTCAATATCTATATATTTATCTTATATAATCCTAAGAACAACCTTTTATACCAAGTACTATTTTTATTTTCATTTGGCTAGTTACAAAACTGAGGCATGAAGAGGTTAAGTAAGTGTGCCAAAGTCAGAAAATAAGTACTGAGGCTCAGATTAAAGCTCAGGGAGTCTGACATAATAATCGATAATTCCTCAAATAACTTGCTATGGAAATAGTCTCTCAGAGAACAAGATATGGTATTTATATACTTACCTGTTAATATGTTGCATGGATATTTGTAACAGTAAAACAGAGGACAATTACGGGGATATAAACACTTAGACATAAAAAGAGACTGAAGGAGGGAAGCAATTTCATAGCTCATAGATGATAGAGGTATAATTAGTACCAAACTCCCAATGAAAACACACTATAAGTTACTGGCTGAGGAGTAGGATGAATTCGCTTATTTTGAAGTATAGTAAAATATCTGCTTTATCAGTTTTCTATTGATGCTGTAACGATCTACCACAGATTTAGTGGCCTAAAACAACACAGCTTATTCTCTTATAATTTTGGAAATCAGAAGTCTAAACGTGATCAGCAGGGCTGCATTCCTTCTGGAGACCAGAGATGAATTCATTTCCTTGTCTTTCCCAGGTTTTAATGTCTGATACATTCCTTAGCTCATAGCCTTCTACCTCGAATAATTAAAGCTAAACACTCTGACCTTCTGACCTTCTGACCTTCTGCTTCTGTCTTTGTAACAACAACAACAACAACAAGTCCAGGACCATCTACCTTCATTGGTGAATTTCACCAAATGAAGAGGAATTAATACCAATTCTTCTCTGATCCAAAAAACAGAAGAGCGGCAAATACTGCCAAATTCATTCTGAGTTCAGCATTACCCTTATACTAAAGCCAGACAAAAATGCAATAAAATAAAACTATGGACCAATATCCCTTATGAATTTGGATGTAAAAATCCTCAAAACAGCATTAGTAAACCAAACTCAGCAGCACATTAAAAGATAATACACCAGAGGGATGCCTGGGTTGTTCAGTTGGTTAAGCGGATGCCTTCTGCTCAAGTCATGGTCCCAGGGTCCTAGGATTAAGCTCCCCCCACCCCCAGACCCCAGCATTGAGCTCCCTGCCCAGTAGGGAGTCTGCTCCTGCTCCTTCCTCTCTATTTGTCCCTCCACCCCCATGCTCTTTCTCACTCTCTGTTTCTCTCAAATAAATAAAATCTTAAAAAAAAGAGAGAGATAATACACAATGGACATGTGTTTTGTTTTGTTTTGTTTTGTTTTGTTTTTTTACCCTAGAAATGCAAAGGAGGTTTAACAGAAAATCAATCAATGTGAAACAACACATTTATAGTGTGAAGGAAAAAAATGATCATCTCAATCGAACTAAACATTTGTGAATGAACATTTATTGCAGAATAAACATCTGAAAATCTAACACCATCCACGATAAAAATGCTCAACAAATTAGGAATAGATGACTACAAAACATGGGTGAAAGTAATTAAATAATACACAAATAAATAGGAAGGTCTCTTGTGTTCATTTATTTGAACACTTATTATCATTAAAATGACAATATTCCTCAAAGTCCTCTACATATTGAATGTAATCTCAACCAAAATCCCAGTGGCTATTTTGCAGAAATGGAAAAGCTTATTTTTAAATTCACACAGGAATGTCAAAACAATCTCAAAAGAAAAGAATACAGTTGGAAGACTCACACTTCTCAAAATTTCAACATTTACCACACAGTTGCAGTAATCAAAACATAAGGGTAGACATTGAGCGTCTAGTACTAAATCCATACATCTATAGTCAATTGATTCTCAACAGGGTGTCATGACCTTTCAATGGGGAAAGAAGAGTTTCTTTAACAAATGATCTGGGACAACTGGATATTCACAAGCGAAAGATTGAAGTTGGACTCTGTGTTACACCATATACAAAATTTTACTCAAAAAGAATGAAAGACTTGAAAGGTGTTTAAACAAAAACTTTTAAACAAATGTTCATAGCAGCCCTCGTCACAATAGCTAAATGGTAGAAACTGAGTGTCTAGCAATTGAAAAATGGATAAAGAAAATGTGGTACAATATTATTTACCCATAAAAAGAGTAATACACATTATACCATGAATAAACTTTGAAAATATCTTAAGAAGCCTGACACAAAATGCCACATACTTACTGCATGATTTATTTTAAATAAAATATTCAGAGTAGGCAAGGCCAAAGGCCTAGAAAGCAGATTAATGTTTGCCTGGAATGTGGGGGTGGGGGAGGTGGTGGGAGAGAATGAAGAGAGACTGCTTAATGGGTGTAGTTTCCTTTTGGGGTAATAAAACATTTCTGGAATTAGACGGCAATGACAATTGTATAACTGAATTTCACACTTTTAAATGTTAAAGTGGGAAATCTGTGTGTTTTACAGTTAAAAAAAAATAACAATCACACACACTGAAAATCGACATCAGTGAAATTCACTCATACACCCATCCAACAAAAAGTAACCTCCTCCAAATATTAAATATTTTTAAAACTCGTTCACCAAATCAACAGCTTACTAACCACTAGCATGCCCCATTTTAATGAAATTCTATTTATAATCCTCTTATCCACTAACCTCTTTGATATTTTTAGATGAGGACCATCATTATCAGTTCATTAATATCTTTTTCTTTGGACAAAAAAGTTAAATAATTAAGCATTTGAAACATAATAAAAACATTATATTCAGAATATTACCTCCTCAACAAAAAGAATATTTTCAGATATAATTTTTCCTTACCTCATTTTCTTAACCTACTTACATTAATTCCTTAATTCCATTATGCTATTAATTAAACTATATATGGATTTTGTTTCTTTTCTCCTTAATCAGTTTGCCTCTGCCATAGGGAAGGCTCTTTATCTCATGCCAGGATGACCACATTATCTTCTTATTCTCTCGAAGTCCTTTCCACTTCAATCTACTTGTTACAGTTCTGCTAGATTAATCATCCCAAACTGGGTTTTCACATATCTTTTCTCTGCTCTAAATTCTCCAATGATCCTCTGTGCCCTCATAATCAAGTCTAAATTTAATTGTGTGTTATTTCATGTATTTTGTTAAATTACTGTTTTTACTTACACAACCTGTATTTTCTTCATCTTTTTTCATGAATTCTCACTTCATGATGGCTAGTGTAAATAGACTATGCACAGCATGGTTAATTTCTGGAGTCTGAAGAAATATAACTTGAGTTCACTTTTAGGACTCACTATTTAGAAATCTGAATCACAAATTAACAGAATTAGTTTCCATACCTATAAAATAGAAATAATAATTTAAAAAAAAAAGGTCTCCTTCCTATTTCCTACGGTTGTTGTGAAACAGCAGTGCATTACTGTATGTTAAACACAGTAAAAATTTGAGTTGATATTAGTTTGTATTCATTGCCATGGCACTCAACCCTCAGCACAACATCATCTTTCCACCAAATCTTTTAAAGATAATTATGGCTCTGTTCTTTGTCTTTTTCTTTTCCCATCATGGTACATGCTTTTATTAAAGAATGGAATAGTTATGAAAATGGACTTGATGTGAATGTTCCTCAGGTCAGTGGAGAAAGAACATTATTTTTATTCCTGATCATTAGCGTAATCATAGTCTGGTCTTCATATAGCCAATACAAAAGATAAATAATGTCAAAGCTTAGAAACAGCTCCTACAAAAATAAAATTATACTCTAAATACTTCCAGTAATTTTCATTAGATCAGCTGAATAGTAATTTATTCTAAACTATAGCATGTAGAAAATCTAACTTGTTGGTTAGCATTTTGGGGGGGGGGTCAGCACTGATAATACCCCAATGTTAAAAAATCATCCAGTCTAGTTAATTAACTGAATTTGGGAACAGGCCTACATCTATAATCTGGAAAAGACAACTTTACAATTTACTTATCCTGAAATTCTGCTCACATGCAACAATCAGGTTGGGTTGGTAACTGTTTAGCTTAATGTCACAATATTTTTTCTTTGTTTTATATTTGATTTAGTCTCCCTTCAGTGAATTAGAGCTATGTTCATTATGTCAGTCACCTCACCTTTAATGATGAGGAAGTGAAAGTAAGGAGTTGGCCTCCTACATCTGTAATACACAGTCTGCCAGTTACAGAGATGGAAACAAAAACACTCTATTATTGACTTGCTGTTTATTTCCTTTGTTGCTCGTACACACAAGAAATGTCTGTCCATGGCCTGAATACAACTGAAATTGGAATCCTCTTCTGTTTAAGACTTTTTCATTCTGGGTAAAATCACCAAAATGATGGAGAAGCAGGAAAAGTATTTTCTTTATGCTTGTGATAAATGTGACACTGTAGAAAAAAAGGAGGCAGACACTGAGTCTTGAATGTGACGCTACCTTGACTCAGGCCACAACTGTTTTGTCGCTTCTCCCAGTTTGAGGGGACTATTTCCAAGGGATATGAAATGAAACAGCAGATACGGAATTGAACTGAAAAGGAATTTGGCATTAGAAAAGACCTGTCTTAAGTATGGATGGGAAAGGTTGGTTCATGCAGAGATCATCAGGAAATCTGAGACCCAAAAATTTCCCATTCTGATGGGGTAAACAACAGCAGCAAATAGCCTAATGTTGCTTTTGAGTTCCAATTCGTGCATGTTCTATTCTGTGCATCCTATTGAAAGCTGCTACTCTAATCTTTCTTCTTTTCCTAGTCAGGTATCAGGTGCATAAGCATGAGCTAATCACATTCCTCAATGATACACATTGTTGCCATCAGTCCAAGCCTCTTTTATTCATTTATTTGTATATTTCCTTCCATCCTCATTTTGCACTGCTTAGTGAAAATATTTGCATTTGTATATGTTTTTGTAGAAAATATGTTACTGTTTTGCATGTTTATTTTAAATTCACAAACATATTGTGATTTTTGTAGATTACATTCTCTTTCTATTACATATTTTAGATCTACGAGCACTTCCATGTGCACCTCCTGCCTGATATTCCGTGACATCCATCCATCCCTTTCTACATGCCCACTCTCTCAGGGATAGATACTCAGGTTGTTTCAACTCTCTACCAACGAAACAAGTAAGCATAAGCTATCCTTGTATATGTCCCCCAAAGGGCAAGTTGAACATCGCTATGGGGTATACACTAAGGAAAAGCACTGCATGACCTAGGGTATGCATAAATCATATTCAATTGTGTTAACTACTGCCAAATAATTCTGTCAGTTGGATTTGCCAGTGTCCACTCCTTCCATCGAGCACGTGGGTCCTATTAGTCTCAGATCCTTCTCATCACTTGTCTAATTTTTGTCACTCTAACAGTTACAGAATGATATTCTATAGGTATAAGCGGAAACACTCTGATTTCTTATGTGTGCAACCATCTCTTCACAGATCTTCTCTTCTGCTACATTTCCTATTCTGATGAAGGCCTGCTAATACACTTTGTCCATGTTTCTATGACATTAATGAATTAACATGTGTACGTGCAAGTGAATGCTTGAGAGAAAGAAATAGAGAGAGGAATTATGGGATGTTATTTATATTCACCATAAACTACCAGCACCACATTATGCTTGGTGTTATGAGTAATTCAAGTGAGGTAAGGCCTGAATCCTGTCTGAGCAAAACTATTATTTTGTTTAGAGTACAAAATTTTCAGACCCATACAATTTGTAATTCGAAGGTAGTATGCAGTAGCACGCTATACAGGTGGATGAACAAGATGGACAGAGGTCCCCAGTACAGACATGGATTCCTCCCTGGGTTGGCCAAGAAAGACCCTGAACCAAGTCCACACCTAAGTCGGCATACGTGGAGCCACTGAAGAGTTTAATGTATTCCTGTGCAAAAGCCAAAACAGAAAATGGCATGCTCACCCTCTACCTTCCCTTCCTTACTTCTACCCAAGCTCTTCTTCCCAATATTTTTGCATTCAAATTCCACTTTTTACATTGACATGTTTAAATTTATAAGCTTCTAAATGTATTCTTAGCAGCAGAACACTTGCCCAAAGAAAGTATGTACGTAGAATTAAATTATATCTGTATCTATACACACACACGCACATATAAACACATACACACATACCTACAGACTTTTCAGATCAAAGCAGTTTCACTCTGATTATGTGGGAGCAGAGCACATAAATTAATGATTACACTGGTGCCTGCTTCTCACTCTCCTTAGGGGCATCCTGGGAACTTCCTAGGAAAACTAGTGTCCAGCCCAAAAATATTTTAAAAGCTTAAGATGGATTTT
Organism: Martes martes; assembly: GCF_963455335.1. Classification (NCBI taxonomy): domain Eukaryota; kingdom Metazoa; phylum Chordata; class Mammalia; order Carnivora; family Mustelidae; genus Martes; species Martes martes. The sequence continues at coordinate 26,744,839 of NC_137890.1, read as the reverse complement.
TATAGATTCTAGGGAAAATAACGTACTTTACTCTTTAAATAGATATTCTAATATGATTTGCATTCCAAAGCATCTGAGTTAGTAAGCAGTATAAGGTAACAGAGTTTTATAAACTTGTCAGAACTCTGTGATTGCATAGCCAACAATCTCTTCTCTGCTTTTATCAATAGAACGCATTTATTTGGGGTTCTTTAAAGGCAGTGTGGGGTCAATGGGAACCACTCTTTGATACTGCCACAGACCAAATCAGATGTTTTATTGTGCTAAGAATGAGCACAAATTTTCCTATGCTCAGTGTGGACATTAGCTGTTGATAGTTTTAGAGCTGCTAAGAATGTATTTCTCAGAATGAAGGATACATTCATGGTTGCTGTGTAAAAGAAAACAAAATCTCATTCTGAATTGTACTTTCCCTTTTTCAGGCTGTTCATCCCCTCCATTTTTCTTGCCTCCTCCTTTTCAAATTCAACACCTCCTTCAAATGTCCCTTACTCCACAGCCATACTTTTATTCATATCTTAAAATATGTATGGCAACTACCCTGAGCCAACTACTTTGTTAGTTAACTGCTTGTCTGTGTATTATGTTTGTTCAGTCCCCAAGCTTCAAGCCAGGAACCTTCTTCTGTTTTTCCTGTTGTCTATCTTTTAAATGCCCTCAATTGTGTTCAATCTGCCTAACATTTTTGAGAACAAAACGCATTCAGTGTATATATGCAGAGAATTGATTAACTAAACATTTGAACTTTTGATATATATATTTATATATATTTTATCTATTTATATAATAATTTAAATCACTATATGATTTTGCTTAGTTATAGGTTCTCTTCTCTATTCTAATAATGAAGGTGCTTCAAAGTGTGAAATTTCCATTAATTTATAACAGTGTTGATTCTTTTTTATTTCTTAGCTTAAATGGCAGAATCTGTGTTTAGGAATCCCTTCATGAGGTCACAGCTGTCAGGTGTGTCAATAAGCCCAACACCTCCAGCCCCTAACCATCACACTATTGTGACAAACAAAACCGGTAGATGGCACTATCACTTAGCAAAAACTAACACTGTTTTTTTAGGCCTTTTGCAAAATAATCAAACTATCCTTAAAATTCCCTAACAGTATGAGCTGACAAAGACCTTGCTTAGCCACAATCAATCTTTATTCACTGGTAGATTAAAATGGTTAGATATACTTGATTGCATCAAGCTCAGGATAAAACTTTGACATAATTTTATATTTGTCAAACATATGTACTTTTAGCATATTGCTGCCTTTTATGTCCATTTTACAAATACATAATTCTAGAATCACATTTAAATTTGTTTTGAAACTTCTCATTTGATAATGTAAATTATTATCCTTAAAGTAGTGTTCACAAATTTATAAAAAGTAGAGACTGTTTTATATAATTATAAATGTTGCACAACGTTCGAGACCCTCACAAAGCATCTGGTTCTGACAGATTTTTGCTTGTATCGTAGAAGTTCTCAAGCTTTTTTTTTTTTTTTTCCATTAATTTGTTTTGTTCAGATCATAATAATGTGCCTAGTTTTGCGGATCTATGTTTACTGGCACTGCAGTGCCCCTTACGTTATAGTTTACTTTGCCAGGTTAAGTAGCAGATTTAAGTAGAGACGAAATGCTAAAAGTAACAGAGGTTACTTTATAATAGGCATTATAGATGACCTTAAGGCTATGTTTCAGGTTTTGCCTATCAACATTCTTTAACTCTTTTCACATAATACTTTAGAATGATTGAACATAAAAAAAAAAAAAATGACATGTTCGGAATGGAATGTAGAGGGGCCTGTAAGAAGTGAATTAGTTTGTGGTGGTGGTTGTGGTCTTATCACACTTGTTCTGTTTTCTCCAAAATTCTTAAGGCGACACTGAATGCCTAGTAGCTAATTGTTCTTTTGTTTAATATCCTGCCCCTTTTAATGAAGTACAAACAAGAGTAACACTTGTATGAATACAAGTCCTGGGGTGGAAGCAATATATGTAGTATGTATACTTAGGATTATAAATGTGATAAAAACGATCTACTTAGCTCTAATAAATCCAACTAGTGAGTGGATGCTTAATGGAAATGGATTGAATTGAAGAAAGCTCCAAGTGTATCCACTGGAATAAATCAATATTCTAAATTCTGTAGAAAGCAACTGGAGTGTGTCACACAAGCATCCAAAGAAAACAGGTGGTGATTTCAGATTTCCCAGGTGAGGATTACAATCAAGTTGCAATTGTGGATCTCTCCTGTGTAAGAGCAAATACGGATTGTTCTTTATGGTCATGCTCTGCTGGTGTTCTGTTCGCTGCAGACATGGGCTTTTCAAGCAACATCTCCTTTACAGGCAGATAAATTCATCTTTTTGCCAAAGACATTCATAATTGTCAGAGCCCTTAATGGATTTTTTTTTTTTTTTTTTGACGGGGGTAAATCGGTTGTTTAACTAAACTGTGAGAAAATGCTCACACATTTTCTTCTTTCTTCCACTAGCTGTAGCTGAATTTCATGCTTTATGAAATGCCCCCTGCTAATCAAAGCCAAACGGTGCATAATGGACTTTTCTGAAAGCTGAAATGTATTCATCCTAAGTATGAAGCATTTGAGCAGTCTGTGATTTAATCTTTGCTATTTGTTTTCCCTTATCAAGTGATTGACAGGATGAGGCAGGCACAATCCATTTTTCTGATTAATACTGTCATGCACTTTGATTTCCTCCATATGAAGGTTACAAAGACTAGGTGGTGCCACCAAGGAAAAGACACGTTCTCATAAAGGAAAATGCCAAATGCATTCTGTTTTGTAGAAGATAGCTGAGGCTGTAAAGTTTAATGGAAGAATCAGGGACTTGGGAACCAGAGAAGTCTGGGAACAGGTTTCAGATGGCCAACTCAGAAGGTTAGACCAGTGCCCCAGCACATGAGATCTTTCTAGAAGGTACTTCATCCCCCTACCCATCCTACCAATGGTAATATTGTTAAACCAGTATCAGCTTCCTGAAAAACCTTAAAATTATACTTGGCAGCATTTCTGTTTCTTGTGGAAATAAGATGATATGTATCTTCCAGTGAATGATGCTGGTTTTAGATTCATTCAAATAAGGTAGCCCTTACGACCTTCTGTTTCATCACTGGAAAATAAATTTATTAGTTTTTCCCTGAAGGGGAATGACTGTGATGACATAGGTAAAGTGCCTGATACATAACAGGAGTTCATTTAACATTAATCATGATCTTCTGTCCTTTTGCAAGTGTAATCAATGCAAAGGTTGTGAACTAGCAAATTATTTCAAGGAGGAATTTTTCTATACAAATGAAGACAAACTATTTCATGAGATTAATGTAAACTAATATTCAATAGTTCTTTTGGCACTAGGAATTCTGAAGGGACTCCATCTGAGGAAAGGTCCCAACTCTGCTGTTTTCCTGCAAGGCCCCATTTACACTGGTCTTCCATATTTTGCCTCTGAATAAGCCAAAGAAGCTACGTTGCCATTTCAAGAAGAAAGGAAGAAAGTTAATCGTCCTCTGAGTTTTCTGCTAGGCCCCGAACACCTGATAACACCTAAGAAGAGCCAGATCCCAAATATGTTCCAGAACAGTAGCTTCAAATAAACCACTGCTGATGCTGGCATCAGTACCCCTACCTTCAGTAATTTATGGAATAACACCCACTGTTCACCTGACAATCACTTCTGATTGGGCCTACCGTGGATTCCTGAAGAAACATGCACCATTGAACTTTTTCCAATAAAAACCCCGAGGCCCAAGCAATGATAAGACTCATTTTTCCTTCCGTTCTGACTCTCCCAGCAACTCCACCCGCTACTCTCTGTCACTCATGCTATTAAAAAAAACTCTGTTTTCACTTTCCCTGGCTCAGGTTTGGTTTCTATCCTTCAGGAAGCCAAGGACCCTCTCGGCTGGTCACGTGGGACCCTCCCCTGCGTTCTCAGACCCAGCCTGCCTGCATTACTTTCTCCTCTTAAATTACTCTTTGACACGTTTAAAGAAGGGATATTTCGTAAACTTTCCAGTTAGTTTTCCCTATGTAAGTAAGTGATTATAGGATTTCCGGGGCATAATACAATCAGACAATTATCATTCTATAACTCATTGCTCAGACATCATAAAATGATATTACTTACTATATTTCCTAAAGGCACATCACCATTAGTAAATTATTCAAGCAATAGACAAAATAGTATTCATTGGACTCTACTCATTATTCTCCTCCTGAATTGATATTGACACAATGGTCAAGCAATTTAACATTTTATACCCCTGTGACATACTTAAAATGGGAAGAGTGACTTATTTAATATGATTTTGATACGGGAATTAATGGCTAAAATGTATCATTCAAAACCTGAAAATATTTTACAGTGCCAATGTAGAACATTATTAAGGTGGAATGGATAGGCATTACTCTGAGGTTTGAGGTAAGGCTGATCATATTTTGCATTTATTAGAACACTTGCAATTCATATTCAATGAAATTCCAAAGATTATTTCCAACACTGCTCATGTTTTACTTATGCCTACATCTCAAAAACAATTAACCCCTTGAATGAGGTGAGCAGATTAGGGAGCTTTGGGGTTATGCATGGATAATATAATCACTTCTATGATAAATGATTTGTCCATCTTATTAATTTTATTTTTTACTTTTTTTTTTCAATTTGAAAGTAGTCATTTATTAACTGACCAGATTACAAAAATAATCATGGTAGATACCTTAGTTCATCCTTCTAATAAGCCTATTGATCTGTCTTCCCTGATGCCAGCATCTCCACCTTCTACAAAAGTAAATTTTATTCACATGCCTATTATTGATGGTGACTGACAGGACTTCAGGTACCAGGTACTGCATTTCAGACTGATTACCATCCCTACAATGTGAGTAAATTTTATATAAGGAAATGGTTATGTACCAATGGATAAATCAATGTACAGAGAATATGTAACTCTGAACAAACTGATAAGATGAATTTCTTTTTTTTTTTCATTCTGAAAATACTGGGTCTGAAAGAGTACTAATAATGCTTAAAATGCGTTAAAGAGTTATCAGTTACTTGTCAGAAGGAAGTTTGCTTATGTAGCGAAACTATAACTTGATGATTTTATTCCTAGATATAAACCCTAGAGAAATCCTTGCTCTTATGCAACAAGAGCCATGCATAATATTGTTCCAAGCATCAAAGTAGATAATATTATAACACTAGAAAAACACCACTTAGAAAATCATGGATAAATTGTAAAATATTACCAGAACACAATATTATGCATCAATCAAAATGAATGAACATAGCTACATGAATTAAGAAACATAATATTGAGTCCCCCAAATAAATAATAGAATATAGCATAAACCTTTAATATACATATAAATACTAATGAAAAATATAAAAATATACTGAGATATATATTTATTTATTTAGGTGTGTAGCTATACATGTATACAATACATATGGCAAAAATGGAAATAAATGGAAAGAAATGATGAGCAAGAAATTAAAGACCTTTAGAGAGTAAAACTAGGAATACCTTGTGGATTTCAAAAATAAGTTCAATTTTCAAAGCATGAAGTAGTCACTGAAAACTGAAACTCTTCCTAATAGTATTATTTTTAGTTGCCATATGTGTTTCATATATTTTGCATGTATAAAATGTGAAAAATATTTAAAAATAAAAATTAAGCAGAAGTAAAAGCAGCATAAATCCTTTTAAAATATATATATTAGTGAAAGTATTGATTTGATGTTTATGGAAGTAGGAGTTGGAATAATTTCTTCAAAACCAATTTGCAGCATGGATCAGAGCATTTTTAAAAAATTTTTTATTTAAATTTAATTTAATTAACATATAGAATATTACTAGTTTCAGAGGTAGAATTTAGAAATTCATCAGTTGCATATAACACCCAGTGCTCATTCCTTCAACTGTCCTCCTTAATGCCTGTCATGCAGTTACCCCATCCCCCACCCACCTCCCCTCTGGAAACCCTCAATTTGTTTTCTTTTTTTTTTTTTTTTTTTAAAGATTTTATTCATTTATTTGAGAGAGAGACAGTGAGAGAGAGCATGAGCGAGGAGAAGGTCAGAGGGAGAAGCAGACTCCCCGTGGAGCCGGGAGCCCGATGCGGGACTCCATCCCGGGACTCCAGGATCATGACCTGAGCCGAAGGCACTCATCCAACCGAGTCACCCAGGCGTCCCTCTCAATTTGTTCTATAGTTAAGAGTCTCTTACGGTTTTTTTCTCTCCCTCTGTTACTCTTATTTTTCTTCCCCCTATGTTCATCCCCTATGTTCATCACTTTTGTTTCTTAAATTCCACATATGAGTAAATCATATGAAATTTGTCTTTCTCTAACTTATTTTGCTTAGCCTAATACCCTCTAGTTCCATCCATGTCATTGCAAATGGCAAGATTTGATTCTTTTTGATGGCTGACTAATATTCCATTGAATATATCTACCTCATCTTCTTTACCCATTCATCTGTCAATGGACATCTGGGCTCTTTCCACTGTTTGGCTATTGTGAACATTGCTGATATAAACACTGGGGTGCAGGTGCCCGTTAGGATTAATACATTTGTATCTTTGGGGTAAATACCTAGTAGTGCAATTGCTGGGTTGTAGGGTAGCTCTATTTTTAACTTCTTAAGGAACCTCCATACTGTTTTCCAGAGTAGCTGAACCAGTTTGCATTCCTACCAAGGGTGTAAAAGGGTGCCCCTTTCTCCGCATCCTCGCCAACATCCGTTGTTTAATGAGTTCTTAATTTTAGCTATTCTGACTGGTGTGAAGTGGTATCTCACTGTGGTTTTAATTTGTATTTCCCTGATGATGAGTGATGTTGAGCATTTCATGTGTCTGTTGGCCAACTGTATGTCTTCTTTGGATAAGTGTTCATGTCTTTTGCCCATTTTTTGACTTGATTATTTGTTTTTTTGTATGTTGAGTTTGATAAGTTCTTTACAGATTTTAGATAATAGCCCTTTATCTGATAAGACATTTGCAAATATCTTCTCCCATTCTGTAGGTTGCCTTTTAGTTTTATCGATTGTTTCCTTTGTTGTGCAAAGGCTTTTTATCCTGATAAAGTCCTAATAGTTCATTTTTGCTCTTGTTTCCCTTGCCTCCAGAGATGTGTCTAGCAAGAAGTTGCGGCAGCTGAGGACACCGAGGTTGCTGCCTGTGTTCTCCTCTAGGACTCTGATGGATTCCTGTCTCACATTTAAGTCTTTCATTCATTTTGAATTTACTTTGTGTACAGTGTAAGAAAGTGGTCCAGTATCATTCTTCTGCATGTGGCTGTCCAATTTCCCCAACCATTTGTTGAAGAGACTTTTTCCCCCTGGATATTCTTTCCTCCTTTGTCAAAGATTAGTTGACCACAGAGTTGAGGGTCCATTTCTGGGTTCTCTAGTCTGTTCCAATGATCTATGCATCTCTTTTTGTGCCAGTACCATACTGTCTTGATGATACCAGCTTCAAAACACAGCTTGAAGTCTGGAACTGGGATGCCTCCAGCTTTGGATTCTTTTTCACCTTCTTCTGGCTATTTAGGGTCTTTTCTGATTACATACAAATTTTAGGATCATTTGTTCCAGCTCTGTGAAAAATGTTAATGGTGTTTTGATAGGAATTGCATTGAATGTGTAGATTTCTCTTGGTAGTATAGACATTTTAACAGTATGTTCTTCTAATCCATAAGCATGGAATGTTTTTTCCATTTCTTCTTGTCTTTTATTTGTGTATTTAGTCCATTTATACTTATGGTTATGTTTAGCCCACCAATTCCAACCACAGAAAAGTGCTCCATGCTGTGCCCTTACTACATTTTGCTTGTGTTCTCTCCAGACATGAACACAAGTCAATTTCAACTCCCTAATGCCATATAACATAAAACCTTTTACACATTCCCTGTTAGAACTGTGTAGAAATTTCTCTGGTAACATATCCAGTTGTCTGTGGTTGGAATTGGTGGACTAAACATAACCATAAGTATAAATGGTCTAAATACACAAACAAAAAGTGAATGAGTCTGTAAACTGCTATAACTGATCTGACAATATACTACTTTAGAAAAAAACAGACATTTATTTTTCTCTCTTGTATAATATACCCAAGGTTACCTTAGCCATTTTACTCTTTGCCAACCTACTTTTGTATAATCTGTGTATATGCTCACAGTTTTTTTAATTTTTAAATGATTAATAGAGGAAGTAGGAGAAGAAGCAAGAGGAGGAGGAAGAAGAGGAAGAACAGAAGCGGGAACAGGAAAAGAACAAGAAAAGCCTAAAATATTTACTACCTGAAACTTTGCAGACAATGATTTGCTGGCCTTTTCTATAAACTCATTCAAAGACTCAGGTCCTTCCTATGGTATTGCTTTGTGGTTCTCAAACTGCAACATGCATCACAATTGCCTTTAGGGTTTGTTAAAACACAGATTGCTAATCCTCTCCCCAAATTTCTGACGTGCAGCCCTGGTTTGGGCTTGAAAATTTGCAATACTCACAATTACTAGCAATTTTCTGAGAAGAAATATTTTTTGTCTGAGAAGAATAATTTGAGAACCAATGCCCTGGAATATTGGTGTTAGTTGCTTAATTGAAACTATAGCACTTTCACATCTGCCTAGCAGAGAGTAGAAAGTGAGAAAATGCAAACACCTAATATTTAAAGGCTCAGACCTAGAAGTGTTTTGGATCACTTCTTTTTACTATCACATATGCACACATCAAACTATAGAGATCCTGGGAAATGTAGTGTATAATTCTATTCTATTGAATAAGGGCATAATGAATTTTGGTAGAAAATCATTAATCTCTGCCACTACACTATGTAAATGAAAAATACATAAATACAAAGTAAAAATACCCATATGGGAAAAACATTAAATCATTAAACTGGCCACTTCGGGTGGAAGGGAAATTAATGTATATATTATATCTATCTATAAATCTCATATATAATGTGCGCATACATATATCTTTCACAAACCATTTGTATAATGTCAACTGAGTAAAATAATTCATTTAATTCTCTGTACCTGAGTTTTATTTGTTTTTTAGATTTTATTTATTTGAGAGAGAGAGAGTGTGTGCACAAGGGGAGGTGGGGACAGAGGGAGAAGGAGAAGCACAGTCTCTGTTGAGCAGGGAGCCCAATGTAGAGCTCTATCCCAGGACCCTGAGATCATGACCTGAACCCAAGGCAGGCGCTTAACTGACTGAGCCACCCAGGTGCCCCTGTACCTGAGGTTTAAAATAAAAAAATCAGTCACCCTACAAATAAGCATAGATTTACTTCAAGAAATATATACAAATTTGTCTTGAAAATTAATTTCTTTTTATGTTTATTATAAAATTTAAGTACTTAAGTTTTTAAGTAATTATAAAACTTATTCCTATAAAATTTGAAAATTTCCACCTTGAGCAAAATTGTCAAAGACTGAATCACAGACAGACTTATGGTTTAGATAGGCTTATTGTTCGCTGAAATGTTAAAACTAAAATGTTTTGATAATGCTGCAATTCATGGTAGAAAAAACACAAATCTGTATTATGAGATTTGATTCAAAGCCTAGATCTGACACCTAAAAAGCCATGGGAGATTTGACAATTTTTCATTAATGAAAAATAAAACAATGAGAAAAATAGCTAGCATTTCTTGAAAAAGCTAATAATACACCAAACATGCTGATACTGAGTTTAGCACACATTTACACTTTAATCATTGAAATTACCCACTAGGATAGGTACTATTACAATCGCCATTTTATTTATCAAGAAACAGAGGTACACATAATACAATAAATTACACAAGATCACTAGTTCTTAAAAGACCCAGGTTTCAAATTTATGTGGGCCTGCTTTCTAAGCCTGCATTTTTCAGCCACTGTGTGAAGAAAATGAGTACTGTTTTGCTGTGTTGTTATCAGAGAAAAGAAGGATAAAGTCCTGGTCACAGAATGAATAAGAATACATTTTATAGTATCCAGAGTCTTAAGATAAACTGTTCTATTCTGTGATGTACTTAAGTAGAGAATGGTTCCTTAAAACCAGTATAGTAAATTTTACTTAAATAATGGTATCTGTGTAAGTCAGAGGAGGCTGAATGGCTTCTTTGAATGTAAAACCCTGAAAATGAAGTTAAATTTATCAGGGATGAATTACCAAGTACTACAGGCTTCTATTTTTTCCCCCATATTTTGAAGAACATGGAAAGTCCCTGTTTGGCCAACTCAGGGAGAAGAGGAAGCTAATTATTCCATCAAGGGTTAGCAAACTTTTGCCCCCTGACCAAACCCATCCACTGCCTATTTATGGGAATAAGGTTTTAGTGGACTGCAAACACACCCAGTATTTAGTAACTGTCTATGGTTGATTTCCTGCTACTGTGGCATAGCTGAACAGAGGATAGAGCCCTGCATCAATATTCATTATATGGCTCTTTAGAAAAAAAAAAAAAAAAAAGACCAACTCTTCTTTTAATCCAACATAAGCTATTTGCCATGGTGATTTATTTCAGTAATCCAGGTTTAATCCAATAAATGCTCAATGACACTCTCTTGGCCAAATGGATTGAGTTGAGAATGGGCATGTGACCCAAGTTAGACAATGAGGCAAGAGGGGAAGTTTGCTGAAGGTATAGGAGGAAAATAGCCCTTAAGCAACATGCAGTCAGTTGAATAGTGTCACTGCAAAATTATTGTCCTCCTAGTACCTCACAATGTCGACTTATTTAGAAACAGTGTCTTTGCAAATATATTTAGTCAAAGATCTCCAGAAGACTCCTAATGACTTTAGGGTGGGCTTTAGATCTAGTAATTTGTGTCCTTATAAGAAAGGAAAGGACAAAGAGGTATTCAGAAGACACAAAGTAGCAAAGCAAAGGTTGCACTAGTGGAAGTTAAATAGTCAAGGGAGATTTTATAAAAGGGTATTGGAACAGGGGAAAGAGGCCAAAACTCAGTCTGAGTTCAAATCCACTGAAACAAATGGCAAGAGAGCTGAGGTGGGATGAGGTGTGATGGCCATTACACAAAGGAAAAGTAAACTTTGTCACATCTACTTGACAAGAGGTAGTTTCACAATTTGGAGCAAGGTGCTCACTGAAGTTAGATTCCTAAATGCTTACAGAGTCTAGGAATTAGGGACTCTATCTTCCTTGATTATTGCATTTCATAGCACTGGCTCCCAGGTCCTAGAGAAAGATAGTACTGGGTTATAAAACTGCCAAGAGGCTGTGAAACAGATGTATATTTCAAAGGAGCACAGAAACAATTTGCAATTACAAGTTTTCTTTTCTTTTTTTTTTTTTTAAGATTTTATCCATTTATTTGACAGACAGAAATCACAAGTAGGCAGAGAGGCAGGCAGAGAGAGAAGGGAGGAAGCAGGCTCCCCGCTGAGCAGAGAGCCCGACGCGGGGCTCGATCCCAGGACGCCGGGATCATGACCTGAGCCGAAGGCAGCGGCTTTAACCCACTGAGCCACCCAGGCGCCCCATGCAATTACAAGTTTTCTAAAGTAAATGTTCTAAGAAAAAGGAGAGAAGGGACTTTTGTAGTTATGTCCTCTGGATTTTATAAGGGCCAAGATAGGAGGAAAGTCAGGGGGCTAGAGACAGGAAGAAGCCTGTCTAAAATTTAAGTCAGCCAGAGGGAAACCTGAAGGCTGTACTGGTCAAAGGCCCCATGAAAACAGGCAAAGACTGGAGCTGTGCTGTCACAAACTAAGGAATGCCAGGAGCTAACAGAAGCTGGCAGATAAAGGAAGAATACTTCCCTAGAACCTTCGGAAGCACCGTGGCCCTGCTGACAACTTGATTTGGACTTCTGCCTGTCTAAACCAGAAGAGAATGAATTTCTGCAATATTCAGCTACCCAGTTTGTTGTGATTTGTTATGGCAATCCTAGAAAATGAATATGCCTGAGGACATGAGCCTTATTTCTCTGTGTAGGTGGATGTAGTCCTAGAAGTTCTTGGTAGCAATCTTACACTGAAATTAATCTGATCCACTGTGGAAGTCCAAGAACAGAGGAAACAGGATCTTAATGGTGTCCATGAAATGCTGAATCAAATCAATACAATCAATTCTGACCTCTTCATATCCTTCCTATTCCATCACACAATAAATTCCATTTATATTGATGTAATTTTGAGAAGAAATTCAATTACAAACAAAACATCTAATTGATACTGTGTACTGCACAATTAAAGAGAGTACCCCCACACAGAACACAGCATGAACTACATGTCCTGGAGTTGTTCAAAGCTGCAACTCTGCTTATTTTTTTATAATAACTTTGTTTTTCAGCATTTAACCCAGCAAAGATGTTTGAAGGCTCTGTAGACCTTAGGGCTACCAGCAGTATCTCCTTGGGGCACATAGAGTGTCTCTATATGCTATGATATAGCATATATGTATTATTTTATAAGTTATATAATGTCTCCCAAACTTTAATTTATAAAATGTATAAAATGATTTGTACATGGTCATGAAGATTAAATAAGAAAGGAAAACTATAATCACACATTAAAAAGTAATAGATTTACTAAGAATCAAAATTTTGCTGGAACTGTTACTATGATGATGATTACAATGGTCCTTCCTCCAAGTCTTACTGCAATTATACAATTACTGCAGGTTCTATAAGCAAAAGGCACTACAGTTGTATGGAAGGAGAACGCTAAAGCCGTAACACTCTCTTCACTTTGAAGTAGTTATCATTTCATATACTGTGATCATCAAGTCTGAGTACAATTAATAAAGAACACTAACCAATTTTTTTTAAAGATTTTATTTATTTATTTGACAGACAGAGATCACAAGTAGGCAGAGAGGCAGGCAGAGAGAGAGGAAGAAGCAGGCTCCCCAATGAGCAGAGAGCCCGACGCGGGGCTCGATCCCAGGGTCCTGGGATCATGACCTGAGCTGAAGGCAGAGGCTTTAAACCACTGAGCCACCCAGGTGCCCCAACACTAACCAATTTTTGAATGAAAAAGACACTGGGGTAAAAAGGCTAATATGCTTCACTATGTAATAAGTAGACAAATGATTTTGAGAAAGTAATAAACTAATACAAATACAATCAATAATAAGTAATAAACTAATACAAACACAATCATAGTTAACAGGTACAAATGGAGAATTTTACTTTTACAAAGATACAACGTTGGAAGAATTCTATTACCTGATTTCTAGACATACTAGAAACTATAAAAATCTAGAAAGTAGAATAAATTGTCATAAAAATGGGCAAATGAACCTAATAAAGTAAATACAGAGCCTAGAATGGACCCATATGTATATAATTATATGAATTTAACAAATGAGCCAATGTAATCCAATGAGGAAAGGATGGTTTTCAGCCAACAGTGCTAGTTATCTCAATATCCATATGGAAGGCAAAAACAAAAGCAAAAACTCTCCCTATCTCACTTTTTATGCCATATGTAGTTCAAAATGAAGAACAGACCCAAATGCAGAAGCTAAACCCATCAAACTTTACAGGGAAACACAAAAGAATATCTTATCATCACGACAGTGGGCAAAGAATTCTTAGCTTGGTTACAGAAAGTAACATTCAGAAAAGAACAGATAAATTAAGCCTCATTAAAATTAAAACATCTGTTCATTATAAGACCCAATTGGGAAAAAGAATGATCAAAGCACAAACTGGGATAAAAATATTCACAGAACATGTATCTGACAAAGAACTGAATATCCACTTATATATATAAAGTTTAATTCAATGATTAAAAAAAAAAAGCCCAATACAGAAGAGCTAATGATTTAAAAAGAAACTTTACAAAAGAAGGTATGTGGAAGGTCAATAAGCACGTGAAAAAGTTTTGAGTCTCTTTAGTTATCAGTGAAATACAAAACAACAACAACAAAACCCACAATTAAATATTTGCAGATACCCATCAGAACAAAATTAAAAAGACCCTAAATGATGGTAATATTATGGAGCAACTGAAATCTCTTTGCTCTTTTTGGAATAATGCAAAAAAAGAAAGAAAAAGTAGTAGAAATAGAAAATGTTACAGCCTTTTTGGGAGAAAGTTCTATCAATTTCTTTTAAAACTAATTACATTCTAGAAATTCTACTCCTAGGTACCCAATAGAAATGAAAACATATTTTCACAAAAAGATTTTGTATAAAATATTCAAAGCAACTGTATTCAAGGGAGCCTAAAACTGGAAACACCCCAGTACCAATCACAGAAGAATGGAAAATACAATGGATTAAGCTATGGATAGAAGGACAGATAGATAGGCAATAAAGCATTTATAGTAAAACAATAACATTAGTATCTTGATGGTAGTTACATGGGTTTTCATTATAAAATTTCTTAATTTTTGCTGTACTTTTGTAAGCTTCCACAATAAAAGATTAGGGAGAAAAGTGCTCAACAGAGGAACAGATTGCTTCTCAAAGCACATGTCAGGTGCCCAATCTTTCAGAACATTCCAAAGGGTGCCCCTGTGTGTTGGAAGGATGAAGTGTGGGGAAGAGCTCTCTGCTAAACAGGACCAAAGGCTTCAAAAAACATCCATAGGGAAGCCCATAAATGCAGCTTACAGTGTGGTGAGTATCTGACATAAATGAAAGAGGTCAATAAAAATAACTGAGATGCAGATCAACCAATAAAATAAAGTGGAGTTCAGAGAGTCCAAAGGTTACAGAGAACATTTGGAGGATGGAATGGATTAAATAGTAATCAAGTGAGGCATAAAGAACAACGAATATAATTATTAACCTAATAAACACTAGACAAAGTAGTTATATTCATGTTCAGTGTGAGAATAAAACAGGTTGTTCTTTTCCTCCCTCAAATTTTAAGATTCCTTGGGTGGCTGACTTGCCACCTGGCCATTTGCTTTCACAATGGCATGTTGAGTGCTCCAGTGAATTGGAAGAAGTTTAGATAGACTGTATGAATTTGTATTAGAAAAGTTATCTTCTCTCCTCAAAATCCACCAATTGCTTCTAATTTTACTTAGATGTAAGTGAGGATACTCAGTCAAAATCTTCAAAATGCCTGGCTTCCCTCCTTGTCTCACCTCATTATCTACTACTTTTGCTCTTTTACATTGCATTAAAAAGACAGCCTTTTTACTGTTTCTGGAAAAACACAAGGCCTACAGTTCAGTTGATGACAAAATATAAAATCCTTTTTAGAGTCTCATATTATTTAAGCTACTTCAGGTATATACTGTTTTATACCAAGTGCAAGTACGGATCTGTGTTAATTTCAGAGTATTAGTGTAAAGTTAAAACCAGAACCAGAGACTTTAACAGACACCTCACCAAAGAAAATATACAGATGGCAAAAAAGCATATGAAAAAATGTTTTATACCTATGTCATCAGGGAAATGCAAATTAAAATAACAATTGCAAACCACTGCACACCTTCGAAATGGCCAAAATCCAGAACACTGACAACACCAAATGCTGAAGATGCGGAGCAACAGGAACTCTCATTCATTGCTGGGACAAATGCTAAATGCTACAGTTACTGGAAGACAGTTTGGTGGCCTCTTGTAAAACTAAACATAGCCATATGATCCAGCAATTATACTCCTTGTTATTGACCAAATGAGCTGAAAACTTATGTTTATACAAAAACCTGTGCATGAATGCTTACAGCAATTTTATTCATAATTGGCAAAACCTGGAAGCAACCAAGATGCCCTTTAGTAAATGAATGGATAAATGTACTGTGATACACCTAGCAAATAGAATATGACTCAGTGCTAAAAAGAAATGAGCTATCAAGCCATGAAAGATATGAATAACCTTAAATGCCTATTACTAAATGAAACAAGCCAATTTGAAAAGGCTACATGCTGTGTATTTCAACTATATGACAAATTGGAATAGATAAAACTATGGAAATGATTAAAAAAAAAATCAGTGGTTTCCAGGGGTTAGGAATGAAAAAGGGATGAATAGGTATGAGCACAGAAGAATTTTAGGGCTGTGAAACCACTTTGTATGGTAGATATACGTTACCAAAAATTGTCCAAACCCATAGAATGCACAACACAAAGAGAGAACCCTAATGCTAATTATGAACTTTGATTGATAGTGATATTCATTGTAGGTTTATTAATTTTAGCAAATTAACTACTGTGGTTAGGATGTTGATGACAAGGGAAGCTATGCATGGATAGTAGTAGGGAATATATAGGAAATCTTGAACCTTCTGTTCAATTTTGCTGTGATCCTAAAATTGCTCTAAAAAGTAAAGTCTATTTCAGAAAATGTAAAATTTTGAACTGCCTTCTCAAAGCTATCTTCTCCCATAAAGATATGAAATGAAATATTGATCACACTTTGCTCTTAAATATTTACGAGTTGGTGTTAAACATGAAAAACTCATGCATTAGTTAAGATCTTAAGAGTTCTAAATAATTTTGTCTTAAAATGTCAGTAAACTAAATTAACAATGGATAAAGAGTATTATTATGACAAATGTAATTATAACTATTTGGTAATATTTCTGTTTCTTCTTTTAGGATTAAAAGAGTAAAGCTGGATTTTTCAACAAGTCCTTTTTTTAAAAAAATTCTTTCTTTGTATGTATTCATTGTATTCGAGTAAATAAGACTAAAGCTTCAAAACTTTCATTTTACTTTGATTTCTAAGATTCAAACTTCATTTCCACAGAGGCAGAAATTGCAAGGTTGGCTGGTAGCTAGTAACCAGGTGTTAGCTATTCACTTTTTTGTTCCTGCCAAAAAGCTGGAAGCAATAAAATGAAATGTCTGTTTTTAGGGGAGAGTACCTACAAATTTCATCACAGGGAGAAACTATAAAATTGATAGTCTATTTTTAAAAACTCAAATATCTTTGGGAATATTTTGGTAATATAACTTTCTGTTTGTACAGATCAGGAATATTCATATTTGCTATGCTATGATTGTTAGATTATGAAATAGATATGACCCACATAATGGCTGTTCTTAAAAAATTAAATATGAAAAGTCATTTTTAAAAAAATAGCGTTTTTGAAAAGTCATTTTTTAAAAAGTAGTGTATTTGGAAAAAGTTTATGCAGTGAATGAAAATTATATGTTTTTTAAACACCTGCAACTATTTACTGTTATATCTCAAATGTAGTTACTCTTAAGGTATCATTATTGGAGATCAGAGGATGTTTTTGTAGACACAGCAGGATTTCTTGCAACAAATCAATTTTTAGACACAATTTAAATCACATTATATTGAATTCTCACCTTTGTCCTTACAGAATTTAAATTCCAAGCCCAACCAACAATGACTATCTTATAATAATAACTCTTCTTACTATAATGCCCTATTCTTAAATGATTATAACTATGTGAGGCTAGGAAATAGAATGAGTTACAGACATTACATATTTGATATTTTGGCTAATCACTCATTGAAATTAGATATATCAATGACCTAATTTACTATCACAAATAATTATTTATCATTATTATATCAATTATTGGAGGGAAAATTAGTGTAGTCTATAGGACTCACCATTTGGACCATACTCTCAAGTCATTTTCAACTGCAAACAGTACTTGGTAACTGGAATATAATTGTCTCCTTTCTCATCAAACCATTCTCATTTAAGTGACTTTATCTGTCTTCCGTAAAATTCACTTCTTCATGAAGAAATGAAGGCTTGATCAAAGAGTAACAACTTCTTCCCTTGACTCTCTATTTTTGGATACTTGTATAATATCATCATTGACATCAACTAACCATTAACGACTAAAGAATAAACATGCCTCTTAATCACCAGAAAGACTAAAGCCAACTGATGACTAAAATGGACTTCATGATAGCTGAAATTGATGAGAAAATGAGAAAATTGCATCTTTCTAGAAGGAAAGCTAGAGCTGAGTCAAGAGGCTGCATTAACTTAGATCCATTACCTAAGTACTCACTGGAAGGCTGCATAGGACTTTGGTATTTTAGCCACAGCTTTTCTCCAGCTGATATAAAAAATTTTCATTTCCTTCCCGAGCTTGAATGAGAACACCAAAATATTAAAGTATCACGCTTATACATCTAGTCCTGAATCTTTCCCATGTTCCAGACCTAAATTTTGCTCAACCAGCAAGACCATTCAATTTGATATTCTAACACAATGTTGAAAGTGACATGTATAAAATTGAATTTCTTTCATTATTTATTCTCCCAAATAGTTCTCCTTTTGAATTTCCTTCCCTGCTGGTACTAACATTATTATTCCTGTCACACAATTTTGAAACATCCAAGTAGTATTGGCCTGCCTTTTCCCAAGTTCTCCACAGCCACTTATTCACAAGTCCTATCTGTTACCTCATGCTTACATTATCTTACTATGCATAACAACCACTTTCAAATAATATAGAATGCTGGAGAGTGTGGTGAACTGAGTCATTATTCCTCACTTGCACCTGGAATTCAAATGGCTCAGGGAAACATCAACAGAAGAAAAAAAAAAAAAAAAAGACACACTTACTCTGGCAACTTTATTCTACATTTTCATTCCCCTTTCTCCTGAAGCAGAACACACACAGACATACATACCACACAACACCACACACACACACACACACACACAGACACACACACACACACACACACACAAACAGGATTCACTATCCAAAAAAGAACTCAGCTGAATGTCCTATATTCATATATTCAACAAATATGAATACCTCTTATGTGCCAGGCATTATGCTAACACTAGGAATATGAACTTTAAATAAAACAAAATTGATTCTACCATCACAAAGATGATTTATTCCATGATCTAATAAGAAAAACAAAATTAAAAGGCAAAAAATGATAAGAGTTCAATTTGTAACACGTTCTTTGGATAAAACACACAATGGGTGGAGATAGATAATGATGTAGAGGAAGGATGGCTACTGGGGTCCTTGGAAGAGGTGATCACTAAGATGACACCTGAAAGGTGAAATCATACAAGAGAAGATGTGAAGGAGGAATTCTATGCAAAATGATGATTATGCCCAAAACTCCTATTATAGCAATGTGCTTAACATGTTCCAAAAAAAAAAAAAAAGAGCTGAAATAAAACTAGTATTGCTGGGAGCTTGATGATTGTCCACAGCAGTGTTGTGGGTATGTGTGTATATCTCTGGAATGTGTGTATGTCTATATGTGTGTGTGTTCAGGGAAGCCTAGTCAGTGTGTTTATGTGTACACATATATACAAGTATGTATTAGTTTGCTAGGGCAGCTGTTAACAAATATCACAGACTGGTAGGCTTAAATAACCAAAATGTATTCCTTCATGATTCTGGAAGCTAGAAGTCCACAAATCAAAATGTTGGCAGTGTTGATTTTACTCTCAGGCCTCTCTCCTTGACTTGCAGATGTCCGTTCTCTCCCTGTGTCTTCACATGGTCTTCCCTCTGTTTGCGTTGGTCTCCTAAGTACATCAGTCATGTTGTATTAGGACCCATTCATAAGACCTCATTTTACAGTAATCACCTCTTTGAGACCCTATTATCAGATGCAGAAACATTCTTAGACACTGAGAGTTAGGACAGCAACATATACTTTTTTGGGGTGGACACAATTCAGCCTAAATAGTATGTGTGGGTAAGCATATATTATGTACTATGTGTGTATATAGGAGTGAACAGGTGTATTGGTGTATGTGTACACATGTGAGTGTTTATATAGATATCCAGACGTAAGACTGCATGGGTGGGTGTGTGTGTGTGTGTGTGTGTGTGTATATGCACATGCCACACTGGAATGGCAAAAGGTGTGACTGAAGAGCCTCTGGTGGTATCATCCAGGAATCTTTATTTATAAAGCGTGCTCTCAAGTGATTTTACATGCACTAATTTGGGAAGCACTAAAATTTCAGAGTTCAAGGTAGAGGGGATATGAGTTGGGAAACTTTCTCCAAAGAAGGGAAGGCAAGAGAAAATAGATAAAATGGTACATAGGATTTTGAGTTTGATGGTGGCAAGGTTGTAGATGTCCCCATATGCTGCCTTCCATTTTCTAAGTGAATTATGTAGCGCTGTCATCAGCCATGGGAGAAGAGGAAGTGTGTGAGAGAGGGGGTTAGAGTGGATGATAAAATAGGAGATACTATTTGTGGGAGTTGTGGAAGTGAGTATAATTGAAAAAAATATACTCATGAGACTTTCTATGAAATATCTGATGTCAACTTCAGATCATAAATTTGTAAATGAAACCAAGAGACACACATAAACATTCCTTTCTCCAGCAAATTTCAGGAAAGGAGACTGTGAGTTCATCAAGATTGAGGTTTTGTGAGTAAAGTGAAAGGAAAGAGAAACACAGTAGTGAGGGTATTTACAAAGCAGTAATAATAATAATGGGCTCTAGGATTTCTGCCAGGAAAGAAAACAACTGGAGCCAAGGTGATTTAGGAATTAACTTTGCAATCTCTTTCTCCACATCCGTAGTCTTTGCTACTGATTTTCTGAAATTATGTTAGTTGACTGATTGTCTGCTCCAATGCCTCTAGCTTCTCTTTCCCAAGTTTAGCCAAGATTTACTTATGTTTATTCCATTACAAAATACCCCCCGGTTTTACTTCACAGTGCTTTATTTTGGAATATGCTATATGGCACTACACTTTTTTTTTATTTTCAAAGAAGTACACATACATGTGTGTGCATGAATTAAACCAATCTTCTTTACTATAAATAATTTAACTAAAAGAAAATACAAGAAGAAGTAGAAAATAAGATAGCAAAAGAAAAGTAAACACATATACAAAGTATTGAGATAATAACATGTACTTAACATTAGGTTCATTATTACTACATTCTTGGCTCTGTATAAAACAGCTCTGTAAATTTGGTAAGTAATATTTTTATCCCTACTTTGTTTTCAGATAAGGACATGAGGTATTAGTTCAATTAATTTGTGAAAGGTTCTATATGCAGCAAATCACAGCTGGTATTTGAATTTAGCCTATCTACTTTAAAAATCTAGATTTTCTATTACTTCCTCATATCCACCTATATATACATATACCCTAAAAAACATAAATAAAAACAGACCCACCTCTATCTTTATGTGGTGCTATTTCACCATCCATACTTGCTTTTGTTTAGTTTTTAGAACTCTCATGTTATGTTCTGTCTTAAATAATGATATTTGAAGATGGCTTCCTTTTTATACAGCATCTGAAGAGTCTTCATTGGTTGTTTGTCAATCACAGAGTTACAATTACTTTCCTCTCTCTCTCTTTTTTTTTAATGATTTTATTTATTTATTTATTTATTTGAGAGAGAGAGAGAGAGAGAGAGAGAGAGAGAGCATGAGAGGAGAGAGGTCAGCGGGAGAAGCAGACTCCCTGCCGAGCAGGGAGCCCGATGCGGGACTCGACCCCGGGACTCCAGGATCGTGACCTGAGCCGAAGACAGTTGCTCAACCAACTGAGCCACCCAGGCGCCCCATCTCTCTCTCTTTTTTAACTGGCTGTACGTTTTCATTTTTTTAAACTTGGGAGAATTTCCCCGTCAGGTTAAATCAAGGATGCACAATGCTTTCTGGGTACCCAAAATTCACTCTTCCTTCTCCTCTGCCTCCACTTCCCTTTCTTCCCCTTCTCCTCCCTGCCTTCCTCCTGCTCCTCCATCCTCCCCATCCTGCTGATACTGCTGCTTCTAGCTCACCTGCTCCTTCTAAATCATGCTGTATGCACTCTCTGATGGCTTCGTAATTACTATATCTAGAGTTTCAGTCAGAGTTCAATCTGAGAAAGAGTCACGGCATCATTAGAAATGTACACTGATGGGCACCTGGGTGGCTCAGTGGGTTAAGGCCTCTGCCTTCGGCTCAAGTCATGGTCCTGAGGTCCTGGGATCGAGTCCCGCATCAGGCTCTCTGCTCCACGGGGAGCCCGCTTCCTCCCCTCTCACTGCCTGCCTCTTTGCCTACTTGTGATCTCTGTCTGTCAAATAGATAAAATCTTAAAAAAAAAAAAAAAAGAAATGTACACTGATATTTGTACTGGCATTTATTACAAGTACTTGCCTCACACAACTGTGGGCATTGACCAAGCGATTCCAAAGTTCTTAGGATGGGCAGTGAGGAGAGGAAGCTCACACCAAGGGTGTTTGCACGCAGTGGCTACTGGAAGTCTTTACTTAGTGAAGGCCTAAAGCCCTTTTAAATTGGCCTTTTTACTGGCTACATCAGCCCCCTCGAGTATAACCACCCTTTTGATTAACTTAAAGTCCCTGATTAAGGACTCTAATCATATCTGCAAAATCACCTTGAGCAGCACCTAGATTAGCATTTTTTGAATAACTGAAAGGGATGCGGATACTATATAAAATGATTGCTACTCCCTTCTGTCCTTCAGCTATCCTAAAGAATGTTCCTTGTGGCCTGATCTAAAAGAAATCATACTAGATAGGGTATTCTGGGGACTGTAGTTCAGTCTGGCCAAACTGATATATCTAAACTATTACATCAAGAGTTTAAAGTCCTAAAACCACTGGAAATGGAATGATACACTAGTTCAAAAGAACTAGAAGTGGTTTTCATTAATATTTACTTAAGAAACACAAAGAAGCACTGGCAGATTTTTAATTAATTAATTAGTTTGTTTGTTTGACAGAGAGAGAGACAGTGAGAGAGGGAACACAAGCAGGGGGAGTGGGAGAGGGAGAGGCAGGCTTTCTGCTGAGCAAGGAGCCTGATGCTGGGCTCGATCCCAGGACTCTGGGATCATGACCTGAGCTAAAGGCAGACGCTTAATGACTGAGCCACCCAGGCACCCCAACTGGCAGATTTTTTAAGCTGTATATATAATGTCCTCTCTCCTTGCCAATGACTGCCTTGTTCCTCTCTTTCCTGCACTACGTTGCATATAAGTACTGCCATATGACTTGGTCTTGGTCAATAAGAAGTAAGAAAAAGAATTTGGAAGAGTTCCTAAGAATAGTATTCCTTTGCTTGTTTTACTTAAAACTGGCTTTCTTGTTACTTTCTTTAAACACAGCATGAAAAAACAGGAGTTGTAAAAAGCTTTTATGTGTCCATCATGGAAAGTTTATAAAAGTTACAGAAATTTCAGCTCTGGCATTTTTGAAGTCTTAAATCCCCTTCTTATCTAAGAATAATGAATCACATTTAAAATCCTGAATAGTCGTGTTTTCTGTTACGTGCAGATGAGAACATACTTATCTGTAGTATACACATCCTCTTTTATCTATAAATCTGCCTCTTGGCATTTCTTAGGAGAATTGACTGGACAATTATACACATAAACATATCTGCACAAGGCTGTTTATTATAAAATTTATAGCTTATAATAGCAAACATGGAAACCCTGTACTTTCTAATATATTGGGATTGGTCAAATAAATTAGGTGACATTCAAAATATGTAAGCATGTTTCCATTAAGTGAAGAAAGGTTAAGTAATGCACACTGTGTAATAACTTGTGAATAACTGAGATAGGGGTCAACCCAAGCAGCTTAACTTTGGATTCCATGCTTTTAGCATCCATACTAATTTCTTCTATATTCATGAATACAGAAATATTTTATGATAAATTGTTAACTATAAAAGCAGATGATAAGACAGTATGATTTGTACACTTATCTATACAAACTATATACTTAGGTACTATTAAAAATAAGTGCATTTTTATGCATAGAATGAAAGTTTATCTACATATTTTATTTCTTTAAAATCATGCATAAATTTTGAAATTCTGTTGAAGTATTATATCTTATTTTGAAAATTAATATGATTGTCACATGTTTCTTTAATCATTTGTACTTGCATAAACTTGCAAGAAGGAATATGTTCCAATACTGTTTTAATAAGAGCATATGTAGTTTTTTTTGACTGAGTTATTTTATAAAAGCATCAGTAACATTATAATAATTTGTGTAATTATAAGAAAATTGGTGAGCTCAACTTTCCAAGAAGCACAGTTCAAGTTAACAAACACCATTTTTGAGAAACATTTTAGAAATAGAAATGATAGGCTCAAGTTTACAAGTGAATAATAGTTGAGTTAATTATTAAAAGTAATCTTGAGTATTTACATGAAGTTACTTTTTATAAGAAGCCCATTTAACAAAATTTACTTTACAATAACAGGTTACTATGAGATAGAATAGCTACGAAATTTGTGGTTAACTGGTATTTAAGTATTCTCAAACTATATCCCATCTCTTTCTAAATGAAGGATGATACCCAACATTGTATATATATTCTCCAAAGAAGTTTTATCAATAATTCCTTTGCTGAAATCTTCTCTTTAAAGAAATTTGTAAGTAAAGAGGCTCCTGAGTGGCTCAGTTGGCTAAGCATCTGCCTTAAGCTCAGGTCAAGATCCCAGAGTTCTGGGATTGAACCCCTCACTGGGTGCCCTGCTCAGCAGGAACTCTGCTTCTCCCTCTTCCTCTGCCTGCTGCTCTGCCTACCGGTGCTCTCTCTCTCTCTCTCTGTCAAATAAACAAAAGAAATCTAAAAATAAAAAAAAAGAAATTTGTAAGTAAAATACATTTTTTAAAATGTTAGTCTCACCAAGCCCTCTTCAACAGTTTTTGGTGTGATGTAGCTTTCTTTTAGTTTCCTCTTTATATATTTTAGACCTAATTTGCTAACATTGCTCAAAATAGCTGACATACAGAATGTAACATAGTACTACAAAGTTATTTTTGTATATTTCCATAAAATCTTGCTATAAAACTGTAGTATTTAAATGTTTACAGGTTGACCTTTCCCATGAGAATGACAACCTGACAAACAAGTGCTTTGCTCTAGTCCTCATTGTGGAAGAAACTTAGTGCACAGTTTATAAATATTTTATAAACTAATCATGAAATAAATGACACATTTTACTATCAGTCATTACTTTGTTCCTGTGTGTTATTTTTCATTAGATTGGGAAAACAATAAGTCTTTCAGCCAGAAAATGTGAGATGCATTCTGACGTTATTTATGATACCCCTCCTTTATTCCTCACCAAAATATCTGAAACCATTTTCTTCTTACCTGAGTTCTTATTTTATCACATGGGCAAGCTTTCATTATCACACACTGTTGCCAATTTACCGCCTGAAGATTACACACATTATTTTGAAAAATGTCCTTTTTGTAATCACTGTTCTCAATCTGTAACGTTTCAATGATACCCATTTAATCATAATCATTTTCCTATGTTAGGATTTCTGGAACACTTTGTTTCTTAATTTGAAACAGTGCTATATAAATCATCTTGGGCAAAACAACAAACAGAAACAAAAGCATTCCTCTAATCTGCGCCAACATCCCCATGGTATCACTTCTGAGAAACACTTTCTTGCTTATTTTTATTTAGTTGCCTTCCTAATTATCTGTTTTGTAATTGGAGCATTAGTCCCCTTTCTTTTCAAATATAAATTTGATTAAGTTGGTGATTTTACTGACATATATTTGATTTGGTTTGATTTGGTTTCCTTATGAGGTGAACATTTTTGGTAAGGAAACAATAAAATTCTAGTTTCTGATATCTAGCTGTTCAATTCCCATGTTTTCTATCTCTGCCAAAGAGCAAAATGGTTCAGCTATTGGAAAAAAAAATGTAAATATTATCACAAGTAATTATTTCCTGTCTTAAATTTCAGAATCATTGAAGATATATTTATATAAGTCTCACAGAATTTCCACTATGTTTGATGGTTCCTTTGACAAGACAATTTTCTACATATAACACTTTAACCTGGTATAACAGTGACTCTTCAAACTCTTCAAACTCTATTAGGATTTTCTTTTTATTGATCTAGCAATGACATTCTTTCCATATGATAATACTATTGGTTCTTTGTAGAATTTTTTAAAAAGTGGATATATTAAGGAAGCAAACAGAATAAACCTAAAATGAAAATAAATGGTTTCTTATTCATTTGCTAATATTAGCTAGTTTTTAGCTCTCTAGTCTATCAACTAACAGGGAGGCTGTGTCCCTTGAGAACAGGTTCTGCAATATTCTAAAAGAATATGAAATAAACATTCTTTCCAGTGTTTTCTCCAAGTAGACCTGCAACCATTTACCAACATAAATATACAACGGGGAAAATCATGAAGGCTCCTTGGATACTGGTGCTATCTGAAACTGGTGACGGGCGATGTGAAATGCCATCATGGTATCTCGGTCAGAGTAGAGTTATAAAGTACCCCTGCTAAATGAAATCTTGACTCAAGTCCATCTCACAGTCATTGCAGTGACTGCACAGACGTAACTGTGATATTGGAACTTATTTTTAAAATTTTTGTAAGATTTTATTTATTTATTTATTTATTTAATTTATTTATAGTGTCCATGCATTAGTGGGGGGAGGAGCAAAGGGGGAGGGAGAGAGAGAGAATCTCAAGCAGACTCCTCCTAAGTATGGAGCCCAAGCTGGGGCTCAATTTCACAACCCTGAGATCATGATCTGAGTTGAAATCAAGAGTCTGATGCTTACCTGACTGAGCCAGCCAGCCTTCCTGTGATATTGTGATTCACAGTAAGAAATATATATGTGGTCTTCATTCCTATTTCTGGCTCCTTAAAAGCCTTGGAATTCCCTAGGGGTTGAGAGCCATAAAGGGGTCTTTTTTAATGTTAATGAAGCAACTTTTGGAACACATCTAGGATGGCAGCTCATCAAGAGAGGAATGAACTTTCAAACTTTCAGTCCCACCCCCTGACCTCCAGGGAGGAAGAGGCGCTACAGTTTTAGCTCAATCACTACTGGCCATTTAGTCAAGCATACCTATATAATGAAACCTCTATAAAAACCCCAAAGGATTGAAGAGCTTCTGGGATGGTGAATGTGTGGCGATTTGGGAAGACTGGTGCTCAGAAAGGGTATGGAAGCTTTGTGCCCTTTCCCTATACCTCACCCTATGTATTTCCTCATCTGGCTGTTGATTTTTAAGTATTCTTTAATACCCTTTGTAAATCAGTAATCTAGTGAGTAAATAGGTTTCCTAAGTTCTATAAGGTGGTCTAGAAAATTAATTGAACCCAAGAAGGGCATCATGGGAACCACCAATCTGTAAGTGGTTGCTGGTCAGAAGCACAGGGAACAAACAGGCCTTCCAACTGGCATCTGAAGTTGGGTGTGTGTGTGTTGCAGGGGTGAGGGGTGGGGGAAACAGTCTCATAAGACTCAATCCTGGGTCTGTGGAATCTGATGCTATTCCCAAGTAGACAGTGTCAAAAGTGAGTTGAATTGTAGGACATTCAGCTAGTGTCCAGAGCTTTGCTTGTTGTTTGGGAGAAACCCCAAGCCCACCAAAGCAGAATCTTGCATCACAACCACTTCCACTACTCTTACGTTATTCCTTGTATTTGAGAACAAAATCAGAATAATTATATCAAACAATTGGCTGAACACTTGCACAGCTCCCCTAATTTGTAGTAGAAAGGAATAAGGGACAAGTCTTGAAAATCCCTCTCATTCCTACACTTCCATTTCAGCCAAGGCACTAAACCAGAAGTCATGCTATGTATACTTGGTGAAATGGCAGAGATTATGAACACCCGCAAATACTCAAAGAAGATACAATTTCCTGTCCTATTATATCTGCCTTTGTTCATGTTTATGTTCTCCCCCTTTTTGGGTGGGGGGAGGTGGAGTATGATAGATTATTCTATGTCGAGACCGCTTTTAGGCAACCAACTTGAGCAATGGAAACCCGAGTCGGGTAGAAGAGCACACAGTGACCCCCAACCCTCTGGCTGAATACGAACAGGACTATTAGGCAACTCACCTCAAAATATCCAAAAGTCCTAGCTGACCCGTGGGTTATACCTGGATACAGGTACCAAAAAGGGCTAATTTCATTCATTCCTATACATCCTCAGCTTCTCCCTTAACAACAGCTCCCTTCCGCTGTCTGTGGCAATCAGTCCCTCCCCTCCTGTCCTGCATGCTGCTCCCTTGCAAAGTATTCAATAAACTTCTACCTCATTTGTTCAGCCTTGGGTGAAATCTTTCATGGCTTGCTCCTCCACCCTCTACCTGATTGGGTCCCCCCACATTGGGTGCCCACCCCTCCTCTGAGCAGAAGAATGCCACATTCTACATTATCTTAAATTTAACCAAGTGGCAGGCTCAATTCCATTTGTTTTGCCAGATGTGGCATCTTTATTGGAACAGATCCACACAGCCCCTGGCAATTATTATGCAGCTATTAATCTAGTGAATGCATTCTTTTCAAACCCCATTAGTAAAAAGGATCAAAATCAATTTGCTTTTATGTGGGATGGACAGTAGCGCTTTATCAATTTCTTATCCTTAGGCTTTGGCAATGCTTCTTCAGGTCATTGTTAACCTTGATCATCTTGACATGAAAATCATCATGCTGATACTATATACTCTGTCACCCAGATACAGCTACACAGAATATTGGAACGGCCTATGAAAGGCCAAGCTAAACTGTCACTTTAGGGATGGAATCATGCAGAACTGAGGCACCCACTGTCCACCAGGATCTAGTATATGCTTTGACCAAATGGCCAATACACGTTATAATACTCCTAATATCTGGAATAGCCACGTCTGGAAACACAGAGGTAAACGCAGGATTGGCCACTTTCATTTATTGCCAGTCACCGACTTGTCAATTTTGTGCTTTGTCTCCCTGCATTATTAGGCCTCATCTTACTAGAGGTTTTAATTCTTGAATTTGGAGTAAGGCGTCACATTACAAGGAACACAGAATAATTCCAAAAACTGAACTAATTAACTATTACCTAGACACTTTTGACTTCTTACCCTGGTAGGTCATAAGGATCCACCAGAGGAAGAAGTTATCATGCTGATAACTGACAGCTGAGAAGGGAAGATTCACACTAATCATCATGAGAGGCTAAGGAGACTGAAACACAATGGGGTTAAGGAGGAGGATGCCTAAAACCTATGGAGTTTACTGTGTGAAGACTTGGTTTTCAATCCCATTAATAACTACAAATGGGCAACTGCAGAAAATGGGATCTAAGAAAGATAAGACAGCTAAGGGTCTGGTTTTCTCCCCCAGGCAAATAATCCAGACCAACTGGAGTGCAGAACAAGAGAAAAAAGGAGCTAGAATGGATGACTGAAGAAGAAAATGATGGAGTTCCAATTATGGACTTGGGATTGGCTATAGCCGTGGGAACTGAAGCTCATTGATAGACACTGAGACAAATGGATTTGTATTTTGCCTCTCAGGAAGGCAGTGAAAATATGTGTTTTTTTCACCAAAAGAGATCCATAGTGTAGAGTGGGTGCTGGGTATTAGAAGGCATGAAGGTTGATTCCTGTTGCAGTGCAGACTATATAAGCAACTTTTACGAACCACCACAGATCCTCTTGGAACTGGAACACTTGACAAACTCTGTCATCCTAGCTGTCATGGAGAATGACCTCCTGTGCATAACCATCAGTACCGTGTCTCTTGCCCATGGTACACACACTTATGTTGCAATCTTAGGTTTTCTCTTTGACACAGTCCTAAGATACCATTGGACTTACATTGTGCTCATGCATTTACAACCAGAACTGCAGGGAAGTTATCTCAGAGAGAAAAACATTTGATCAGTGCAACACTGGAGTCACAAGATAAATTATTTCTCTTTTCCTTCACATGGAAATAATTTCCAGAAATTAACATGACTTCCCAGATAAAGTTTCTGAGATGTTTAGTTGTAAGTTATACAGATTAAAAAGTGGCAGCCAGCTCAATATGTACTTCCAAAACTGTTTCCCTTCTTTCTCAGTTTTACTACCTCTTTCAATCAGTCAAAACTGCATTCTTGGGTTCCATACCTCTTTACAAAGTATTAACTTACATAAGATTTTCCTCAGACTATATTTTCAAGGGCACCCATTCTAAGACAAACATGCATCAGTGCACCAGTTCTCTTTCTGAGTACACATTTTTCAGATTTTGTAGTTCCTTCCTCTGTGCCTCCACTTCCCCCTTTTAATCAATTCAGAGTGCCTTGAACTCTTATCTCATTTGTCATAATTCTGTCTATTCTTGGAGGCCTTAAATGATTCCTTTTGTGATCTCTTACATTATTCTTTCGAAATACTTTTCAGAACATATTTTAAAAATTTTATAAATTGCCTTGATATCCTATTTTTCTATCTATATTTTGAGTTTATCAAACCTTAGGATTATATCTATTTCTCCTTTCTGGTATTCATCACACCTATTAACAGTCTCATAAAAGTATAGTTTGAATGTTTATTTTGATTCTAATTTGTTATCTTCTATGTAGTCCCCCCTCCAACACTTTCTACCCCATTCCAGTATGGTAGCAAATCCTCTGATCCTCTTGTATCTCACAGAATATTAATTAATGTTTAAAAAGTTTTAAAGCTTTCCTTTCCTGTCCTTTTCCCATTTAATTCTCATTTTGTGGGACATTATCCACAAAATAAGAGAGTTTTTTTTTTTTTTTTTTTTTTTTCCTTAGAACATCTTTTAAAATAGGAAGAAAGATGCTAGATTTCTATTTTACCCCCCCTTTTTTTTTTTTTTTGAAAGATTATTGAGATCAGATAGGCTTGTGATATCATTGACTTCAGGCTCTATTTTATATTCACCTGCTAAGGAGGTAGCAAGGCCTCAGAGGGGATGGTGCAGAATACACCCAGTTAGATTGGACATTAAGCTTCAGGGGTAATAGGATCAGTCTAAAATTTTGTGCGTAATTGTCCCACTGAAGCAGTACTTTCCAAATTATTGCATAGGCCCCAGGGAGGACAAAGGAGTTCTAATAGTAACACTGTGTTTTCCAGCAAGCATGCAAGATTATAGTTCAAAGTGAAGTTTATTAGATTAAATAAAAAATTAGAATTTGACATTTATTTTGTCCCCCAGCTTACAGAGTAAGAGTCATGCCCATAAGACTCAAAAGAGGCAATGAATTGATTGGTCATACATCCCAGATATCTTCTTAAACAGTCATTCTCCCTTTGTCTCCTCCCCACGGGCCATTCTTTTTACCAGCTTCAACAAGTTATTTGTTTGCTATAAGACTCTGAATAATGTGGAATCTTTTCAGACTGCCTTTTTAAAGCACAGAGTACCTTTTTCTCCCTTAAAATGTGCATTCACTTTTACCCTTTCATTTTCTATTATCTTTTTATCTAGATAGGTCATATAAGTCCATTACTATAGTCTGAAATCAAACCTTGATTCATAAGACCACTTTCCATCCTTCATATCCCCTGTTACTAGCACTTTAAAAATCAATTAAGTGTCATAATGTGTTTTTCCCCATATTTATAATTTCTCTTTATCAGCTATTTAATTCTACAAATCTCTTATTTTCACACAACTTCTTACAGCACACGAAGCCATATGGCTAATGTAGACACAGGGAGTACTTTCTATCCACCAGCATTTGCACTATTTCTTCCAAAAAACACATCAAACTATCTTTAGTTATTTAGTTATTTTAATAAATTATTTGGAAGTAGGCAGATTTTTTTAAAGGCAGAATATATAATTATCTCTGGAATTTATACAAGTATTTAATGTTCAAAATTTGAAGTTGCAGGAAGCAAAAAAGGAAAGAGACTTTTCCTGAGATTGAAAATTTAAATTCTATAAAATTTTAAGTTTTTAGTATGTATATAGGAACAATATAATGCCAAAGTCCTGACACTTGTATTTCTCAGCAATTCTAATTCTTTTTAAAATTATAAAGTATTATTTTGAGATCTCTTATGGGTTTGGTTAATCTGACTCTATTCATGTTGAATATATTTTCAAGTTGTTGTGAACTCAGGCTGTAAGAATAAAGGCAAGTGTCTGGAGCTGTACTATTTTTTAGATGTCATCACTGGGAAAAATTAAAACTAGCATCATATAAACAACTTGTATTAGTTATCTATTTCTGCATAATACATTACCTTAAAACTTAGAGATATAAAGCAATGAGCATTTGTTATATCGTAGTTTCTGTGTATCAGGGATTTGGACAAAGCTTAGCAAAGAGTCTCTGGCTCAAATTCTCATGTACTTGTGCTCAAACTGACAACCAGGGACATAGCCTCAACTGAGGGCAGGTCTGGAAGAGGATCTAACTCCAGGGCTCAGTCACATGACTATTCACAGTATTTATTCCTTGTGAGCTGTTAGACTGAGGGCCCCTTTCCTCATTGGCTCTAAGACAGAGGCTTCCTCTGGTCCTTGCCCTATGGGCCTATCAATAAGGCAAAATAGGGCAGCTGGCTTTCCTTAGAGAAAGTGTGTGTATAAGAGAGACAGTGGTAACTAAGAAGTACTGTATAGTCTTTGTGTAACTTAATATTAGTAGGAATATCCAAAATTTTGCTATCTTCCATTCATTAGAAGTATTAATAAATCTAACACATAGTCAAAGGGAAAGGATTACCCAGAGCTGGATAAATATGATGAGGCAAGATCATTGGAGGCCATCTTAGAGATGCCTACCATACAACTGTTAAAATTGTCTTTTGCTCAACTGTTGTAGATACAATGCAAAAGCACAAATAATAATATCTTAAAGCAGGAAAGGTACATAGATTATTTTATGATAATGTTACTATTTAATATAAAAAAAAATTTTTTTTCCTCAAATACAGATTCTTGACATCTTTTGGGAGTTTGGGGGTTGGGGGAATACTAGTGATGGAAATTAAGTGTTGGAAATATAGAAATTTATAAAAAATTCTGAAATAAAATGTGTGAGTTATGAAAAGTAAGTCATAATTCTATTTTACTCAACCATTTTTACTGAGGTTAAATTAATACTTACTACTGCCATATTGCTTGTGATGTACAGACTGTAGAGAAAGAATACTTTTACTTCTGTCATTCTTTTTACCTTTGGAAAAATGTTTATCCTCTGCTAATTAATCAGTGAAATATAGCTCCTTGAAGACTATACAGGATTTTGGGAACATTCTTAGTTTTAAAATATTGCATCACAAATTTCACACAAGAGGTTTTGCCAAATTTTGTTGAGTGAGTTACTGTAGGAATGCTCGATTATTAGTATGGCCTTCCAATATTTCAATATATCACAATACAACTTTTCACATAAAACAATTGTTACAAACTTGTTTCTTCATATGATCAGACGCAGTCATATTCAGCTTTTGAAAAAAATTTTTTTCCTCATCTTCTTGTAGTCACACAGTTATTTATTCTGTGGAAAACTTGGGACTGGAGCCTGATTGTGCATGATAATTTGAACATAAAATTGGCTAAATAAATGTATTTTTTTCTGAACCATGACACAGCTGCCAACTATTTTAAATGAATGTTTATAAATTTAGAATCTTACAAACATATTTTTAAATTATTATTACACTCATTGTATTATAAGAGCATAACTGGCATGTAGGCAAGAATACTGCAGCCAAATCATCTCTGGACTGAAGTGTTTGGTGCCTGTCTAATGCTAATGGGCATTTGTTCTATGCCCAGGATCTCCAAGTTCTGTAATTTTCTGTGCAAATGAGCCATGGTGAATTACACAGCTTCAGTGCTTTGGTAGCCCCTTATTTGTCTGCAGTCATAGAGGCATAAGAAGAGCCTTAAAATATGCTTGGGAAAAATATGCTAGGATATCTTCACTGAGGGCCAAAAAATATGTGTTCTTGCATTTACTTATCAGTGTTGATAGAATGGAATTTTAATGAACATTTACAATATTGGAGCTATTGGAGATTTGATTCTAATGTTTTTGCCATAAGGAGTTTATTTTATTTATTTAAATACTATACAACTTATTTAGGACTAATAAATTTATAAGAGAAGATAATAGGATATTTAATATGCAATAATAAACTATAATATGTTTGGTGACAGGAAACATTTTCCAATAATCTTCATATTGTCTAATCAAGGAGATAATCATTTTTATCACATGCTGCCATCATTTGTTTTATGGAGAAAGAAGTATTGAGGATCCAGGTGTTGTCCTCAGGTTAACTTAAAGTTATGATGTAAACACTAATTTGTTTTTCACACTCATTGTCCAATCATTCATCGTTTCTCGCCACAATCTACCTTCAAGCCCATTTATGTTCAGGACTTCACATGTCACTTGAGTTTCAAAGTGTCAACTTTCAGTGAACTCAATATATTTCATGAAAGAAGTGAGAAACATGACCCATTTTTCTAAAATTTCAAAACAGCAGAAATATAAAACCAATTCAAGTACAAACAAATTGCTGCTAATATTCTATGAAATAAAAACTTTGCAGTAATAACTACAACTGTCGTGCATGTCATATGCACTGTTTTATTCACCATTCCTAGTACTATTCATGGCTGCAAGAAGCCACTGGGTATAGATTTTGAAATTTACAGTGTTGGGCGTATACACCTCACTGAATGTACTGCACAGGTCATTTGAAGAAGCTAAGGCTACTATTGTGAAGCTAAACAAGTGAGACCAGACTTAAGAGTGCTCTGGTAGTCTGTTTTCAACATCCCTTGAGGATGTGATGGCTGCCTATCTTCCTCACTACAAATGATAGAAAACTTTCAGATAACCATGCGAAATAATTCTCTGGTCGCCTGTCAGGCTAAAAGGTCAAAACATCTCAGTGTTTACTTTTTAATGTGTGTTACCTACCAGAATATTTGCATTTCAAGATGATATTAAGTGATATTGAGGAGATATCTCTATAGGGGCGCCTGGATGGTTGAGTCAGTTAAGTGTCTGCCTTCAGCTCAGGTTATGATTCCAGGGTCTTGTGATCAAGCCCCTCTTCAGCCTCCCTGCTCAGTGGGGAACCTTCTTCTCCTGCTCCCTCCCCCTCTCCTGCTCCCCCTACTTGTTTGCTCTCCCTCTCAAATTAATAAATAAAATCTTTTAAAAAAATGAAAAAAAGAAAAGAAAAGATCTTTACAAAAAAGAACTCTGTCTTCTAATGGTAGACATTCAAAACGATGATACATGGCTTGGGAGAGGTACCACTCAAATTTATATTACAAACCACTACTATAATAATGACCACTACTATATTCCTTATTTCTAAAATGCCTATTCTACGTGCACATAAGGAGAATGAAGTAATTTAACAAAACAGGTAAGGCTTTGAAGTTGTTTTTATTTTTATATTTAATTTTTTTAAATTTTATTATTATTTTTGGAGAGGGAAAGAGAGGAGGGTGGGGAAGGGCAGAGGGAAAGGGAAGGACAGAATCACAAGCAGGTTCCATGCCCAGCATGGAGCCCGACGCAGGGCTCAGTCTCACAAATCTGAGATCATGACCTGCGCTGAAATCAAGAGTCAGATGCTTAACTGGCTGAGCCACCCAAACACTCCTGAAGTAACTTTAAAAACATTTCTAAACACTAATCTGTACTCTGATAATTCAAAATCCCATTTTTGCATTATAATTCAGCTTCATCCATTATTAGTAAGAACCTAGTTTCTGGGTTTGGATTTTGCCCTGGGGTTTGCTATTCTCAAAGCTTGGGCAGGCTGCCTTTGGTTCCTTCCATTGCTGTCAACTAGACTCCACTTCTGTTTCTTTTCCCCCAGAGAGAAACGTAAACTTCCTTGCTAAGACTCCTGTTCTATCTTAGCTTTCCCAAGAGTAAGAGTCTACTCCTGGTTTATACTTTTGTTTTTTTAAATGATTTTATTTATTTATTTGAGAGTGAGAGAGAGAGAGAGAGAGAGAGAAAATAGACTCCCTGATGAGCAGAGAGCCCAATGCAGAACTTGATCCCATGATCCGAGAT
Organism: Martes martes; assembly: GCF_963455335.1. Lineage (NCBI taxonomy): Eukaryota > Metazoa > Chordata > Mammalia > Carnivora > Mustelidae > Martes > Martes martes. Next base: position 26,709,099 of record NC_137890.1, on the reverse strand, counting down.
CATGACCAGAGCCAAAGGCAGATGCTTAACCCACTGAGCCACCCAGGCATCCCTGGCTTACACTTTTGAATGATATTTCAGTGATATCCATTTGTCTACCAGCTATCCCTTAAGATTCCTCTTGAAATGTTATAGTTGGGGAGACAAGTGATAAAGGATTACTATATTTTACTCCTAGGGAAGTTCATCCTAGTCTTCTCCCCAAAATATCATTAGAAAGAGATGGCAGTTACCCATGCAGAAGCTGTGGACACCCAAGTCAGTCCTCTCTGGATCACACAAGGATGCTCATGAGCTATATATTATCTTACAAACTTTCTCCTTAACACATATGGTCATCAACAAGTACTTTCTGGCTTTGGATCTGCATGTTAGAATCTATTTGAGGCCATGTGCTATGCATGTCTTTTTTTTTTTGAAACAAGACAATCCACCTAGCGCCTTAGCATCTGATATTTTACTAGATCATGCCAAAATTCTGCATAGTAAGATACATATATATTTATTTTTAGATATTTTAAATTTTTAAATATTTATAATTTTTAAATTTTCAGTTAGCAGAGAAGTATGTGATAAATAACTGATGTCCCTCCAAAAAGATGGGAAGTGGTAGAGTAGCGAAAAGGCAGGCTTTTTGAAGTCAGACAGAATTTGTAAAATACAGCTCACTTTGGGCCAGTTATTTAAATCACCTGAGTTTTATAAATCAGCATAATTATTCCTTACTTATAGAGTTATTAAAGAAGCTGATGCATGTAAAAAATAAGTAGAGTCATCTCTTTAGAGATGAACATGTTTATCCATTTTTACTTTCACTTTCCCTAGATTATTTCCACGGTAATTTCATTGGTTAGGCTGATTGACCATGCGTAGGTAGGGTGCACTGTTTTAATCATTAGTAAACACATTTCAGAAGACAGCATTCAGAAGGGATGATCATCTAGCCAAATACTTTACACTTAAGCTCTTATTTTCCTGGAGAAGATTTCGCTTCCTCCCCCTCCCTCTCTCTACCACTGGATTAAATAGAAAACCACCAAAATTGTTTTCATTTTTGGTTTCCTCTTTCACGTCTTAAAAAATAACTCCTATTCTACTCCACATCAAACGCTGACATTTGGGATGCTGAAACCATTACCTGTCACTCTTTTCCTTCTTCCCACACATTCTGAAACAGTCCAGATCCATTTACTTGTAAGTAACAGATGCTTCCTATATCCTCCCCCTGAGTCTCTTCCCTACTGCCTTTTATATGATCTCTTCTTCTCTGAGGAAGAAAGCAGAACTTCACACAGACCATGGAAAATCTCTGCACATCTGCTCCTGCCTGCTTTCTTACTTGGTAAATAATCTTTTAGAAGATCTATACTATAGCTTGCAAAAATTCTGGTAGATAGGCCTCATTTTAGTTATTGACAGTTTCACATATGTAAGAAAAAGGAATTTAAAAATATAAATGTAGATTTCCAGAAGACCTATTTCTCAAATATGAAAAGTATCTCCTATTGACCTAAAAATATCTGTCCCTGCTTAGGTGACACTTCACTAAATCCTACAGGTAAGAAACTTATTCTCATAATTTTACTTCAGAAACATGTTTCCCGCAATTAAAATATCCTAGATCACTTGTGTTTAATTCTTCAGAGAGTTTGGGTTAACATTCTTTTATTATAAACAAAACACAAACACAAAAACTTAGCCATTAGGTTTAATGGAAGATCAACCCTGTTCCATTTCTTTTCACATCTGATTTCTGGCACTTTAATTGTCTTTATAAAAATTAAAGGAATAACAAATATTCATCATTATTACTGATTTGTATTGATTTACATATACATAGATGTAACATTTTAAAGCACTTCTTGAATTAACTATCTTAATTTAAAATAGTAAGGCAAGAAAGAATGTCTGATAGTCCTGAACACTTATTTGGAAAGTGCCCTCAGTATCATTATAAATGCTCTATATACTTCTTTAGTATTTTCTAAGCATGAAGTGCATTTAATGTTTCCTATTCTGTAAAGTCAACTAGAAAACACTTAAAAAGGATAATCTACTGTGCAGTGAAATGAATGATATGGGAGACATATACAAAGTTTGACATGGAGATCTTACATCTCACTTTAGCAGTTAACAGTATTTGTGAATATGGGGCGCCTGGGTGGCTCAGCGGGTTAAAGCCTCTGCCTTCAGCTCAGGTCATGATTCCAGGGTCTTGGGATCGAGCCCCATGTCGGGCTCTCTGCTCAGCAGGGAGCCTGCTTCCTCCTCTCTCTCTCTCTGCCTGCTTCTCTGCCTACTTGTGATTTCTGACTGTCAAATAAATAAATAAAATCTTAAAAAAAAAAAACAAAAAACAAAAAAAAACAGTATTTGTGAATTTACTGTGGGCAAAATTCATCCCAACTCAAGCGTCCCTTTGTTGGTAATAAAGTTTTTGTGTTACATGGCTACTATATATGTCAAACTTGTAAATCTGATGTACCAGCATGGAAATGTCTTTGCATTTACTGAATCTGGGGGAATAAGGTTGTGATTCACAAAGTATCACTTCATCAAAAGGACATTTGCTTTCCATCAAAGGCAAGACTACTGTAGTACTACCTGTTAGGAAAGAATTCAGATATTCTACAGAAAACAGTTGGCTTTTTCATATTCTTTCTGACCTCTTTTAAATTATTAAATAAGACACTTTTGACTTACACAGAATTATAATTAAGGGTTCAGACATAAACTCTGACATGCTTTTTGGAGGTAGGTTTTTCAGCACACTTTCTATAATTCATGATACTTTTTTTTTGAGAGACAGAGAGTGAGTGCAAGCATTGGCGGGTGGGCAGGGTGGAGAGGCAGAGGGACAGGGAGAGAATCTCAGGCAGACTCCCCACTGAGCATAGAGACCAATGTGGGGCTCAATCTCACAACCTTGAGATCATGACCTGAGTCAAAACCAAGAGTCAGGCACTCAACCAACTGAGCCACCCAGGCATCTCAATCCATAATAGTTTTTAAGAGGGTCATATTCTAATTGAATATGCTGATAAATACAATACACATTTATTGAGTAAATTTAATTAAAATGCAAATACAAATAATTATTTCCTTGTAGCCTAAAATAAAACCGGTACATGTAGTATCTCCATTATATTACCAGCAAATTTCTAGTTTCCTACTAGCAGTAAGTCATTGCAGACTATTAAGAAAATAAATGTCTTAGTCCTCATTAGTTGTTCAAGAAAACATTCTGGAAGGATGGATGGATGAATGAGTCATTGCATGAATGGATCACTGGATGGATGGACTAGTCAACAGAAAGATGAGTGGGTGGCACCTGGGTGACTCAGTCAGTTAAGTGTCTGAGTCTTGATCTGAGCTCAGATCTTGAAATCTGGGTCATGGGTTCAAGCCCCATGTTGGACTCCATGCTGGCCATGGAGCCTACTTAGAAAAGAAAAGAAAAGAAAAGAAAAGAAAAGAAAAGAAAAGAAAAGAAAAGAAAAGAAAAGAAAAGACAGAAAAATGAGTGGCACAATAACTTATCAGGTTTTAGTAAAAACCTAATGAAAGAAATACTCAAAGTTTGCTTTTTTTAAGTCTAGGAATCCAGAAGACAAGTTTTCCTAAAAATGTGTGAATTTATGCTTTCTACTGTTAGTGTAAAGTTAGTCAAGAATATTTGCTATCCCACAAAATTTTCACTTGTATAGTTAATGGCTCTGTCACAAACAAAAACACTTGGGCAAGAAACAGGTTCTGATGACAAATCTCAATCTATCTAGCCTTTCTGTTTGCTCATCCTAAAATTGGTTTGACTAAATTTGAATTCTCTCAAAATTAGTTTTGAGACAAGGATTCCCATACAAGGGGTTTCTTTGGAATGTGATCCCAGAAAATGTCAGGAAAAAGGATAAGGAAAGGGAACATTTAATGTTGCCTAAAGGGCAGTGTTCTACCAAGTTCTCTCTCTGGACAACTGGAGTTTGATCTTTCTGTGAATATTGCTACCAGTATCAAGAACACAGTTTTCAGAAATAGACCACCAAAGAGCGGAGCAGCTTACAATACAAATCAACCCAACAACCCTGGCATATGTCTATTGAGAGCTCTTTCTAGGAGGGAACACTCCCTCCCTAGCATGTTAGGTTTTCCACCTTTGGGGACCAGACACAGTGGCCAGAGAAAACCTTCACGCAGTTGAGAGTTCTCTGAGTTACAATCTGTACTGGAATGCACAGAAATACTATATGCTGTGGGGATCTTAGCAAGGCATCTGAAAGTAAAATAGTGACCAGGAACAGATATGGTTTCTGCCTTCACTGGACTTACCGTCTAGTGGGCAAGACGAACAAAACCAGAATTTCCTAAGTACTATTTTATAACTGTGCTAAGTGCTAGGAAGAAGTACATGGCATTATGAGAACATATGTGTTTTTAATAACTGAAAATTTGTGCTAGTGTTGATTAACCATCACATAAATAAAATGTTACACAAAACAGTACAAAGTTGTGAAGTATCAAGACCATCCATTGACTTCTCAAGTTTTTTCCTCCATAGCAAATAATTTTATTATCTTGTTTCTTGATTCTGTTAGGAAGTAATGCTTTCCTTATTCTAATCAAGACATATTTATCTACACATTTATGGCTGGTTGTGAAGCCTTACACATGGAAGTGACACGAGAAGCCCTGTCAGAAAGTAAAAGGCTAGACATAGTTTTCATTTACCAGAATTTGAATTAATTCCCTAAGCCATATACCCATCCATTAGGAAAAAGTGGAAGACTTATTGACTGAAGATGTTTCCGACAAACTTCTGACCAACCATTTGGTTATTTCCAAGCTATGATAAGCCAGGTACAACTCCTAGTGTTAGAAATGATTCTAGCCTTAAAAATACAAGAAAACAAAAACAAAACAAAACAAAAATACACCAGAGAAAGAGAGAGATAAATCAGGAGTTGCATTCTTTGGTATAGATATGTACCACAAAATTAGGCCAGGCAAACCACTAAACAACAAAAAGCAACAACAACAACCTCTGTGATGGTGAATCTGTGTTCAGAGTTGCTAGAATATAATATTGAAAGTGTCCATTTTTCAACTAGCAACTACATAATATGCAAAGAAATAAGAAGGCATAACTCATGAGAAAGCAGTCAATAGGCACTTCCTCTGCATGGACTATAAGGTTGATCTTAGCAGAAAAAGCCTTCAATGTAGCTACTGTATATGTGTTCAAATATCTAAAGAAAACCATATTTAAGAATTAGCCAGAAAGTAGATCAATAAAAATTAATCAAGAAAAAAAGACACAAGAATTTTTTTTTAAAGAGTGTTAGTGGAAAAAGGGGGACATTTTATAATTACCCTCTATATGTCAACAAATCAAGAAGATAAAACAAATATTAATCTATCACATCTAACAACAGATCCACAAAATAAATGAAGCAAAAATAAAATTTAAGCAAGAAACAGACAACATTCATAGCTGGCAATTTGCATACATCTTACTCAGTTTATACAGCTGAAAAGATTACTAGTTAGCAAGGATATGGTAGACTCAAACTCCATCAATCTGACCTAACTGAAGTCACAGCAACCCTCTACCTAACAGTAATACAATACATAGGATTTTCAGTGGGCATCTACATTCTCCAAGATAGACCTGTGTATTCAAACACTCTGTAATATGTTTAAAAGAACTGAAATCATTTAAGATGTTTTAAAAATGAGAAGAATTTAGAAATTAAGAACAAATAAATACGGGAAATCCGTTAATGTGGGGAATAAACAACACATGTTGACCAAATAAGAAATCACAAGAGAAGTCAGAAAATATTTTGAGCTAAATAAAAGAAAAAGAGACATATCCAAATTTATGGAATGTAATATAAACTATAATATATAACAGAATATAAACCATATTCACAAACTTTTAGCTAGTCTGATCAAAAAATAAAAGAGAAGACACAAATTACAAAAAGGAAGCCTGAAAGAGGCTTCACTATTCACAGTATCACTCTTGACAGTACAGAAAGTAAAAGGATTATGGTGAATTCCCTTGAATAGCTTTATGGCAACAAACTATACAAATTATATTAAATGGAAAAAAAACCAAATTATATAAAATGGGAAAATGCTTATAAGACAAAATTTACCAAAGCTTCAAGAGTAAATATAAAATATTAATAGACCTATTACCAATAAGGAAATATAATTAATAAAAAAGAAACTCCTTACAAGGGAAAGAAAGCCCAGACTCAGATGGCCCTACTAATTAATACCACCAACCATTTAAAGGAAACAAAACAATTTTTCACAAATTACTAGAACAGAGATGAGCAAACACTTCCGAACTCCCTCTGTGAAGCCAGTATTACCCTAGTAACATGTATATATATAAATTTATACACATAAACATATATAAACACATATATACATATATATAATCTCTACCAAACATTAACAATATAAATACAATAAATTATTTTTTAAAAGTCAACATCCACGACCAATTGGGATTTACTCCAGCAATAAAATGGTTATGTAACATTTGAAAATCAGCCAGTATCAGGTCCTGTACTAGAGTGAGCTGAGTGCAGAGCATGCTGATTTTAAAGAAGTACCCAATCCTGCATGACCCTGGAGCACTCTCAAAGTTTGAGCCCAAGTGCTTCATCTAATTCACCCTAGCCCAGGCTCTAATCATTATTTTATACTTTATTAATAGAATAAAAGACAAAGCCAAATAATAATCCTGATAGATGTGAGAGAAGGACCAGAGAAAATCCAACACCACATGAAAAAAAAAAAAAAATTGTCAGCAGTCTAAGAATAGAAGGAAACTTCCTCAACAATCCAACCTGAAAAAGGGCATCTATAAAAAGCCACAGCTAAAACCATACAGAAACATTCTGCCAGAATTGTAATTCAGTTTAGCAAGGCTACAGATCACAAGATCAATATATAAAAAGAATCATATTTTTTAATACTGTCAACAATCAAATTAAAATTCAAAATATCATATACCAGAGCATTGCAAATATTAAATGTCTGATGTGAATCTGAAAGATAACCAAGAATCTGTACGCTAAAGCTACGAAACATTCTTGAGAGAGAATTTAAAAGATTAATATGGTTAAGATATCAATTTTCCTCAAAATTACCTAAGATTCAATGTATTAGAAACAAAAGTATAGTGTTTTTTCATTGCTGTTGTTAATAGGCTGATTAAAAAATTCATATGGAAATGCAAAAGAACTACAGTAGACAACATAATTTATAAAAGCACAAAGTCAGATGACCAGCAGTATTTGATTTCCATTTTAATCTCCTAGCTTGGAATATCAACTATATTTCTTTATACAATTTTTTTGGTGAGCGCCCTAGAATATTCAACATACATTTATAACTAACCAAAGTCCACTTTCAAATAATACTACGCCATATCATGAGTAATGCAGACACCTTATAATAGAGTATTCTCAATTCCTCCTTTCCATTCTTTAGAAGATTGCCATCATGAATTTCATTATGGGCCACAATCACCTAATATATTTGTACCATTACTTGAAAAGTTATCTATTACATTAAAAATAGGAAAAATAAAATATTTTATTTGCCCTCATTTACTCCTTCTGTGACACTCTTCCTTTTCTTATATGGATCTGTGTTTCTGACCTATGTACTTTTCCTTCTCCCTAAAAAAAATTTAAACATTTACTGCAGAAGAGGTCTGGTAGTGATGAATTCCTTTAGATTTTGGTTGCCTGCTTTATTTCCCCTTCACATTTTTTAAAAATTTAAGTTCAGTTAGCCAACACATAGTATATCATTAGTCTCAGATGTAGTGTTCAACAATTTATCAGTTGGATATAACACCCGGTGCTCATCACATCACATGCCCTCCTTAATGCCCATCACCCAGTTACCCCATCCTGCCACCCACCTCCCTTCCAGCAACCCTGTTTGTTTCCTATAGATAAGAGTCTCTCATGGTTTTCCTCCCTCTTTGATGACTTCCCACCCCTTTACTTTTACAGAATAACTTTGCTATAGAAAGAATTTTAAGTTGGTGGGTTTTTGATGTTTGGGGTTTTCTTGTTTTTAATTCCATATTTAAATATTTTACTTCACTCTCTCCTTGCTTGTATGGTTTCTGATAAAAAGTTTATTGCAATTCTTATCCATTTCCTCTACTAAGGAACGGTATTTTTTAAAATCTGGTTTCTTTCAAGATTTTCTTTGTAGTCACTGTTTTCTGTAGTTTGAATATAATGTATTGCCTATCTGTACATTTTTTGGATATTTATCCTGCTTAATGTTCCCTGAGCTTCTTGGATCTGAGGTTTGAATCTGCCATTTATTTTGGAATATTCTCTGACATTATTATTAAAATATTTCTTCTGCATATTTTTAACTTTCTCCTTCTTCTTCTGATATGCCAATTATGTATGCTACACCTTAGAAATTATCCCACAGTTCTTGAATAGACTTTTCTGCTTTACAGTCTTTTATTCTCTTTGCATTTCAGATGGGGTGGTTCTATGGACATATTTTAAAGTTCACTGATTCTTTTCATGGCCATTTCAAGTCTACTGAGGAACCCATCAAAGACCTTTTCTTATTTGTGTGAAAGCGTTTTTGGCTTCTTGTGTTTCATTTTAGCTCGTTTTTTGGTTTCCATCTCCGCTTACAGTACCCATCTGCCTTGCTTGCTGTCTACTTTTTTTTAATTACTATTCTAGCATATTAAGTCATAGTACTTTTAATGTCCCTGTCTGGCAATTCCAAGATCTGCAGTATAGCTGCGTCTGGTTTGATGCTTGTTTTGTCTACTAAAACTGTATTTTTTCTTGCCTGTTAAACATGCCTTATAAATTATTGTTGAAAACTGGACATATGAATTGACAAAGAGCAAAATAAATACAATTTCAGTGGGAGATTCATGTTAATCTGGCAAGGAGTTGGGCTTTGTTTAATATTTGACGTAGTGAGAACTGCGAAAGCTTCAGATTTCTGTACTGTCCTTCTTTTTGTCTCCCCCGTGGTCTTTTGGTTTTTCTAAAAACACCTCCCTAAATGTACTCTGTACCTTGCAGCTCTTTTAGCTATAATTCAATGTTATTCTGCTGGAGCCCTGTTGTTGTGATAGTAAACAGTAGGTAATGGGTAGCAATCTGTAATCTTACTATTAAATCTCAGTGTTTTAGTAGAACTTTGTTCCTGGCTTGACCTTCACAAGTGTTTCCAAGCCTTCCACCTCCCTTCCCCTTATTTGAAACAGTTTGGCTAAGTAGGCCTGCCACTGTAAAATTGTTCTCCCTCCAGGTGGGATAAGGCTCTGATAAAATCTTCCCCCCCTCCCACCCCCGCAGAGTAGGCCTTTGTTTTGTGGAATTATCTATGTGCATTTTAAAATGGTTACATTTCTCCTGCCCAGCCAGGAATAGGGATTTGTCTTGTTTCTTCACTATTAAAATTTAGTGGGATCCTAAGGGTGAAATCTACAAAATTGTGAAGGCCCATCTACTACTGCAGCTTTCACCGGTTTGCCCAGCTCATGCTAATCCACCCTCAGCCTCCGGCAAGTCACCAAAGTGACTATGTAAGTTGTCCTACCAGTTTATGGTTTCTGTACCTTCTACTCTAGGTAAGCCTATCTCTGATCTGATTCTCTACACCTGCAGTCTCTCTAGAATTTGGAGTGTTCATGTGCCATGGGAATCACAAATCTCCAATGAGTCTAAGAAAGTCACCGAATTTCAATTTAACTTCTTTTCTTGGTGTAAATACAAGTAATATCCAAGTTCTTTTCATACTGTAGCTGAAACCTGAAGTCACAGATGGATTTTTCTTCTTCAAAATTAAATCAGTGTTTTATTTTTCAACTTCTTAAAAAATTTTAATATGGAATGCTTCACAAATTTGTATGTCATCCTTACGCAAGAAGCCATGTTTATCTTCTCTGTGTTGTTCCAGTTGTAGTATATGGGCTGCTGTGGCAAGCACGTGCTCTTTATTTTATACAATTATGCTGTTGGGGTGAGCGGAGTTTAACAATTCACTTATAGTTGGCTTTGTCTGATGAACAGATGAGAGGTCAGAGGAGAAGAGTTTTCTGTGTTGCCAAAAGCAGAGAAAAGAAGGCAGGCAGGCTCATCAGATGAATGACTGGCTCAGCTGCTGATGAACTTATTTCTCTAAGGAGAAACACTGAGGATGCAATTGGAGATGCTCAGATTCGAAGTCAATAGTGTGCAAAAAAAGAGAAAAGGAGAGGGTGATTTTCCTAATTCTTTTTTTTTTTTTTTAAGATTTTATTTATTTATTTGGCCGACAGAGATCTCTAGTAGGCAGAGAGGCAGGGAAGCAGGCTCCCTGCCGAGCAGAGAGCCCGATGCAAGGCTCAATCCTAGGGCCCTGGGATCATGACCTGAGCCAAAGGCAGAGGCTTTAACCCACTGTTCCACCCAGGCACCCCTTTCTACTTCTTTTAGTCCTGTAGAGTCTTTCTAGCAGCCGAGAGAGATTTGGGATCAATGATTATACCTTCTGCATAGATTCCATTTTCACCATAAGCATCAGAATTTCTGATGGAAGCGAAGTGCATTTATGTAGCATCTGTACTGGAATTCATCAATAATACAGTCAGTAAAGGGGAGGAGAAAATGGCTACAGCAAAGTGGTGATTATTGCCAGATCTGGGGGGTTTTAGCACACATGTAACATTGACTGGAGATTAACATAAATAGATGACTCAGCATGGGGCTGATTTCCTGTAACAGCAAATGAGACAAGAGACAATAAAATTTGTGCTGTAACTACTACTCTAAAATACAGTCTGGCATGACTTGGGAAAATTTAAATTACGTATTTAAAATCTTTTTCAAGTGAATTCTAAATAGAATCCAGTTTTACTTTGATATGTAAATGTTAGAACATGAGTTAAAAGAGAATGAAGGACATTAAATTATTCTTAAATGAAGTACTTGCATATGATACTGTTCTTAATTTCTTTGTCTGAATTTTCCAATATATACTCGTAAGTTCAAAATAATGAAATTTTTAATAATGAAAATAGTTACACTTCTTTTTTTAAATAATCAAAATATGACTTCTCATGACATGTTGATTTTATATTTGAGAGTTAAATGACATTTTTATCCTACAGTTTCTAATTTTAAGAAAGGAAGCAAATTAAGAATGAATATAGATACATAATTGTGTTTGCCATTCTCATAGGACAATTAGGAAAATGCCAGGAATTTTTTTTTCCTGCTTGGTATTAATCACAAAGCTCTAATTAAATAATATCCTGAGAATTCTAATAACAGATGACTTTGTCCTTTAGAAGCTGCAGATGGGCAAATACTGGTATAAATTAGAGTTACAAAGTTAAGTAAAAGATATGAAGACACATTATTATCATAAAAATGAAGTGTCAAAACACATCTTAAACGTTATTTTTCATCTATTTTCTCATTCTTTCCATTCTATCTCATATATTTGCCCTTTGCCTTCATGAAATGTTTTATGAAATATGTAAGAATGTTTCAAATATTTTGCTATTAGATGATTAAGGGTAAAATCCAATTAATTTTGTTTCTTAAAGAAAATACTTAAATTTTTCACGGCTTAACTCTGAATTTTTATTGCAGAATTAAAAACCAAATTTATTAAATTTTCTGTTGCCAGTTTGAAGAAAATCAAGAGAAAAAATATTGCCTTATGTATATTGTATAGTCATTCTCAGAAGGAATATTGCCTCTATTGAGTAAGAACAATGACAGAGCCCTAATATCCTTCTGTTTCTTTACACAAGATTTACTGTTCACTAAACAGAGTAATTACCACAGCAATTGTTAAAACACAAATATACCCACCACACATTAATGAAGCACACAAAGGCAAAGGTATTGCTATTTATCTTTATTAAGCTTTTCAATTTAAAAATATTCAATTCTCATAATTTAGGGAAAATATGCAATTAGTGAACTTATGTTTACCTTTGACAATCTAATTAACAATGAAAGCATGTAGGGGGATAAAAGTCACTGAACTTTATGTTAGATACCTGCTTATACTTCAAATAAAATTAAAGCACTTATTGAGGTTTGGAAGGAGCTGCACTGAGTTTTAGATTTGAACTTTATTCCCAATTGTACAACCATTGTTAGGTCTTTGCACTCACTCCTTTTACTGCAAAATGACTAATAATGTAAAATTAGTCACTGATGGGAACTAACAATATGATAAGTGGCCTCTTTAAATTAGCTCTTAGAAAGAAACATTAATGGATTTCAATGCTTCATTGGATTTTTTTTTTTTTTTCAATTCTTTACATGGGTTGAAAGGTTTTGAAGACTTAAAATGTGTTCATTCTGAGGGGCAAAAACTGCATAACTGGATTCTTATAGTTGCAAAAGTTAAATGAATGTAATTTTTATGTCCCTTCTGTAAAACAATGACTCCCATCTGTTAATTCATAAAATTCTGTCATTTGTAGTTTTTCTCATTGTGCTTCAATCCAGAAATATCAAACTATTGCATCAGTACTCATAATTTCTTAAAAGGCCCAATTTAAAATATCCTTGAGGGATTAAGAGTAGACAATAATAATAATTCATTTACTATAGAGAGTTGCAATATACCATCTTTCTAAATTTGTACAATTAAAGGTAAACAAACCCTTAGAATTCCAGCTCTTAATATAAAGCACTGCATAGTCCACGTACCAATGTAAGTAGGTAGATTTGTAGCTAATACGATGGCATTTGACTTTGAATTGCAATTTTGAACATCATGTGTGGTTTTGAAAAATACACAGCATAGAAATAATAAATTTAGGGGCGCCTGGGTGGCTCAGTGGTTTGGAGCCTCTGCCTTCGGCTCGGGTCATGATCCTAGGACCCTGGGATCGAGACCCGCATCGGGCTCTCTGCTCAGCGGGGAGCCTGCTTCCTCCTCTCTCTCTGCCTGCCTCTCTGCCTACTTGTGATCTCTGTCTGTCAAAAAATTAAATAAAATCTTTAAAAAAAAAAAAGAAAGAAATAATAAATTTAACTCCTTTACTTAACTTGAGGAAAACTAGAGATGCATTTGTCCAGCTATCATACCTGCTCAGATATTATTACTTGTTCTTCATTTCACACTAATGTTGGACAGTATTTACTTCATGGGAGAAAGTACGAAATATGCTCCTTACTTTGTATCTTTCTTGAAAGGTACCATCTACGAATTCATTCATGAATTCAAATTACTATCCCTGGGATAAGTTTCTCTGCAAAGCAGACTACATATGGATCTCTACAGGAATATACTCCCCCACAAGATAATTCTCATTTTCTAAAAATTTCCTTTTCCTGATGGGGTACACTGAAGACGAAAAGAGAGTGAGGTAATTTTGTTTTGTTTTGCTTTAAATTGAGCATGTATCTCACAAGATAATCTTGAAAAAGCCTTACTATTTCCAATTTACAAATAACACAACTGAAAGAGAAGCTAAGACATACCTTAAACATCTCAGAGATTAAAATTAATTAAAATACAGTTCTATTAGATCAGAAATCTCTCCTGACCATGCTGTTTTTATTTTATTTTAGCACAGGTAGGTAGACTCCATAAACTCAAAATGCCTACACAATTTGAATTTATAAGTCAAAACCAGCATTATTTCTATGACATAGAAATGAATTTATGAATTGCTAATTGACATTTCTATATAGTACAAATGTTGTGTCTTAAGTGGATATATTTTATGTCCCTTTGTAAGAATTTGAGATTAGAATTAGAACACCAATCCAGCTTGAACTAAAATGCTTTCCTAATATTTTTCTTACTATTGAAATGTCTTTTATAAAAATTACTATAAAGCTGGATTTTCTTTAGTCCAGAATAATTCATTAGTCTGAAAAGTCTTTATATAATTGTAATGTAATTATAGAGATCTGAGGGTATATGAATGTTTCATTAATCCTAGGATCTTGGCTTGAGATCCTAACTCAAACTGAAAACATAAATGAAAACTAAATGAAAAGCTAACCCAGTAGGAGAAAAGAAACATTCTCCTAGTCTTAATTTATGAATCAATATCCAGAAATTATTATTTCCCCAGTAAATTTATATCTTCCTATATTTTGTAGTAGTTTACACTGTTTTTTCAAAATATTTATCCCCCCCCCCAAAAAAAAACCACACACATCATAACTTTCAAAAGGAAAACTATCTTTTCCACACACTGATTTCAGGCTTGTCATGTGGCTTGCTTTGTCCAATGGGAGGTAAATTTGAACAGCTATCATGTAGTTTCCCGTTGCTACTTTCCCTTCGACTTCAAAATGCCAAGGGTCCTAGATGATAGTTGCTTCTTTACCATTTAAGTTCTGGAGTGAAGAGAACATGGAGCTTATGCTGAATAAAAAGCACACTTAGCAACAGGAATTAAGCTTTCATTGTTATAAAACCACTAAAATGTAGTATTCTTTTTTAAAATATTGTATAACTTAGCTTAAGCACGGTGATAAAATACCGAATGTATCTGTATCAGACAGCACTTATTTGCATTCTTTTGCATAGTTTATTGACATAAAGTAAAAACTGAATGTCCTCAATTGGAAAGCAAGATATATATATTTTCTTAACATCATATACACATAAACAATTAAAAGCTAAAATACACTTACATATTTGATGACAAATCTGGTTATACTTAGCCTCCTCTTACTTTACTTTGCTGGAATACCTTATGATAAGAATTGATCACAAACTACATTATTCCCAATACGCCACTGAATCTCAGAGAATTAGTAGCTCTCCTTGATTTATGGCTCCAGTCTAACTTCACAGAGCTCTATCAGCAAACTCATTTTGACACTCTTGAGCTACAACTATAGCAATTCATTTACAACATTCCCCAAACAAATTTCAACTTCACTAACAGATTGTGCTTGGCTGAAGCTGTTGGTGATTTAAAATAGCTGGAATCCTAATGTAAGTTTATAATGAAATGTCTGACAAGACTCTAACATGGGAGTCTCCTAATGATTTTGTAATGTTTTGACAATCTTGAAAATATGTTTTAAAAAAAGCTAGCAAATGTAAGTTTTCCCTAAGCAAAATATCCCATCTGTTCAAAAAAGGCTTTCAAAATACCAAAAGCACTAACCACAGTGCAGGAAGAAGGGTTGTGTGATTTCATTTCTTTAAATAAATGATCCTTTGATGAGATAAATAATAGGAATTGTAGAAACCTTTAAAAACTTGAGTTTATAATGCAACTGCCTGGTAACCTTTAAAGGTAAGTGACTGAGGGAATTGTTAAAGATCCCTCAACTGTGGCAAAATGTGTCCTGAATTCTCCGATTAGAGGAGCTGAAAGGGGTATTTAAAACCTTATTAGTTTGAAGCACAAAGGAAAAAGTGAGTTTTATACTAAATAGGGTACTGAATGGGCTCCCTTTACACAGTTATCATGAACATTCATCATTTCTCGCTCCAGTTGAGGGAATTTTGACAATTCCCCTTACAAGTCACCTTTAAAGGTATTCTACCACGCTGATGAGGCCCCAATATTGATTTGCATTGTCCACAGGTTAGCTCAGATGATTGCAAATCACTTTGAGTTCCATGGTCTATTCTGAGCCACCCATCTGTATTACCTAGAGAAGGTGAAAATGAACACTTTCTTTTCATACACAGAGATTTTTCCAGTTATCTCACATACACTCAATTCCATATAATAAATATATAGTCCTTAGCTTCTCTGTTTCAAATGTAACAAAACAGGCCCTGGGAACTTAAATAAACCATATAGTCAACTGTGTGAGATTTTTTAAATGCCAATTCATTAAAGTGCCCTCTCACCCTCCCACTTTCCTCCTTTCTACAGAAATAACTGAAGATTTTTTTCCTTATAAACTTGCTCTTAAAAAGCTAGCAAATAAAATGGTTCCTACTGTCATAAATTATTAAAAGGGATATATAAAATTGTTAATTTAAATTTATCTATTTTTAGCAATTAAGAAAAAAGTTGGGTGCACTTCATTTAAATTAGACATACACTAAAATTCCAAATAAATACTTCTCTTATTTCTTCATTTCAGCCAACACATTTCAGACAGCTATGATTTTTTTGCTTATGCTACATGTTCAGGGAAAATCACTAATGGATGTTATAGTCTATCTGGATATCTATATGGATGTTATAGTCTATCTGGCCATGTTAGCAATTCTACCTTAAAAAACTTAAATAGAAGCAAATACCAAATTTTCATTGGCAAGTTTGTAGGTTGTTGTTGTTGTTTGAGTTTGTAGGTTTTTATTGTTGATTCAGAGAGCAGCACTTTTTTTTTTTTAAGTTCAAAGCTAGATTTAACATGAACTGAATGCATCTTAAGCTATAGTACCCCTCACTTATCAAGGCCCCTTTTAAATTATTTTCATATCTAATCTTATAATTATGTGTTATTTTATTCTTTTTTTTTCTAAAAGATTTTATTTATTTATTTGACAGACTGAGATCACAAGTAGGCAGAGAAGCAGGCGGGGGGGGGGGAGGGGGAAGCAGGCTCCCTGCTGAGCAGAGAGCCCGATGTGGGGCTCAATCCCAGGACCCTGAGATCATGACTTGAGCTGAAGGCAGAGGCTTTAACCCACTGAGCCACCCAGGCACCCATGTGTTATTTTATTCTTAAAGAGATTCCCCAAATTATAATAAAATTTAGGTTCCAAAATGTGGATAATCCATTACTTATCAACTATATTAGTACAAATTAAAAAGCTCCCAATAACCTTAAAATTTTCACATATGTGCCCCATTAACTCTTAAAATTGTCATCTGTATTAAGACAGATTAAAGAGATTATCTCTAAAGGTTAGCAAAAAAAGGGGTGACCTTAAAATTTACAATCCAAACCAGGTTACTTTTCAGAGATAATATAAACCATGTATATCCAAACTGAATATATAATTTCTTGCAATAAAGGAGAATGTGGATTTTCTGAAACTGTGGATCTCTCAGTTTCCTGCTTCTTTGCACACAAGTATAGACAAATGCATAAAAATTCACCATTTAGTGATATAAACTAAGAGAAGAAAAGGTTCAGGAGGACCTGCCCAATGTTTTCTAATTGTTGAGGCTATGTGAATTAAAGGTGCACTTGTCCTGTGTCTCTTATGGTTATGCAACTGGAATAAATAAGTCAAGAACTGAATTTGAATTCAATATAAGGAAGAATTGTGCCTCCCTTTTCAGAACTGATACTACCCGTCAACAGAAAAGTCTTCCTTGTGAAACTGTATGTACTTTGTGACAGGTGATATATTTTTTTTAAGATTTATTTATTTGACAGAGATCACAAGTAGGCAGAGGGGCAGGCAGGGGTGTGGGAAGCAGGCTCCCTGCTGAGCAGAGAGCCAGATGCGGGCCTCGATCCCAGGACCCTGAGATCATGACCTGAGCCGAAGGCAGAGGCTTTAACCCACTGAGCCACCTAGGCACCCCCACAGGTGATATTTTAATAGAAATAAGATGTCCCATTAAAAGATGAAAAATGTGAAAAAAATGTGTCCCCTGGGAAAAGTCATATAAGTTCTATGATTTGAAGTAGATCACATAGTGTCTAACAGTTTGGATCCACGGTCGACATACTAGATTTGGATTTTAGTTTTTCTCTATCAAGTCCAGAATTTCTAAAAGGAAATATAAGTTAATGCCTAGAGAATATTTAGATCTTATTTGTATTATTGCTAAGATATTATTTGGAGCTAATTAGAGCACAACACTTATATACTTTAGAAATGATAATTTTTTATCTAAGAAGCAAAACTTTTGAAGGTGTATCCTTTAGTTTGACTTGTGCTGCCACACACACATATGCACGTGCGCGCGCGCACACACACACACACACACACACACACAAAATCAGCTGGCTTAAGAAAATAAGAAAATGTCTCACCTCATATGCAAAGAAATTTAAAGTAAAGGATGGATCCAGAGAAATAAACTAATTTTGGATTCATAATCTCTTCCAGAAAGTCATGTACTTCTATATCGGGTATTATAGTCCCCAGGAACCATCTGTTAGATGTTTGATTATGATGTCAGCTTACAGTGGGAAGGAATACGCATCAACCATTAGTCTGTAGCATCAGTAGTTACAAGCACCTGGTGCAGCTCTTCCCATTAAGGCAGGAAAGGATGTCATGGAAATGGAAGACAACTTCAAGTCTCCAAGGTTCTTCACATTGCTCAAAGGTGTTTGAATTTTGGGAATGAAATCTTACTTATACGTGGAATTTAAAGGACAAAACGAACAAGCATGGGCAGGGGAGAGGGTGGGAAATGAGAGAAGCAAACCAGAAAACAGGCTCTTAACTGTAGAAAACAAACTCATGTTACCAGGAAGGAGGTCGGTGGGGGGATGGGTTAAATAGATGATGGGGATTAGGAGTGCACTTATTGTGGTGAGCACTGGGCATTATATGGCAGTGTTGAATCACTATTTTGTACACCTGAAACTAACATCACACTGCATGCTAACTGGAATTTAAATAAAAACTTAAAAAAAACTGGGAGTGAAATCTTAGATAACATTGCAGCCCTCCTATAAACAAACATGAATGTGTTTCTAAAATCCTGAAAATAAAACAATCACCAAAATGCATTCATATAATAACAATAACCTAAGGTAGTTTGAGCTTTACATTTTGATTTTATAGCATTCCACATACTGTGAAGTTAATAAATATGACAGATCTTACCAGATTCTTGTGCGAGCAATCACTCCTCTAGTATCCTTATGCACTTTTTTTTCCCTGCCAGTTTTGGGGTATAATGGACAAATAAAAATTGTACATATTTAAATGGTACAACTTGATGACTTGATGATTTTATATATATATAAAATCAAGCCATATGTGTATATATATGTGTGTGTGTACATATATATCTATATACATATAGATATATATATAGTGAAATGATTACCACAATCGAGCTAATAAACACATCCATTACCTCACATAGTTGCCATGTGTGATGAGAACACTTAAGATTTATTCTCTTAGCAAATTTCAAGTAACCACATTCATCATGCTGCATGTTAGATCCCCAGAAAATTCATCTATAACTGAAAATTTATACTCTTTTACCAACATTCTCCCATTTCTCCCATCCCCAAGCCCTGGTAACTAACATTCTATTCTCTGGTTCTATGAGTTTGACTCTTTTAGATTCCACATATAAGTGGTATGTTTGACTTATTTGACTTTTATGTTTGACTTATTTTATATAGCGTAACATTCTCCAAGTTCATCCACATTGTCACAGATGACAATTTCTTATGGCTGGATAATATTCCATTGTGTATGTATATCACATCTTTTCCATTCATCTGTGGACAAGTACTTTTGTTGTTTTTGTATTTTTGGTATTGGGAATAATGCTACAATGACCATGGGAGAACAGATGCCTCTTGGAAAAGAAACTGATTTCATTTCCTTTGGATATATATGCAGAAGTGGCACTTCCGTATCATACAGAAGTTTTATTTTTAATTTCTTAAAGAACGGCATACTGCTTTCCATATTGGCTGCACCAATTTACACTCCAGCCGATAGTGCACAAGGATTTCCTTTTCTGCACATTCTTGCCAGCATTTGATCTCTTCTATTTTTAATAATAGCTATCCCAACAGGTGTGAGCTGATATCTCATTGTGAGTTTCATTTGCATTTTCCTGATAGTTAGTGATTTTGAGTACCTTTTCATATACCTGTTGGCTATCTGTATGCTTTTTTTTTTTAAGTCTATATAGGTCCACTGCCCATTTTTCATGAAGTTATTATTTGCTACAGTTGTATTGGTACCTTACATATTTTAGATACTAACCTCTTATATGTATATGTATGTATGTATATACATATGTATATACATACATACATATATGTATGGTTTGTAAATATTTTTTTGTATGGTTTGTAAATATTTTTTCCTGTTCTATAGGTTGTCTTTTCATTTTTTTATTGTTTACTTGCTGTGCAATAGCTAAAAAGCTAAAAAAAAGTTTGATGCAGTCCTACTTGTTTATTTTTGCTTTTGTTGCCTGTGCTTTTGATGTCATAGCCAAATAATCATTTCCAAGATCAACGTCAAGAAGTTTTCCCCTATGTTTTCTTCTACAGTTTTATGGTTTCTGGTATTACACTGCGAGCTGGGGAAACCGTATTTGATGCCAGGTAGCAGCTATGTGGGTGACACCAAAGTTAATATTGGCATAAGCAATACCTTGTTACTTGTATTATTTTGAATGTAAAATTTAAGCATGATTATCAGATAATACAACACATGTTTTCAAAAAGACAATGGACTATTTAAATTGTCCTTTTTCTATGTATTTACTTATACATGCGTTGGTACATGCACTGGTATGTTTATGTATATAAAAGAACATGCATCAACAAACTGGGGAATCTTCACTTCTCTAGAACTGAGGCATCCTCACTGTGACTTTTTGTGTTTGCTTATTTTTACAATTGTCTACAGTTGCAAAACATTTCAAAGTTTTACAAAAGCATGAAAACAAATAGACCCCCTTGAGAATACAAATTCAAATAAGACATAAAATTTGCTCTCTAGGTAAAATATGTAAATAATATAAATAATTGTTTTATTACTACTGAAACTTGAGAACAAACTGTATTGTTTCTAATTTACATCATCAGTTCTTGCTTTTCAATTTTACATAAGTGTCCTATGAAAAAAAATTCTTGACATAGCTCAATGAGTATGTATGTTAAATAATGTGGTTATTTATCATTCTTCCATATAATGATAAATAACTACATTAAAGATTTAAAATTTACTTTTAAGATTTATTACACAATATTTTTACATTGATTTTAAACTTGGAATTAAATAATTTTTAAAAAGCAATAATTATGTATATAAACAATTTTTAAAAAGTTATGTTCAATAGTCTGTACTTTCTGAATAATTTTTCTTCTGTTTTAATCCCACTGAGAAGGAAATAATTATTAACTCTTAGTGTTAGATTCTCTAATAAAGAGGATACATTTTAAAATTTGTATTAATTTTTTTCATTTACTTTCTGCATACTATTATTATCTTATTTTATTGTAGCATTTCATCGATAAGTAGGATAGGCATAAAAAATATTACCCTCCCAAGGTTTTAATAATGATTTCCCATAGAAGACTATTTGATAAAGATCAAACCTGCATTCTTCCATGACTCCTTTCTTTTATCTTTTTTTAAAGATTTTCTTTATTTATTTGAGAGAGTGATCAAGAGAAAGAGCACAAGCAGGGGAGGGGCAGAGAGAGAGGAAGCAGATTCTCCACAAAGCAGAGAGCCCCAAGTTGGGGCTCCATCACAGGACCCTGGGATCATGATCTGAGCCAAAGGCAGATGCTTAACCCACTGAGTCACCCAGGCACCCCAATCCATAACTCCTTTCTGTTATAGATCCTGTGTGTCTATGATCTACTTATCAAGGCTGTAAGAGATCTAATTTGATTTTTATCTTCACTTTGTTTTCTCCTTTGAATTGAGAGCATCTTACACATGTTAATTAATTTATTAGTTATTCAATTATTTGGGAAGACACGGGAGACTTTTATAGATATTTCAGGAACAGTAAGGCAATTCAGTAGAGTTCCTCAGGCAACATCCATAACCATTAAGGAGTAGTAGGAGGATAAATGTTGTGGGTACTCTCATGCTTGACTGATATTAGAGGCTGAGGGAAAACCTGAATAGAGGTCCAAGATGGTTTTCCCCTAAGATATATTAATTCATGTTTCCCACATGTGGTTATGGAATATTAAGAATATAAAGAAGTAAGCAATACTTTATTCTTTATTATATTTGATCGTTCTTCCTTTCTTGGGGGACCAGTATATAAAATTTAAGGACTCATTGGGGTACCTGGGTGGCTCAGTGGGTTAAAACCTCTGCCTTCGGCTCAAGTCATGATCCCAGGGTCCTGGGATCGAGCCCCACATCAGGCTCTCTGCTCGGTAGGGAGCCTGCTTCCTCCTCTCTCTCTGCCTGCCTCTCTGCCTACTTGTGATCTGTCTGTCAAATAAATAAATAAAATCTTAAAAAAATAATAAAATAAAATTTAAGGACTCACTACATGTGTCATGCCTCAGAATTTTAGAACTATTAGGCATTTTAATTATTAATATCTATAGAATTATTTCATTTATAAAGTGAGTAAGCTAAACCTACAAAGCTTTCTACCATCAGACAATATTCTTAGCAAAGATCTTCAGCACAACTCTTGATTTTTTGTTCTTTGTTTTTCTAAAGATTTTATTTGACAGAGAGGGAAAGAGAGAGAGGGGGAAGGAGAGAGAGGCAAATAGAGAGAGGGAGAAAGAGAGGGTGCAGAGGCAGGAAGGGCAGCAAGCAGAGGGAGAGGGAAAAGCAGATACCCCGCTTAGTAAGGAGCCAGATATGGGACTTGATCCCAGGACTCTGGGATCATGCCCTGACCAGAAGGCAGAGAGGCTAAACTGCTTAACTGACTGAGCCACCCCAACACCCTTCAGCATGGCTCTTGCATCCACTTTCCTCTGTTGTTTTTAAATAGATTTTTCTATTCATCCATCAAGTGAAATGATAGCTGATTGATTGCCACTATATTGTTCCATTCACTATTAAGAGACGTGGATACTTCCAGCCCACCTTGTAAATAAAACAACTATACTCATAGAACCTCAGGGTGATTAACAGTAGCTCTCCTTTGAGTAGAAAACCAGAGGGTTTTAAATATGGAAATCTTGTTCCTTTTTTTGTTGGTTAAAATAATTAATGAATCAGACTCCAAAATTTTATTTTAATAGTTATTTTTATCCAACCCAGATTAAGCTTTTAATAAATGTCAGTGAATTTAATTTTAAAGGAAATTTTTTTCCTTGTTTAAATATAAGCAAGTATGCCAAATGCATTTCCAAATACCCCAAAAAATCCATAAAATTTACAGTTATCAATGCTTAGCTTGCCTATAACTGTTTCTAATTAACCTTTCTTGTGTCAGCCCACTCTAATCCTGTTTAAGTGCATCTGCAGTGTCTCAATGTTTACATTTCTACTTCAGAATTTTTCTTGAAGTTTTTTATCGGATGTTTTGGTTCTAAAAGCAATCAGCCTCCATTGTTTCCTGTTCTTGTTCATGAGCACTAGGCTTCTTATAGAAGGCTTTACAAAGGTGTTCAGTTATTACATTTATGGCACAATGCTGCATTCTCCTTTTTTTGCGATCACTCTCATATGCCTCTCTGTTTTCATTGGAATGATGTTACTTTTACTTAGACACTTCTCTGATTTTGGTAACCAAGTCTGTGATGCCAAGTTATGTGCTCCAGAAATTCTCATTATGCTCAATCCGCATACCTCTTCTTAAAGATTTTGCCGTAAGACATCAACCTTAAATTTTATTTATTTATTTTTAAAGATCTTATTCATTTATTTGACAGGCAGAGATCACAAGTAGGCAGAGAGGCAGGCAAAGAGAGAGGTGGAAGCAGGCTCCCTGCTGAGCAGAGAGCCGGATGAGGGGCTTGATCCCAGGACCCTGGGATCTTGACCTGAGCTGAAGGCAGAGGCTTTAACCCACTGAGCCACCTAGGTGCCCCTATCAACCTCAAAATTTAAAGTAAAGTCCTAATGCTTAGAAATACAACCAGCACACAAAACATTATCACATGCTATAAATTATTTTAGACAGAATTAATATAAAGGACTTCCTCATCTTTGTAGCATGGTAATATGCACCATGCCTGAAATGAAGTTAATATTTAGTAATGCGTGTTAGAAGAAGGATGAACTGAATGAGCTATAAATCATTCAGTATTCTTTATATGAAGACCATAATTCAGAATTCTCAAGTAGATATTTTTCACTTTCAGATTCTTACACTTTTCTTTAAACTCTATCCTTAAAGTTATGATTAAGTGAAGCCTCAGAGTAAAGGTATTCATATTAGCTCCCATAATTTATAGACTTGTCTGCCATAGATATTTAGGAACTAGATACATGAAATGACATTTAGTGTTATTTCATCCTTATATATTTCATTTATCTGAAGACAGAATGATAAAAATACTTTACCTTTGTAAAACAGCTTTGTAAAATCATCTATATTTATTATTTCACATTTTTTGTTCCATTACTCTAGAGGTTCAAGATGCTTTATCAAAAGTTTTCTTTTGTTCTTTTTTTTTTTTTTTTACTTTAATGGTAAGCCACATAGAACCCCTCTGACACAAGTAACTATGCATAAGTCATGCTAAAGTCTGCTTTCGCTCTTATAAATTTAATGTGTCTAAGGGGAAAAAAAAAACAAAAGCACTGAATCTCTTAAAAGAGAAAACCATTCTATATATCATATATTGCCCTTAAGAAAGTAAATACCAAAGGGTATTTCTTCATGGCTTACACTAGCAGTAATTAGGCTCTTCATGGTTTTTTGACTTGATGGATTTACCTGAAGTTGGGTTGGGAATGTCTAATTCAATGTCATTGTGATGAATTTGTCTAAATTCTACTCAGTATTTACTTCAAAAAAGCAGCATATATTTAGAGGTCAGAAAGTCTAATCTTTCAAAATATCATGTGCAAAAATAATTTTAGGAATAAAGTTATGCATGATTTTTATTCATTACCATATATACTAAGTGATATTCTATGGTCTTACATAAACACTAATTAAACAAAAGTACTTTTTCTACCAATAATGTTAGTTATAAAATGTTACAGTACAGATAAAAACTCTGAGTTTATGGGATAATGGGAATTTTTATACATTACTAGAGAAAAGCAATAAGGAAATTTAAGAATCCTAAGAGTTTTGACAACTTTTCCTCCCATCCCTACACTTCTTACTCCTTGGTTAAGGAAAATACAAAATGAGGAAAAAGTATAGACATTTAGCAAATTTTATAAAGATGAAAAACTAGAGATAAACTGGTCGGCAGCAGAGAATGGATTAACAAACTATAGTATAGGGTAGTCACTTAATGGAGTAGCGTATAAGCTATTACAGTAATAACAATAAACTCAAGAATGTTTAGAATATATATAGTAAGAAGAAAAAAGTAAATTACAGAATCTTATTACACTATTATTGAAATAGTGTAGAGATTTTATAGGCCCACTGACAAAACTTGAAAGAAATTACTCTATTTCCCAATCTGAATAATTACCTTTTCCTTCAGCTTCCATATCTATTTGGCTACCGCTCTGTATCAATCTGCTCCCTTAAAATTATCTCTCCAGTTTAATACATTCCCTCTGCTTTTGTTATAGTTTTATACATTTTAAATTCCATAGCTCGGAAGGAAGGCCCTCCATTAGCTGGTAACAGCTACCTCTTTATCCTAATCTTTTTCCTCACCAACAAAACACACCATACTCTAATATATATTATGAATAATTTGGAATTTCAGGAAAGGATTGAACAGTGCCATCATTCTGGGATATTGGACATATTATAACTTCTCTTTGCAGTTATATTGTTTTCTGTTGTTTAGCTAATTTATATTAATCTTAGTACTCTTTACAAGTGTTCATCTCCTCTTGGCAGCTTCCCTGCCCTATAATTTCTGCCACTCTAATTATATTGAATTTCCCATTTTGAGCTAAAATGGCTTCCTGGAAAATTGTTAATGTCATATATTTTTTAATATTTCGAACTTCCAGGATAGAAGCAACACGTAGCAAACCACCAACACATTTTTTTATCATAATCAAGTCAAATAGGGACAAAGAGAAAGCTTTATGTTTTTGTGTAGTACAATATTACTAAGACATGTTTAAATATACCTGTTTTTATAAAATTTGAGACTTAATAAAACTTTAGTGACTTATAAATAAAATTTTAACTCTAAAAATCAAAGCAAGCAGGACAGAAGTTCAATATTAAAAAAAAAGTAAGATCTATATATTCAAATTGAATAGGAAATTTAAAAATTAAGAAAGTATCATTTTGTATTTTTATAATTAATTTATTTGAAAGAGAGAGCATGCATGTGCATGCACGCACAGGAGTTGGGGGGCTACAGAGGGAGAGACTCTTCAAGCAGAACCCTGCTGAGTGTGGAGCCAGACATGGGGCTTATCCCACAACCCATGAGATCATGACCTGAGCTGAAACCAAGAGTAGGATGCTTAACTGACAGAGCCACCCAGGTGCCCCAGAAAGTACTGTTTGTATTTTCAAAGATACATCAAAAGCACAAAATCATTAGGTGTGCATTCAATCAAGTATATGTACAATGTATTCAAATAACTATAAAACATTGATGAAAGAAATCAAAGATGACCTAAATAAATAGATAGCCTGTGTTCATAGATTGTAAGTCTCAATACTGTAAGCTATAAATCCTCCCCAAACTGATCAACAGATTAAATACAATCATAATTAAAATACAAGGAATTTTGGTGAAATCTGTCAAGTTGAATTTAAAACTCATATGGAAGGGTAAAGGATCAAGAAAAACAAAAATGTTGTGACACATACTACCTGATGTCAGTCTTCATTATAAAGCCACAGTAATCAGTGGACTGTGGTTGTGTCCTAAGAATTGACAAATAGATCAACAGTACATAATACACCCACATATATGTGGTCAATTGATTTTTGACAAGGTTGCTGTTATGCAACATAACGGCCATAACAGAATACCATAACAGAGATGGTTTGGACTACCATAACAGCATACCACAGATTGGTGGTTTAAACAACAGAAATCCTCCTCCCTCCCCAGTCACACACACAATTCTGGAGGCTGCATCAAGTTGCCAGCAGGACTGGTTTCTGATGAAGACTTTCTTTGTGTTTAGAGAAGGCTGCCTTATTGTGACTTCACGTGGACCTTCTGTGGTACAAGTGCTGGTAGATTAGGGCCTCACCCTTTTGACCTTATGACCTTGATCTTACCTCCTTTCTTTCCTCCTTTGGAGGAACACAATTCAGTTTCTAATAGGTGCCAAGTGGAGAAAGGACAGAGTTTTGAAAAGATGTAAGAACAACTGGGTATCTATATGAAAGAAAGAGGAGTGAGAGGAGAGAGAGAAAGAGAAGGACTGGTCATATTGGTTTTTAGTCCATATATAAATATACATACATATATACATATGTAAAATTAGTGCAGTGTGTGTTTTAGACCTCAATTTAACGCCCCCCCCCCAAAAAAAAACCAAGACAGAACTAGAAAAAAAGATAATGGAAAATCTTTGTTACTTTGAGTAAGGTAGAATTAATAATAACCAAAAATAATAACAAAAGAAGTTGTACTCCATCAAAAATGAAAAGCAAATCACTGAAATAGAGGAGTTAAGGAAAACAAATCATTGTAACTGCAGTAATATCTGCAAATCTGGAAATATTTTATACCTTCCCTAAATAAACATAAATTTCCTATTTATTTTATCACCCATTCTTAAGTTCTTCTCCCATAGTATACAACCAATGATATGTGATTATATTTTAATATATTTAAAAACTGGTTATATTAAGTATAAATTACTAGGTCATAGAGTTAAGGATAAAAATTAGCAGTTACTGATATTTTTCCTTAATGACCCAGACAGTAAATAGTTTAGGCTTTGTGGGCCCTACAACTTTGCTGCAGCTAAACATCATCATTAGACTCCACAGCAGCCATAAGTAGATAAATGAATGGACATGGCCGAGTGCCAACAAATTTTATTGAAGAAAATAAGTGCTAGCCTAGGTTTATAGTTTGTTCAAAATTGCTACAAGGTCAAAGATAGCTACGAAAAATCTCTTCTTGGTGACTAACAAGTAACATAAAATCAGGAAAACGACTTACCACTTTAAATATTGAAGTTTTTTGTGAATACTCTTGAGTTTTTGATTGTTTTGTTTACTTTTATTCTTCTTGTATTATAGTGAAAAAGTGCTAAGCTAAAAGAGTTTCACATTCTGTTTTTTCTACTTATTAAGTTTGCTTTGAAAAAATTAAATTTTCTGAATCTTAGTTTCTTCTCCAAGTGGAAAATTGTGACGATAAGCTTAAGGATTACAGAACTCAAATATCACTTGTAATCTAAAAAGCATTACACATATAACTTGGAATTCTTTTTTTTTTTGGCCTCCTCTTCAACCCCCTCTCATGACTGCCTCACTTGTAACTGACTAACCTCCACTAAACATACTGACTGACCAATGGTGTTACCTTGCATTCCACCTCGTCTTCAAGGGGCAATTCTCTCTTCATTGATACAACTGCTACCTAAATGCCAATATTTGAAACAATGTCTTTAATCTGGTTCAAGCAATTCTTCCCACCCATACTACCAAAATTATCTTCCTCAAACCCATGACTTATCTGCTTAAAAAAATGCGGAGTTTTATAACTGTCCAGGATAAAGCCCTCTTGTCATGGCATCCAGAAGAATCCTACCTGGCTCTTCAGCCAGCCCCCGGCTTAACCTCTGCCATTCCATGCTCCTGGGCACTCAGTGCTACTGGGGTCTCAGCTGGTGCAGAGTCACATAACTTGCCTCTAACCAACTTTCCCACCTCGCAGGGGGCAGGCAGGCACAGCTGCTGAGTCCCTGCCCTTGGGTGTGTCTGCCTGCACTTTTTAGGTGTCACACCAAAAGTCAACTTTTCAGCTCCCTTTTTGGGAGCTACTTGTGGCCATATGTATGTGGATAAGGTTTTGTATGGGTGCACAAAATAAATTCTATTTATTGCTATTGTTTCCAGGGCAGAAAAATTTCTTTAACCTTTTTATTTTGAAAAAAGAAAAAAAAAAGAAAAAGAAAGGTATTATCAAGGTTTTCAGGTTAAAAACAAACTCCTTGTGGCATACAGAATTTTGTCCTAAATGAACTTAAAAACCTCATCCCATGCCACTCTCTCCTTGATATATGTCCTATAATCTAGTCACTCCAATATACTCCTTACTCTTTAAATAAATAACAGATATTAAGTGTTCATTTAATGCTTTTCCCTCTACCCTTCAGATACCTACTTATCCATTATGATGATATTTCTTTTTTTTTTCCTAAGATTTATTTATTTTAGAGAACACGAGTGGGGGGGGCAGAGGAGGAGGGAGAGAAAGAATCCCAAGCAGACTCCCTGCTGAGTGTGGAGCCCCAAATGGGGCTGGATCCTATAACCCATGAGATCACAGGTCAGGATCTGACCTGACTAAAACCAAAGCTGGACACTCAACTGACTGAGCCACTCAGAACTCTGGATGCTATTTCTTCTGTAAGTCTTACTTGTATGTCTCCTACAGTGAAAACTGACTATTTTCTCTTTGTGCAACACTTTGTGTTTACCCCTACAGGACTTTCCTTCCATTATACTCTCAGTCTCACAATCCTATATCAACTACAAATCTATTCTTTTCCTAGGTTGGCCCTGAATATTCTTTTTAGACTTTTTTTTTATTTTATTTTTATTTATTTGACAGACAGATCACAAGTAGGCAGAGAGGCAGGCAGAGAGAGAGGAGGAAGCAGGCTCCCCACTGAGCAGAGAGCCCGATTCAGGGCTTGATCCCAGGACTCTGAGATCATGATCTGAGCCGAAGGCAGAGACTTTAACCCACTGAGCCACCCAGGCACCCCTGAATATTCTTTTTAAATCTCCCTCCATTTTCTAGGTCAGAGTCTGGAATAGATGTTCAAGAGTATCTGTTAAATACGAAGTTAAGTCATCAAAAAAGACATGATTTTGACTCACTGAACACACACACAAAATCTATTTTGGCATTTCCAGTTTAGTACCCTCCTTATACTTTCTTGATGTATGAGAAATGATTGCTGATAACTCTGTCATAACTTGAGATAACTGTATATATGCTATGCCTTGAAACCACTGGGGCTAGGAATTTAAATATACCTGAATAGTTTAAGTGATCCATTGTTCACATTTTCTTTATTTTTCTCTGAAATTTTGCTTCCTTATCTCTTATATATCATATTTGGGTTTTCTGATATGAGCTGACAGTTTAGGTAATGACAGAAGAAAAAGAAAATTAAAAGTTACTGCCTATTTAGTGCCATCTGCTATTATATTTCTCTTTCCTTGTTACCCAAGGAAGCAAGCTTTTTAAATTTACTTTTGGCAATGTTTTTTTTTATGCTTTTTCAGCACCCTTTCCCTTCCTTTTTTTACATGCTGTAAGTCTCTAATTTGGCTTCTCGATTATATTGCTACATTTCCTTCTATGATTAAAAGTTTAAGATACCTCTTAAGGCAGTTACTTGTCAACTATGATAGGTCTAGCCCTAGACTGGGTAAGTATTAGAATTAGTCTGGAAATGCCAGGGCAAATGAGATTCCTCTGTTTTCTGTATCCTTTCTGGCATCTTGGTTTCTGAAGATTTAAAACACAAAGGAAGTTATAGTAAGTATTAGTGGGAACATCTTTTCCCCAGAATCCTTTTATCTTTCATTTTGGGTAACTTAGGTATCTTAGGTATATTATCAAAAATGCCTTGAATTTCCCAAAGTAAGTTTTCCAAAGTAAGTGCCCTCTTCCCAAAAGAGCACTGTATACCTAAGAATAATGGCTATCAATCTAATAAGACTGTTTTACAATTATGGGTCCCATCTCTATTTTGGATGACTTAATCTACTAAAAAGGAAAAAGTAAAAGGTATATACATGCTAAAATATTCACTGCAGAATCTTTCTTGTTTGTTTTTACATTTCCTAATCTTCCCTAAGGTATAAACTACACACACACACACACACACACACACACACACACATTGTACTACATTTTTCCTCATGGTTTGTCTGGCTAAATATATTTTAAATATATTTCTATGGCAGTTCCAGAGTTGTCACACCCATCTTTCCTCCAATGAAATCATAAGTCCTGGAGACCAAAGAGGACTCCCTAAAGAAGAAATTGGCATGGGACTGGAAGGGATTAGGAAAGAGTCAATTTGGAGATAAGTTTGAATGCCAGTTTTGGAAGTTAAAACACAGCCATTAAAACAATGGAACAACATTAAACATTTTGCTCAGGAAAATGATTCAGGAAAATCAGTTTGTTGTGAATATAAGAGGAGTTGGAAGACAGACAAAAGTGTGGAAATATCAGACAGTTACCTTGGGGGTCAGTGAGGGAAGAGGTATACAAGTTATACTGGCTGTTATAAGAATTTTAACTGGAATGCTGACAGGTAACAAAAAGAAAAAAAGAAAAGAAAAGAAAGAAAAAGGAAAGCAACGGACATGTAAAAGAATTTGAAGATTGATTCACCATGACATGTAAGAGGAAAGAAGGGTTTAAAGATGACCCCTTGAAAATATGAGGGAGTTATTTTTCAGACTCATGACAAGCCCTACACTGTTAAAAAAAAAAAAAAAAAAAAAGAGAGATAGAGAGAGATTTCAAAGCCATGTTCCAAGATCAACTTTATTAAAACAAAAGTTCATTGGAACTCTTGATCTACACAGAAATACTAGGAACAAAGATGATTAGAATAATGCAAGTTTGTGCAATATACAGAGGATTACATAAGAGGAAGTGTGAAATGGTTAAAATTTTTAAAAATTTTAAGAAATCTGAGGCAAACAGCACTGTTTTCCTTAAGATAAGCTCTACTGATCATACATTTTATGGTTGCAAAAAGAATATCATTCAAACATTTACTTTTGAGTACAGAACTACACTACCCATAATTCCTTTCCCTGAAATGTTCTAGGTTAGAATGAGCCTCAACAGACATTTTGGTAATGCAATTTGAAAGGTAAATGGTACAAACACCCATTTTCATTTTGCACTCTGAATATGTCACGGGCATCAGAGGCTGTTGCTGAGTGAGCATACGGCCATGGCCACATTGAAGTGGGTGCATCCAGGCCCACCGTTCAGTGAGTGTCAGCCAGATACGCTTTCCCTTCTCTGAATTATAGACAAGCATATCAGTTCCTGGAGCAGCAAATGGGCCTACAGCTTACTAAGCATCTGCCAGATTCCTTGCTGGAGCTGCTCTGATTCCTGGGCTAGATGCACTTTTAGCTCCATGACAGCTTCTCCTACAAATCTCAAACCTCATCAAAGGTGGAGGCTTGGTAGTAGTGAGGCTCAAGTGGACTCCATTTCATCTGTATGAGTTCCAGTTTGACTTTGTTCTCCGCTCTTTAATGCCCACCTTTCCTTCTAGATGGCCTGTTTTGCTGATTTTAGGCCTGGCATCAGATGTACAAGCAACAGCCATATATTGACTGGATAACCAGTCCCTACAATTAATTGAGGTCAGTACCTAAAATATCTGAAATAAATCTCTTATTCTCCATCACTCTTGGTGATCTTATTTATTGGATTATTCAATATATTGTTCTGAGACAATTAATTACCTGAAAACAAACAGATTTTGTAGACATTATCACACCATTAAAATAAATTAAAGAGATTAAAATATTTCTGAATGGTAAGATCATTTGTAAGCTTAAAGTACAAGGAAAAATTCATAAAGAATAAGTAATTAAAAATTCTAATATAAAAATTCCAATGAAATTGGAATTTAATTTAAAATTTAATTTAATTAATTATTAATTAATTTAATTTAATATAAAAATTCCAATGAAAACTTCCAAGTATTTAAATATCATAAATATAAAATGTTAACAACAAATTGCAAAAATGCTAGAATCATATTTGGCAGGTTCTAATGCTTTTAATATATGAGCTGGGTTTATAAACCAATACGATATATAAATGTCATCTGATGAGCTTACTAGGAAAAGCAAAAGAGCACACTTTTAAGGAATATAACTTGAACTTCATATATTAAATTCACTCGAAATATTGCAAATCAAAAATATTTGCCAACCAATTAGAAAAAAATGAGAGTAGGACTCAAATTATTTCATTTGTTATACATAAAGTCATATTGGAATATATAGCTGTAGACTTACATGTAGTACATAAGTATATATTTAAATACAGTATATATCTATAGACTTGCTGAAAACACCATATATAGAAAACGGTTCATTGAGTGACCTCTATAAACTAACACTTATCTAATAGTCAACACAACCAAATTGTGCAAGTTGTGAGTTCAATAAATTAGCATAAATATAACATATCAGTGTGACCACCACTAAGAATGAAAGCATGAAAAACATCCTAGACACCACCCTATATCCCCTCCCTGGCAATACATTCCCCTCCCCCACCCTGCCCACCCTCCAACATTTAAACACCATAGTTTTCTCTTTTGGATAATATATAAAAATATAGAAAACCCATTACTAACACAAAAGAAGGTGTATAGCAACAAAAACCTCTGTGTTATTGAGAGATATGGAAATCATGAAGTAATAAGATTCTTCATTGGGGATTCTGCACAGTTCAATAAACCACTACAAAATTATAAGAGAAGTTAAATTCTTTACATTTGTTTAAGTCACAATTGTCTCTTTCATAATTCAGGGGAGATAACTCTGGGAATCACTGTATTACATTTATAAGTGATTAGATTTAAATATGCCTTTTTAAAGACACTTTTGGTTGTTTCCTAGAGTATCTGAGGCCAATATCCACATGAATTTTGTCCAGAATATGTGCCAGGTTGCTAAACAGAAAATGACCATTTACTTAGGCCCCTTTTGGATATATATATGGATCTCTTTCTTTTACATAAGCAAAACAGAGTTCCAGCACAGAAAATTTGGCTCAGATTTATTTTTTTCCTCCAATTCTGGACGTAAATGATTCTAAGAAAGTCTGCAATAGATGAATGGTTTTATTATATAATGAAAAAGAAATACTTTAAATAACAATTTTAAGACACATAGTTTAAAAACAGTTAAAGTACAAACAAAGGTTAGTTCTATGTCTAGCCTGGTGAAGTAAAAGGAATAGGATTTACCCTCCTATCTAAATCAAGCAAAAATGGGACAAAAATGAAACAACAATTTTCAAAACACCAACTATCTTGCAAGGAAGAACAATAATCCATGAGAGCAGAGAAACAAGGTGCCAAAATTTGCCAAAGTTTTACTCAGTAGAAGTGAGAGAATTTAGAAAGGATACAGGATAAAAGATCAAAACACAAATATCGTTTTCCTTTTATGCACTAGCAGTGTATATTGGAAAAAATAGTATATTAAATAGTAAAAAATTATGTATTTCAGGATAAATGCAACAAATAATGTATAAGATCTGCATACTGAGAAGTAGAGCACATAACTTAAAAAACATAAATAAAACCTATATTAATGGAGAGGTAAACCCTGTTAATGAGTAATGTGAAACTCCTTACTGTTAACGTATCAGTTGCCTAGATAGATAGATAGATAGATATCTCAATGCAATCCTGATCAAAGCACAACAGACTTTATTTTTGGCATAGGAATTGACAAACTGATTATAAAATTCAAAGGAATTGAGATAGTATAAACAACCTAAAAAAGCGAAACAAAGTTAGAGAATTAATACCACAAGGTTTCAAGAAATAATATGAAAGTATGGCCATCAAGAAAATGTGGTATTGGCACAGACAGAAAAATACTATCTGGCAAGAAGAGAGCTATGGTAAAAAAGAGTAAGAATGTGTTCCCATAGGCTCAAAGGACTGCAAAAAGAACACTTCTTCTGAAGAAACCAAATGGAATACTGAGCTCTTTCTGGGTAGTAGTGGACAAAGCAGGAATGATCTGAGTCTTACGGAGCTGGTAATGGAACAGAGAGATCACAGGGAAACTACACAGCTCTGGGAAGTGGCTATGATTATACATTAAAAAAAAAAAAAGACAAAAAACCCTTTCATTCCACAGGGATCTTCAAATCAAGATAGATATACAAATGAATAAACAGAAATCTTTTACCAGCTTTTGGTGATTTTCAGCATTATTTGAGAATGGGAATCTTTGGAAAAGATTAAATTTCCTACTACTGAAACAGAACTGAAATAATACATTTATTCGTATTCTGGTAAATCCTGGTAGCTAACAGTTCTTTCTGTAAATTCTAAGGTTATCATTTAAATTATTGCCGAGTTTGGTAAATATCTGGAAAAGCAGAGAATTAAAGTAAATTGAATTTGTTGATTTTATTCACGAGTGGCCTATAGGACCAATGACACAGAAATAGTCCACAGGTAGTGATATTAAAAATAAAAGATAACATTAGTATTTTGTAGTTTCCCATGAATAAAATGGTTTTAAATATTTTTAAATTAATATTTCATGGATTGGTTTTCCATAATTGTTACAAATCATCACAAATATTCAAAGCTCATTTCTAGTTTTGTCCTAAATTCCCAATACACGTATGTCCCAATTCCTAACTTTGTATCTTTCTCTCTTCCATTTCTCTTCATTTTGTAGCTCTAAGAAGGAAAAATAGTGGAAGATTCAAAATGTTTTACAAGGTAATTAAATGAATCTAGGATTCATTTCACAGAGAAAACATATTTAAAAACTAAATATGTTTATGCTAAACGCTGTTTGTAGATTTTATCAAGATATATGTGAATAGGAGGTGAAAATCATGTATTGAAAACTACATGGCTTTACATAGAAAATTATGGTAAATTTTGGAAAATATTTGACCATATTACTGATAAAACACCTTGGATACTATTTTTTTAATTTCATCCATCTAATAATATTACTGAAATATAATATATATTCCATTTATTGTAGAACTTACAAATTTGCGCTAAATCGCTAGTATTCACCTTGCACTGCAACTGGCACAGATATGGAAAAATAACTCCCATTTCATGAATGTGCCTATTTCTTTTAAATGTCAATGCTCTTGAATATGCTCCTTATCTGGAATGTCATCCCCTTTCACTCTCTAACTGGTGTATTATTATTCATCTTCACATATTTCATTTTTCGCGTTTCTAGGCAAAGATACTTGTACTTTTTTATTTGCTTTCATTGTACTTTACAAATCATTGTTATAGTACTTATTTCATGGTTGTAAATTTTTAACAGCACTTTAATGTGCTGGGAGCTATGTGAAGGCGCAGCACTTTGTTTTGTTAACAATGGTCAATGACATTTATCAAGTATGTGCCTGCTGTGGTGCCAAAATAATTTCTGGCACAACTCAATTACTCATTGTAAGCTGCTGATTAAATGGAGAGATTGGCTGAATGATAATTAGTGTTGGATGAACAATGGTCTCCAAATAAATAGTTTGGAAATAGTATTTTTGTTAATGATTTAGATGAAAAAATATATTCCATTTTGGAGGGAGAAATGTCTATGCTTTTTAGAATATTTAATTTTGAGAGGCATTTGATGACTTAAAGTACTTGAATTTCTGTTCTAGAAATATCAGAATCTTTAAATGTCCCATCTCATGGGCAACTAATTTGCAATCATGTTTTTGGGAAAAGAAATCTCCGTTTTTTTTTGTTTGTTTGTTTGTTTTGTTTTTTTTTAAAGAATTTATTTGTTTATTTGACAGACAGAGATCACAGGTAGGCAGAGAGGCAAGCAGAGAGAGAGGAGGAAGCAGGCTCCCTGCTGAGCAGAGAGCCCGATGTGGGGCTCGATCCCAGGACCCCGGCATCATGACCTGAGCTGAAGGCAGAGGCTTAACCCACTGAGCCACTCAGGCGCCCCAGAAATGTCCGTTTAAAAGTCAGAGTCAGTTGAGACACCTGGGTGGCTCAGCGGATCAAGTGTCCAACTCTTTATTTTGGCTCAGGTCATGATCTTGGGGTTGTGAGATCGAGCCCTACATTGGGTTCTGTGCTGGGCATGGAACCTGCTTAAGATTCTCTCTTTCCCTTTCCCTCCCTCTGCCCCTAAACCACTCTCTAAAAAAATTTTTTTAAATAAAAGTCACAGTTTATATAGTCAGGGATTTCAGGAGTTTAAGCACAAAGACAAAAAGAATCATATAGTCTTGGATGACTGCAGTCTTTCATAGGATTTTTGAGTAGATGTTATGTAAATAAAGCAGAATTTCCAAAAAGACAATATGAAACTTCCATCATGAATGATGGAATGATATTAAATGATATCATGAATGATATTAAAATGAATGATGAATGATATTAAAATGAATGATATTAAAATATATTTTAGCATAAAGGTCAAAAATGTGTATTTAAAATAATTCTGTAATAAAAGAGAATGAAACTCATTTGCAAAAATCAGTCTGCAATTCAGTCAGTATTTATGTACTTTGTTAAAAATTATTATAATATACCTTACTTTAATTTCATAAAATTTACACAGGGATGCCTTCTGTCCAGAACATGATTGAGCTATTTGGTTTAAAAGCATATTTACAGATTGCATTATCAAGTTTATAATTCTCTGAAGAGAAATATGAATTATTTACTCAGCATTTCAATGACCTTACTGCTCACACATAAATTTTTTGGCAAGCTTCAAGGAAAGATTTTCTAAAATTCAGAAATATATAGAATTGCAATTAATACCAACTAACACTAGAGTATACCTGTCCAAATAGCAGACATTTATTACAGTGACCATGGATATGTCTATTTTAAGACCACATTATTTTATCTAAGTATTTATTTTTATGTTGATTAACTTAATAAATGAGCCATACTTTAAAATCAAAAGAATATATATAATTAAATGTGACAACATGCATTTTATTTTTTTTCAACTGCTAATTTTCATCACTGCAAATTTTATTTGTAGTTAGTATTCTAGACATAGGAAGAATGAAAATACTTACTAAACAAAATACTGCCTATCGTTCTCATTCAGATGTAAGTTATATGAGGGCATGAATCCTTTATTTTTCCACTTGATATTCTCAGCATTGGGAAAAGGCTTGACACATGGTAAGTAATTAGTAAATGCTTTGTTGACTGACCAAATTACTGCCTTTTCATCAATTAAATTTCAAATGGAATACCCAAGTAATTTAAATAAACAACATTGTTAATAGAAACAAATATGTTAATTTAAACGTTGTAATGAAGCTTTGTAAAGTCCATATCATTTCATTACTTGGATAAAATAATTAGCAAATAAACAAGGAGAGATGGTAGGGTGCTTTTTAATACAAATCATGCCATTTATATAAGAGTGTCTAAATCGCCAAGATTTGTACTGGGTTTCATTAAATGCCCATGGCATGTTGTGAATCCCATATGAATATTTGGAAATAACCCTCGAAAAAAGTACTAACTTTATTTTTACATGCATCTATACTGAATTACTATTCCTTCTATAGTACTCCAAAGAGGATATTTTTTTCTTAGAATGCTAACAAATACAAAGTAAAACTGAAGTTCTGAAAATGTTTTTTATTACAATAAAAATTTTAATTCAGCAAATGAGAGTCAATTTGCGTGTTCAATTCTGCTCAGCTTTGCATGCTGATAAACATAGACTTTTAATTTTTTAAATATGTTTTCTCTGGAATATTTTTAACCAGCTCATGATCATCTCCTTGTAATTATCTCCTTTTATTTGTCTAACAAAGTAATTTCTAGTTTCTTTGAACTGTTTGTTTTTTATTTCTTCTAATTAATGATTTGTGATTTGATTTTCATTTCACACCTCTGCTTAGTCAATTTATTTGAGTTCAAGTGTCCAGTAACATTTTTATAAATATCTAACCTTACATTTTATACTGAAAAAGATTAATATTGACAAAGTTTGATATTAAAAATTTCATATGCCAAAGAGAATTGCCACATAATATGTCAGGTAGAAGTAATGTTTATATAGAGTTTTACATTCGTATACTTGGGTCAGTTATTTTGAGTGAAGTATACCTTTTTAAAACAGTAGGAAAGACATCTCATGAATAAATTAAAAGCTTCATGACTAGAACCTACATTCATTGATTCCTGCTATTTTGACTCTGGGACTCTTCCTTGTATGACATTATTGGACATAAGGATGAATAAAACATAGTTACTTTTTCAGGTAGGTAAATGCCTAATGGAGGCAACTACATATTAACAAATGTCTAAAATAAAATGTGTTCTGCTACAGTGCGCCGAAAATGAGAGATTAATGTAGTCTCTGCTAGAGACAGTGTGAATGAAATCCTCAGAGAGAAGGTATGATGACTTTTTAAGCTTAGATTTCAAGGATAAGTACACGTACCATCTGTTTTCACATATTTCATAAATCAAATATTACTTAGCATTTGGCCATTAAGCTCTGTCCAGAGAAATGTTTCCATCCATAACATTAACTCTCAGTGCATTAGAGAAAAGTTCATGCACTGGATATAAGAGACTAGGGGGTGATTGTTCAGTCATGAGCATATTGCTTTCCAGCAGCAATGAGTTAGGGGAAGAGTAATGGCTAGTGCATATTATAAGGGTATAAATGTCAGGTAGAGAAGGAAGGTTGGTAAAGTTTTCATTGTGTATATTTTGATGATGCTTTCAATCCAAATTATGGATTTGAGATTGAGGG
Source organism: Martes martes (assembly GCF_963455335.1). Lineage (NCBI taxonomy): Eukaryota > Metazoa > Chordata > Mammalia > Carnivora > Mustelidae > Martes > Martes martes. The sequence goes on along the minus strand of NC_137890.1, from coordinate 26,669,678 downwards.
AATCACATACTCTAAAATTATGTGATTAAAAAAATCAGTTAAATAGTAAGAAAAAATGTGGACAGTGCTGATAAGTCATGATTCAAAAGATTTATTAATATTCTAGATATGGCCAGACATTAATATTCTAGATATGGAATCATCCAGAGGTCATGAGAACATAATCTTTTGAGTAGTGACACGGCATCAGGAAGATGTCAATTGTTGTTAATATTTTTTCTTTCTTTCTTTTGTACACTAAACACAATAATCAGAACTGTTTTCCTCCTTCTTAAAAATTCATAGTACATACAGTTCTCAGACATGTTGAAAAATATGAGTGAGGAAAAGAGAATTTTAATAGGGTGTGCATTATATTGATGGAGCTGGTTCTGCAGCCATTTGTTGATGTAGGCAAGATGCTAAATTAAGAGCAGGCTAAAAGTGTTTAATTTATTGTTTCTACTTCCTTGGACACTGAAAAAAAGAGATCTTAGATAAGGCCTTTACAAATAAGCAATGCATTTAATTGCTTCTGCAAGGAAAATCTTTCATGTTGATAACCATAAATATTAATGAGTTATAAGAATAGAAAATAAGATAATGGGAATAGAAGACTTCATCAGAATAACACCACATTGAAACCAATTTAGGGACTTCAAATTTCAGCCCTGTTTGGGTAACTTTTACCTTACTAATCTCCTAATTATGAAAGCTAAAGAACATAAAAACAACTGGTTAAATTTATCACAATAGAATCAAAGCAAACTAGTTTTAGTGATTAAGAACACAGAAAAAAGTGATATTCACTTGGTAATGGTAAGCTTTCATTATTTGCCTCTGACTTTTCCTTTGGAATTGTTTTTTGTTGTTGTTGTGGTTTTTTAAACTCACATAAAAGTAGGAAATTGTCCTTTAAACTTAGTTGTAACAGAAAATGTTAGTGTGGGCATATGAAATAGTTGTTGGGATTAGGAGCCAGAGATTGCTGTTCTGGAGTTCCACCAGGCCTTGTTCAGCAAAATTCTGTACTGCAGAGTAAGGCTAGTCACTAAAACTGACCAAAGTAAAAATAGAAAATAAGAATAGTCCTGTTTTTATTTTGGAATCCGAATCAGTAATTTAAAATGTCTCCATAAAGAAAACTCCAAATGCAGACAGTTTAACCAGTTATATCTGCAAACAATTAAAAAAGAAATAATGCTAGTCTTATGCAAATCCCTGAAGGAACAGACAAATAAAAAGAGAGGATCTCCCCACTTCCTTTATGAGGTAAGCATAATCATAACTAAAACTGGACAAAAACATTGTGAAAAAATGAGGAAATTATATTCTAGTCTTTTATATGAATATAGATGCACAAATGACTAGTGGAAATATTAGTCACTTAAATAAAGACATAAAAAAACAGAATATCTCGAGACTAAGTTTGGTTATTCTAGGAGCTAATTTTGGGGTTTAATTATTCAAAATTAAATTCCACCACACTTACAGAATAAAGGAGAAATGTATATACTCTTATCTATACATGTAAGAGCAACATCTGATGAAACTTTTACTTGCCAAAGTTCAGCTTTACAGTCCATTTTGCAGACTCATGTGATGTGATAAAAGTGATGACACTTTAATCAGTATTTATTTTAATTCTACCTTTTTTCATGGTGAACTACAGTCTCTATTAATTTTACCCATATTTGTCCTGCCACTCTAAAACATCAAAAGCCCAGATATGCCTGATAATCATTCAGTCCAAAATCCATTTTTAAAGGGGTTTCACATTTCAATTTTGCTCTATTAGCATTTTCACTTTGTTTTGTTCTGATTTTTTTAAGTGTGGAAATGTTTAATGAGTAGGTTGTTAAAGTATATTTCCCAAATTGCATGTTGAAGAAAACTTTTGTCTTTAATTTGTTCTTACAAATGCTAAAGATGTTAATGAACTTTGTACATCTAAGATATCAATAAGAAATGGACTAAAAGAATGTTTCAAAATGTTATGTTAGAACAAAAAATTGTGTTAGAATATAAAAATAAATTCAAAAAGAATGAAAGGCCTAAATATGAGACTGGAAACCATCAAAATCCTAGAAGAGAACACAGGCAACAAACTCTTTGACCTTGGCAGGAGCAACTTCTTATTAGACACGTTGCCAGAGGCAAGAGAAACAAAAAGCAAAGATGAAGTTATTGGGACATCACCAAGATAAAAATCTTCTGCACAGCAAAGGAAACTATCAACAAAAGACAACCGATTGAACAGGAGAAGATATTTGCAAATGACATATCTGATAAAGGGTTATATCCAAAATCTATAAAGAACTTGTCAAACTCAACACTCAAAAAGCATAATCAAGAAATGGTCAGAAGACATGAATAGAAACTTTTCCAAAGAAGACATCCAGATGGCTAACATACACATGAAAATATGCTCAATGTCACTCGTCATCAGAGAAATACAAGTCAAAACAACAGTGAGGTATCATCTCACACCTGTCAAAATGGCTAAAATTGACAACACAGTAAACAACAGATGTTGGGAAGAATGTGGAGAAAAGGGAATCCTCTTGCACTGTGTGATAATGCAAACTGGTGCAGCCGCTCTGGAGAACAGTTTGGAGGTTCCTCAAAAAAGTTAAAAATTGTGGCGCCTGGGTGGCTCAGTGAGTTAAAGCCTCTGCCTTCAGCTCAGGTCATGATCTCAGGGTCCTGGGATCGAGCCCCGCGTCGGGCTCTCTGCTCAGCGGGGAGCCTGCTTCCCTTCCTCTTTCTCTGCCTGCCTCTCTGCCTCCATGTGATCTCTGTCAAATAAATAAAATCTTAAAAAAAAAAAAAGTTAAAAATAGAACTACCCTACAATCCAGCAATTGGACTACTAGATAGTTACCCAAAGGAAACAAAATACAGATTCAAAGGGGTGCATGCCCCTGACATTCATAGCAACATTATCAACAATAGCCTAGCAATGGAAAAGCCCAAATGCCCATTGACTGATGAATGGATAAAGAAGAAGTGGTATATATACACAAAATGGAATATTACACAGCCATCAAAAAGAATGAAATCTTGCTATTTGCAATGACGTGGACAGAGCTAGAGGGTATTATGCTAAGCTAAATACATCAGTTACAGAAAGACAAATACCCTGATTTCACTCATATGTGGAATTTAAGAAACAAAGCAAATGAATATATGGGGGGACAGAAAAAAATAGAGGCAAACAAATAATAAGAGACTCTTAAAGATAGAGAACAAACTGAGGGGTGGTGAAGGGAGGTGGGTGGGGGAATGGGCTAGAGGGGTGATAGGTATGAAGGAGGGCACTTGATATGAGGAGCACTGGGTATGTATGTAAATGATGAATCACTGAATTCTACTCCTAAAACCAACATTGCATGGTATGTTAACTAACTGGAATTTAAATAAAAATCTGAAGAAAAAAAATTGTGTTAGAA